>NC_141687.1:815061855-816261855 GCF_964263255.1 Lissotriton vulgaris | reverse complement strand
CATACTAACTACTTGGATTACGTTTCTGCTCAGACCGCAATAGGTAAAATGATAATAGCATTTTGGTATTATTTTATTTAGCATCTGCTGGCTCTGGGGAGACACTCCTTGGCGCCAGTATGGAGGAGCTGCCCCTGTGCAACTCACCCAAATATGTGCAGAAGGCACAATCCATGAACATGCCAACGATTTCGTTACAACCCTAAATGTATCGTTTGAACCTTCTGAGGTGGACAGGTAGGATAAAAGTTCACTCCTCGGGTCTCTATGTTTACACCCAGATAGTGGAAAAATCAATAAAGAGGAAAAAGGATCATCATTATCCAATGAGTTAAGGCCTGACAACTACTTAACTTTTATCCTCCAAGCCATATCTCACAAAGCACAATGATCCATTATGAGTAAAAACTCGGGTTGCTGCTTCATGAAGGGTCTACTCTTATCTCCAGATGGTCAGAAGAAAATACACTGTTTCTGCTAAGAGAAAGGGCGTAGCTAGGAAAAAATAAAAATCGATCAGAAGGTGGATGGATGGGAAATGCAGTGAATTCATGCATTGAAGAGCTTTTTTCTGACAATATTAGTTTTGCGGTTCTTGCGCTCTACATTGCTTCTATTGGTCACAATGTTATCTCTTGTGATAAACATACATGGAGATGCTCCCAGATATTAAGTTAGACTCTCTCTGTCTACGGCCGAGGCAGCAAAGCAGCTGTGCAATGATTGATTAGGTGATAAAAGCAGATTCATTTCTTTTAGAAGGTCAATAGAAGTGGAATGGCATATCATTTTAAAGAAGATTTATCCCATAGCAATAGTTGTGGGGAGATCGCCTTCCAGTTACATCTTGTCTGCCTCACTGAATGTTCTGCTTTCCGGTTAATTGTGTTATGTTATCAACTTTTGTAAAGCTCACTTTTACCACTTCAGAGACTTGCTGTTTTTTATGGACCAGGGACTGTAGTTTTCTGGAGACAGTCAGTACATGGCCCATGCTCAAGAACGAGAAGATGCTCATTCACTGCTACAACCTTGGATAAATTAAGCCTTTGCGTGTGTCACACTCAGCTCTGCATCACTGCCCCGTATGACTGTCTGGCCCTGTTTAAGGCAACATATCACATGTGCTTATCTGCCACAGTTTTCAAAATGCATATACATGGCCATGTTCATTATTAATGAAATGGGGGCACGTATCACGTGCCGGTGTGGTAAGTTATGTGTTCGGTGTGAAAGTGTGTAGGGCATAGGAGATGTATAAACAGGTTATCTGGGCCAAGGGGCTACTTGGCAGGAGTGGCATTGGATTACAGCTGGCCTGTGCCTTAATTTTGCTTTAGGTTGAGTATGTCTTCCGAGAAGATTCTTAATTTGTATGTTGTGGGAATCTAGACTTGAGTGTGTCTATCTGTCAAGCTCCATAGTGTCTGTGAACATGGTGGGATATTGAGGCTGGAGCTACCTGAAAGCTGTGTGTCATGTAGCTGTCAAGAGAATGTTGGGACTGGCCTGCAGACTGGAAGGAGCTGCACACCAGGTCTGTGGGGCTGCTTTAATGTGGGAAGGGTAGCATTTTCGCTTTATACACCTAGCACGATCCCTTGCATGTTAGATCATGGGAGAGGTCCCAGATTTCTTCATTCTTTACTCGAATTTAGTCAAACCAAACCCTTATTTTAACGTGGCAATGTTGAGGAAAGAAGTGGACCCTTTTTTCAGTTGGGTTACAAGTGAAGAGCCAGGATTCCTCTGTGAGCTACATTAATGGGGGGTTTAATGTCCAGGACTCTGGCAGATGAGCCAGCGGCTAAGACTGAATGATTGTGGGGTAAGTGAGAGAATCATGTGGATTCATGGCAGAAGCCTGCATTCTTGAGTGCCTAGATTGTGAGACTAGAAGCATGTTTCTGATACTTAGAGTTACTACTATCCTGAGGAAAACTGGATGCTGAAGTAAGGAGTGTGAGGGCACATAAGTGAAATGTTTTATTTTATATCAATATCCCTTTTAATTTGGCTACTAGGGATTGTGATCAGGAGATGTTAACTTTGTACGGTTCGATTCCCGGCACCGGTGGCAGCTCAGCTCTTTATCATGTGTCTCTGGGCAATAGCTCACTTAGGGCCAGATGTAGGTAATCCTATTTTACCGATTCTAAAATACCGAATTTTACCAATTCGGTATTTTAGAATCGGTAAATGGGATGTAGCTAATTATTCGGTAAATTTTACCGAAACGGTAGGATTCAGTATTACCGATTCAGTATTTACCGAATCAGTAAATACCGATTATGTATTTACCGAATCAGTAATTCCCATTCATTCCTATGGGCCTGGAGGCCCATAGGAATGATTGGGAATTACCAATTCGGTATTTACTGAATCAGTAAATACCGATTCGGTAAATACCGAATCGGTAATAGAGGGACCATGTTCAAGAGTGGCAGGGTGTCACATTGAAACCCTGTTGCACCCCTGAATAGTGTATGGGTGCACATGTGGCACACATACATGCCCTAAGGGCATGTATGTCTGCCACATGGCACAGTAAAAAAAGCACAAAATTGATTTTTTTAAGGTTTTCGATATTTACCACCAACCTTTATTTAGTGGTAAATACCGACTCCTTAACTGTGCAATGCATTCATTTGAGTGCTCCCAACATTTCAGATTCGGTAATTTACCGATTCAGTATTTTAAGGAATCGGAAATTTACCGATTCCTTAAATTACCGATTTGGTAAATTACCAATTCTGAAATGTAGCCACCTATGCCCACATGCATCATTGAGAATTGCATTCGCAAACGGTGCGAATCGCAATTTACGGCTGTTTGCGAATGCAATTCTCAAATTTGGGATGCATCATGCTTTTCGCAATTTTAGGAATCGCAACCATGTTGCGATTTCTACAATTACGTTTGCATTTAAGAAATCTCAATATGGGATTTCTTAAATGCAATGCATGAACATTTTTAATTTGCGAATTCGCAAACAGGAAGGGGTAAATTAGCATGAAGTTGACCTTCATGCTAATTTGCGAAAACTTTCAAAAATGCACAAAAATGCATTTTTGAAAGTTTCATGTTACACACACACATGTCCTTGGGACATGTGTGTGTGAAACTTGCACTTAAAGTTACATTTCAGGGGTGCAGGGGGGTCCTTTGGACCTCCTCTGCACCCTTGAAAATGCATTCACAAATTGCGATTCGCAAAATGCTAATCGCAATTTGTGAATGCCTTCCCATTCATTCCTATAAGGGATTCCTTAATTGCGATTCGCAAATTGGGAATCGCAATTAAGGAATTTTTAGAATCGCAAATAAAAATGCGATTTTTTGATTCATAGCAATTTGCGATTTCTTAATTGCGATTCCTTAATTTTCGCAATTAAGAAATCGCAAATGCTAACTTTGATGCATGTGGCCGCTTCATCCAAAATGCCCAATACTGATCGGTAACGGCCGAAATTCGGTAATTTCGGCCGTTACCGACCGGTATTGGGCCACCTACATCTGGCCCTTAATCTCTCTGACGGCCTCCAGCGCCTGGATACCTTTAAGGTTGTTAAGTTTGCGCTTTACAAATGTGGAATTTATTTATTTATTTAACTCTATGAATCCACAAGTTTAGTGGTTGTTGATTACATTATGCAAATCTGCCCTGTGCAATTATACCAAGAACTCATGTTTATCTTAACATCCGAACAAAGAAAGGGAGCGACCATCTCCTGATGTTAGGTTACTACTGGGCATTATTTGTAAAATAAAAGATCAACAAGGGACTGCCTCTGGGGTCGGAGAGCGCCCATAAGCGTTGTGCAGTAGTCTAAGATAGTGTTGTAAATAGAAGAGCAGGGCTGCAAGTGCAGCAGGTGTGTCAATCAAGCGATCAGCACAAATACTAGTTATATTTATATCGCTCATAACTGTGTCCTTTGTCCACACGACATTCTGGTTTGGATGGCCAGCAGCTGGCCTTCAACGGTCTACACTGTACTATTTTGTTTTTTAATGTTTTTTATTGGCTTTTGTGAACATAGCAAGCAGCAGCGGCTCCTCCACTATGACAGAGGATCGTCGCATCCCCTACCAGCAGCCAGAAAAATGAAAAAGAAAACAATAATGAACACTTGTGTATTATCATTTGATTTTGCCTCTCAGAGCCGAGGCTTGGGGGCGGGACCAGAGATGACAGGCTTGTGGAGGAGTGTTTTGTACTGTAATCAGTGGGCATGATCGTTTGGCCAGCCGTCTCAGGATGACCAAACCGTCATGCGCACTGAAGCTCTCTCCAACCCCAGCTGCGTTGCTGGGTTGGAGAGAGCAGGCACAGGCTCCCAGTGCTCCTGGGAGTGCAAATCCACGGTGCTCAGGCCAATCCTGATGCTGCTTTCATATAGCGTCAGGATTGGCCGCAGGGGATTCTGGGAGACTGTGCCTGCAGTGCACGGAGCCAGGTCAGGACCAGATCGGAGCATGGATGCAGGTAGTAATTAAAAAAATAATCTTTTGTTGTCCGTCTGCGGTTCCCCTCTCCCCCCACCCCGCCACTTTGCCCAGATAATGGCAGCTTCTGATAGCAAGTAGTATTGTGATCATTCTTTTTGAGATAAGAAACAACTGCTACTGCCACCTCTGCTCTGTCATGTAATAAGTTCAGTAAACAGCCTAGTAGGGTCTGGGTCCAGGCCACAGCTCACAATTCCCAGCTACATCTAGAAAATACTTTGTACATACATTTTCTATTGCGTTTTCAGTATGCTCTCTTAATTTTTTCTTTAAATATTTCTTTTTTCGGTCGAGCCTGAGCCAGGGCGCAAGCACTTCTCTGGGGATGATCTGTTGTAGTTCAGAACGGGAGAGAAGCCCGCCCATATTTTTAATTGGCTTGTGTCCTTGTCCTTTGTAAATGCTGGCTTCTGATTTTGTAATTAAGCTTGTTATTCCCTCCTTAGCACCGCTTTGTCGTTATTTGTAACCTCTCATGGTTACTGGCCCCTTTACTTGGTTGTTACACAGTAGTGTACTATTTTCTTTAATGAGTTTCTCCTACTGCAGGCACAACGAGGTGCTTTGCTTACATTCAGCGCACCATGCGCGCTTTCACTTTTAAAGCAGCTGGGACACTGGAGGCCACTTTGAATCCAATGCCATCGGTCTTGCATTTAAATGCGAGCCCTATTGGATTTGAAATATTTTGGGGTTTGGACTGAGGGGTTGCCTCCCAAACCACCCCGGGAGCACCAGGGGATGAGCAAGAACTCTTGTGTATTTTTTCCTGTTCCTTCCGTGCGGAGGGAGCTGTGCTTGCATGCTGCTCCTCTTACTAGATACAAGCCTGCTGCCGCTGCGTGCACACACTGCTCAGGCTGTAGTATGTGGAGAGCAGCACCAAGATCGACACCCCAGGGACTAGCGCAAAGCCCTATTTCCTAGAGAGCAAGGAGAGCTTCTCACCCCGTAAGACAGGCAGGCAAGTCTCTGCTGCCTGGGAGGGGAGGTGTCTGCCCCTAGAATAAGGGGGGGCCAGTGCTCTGAAGAGGAGAGGTCAGCACCCCAGGGACAGGGAAAGATCACTGACCACAGGACACGCTAAACTCTGCTCCCAGGGGAGGCAAGGAGAAGAAGGAACCTGTGCCAAGGAGAGCCGGAGGCAGGCGTAACCCTGCCGACCCGGAGGCAATCAGAGTCCCGAGGGCATGGCCCACTCAGCATGACCCTCGGCCAAATGAGCAAAAGTTAACCCTTGTATTTTTTTAATTTAATGGTGCATTATTTATTATTTCTTAGTAGATTTATTGCCTGCTTGAGTTGTAATAGTGGGTGTTTCTGATGTCCAGCTTTTGGTGGGCGGCCTCTCATTTGCATTGGGTGTGCTTTGGTGGGGGAGCCTGGCGGCCCTGCTCTCCATGTGGGGCACTCTTTTGCCGGGTTGGGTCCTGGCTGACACCTCCCTGGACGATGAAGTGCACTTGTTGTTCATCCACCGGCGGCTGCGCAGCCAAGAGCGGTGGGAGATGCAGCAAGAGATCCTGTCCATCCTGGGTCTGCCTCATCGACCACGGCCCCACCTGCACGGCAAGCAGAACTCGGTGCCCATGTTCATGCTCGACCACTACAATGCCATGGAGGAGGAGGAGGAGGAGGAGGAGGATGGCGGCTAGTCCTACCCCTACAAGCCCATCTTCACTACCCAGGGCCCACCGCCACCAGCCTGCAGGACGGCAACTTCCTCACCGAATCCGACATGGTCATGAGCTTAGTTAACCTGGGTGAGTGCGTGGGCCTTTCATTTTGGGTACATCTGGGCTCTTTGTTAGCGTTATTATTATTATAGTCTGATTTGTATTGCGCATGGCTGCCCCAGCGACTGGGCGTCCCAGCGCCACCAAAGACAATGAGAGTGAGCATGGAGGGAATGGTTCTGGATCCTCTGATAAAAACAGGAAGCGAATTCCAGAGTTTTGCAGCAAGACTTCGAAAAGAGCGGCCTCCGGGTCTAGCTCTCAAGACTCGAGGAGTACTGATCAAAGCTTGGTCAGCAGACCTTAAGGTGCGCCACGGCACATAGAACTCTAACAAATTGGCCAGCCTCATAGGTGACTGATGAGTCAGAATCCTGTGGGACACACACACAGTGTTTTAAACTGGATTCGCTTTTCAACAGGTAACCAATGTAGTTTAGGAAGAACGTGGGAAACTGAGCAAGATTTTCGAAAGTGCCACCAGAATACGTGCCGCTGCATTCTGTATTCTCTGCAGGCGCCTAATACTGGACTTATTAGCACAGAGATAAAGAGAATTACCATAGTTCAGTACAGTCCAGATAAAATTGTCTCCTGGACGATGGTTTGACGCAGTTTGGGAGGTTTCAAACCTCGCAGAAGCCCAAAACAAACCCCTGCCATCGCTTTCGATTGAATCTCAAAAGTAAGATCACTGTTGATCCACACCCCAAGGTTCTTTACTGCATCTTTGGGCAAGGGAGCAGGTTTAAGACGATCTGGCCAACACTGCTCGGACCACATGTCCCGGTCCTTCCCGAACAGCAAAACCTCTGACTTACTGGCATTCAACTGCAAGCAGTTAGAAGCCAGCCGGTCCACCACCTCTAGCAGGTCCTCCTTAAACTTTTCCAGGTTAGCACTACATTTCCTAGAGAAGGCGATCACCAATTGGGTGTCGTCAGCATACAACACCAGTGACAGCCCTCTACTTTTAGCCACCAACGCCAGGGGTCGAACATAAATGTTCAACCGTAGGGGGCTCAGTATTGAGCCCTGGAGCACCCCCTGTTGCAAGGCATACTCCTGCGAATGAAAAGGTGGCACCAAAACCTGGAAAGATCTCCCCTCCAAGAAGGACTGAAACCAGTCCAAAGCCAAACCCCTGATTCCAATTTCCTGTAAGCTCTTTAAACGTATTGTGTGAGAGACAGTGTCGAACGTGGCACTTAGGTCCAGAAGAACTAAGACCGCGGAATCACCAACCTCAAGACTCCCCCGGATTTCTTCCGTCACAGCCAGCAGAACAGACTCTGTACTGTGGCGTACTCGGAAACCGTTCTGCGAAGGGATTATGCTAAAAAAAACTCTGTGAGAGTAGTGTTCACATGAGATTCGACCAACTTAGCCAAAAAAGGTAGCTGGGAAATAGGGCGATGATTGCCCGGCTCAGAGGCATCCAGAGACAGTTTCTTTAGAAGAGGAATGACTTTAGCGTGTTTCCACGCCACAGGTACAGAGGCTGAAGACAGTGAGAGGTTGACCAGATCTATGTTCACTGGTGAAATCATAGCCTGAAACTGACGGAAGTGGGCGGGTGTCAAATGGTCAGCTGGTGAGCCCAATTTGATTTTCAGACAGAGGGACTCAAAATCTGTGGAGGCCAGAAGGGGAAAGGATGACAAACTGTTGCCCACTACGGGTCCATTATACCCAGACCCAACCACCAAGTCGGGAAAGGCCGTGGAAGGAAGTCTTTGATATATCTTCTCTACCTTGTTCACAAGATACCTGGCCAGATCGTTACACTGATAATTTGATGAAATTGGGGAGTCCCCTGTTGCTCCTGCACTCTTCATGCCCTTGAGCAGAGAGAAGATTGTCTTAGAGGGTTT
Organism: Lissotriton vulgaris; assembly: GCF_964263255.1. Lineage (NCBI taxonomy): Eukaryota > Metazoa > Chordata > Amphibia > Caudata > Salamandridae > Lissotriton > Lissotriton vulgaris. Next base: position 816,253,733 of record NC_141687.1, on the reverse strand, counting down.
GGTACTGACCGGATTTTTTCCGGCAATAAACTCCGCTCGTGCTCTCCGAATTAGTTTATGATCGTGCCTAATAACCGCTCGGTATTTACTTTTTGCTACCACATCATAAGGGAGTCTCCAAGCACGCTCAAGCTGTTTACAATATTTTTTTGCTTTGGTCAGCGAGTCATTGCACCAAGGGTTAGACTGCCCTTGATTATTCCCCCCCAGTTTAGCGGGGATGCAGCTATCCAAGCCTTGCGTCAACCAGTCATGGAAAGAATTTGCAACATCCATATCCGGTGGCAGCTGAGGCCTATGGCTGGACAAAAAAGCTGAAAAATGACTAATGTCCAGCTTGTGCCACGGATGTTTTAAAACTGGGGCGGGATGGTTCGAGACCGGTTTTCCCTTCCACCGCAACAAGAAAGAAACCAATAAGTGATCTGTCCAGACATGCGGAACAGGTGGCCGAACCTTTAGCGGAATTAGGTTAGAGAATATGGGGTCCAGTAAGTGCCCTGCAGTGTGCATACACTCATGGACACACTGAGCCAGCTGATAAGCCTTTAGATCAGCCAAAAAACTGGCACTCTCTGCTTTCCCACTTTTCTCAAGAGGAAGATTCAGGTCACCTAACATAGTAACATTTGCTGCTCTACTTGCATGTAACATGACCTTATTCAATAGATCTTCCCTAAACACACTAGATGGTCCTGGGGGTGATAAATGTGGAGGCCGGTAACAGTGAGGTTATGGTTCAGCATGATTTTATACAGGGCACTTTCGCAGTCCGCTATATTCTCCTTGATAAAACTTCAGGAGTATGCATCCTTGAAAATGACTACAATTCCGCCCCCTCTATTACCCACTCTATTTACACTCTTCATCACAAAACCTTGTGGAAGAGCCAACCAGGGCTCCACAACGGAGTCTTGTGTGAGCCATGTCTCCGTTAAGAATAGTACATCTGGAGACTCTTCAACCAAAAGATCAAAAACCTTGGCGTGGTGTTTCACTAACGACCAGCAGTTCAGGCTTAAAAACGTAAAGTCCATATGGTCAGGCGGGCATAGGACAGACTCCTCCAGTAGGAGTTGAAACGAGCTGAACTTACATTTAAAATGGCAGTCCAGGGGGACTCAGGCTGAGGAGGGGCAATTGGTCTCCAACATTAAGAGCTCGGCACGCGAGTACCTAAGTGGATCAGCCAGGAAATGGGCAGGGGTTCTGGTGACAGTCCGGCGCGGACTGGCGCAGACAGGCTTGCCTTTGGCGTGCCAGCGGCGGGCCCGCTGCACGGTCGCGTCAGTGCCTCCATTAGTAGTGTCAGCGGGTGTAACAACTATCCCGCTGACCTACGTTACCCCCAAGATGGTGGTCTCGCTCCTGCAGTCCCGGAGCGTACTGCAGCCTTTGCCCCCCACCAATCCGCCTCCAATCACCACGGTACCCTTCCCCACAATACACAGATGAGCAGCAAACAGGTAAGTAATAAAATATACTTTCACACGGCAATAGTTTAAAAAGACGATTAACATTTTACAAAGAACTTAACATGAACAAGAGATGAGCAAAATGCGCTATACGAACTCCCGGCTAACGCCTCAGGGAATGAGAACAGTTAGCAGGAGATGCAAACCAACCGTACATCTCCAGTACATCCGCTACTTTTTTATATGCCCCTTACACATCGAGTGACCCTTACTCTTAGTGAATTCTACTACAATTAGTGTCATCACGTGAGGAGGGGTGTTTCCATGAGCATACTTTTCAGTCCTTGGCTTTCATGTGACAATCTAGTGTATTATGGTCATTTGAGACTTGATTTGGTTCCATTGAACCAGACCAGCAAGAGTGATTTGTAGGCTAAGCACAGGAGAACATTTTGATCTTTACAAGTAGCGAGGTGGACCCCCTGATAGTATTTAGTACAGTTGGTTCTATGTGAGCAAAACCAAGACTTCAAACCCCAGCATGCACTAGGCTGTCAGATGAAAGCCCAGGACTCGGGACAAGGTTGGTGGTAGCTTAGGGGGGGGGGGGGGGGGAGGTCGGTAGGAACCGTAGCAATGTGGAGGTATGAAGAATAACTCCAGTGATCCTAGGACAGCAAGTTTCCAGTCCCAAACTTTGATTTTGCAGTTTATTGTTCATGGATATCTCGTACCAATTGTAGTGAACCAACGCTACAACCCAAGAATGTAGGGATTTATGAAATCCAAGCTCGCTAGCCCAGGACCCGAGGCACAATGTTATTTAGTATGGAGAGGAGACCAACTATTTGAAGTTGGTCTTTGCTGGAGGGGAGTAATGTATATACTTGTGTCTTTTCTAATTTTATTTGCTATCTGTAGTCTGCAGTTATAATTTGTAAAGGGACCACTCGCACAAGAGACCCCATAAATACCACAACGCAACAAGCAATACCAACCTGCGACAAGCTACTTCACTTTGGTATAAAACAACCTGAGCTCTGAGTCTTCCGAGTGGGGTGACCAAACAACCTGTGTCCCTGCAGCATCACGTCCCAGTCTTGGGTCTGACTGCTGTAAATTTTCTATAGTCTTTAACTTTAGTCCTAATGTTTCAGACTAAATAAACCATTGCTTTAATCCCCACAGTGTATTTGTTTTTTATATGACATCCAGGGACTGGGGTAATGGTACCTGATAAGTTACCAGAGGGCCTAGAAAGCCGTATGTATCAAAAAGCAAGACAAGCCTGCAAGCGTTTGTCCTGTTGTCGTTCACATATATATGAAGTGGCTAGATTTCCGGAATGATTTGGGCTGGGTTTTAAAACAAGCATTTGCAATGCAATAGGCCGCACATTTGCGAGAGTTTGAGCTACTAACAATGTAATTGACAATGACTTTTATTTATGTTTTAAAAACCATACATAAATAAAAGGCATTGTCATTTACAATGCCAATAGCTCAAACTCGCAACGTGACATTTAAATACCTCTCACGATACAACTACTCCAGTCCCTGGAACAAGAGCAATATTTAAGGGTTTTGCTGTTTGTGGGTACAGACTTGCACTCCTTTTGCTGATGGCACCCTAGCCAACTGCCCCATATTACCTTCTATAGAAACCGTCTTTTGTGTTGGAAAACAGTTTTTCCCACTTTTTCCTTGGAAATAATTCACAGTTAGGAAAGGGCCCGCTATCTGCCTACTGCATAATTTGATTGAATGCAAACATGGCAGTGACAATCCCATTGCGGGATCTGTGAGCTTGCCCTCTCCTCTCCGATCCGCTTAAGTCCAGGGAGTATTAACCCCTTCACTGCTGCGGCAATTCCACCGCAGTGCTAGGAAGGAGAGGGGGGCCGCGCGGCGCTCCCATACTCGTGACGGAACCGCTCCGTCATGAGCCTCGGCTGCGCTGTGCTTGTGACGGAGCAGTTCCGTCGCGGCCCCACCCGCTCAATAGAATGCCCAGCGCAGGCGCGGAATCCGCACCGCTCAGGCGCGCTGAGCGGGCCGTGATGGAACCACTCCGTTACCAGCACAGCGCGACCGAGGCTGGTGACGGAGCGGTTCCGTCACCAGCATGGGAGGGGTTAAAAACGAGCTGTCTGAATATGGAGTGGGACCATCATGGGTTCTTCAGAGTATCACCTCTTTACTGCAGAGGCCAGGACTTCTCTGCTATTTATTTGATTTTTTTATTTGATGTTATATAGCACAAACACAGAGCGCTTTAGTAGTAGGATCAAAGGGACGATATGACACAAACGTTGCTAATGTACAGACATGGTATTTATCACAAAGAACAATAAAACAATGTTTACAAATATAAATGATAAGAGTAGCAGTGAATAGTTGCTCATGAGGCTATGGAGGTAAGAATCTCATTATAAGAGGAATTTGTTGGAAAGTAGAGTTTTTCCTTTTTTTCTGAAGATGAAGGAGGACGGGTTGCATCTGATCTCGGGGTAGAGAGTTCCAAATTGTGGGGGACATACCAGAGAAGGATCGGTTGTAGGATTTTTTTTCTTGAATTTTTTTGGTTCGGGTGGTAAGGAGCTGGTGCTTCAAGAAGGTCTGTTTGCACCTGATAAGGTCAATATCTGGGTCAGGTAGGAGGGAGTATTGCAGTGCAGCACTTGGGCCATACATGCAATTTAAAGGTGGATCCTGGCCACAAAGGGTAGCCTTTTCAGGGATTGCAGGTTGGGAGTGAGGTGATCAAATTCTTTAGAACAAGTGATGAGCATAGTAGCTGCATTTAGTGTAGCCTTTGTGTAGCAAGTGTGATTTTCTCAAAACAGAATTCCTACTGATCTCACCACCCATAATCACCCCCAATATCAAAGACTGGCTCCCTCATTTTACTGCCTTGGATTGTACCCCAAAAATCATTAATTCTGCTAAATCCCTAGGTAAAACCTTGGACAAAGCCCTAGCCATGCAAAAGCACATTATGCTATCCCCAGAGGAGCTAACTATCAATTACACATCCTAGGTAAACCTAAAGCTTTCCTCCCCTTGGAAGAACTCAAAGCAGCGGTTCAAGCTCTTGCTCTATCGAGATTAGATTACAGTAGTGCTACCCTTGTGGGCCTTCATGAGTGCATTGAGTTTGAGGTGGTTACGGGTCAGCCAAACTTGTATTTGTGTCAGGGTGTTGCTGAGGATAGCGATGTCCTCATTAGAGTCACTTTTTAGATAAAGTTGGATATCGTCCACATACATGTGGTAGAAAATGTGGGTGAGTTTGAGGATTTCTGTTAGGAGTACCATATATAAGTTAAACAGTGTTGTGGAGAGAGTAGAGCCTTGGGATACGCCCAACTACGCAGACAACTGATCGGAGAGAGCCTGGTTGATTTGGATGCACTGAGATCTGTTGTGGAGAAAAGAGGAGAACCATTTTAGTATGGTGCTGGAGAGACCCATCCTGTGTTCTTGTAGGTTCAGAAGGGTATCATGGTTGACAGTGTCGAATGCTGCTGACAAGTCCAGCAGGATAAGTAAGCAAGATTCATTTTGGTCGGGTGAGTGAAGGGCATCATTGACAATGTGGGCCATGGCAGTTTTGGTGCTATGACCCAGTTGCAAGACAAATTGACATTGGTTGAGAAGTTGGAAATGCTCAATGTGATCACGTAGCTGTAAGTGTACACATTTTTCTAAGAGTTTGGCTAAGGTAGGGATATTGGAGATACAGTGGTAAATATTGGGATCAGACTAGTCGGAGCTGGGTTTCATCATTGCTGCCCAGTACCACCATAATCCCAGAAGATCTGAGCTGTTTATTAGGTGATTCTGCTTCTCTTCACAGGTTCAGGGAACAGCATTAGTAGAATATGGTGTTAAAATGCATTTCCTACATAGAAAATAAATATGAAGAGAGGAGCTCACTTAACCACATCCGCGCTCAGAGAATTCTGCTCGCATGCTCAGATTTTCAAAATCCCATTATTCATGACGAGCTGGGCTCGGCATCAGCGTGCGAGGAGGCTACGCCATGACGAGCCCAGCTCGTCATGAGCCTGGAAGGGGTTAAATAGCCAGCTGAGAAAAATGCACAAAAACACACATGCTTTGGAATAGCTTGCAACAGACTCATCCTGGCACTATGACTCCAAAGAGATAGCAAGAGGTTGGAAAACACCCTTGGTAATGTGGTTGGGATGTTGAGCTAATTTATGTATGCCAATGAGCGTGCCTCGGGGTAAAATTAGATTTCCGGGCACTGTGGTATGTAGGGGAGAGATCTGCAGGCATTTTCTAATGTGGGCTTTGCATGCGACTTGGCATTGCACTGGAATTAGTGGTGGTTGCTTGAAGTGTTGAGGGCTCACTAGACTGTGGTGGTGTGGGTTGGGATTTGTTGTTTCGAAGAACTGACTGGATCGCTGTGATGCTAGTGGCCAACAGCATCTCTTTGCTGATTACCTAAAGATGTTCTGTAGATAATTGTAAAATATGGTTTGGGACTGAGTTTTATTGTATATCTCTCTCTGCAGTTGATTTATTCAGCTTAGTAAAATATTATATGTTGCTATCTGGCAGTTGCATCCGGGTGAGTCGCTGCAATCAGAAAACATGTATTCAAACTTTAGAAATAAGTTGTTTACGCTTCTGTGCTCTAATGTGCACTATGTGTTTGGGCGCAATAGCACATTTTCTCACGCAGTTATGTAATCCGTTTACAATTTACGCCTGCAGGTATTTTCAGGTCAGAAATGATGACGACAGCATAGGTGAATGCGTTACTGCTAACACTTTTTAAATCCATTCACGACCACAGCATCATATTTGACCTAACACATGGCTGCTCCCGTGGACTCTGGTTTTTATTAGCGCTGTGGCTCAGTCAGGGAGCTCTGACACCAGAAGCTGTTCATGATTCATCAGCATGTACGTGCTTGACTGACTATTAATATCAGAGCAGGGTAACATCAATAGGCAGTGAATTAAGCAAAGATATGGTCTGCTATTACAGCCACGATTACTCAAATTGGCAGCTAATGCAAATGAAGAGCCACAGTACGAAAGTGAGCTTTATGAAGGCTACATTCAAGTCAAATCAAAGCAAATAGCTAATAAATATGAGAAAAAAAGTTTGGTTAATTTATGACATCATAACCCGGAGACATATCACAAAGTTTTTTGGCATATGCAGTCACTAGTAGTTCATCGAAAGAATGTCTGTCTATGACCAAGCTGCACAGAATGGCTAGCTAATTCTAAATATTGGCAATGAAAGGTAAAAAATACAAGCAGAAACCCCAAGGATGCATCACACTCTTTGTTGCCAAATTCCGTCATATAAGTGTCTTTACCAGTTCGATGACAACTAATTTCATAACCATGCACGCAGAGCAGAATATGAATTGAATGTAGACAGAATGAAAAGTGAATCCCGCAAGCATACATTCTCCCCCCTTAAGTAGCCTCATTAGAAGTTGGTGGGAGTGGTATGCAGGGTGATATTGTTTCTGGAGTTTCTAAGGTGTCCAGTGTTCCTGCACCCAGAATTAGAAGGTGTGAAAACACTATCCTAGTTGTACCATGTGCAGAAAACTACAAGGTCAAATCATGGAGGTTTCTACAGACCATTTCCACCTGCTCAACGCAGGGCCAAAATGGCATGGGAAGCCCTAGAATTAAGACAAATCTGCCTCGTCTGACTCAGTAATTTTATGCCCGGGGGTTATTCCTCATTCCAGAACCTACAACTGGTGATGGCTGAAAACTGGTGGGAAGACACAGGCCAGGATTTGTAATTCTCCTTACATTGTTTCTGGCCATCTCTCAATGAGTGTCATGGAATGAAATACATTCTAAATTAAATTACTTAAAGTGACACTTGTTTTCCATATAATAGCTGCTGTTTCCCATGGCCAGTTCTCAAGAATTGGAAAGGAGGTTTATAATAATAAACATTCTGACTACTTACAAAAATCATGACATGTATCACATATATTCAGCACAGTAGATTTTTTCAACTAAATAACATGTTTACATTTTTTCTTTCCACTGATAATGAATTCTGTTTGGGCTTATCATTTAAACGCTGTCATTCCTTTCGATGCAGCCACTACTTAATCTCTTCTCACTTAAAGATGATGCCGCTGCACCTGAAAGTGAGTCTGTGTCGCAGAAATATGTACATTAGGGTTTGCCTCCATGTTAACCTGTTAAGAATGGTTTCTAGTGCATTCAGCTGACTGTTGGTGTTCAGGATGTGTAACTATATGGGACCTGGAGGTCGGACTATAATAGAGCCCTCCATAGGCTAGCAATGTGTGGCACAGTTTTCACTAACCTGTTTGGTTAGTTTTAAGTGGTTTGTTAGATGGGTTGGTATAGCCCATATGTGTTCCTTCCAGTTGCTAACTAAATTCCACAGCCCCATTCATATGTTATATGCATGTCCCTTTGATGATGAGAGATCAGGTGTGAATTTGTATATGGTGTCATATGATGACACAGACCATGTCAGATTAAGACCAGGCGTAACATGAGAAAGGCTAGGGCAACTGTCTTCCATCTTGTGGGTATAGGTAGAGCGAGTTGATCCTGGTGTGTATATTGGGAGGTGATGTGCCCGGGGTGACTGACTGTTTTCTCAATGTGGAATTGGGTGTGAGTTGTACCTGGGATGGATATCTGCCTTGTTAATCTATTAGTGGGCTGTCTAAAAGGTGATAGACTCCTAGAGTCCAAGAGGGTGGCTGTTGCCCAAAGGGATGTGAAAATCTCTGACGCAGCCACTCACATCCCATGTAACCTTTCACACCCATTCTCGAACCCATTGACACACCCATAACAGTACTGACATACCCACTCACTGATTCATAGGTCTACACACACATCCACTCAGTCATCCATATAGCCACTCATACACCACCTCACTCACTAATACAGCCTCTGATATATCCACTCATACAGCCACTCCCACACTGTTAGTCACTCATAAAGCTACTCACACACCTACTCACTCAGACAGCCATTTACTCACCTATAAAGTTATACACACACACCCACACGCTTATTCATACAGATACTAACATGTAACCACTCACCCATACAGATCCTCACACATGTACTCACAAACCCATACAATCACTATCACAATCCCTCACTCACACATACAGTCACTAATATACTCCAACACTCAACTATACTACCTTTCACATATCCACTTACTCACCCATATACCATTGACACATCCATCCATCCATTCACTCAAGGACACAGCCATAAATATACTCAGTCACTTATACAACCATTCTCTTACACTCACTAACCCATACACCCACTGACTCATGCATTTACTCATCCATGCAGGCAGTCACACACCCTCTCACCCACCCACACAGACACACATACAGCCATACAGGTAATCAGACCACCAATCAATCACCCATACACCACTCATGTACCCACTCACCAACTCGTACAGCCACATAGACACCATCTGACAGACTGATACAGACATTCAGACAACCTAGTCAGTGTTCCATACATTCTCTGAGACACCTTATCACTCACTTATACAGTCAGTAACACACATACTGAATCATCCATACAGGCACTCATACACCCACTGATTCATCAATACACTTTGGTATATTTATTTCACAACAAATGGAAGTAGGACACACACTACCTGGTGCTTCAAATGTAGTATGAGGTGTAGTGTGCTACTGGGGATTCACTTTCTAGTCCCAAAAGTGTTGAAGGTATAAGTAGCCAGGTAGCATCTCCTGGTTAGGAGATGTCCCCCTGTGCACAACCAACAAATCCCAATAAGAATAGGTAAAAGTTCAAACACAAATGAATAGTCCTCCAGTTAAACCAATTGGTTCTTGACTGTGATGTTCATTCATATCTTAATCTGATATTATTTCATATCAAATTCCAGGCCTAGACAGGCAAAGCTTCATTCGTCATGTTCTCATTGCCACTAGTTCGCCTAAAATCTATGAATTCGTCTCTTCATCACTGTGCATATATGAGGCCTTCAGCCATTTTATAAAACTCCACAATCCTTCTTTATAGAAGCAGAAGAAGTAGAATCAAGATTTTACAAGTCTTCTTTAACACTTTCATGCTGCCAAAGGAGAAGCACCAGGAAACAGTACAACATGCTGATTATGCTCTTGTGCATCACTTAATTTACCCAAGATCCTCACAACTGGCCACTTTGAGGACAAATGAAGGAAGCTGAATGGATGCACATGGAACTACCCAGAGGGGGTCGCTGAGTCAATTGAGTGTGATATATATAATTTAATATGGTTCATGTCAGTCCTAATTTGTAAAGAAAAAAAAGAAAAGTGCAGGTCCCAAAGTTTTTCCTAGGTGCCCATTGATATGGCCCCCAAATTAAAGGACTGTCTGGTCTTGAATCGTCCTCATGCCTCTTTCATCTACCACTTCTTGACGTTTTATTTAATTCCTGCAAGTTCTTTTGTAGGTTTCGCCTGCACACCACTTGTGCTGTGCTTGAGAAATCTATTGTTTTTAACATAAACTTAAAAGGGATTTGCACCCCGCCTCTTCTCTTTTCTGACTTCTCATTGGTTTCTGTGCTTGCCACTTACCTTTTTTTATTTCTATTGGCTGTAGCATCGTTTCCTGCATTTACCAATGCTTATTCGTTGCCTGCTTCTCATATCAGTTTTCCACCTCCGAAATACTGTTAACATCCGCTTTGCTCTAACTATATTTTCATAAAGATTTGCCTTTTGCTCTTGCAGCATATTTATGCTACAGTTTATCACACAGAGAGATTAAGTGATTTGCATATAATCACAGGATGTTGTGTGACGCTGCCAAGACAAGAACGGGTATGCCGAGCTCTCGAGTCCGCTGCTCTGGCCTCTGTGCCACATGCTCTTGATCCAGCGCTCCGATTGGAAAACTGTCTCATAAACACTATTTATCACCTCAATACTCACCATACACTATTAAACACTTATAACAGGCCCATAACACCTATGAGACAATTTTGAGCAACTGAATCAGGTGATTTGATTTTTTATTCTATTCACATAATATTTACACTATTATGTACAACTGCAGTTTATTCTTTATTATCATGATTTAAAAACTCAATTATTAGCAAAAATCAAACCACTAAAGGTGGATGGATCAACTAATGGAAACTAGACAATGAATAAACAAGACCAGCTTGTCACTTCAAATCTAATTTTATTTACTTTATTTTCATAAAGAAAGAGCATTTTTACGTTTAGAAAATCTTTATTGCATAAGCAATTAAGAAAGTAGCATTTTAGTAAGGAAATGTAAATTAGAACTGACATTTCAAAGTAAGCTCAGAAATATGAAGAATTAGTAAATAATAGAATAGAAATCGTTTCCCTGAACCTATTTCCCTGTCTAAATCTCTCTTTACCTAGAAAAGAATAAATTATTAAAGTCTGCTGTCCATACATGCACCAAAGGTCCATCAGCATCTTACACCATTCAGGAATCAGGAAGCAAACGTTTTTTCTCTGCTCATGGTGTCATAATTTATACCTTTCTCTCTAGCTAAACTTTCTACATTTTACATTCTTTCATAGGAATCCAAGCTTTCATTGGCTGTCCAGTGTCAGTCCATGATTAAGTCATTCGACTTTTGTCCAAAATCCAGGCTTTCATTTCCACATCCTCGATTTCCGCAAGAATGATACTTTTATTCGAGCCTAGGACGATCACTTTCTAACCTTGGCAGCCATATCAAATTGTTGTCCTTGGCTGGCCTTCGTGAACACGCTCATCACAATAAGAGAATCGCTCTTTATTTCATAACGTCTTCGCAGCAAAATTCTTCACAGCTGCGCATGTGCAAGAAATCACTCTGGACAAGCTTTCGTGCCAGGAGCTCTGTCAGCCATATTTCTGCACCAATTCTTAGGCCTTACTCCGGAAACTATTATTAAACAAACACAAGACATCAATTAATTAAAGAATTTAGACCCTTTCTGTTGCCCTCCCTCTTTGCTAATTAACCCTGTTAATTATGTTACCTGGCTTAGCACACAAAGCAGCATCATATTTACCAGTCCTTTTCGAATGTCAGGAACTCCAAGAGCTTTTATCACAAAAGACATGACATAAGCACATAGAATAAGCACATGCCATTAAATTAAACTGCTGCATGTAATATTGACAAAGACAATAGACAAGGTTAGTTTATTAATTTTTCTTTGCGTTTGCAACAAAAACCACATTAGTCCCACGTGTGTTTCATGTGTGTATCTTTTAAACTAAGTTGATTAATAATTTCACCACACGCTTATTAAACTGTTTACTTTTGTTAGGAGAGATTAACTTCGCAAGATTGAACAACATTTTGTTCTTTACCTTGCTCCATCACTCTCCACTCCCATGTTATTTGTGAGTGAGCTCTTTCCTTTTCCCATACGATGATTGATGAAAACAGCTCTTTATTAATTACATAGGCAAAACCGATGCATTACTAATGCATGTTATCCTTTCTTTCTCCCTTTGTCACTGTCTTCTTGACTTTCACTTCCTCAGTCTTTCTCTTTTGTCAGCATTTGTACCTTTTGCTCTGGGTCAAACGCTGATGAGGAAAACTATGCTTGTGTCCTCAAAAATAATTTCCAGTGCACACCATCTGAGAGCAACAACACAAATTAAGTACTGGAACGTGCGTCTTTTTATTGAAATCAGATCCTTAGTCTTAAGGCAACTCGGGCCCACTGTTCTACAAGAAACTGGCTATTAGATCATTGTAGTGATCTTTTACACTATCTCTAAGCATACAGCTTGTCATCGTCTGGTGTAAGACAGAAGCAGATCTTGCCCCCTCACGTAAATCTGTCCCATTCAATATAATCCCAATGTAATTATTACTTCAGGAGTTTGCTACTTAAGACTCGGGAGTCGGGCCACCTTAGGTATCCTATCATGCTGGCAAAATTGCCCATAAATACATGGAACCACTATCTAAATTCCTCAATTGTAAATTTGTAATTTGAAAACTAGTGCCCCTATCTATGCATCCTTCTTCTTGAGGCCCCCGTTGCTTATCCCTTAGGTTAGTGCTAACAAAATACCACCACATACATTCTTCCAGAAACCCACTCCAAGTTTCATAGCCAGCCTTCCAAAGGGTTTCACCCTACAGAAGGACCCCATGGGGAATAGGGGGCATTGTGTCCAGCCATCTCACACACACGTTTTTAAACCCTTTTCATCATTGACACCAAGAGGCACCCCGACCCCTCCCCAACCCCATTAGAAAATGTTTTGACATGTAATTGAGTCTAGAACATTACATAGCATACCTACCTGTGGGGTATTCTTCCTGTTTGTATTTGGGAGTCATGCTGCAGCTCACCTACTAAACTATAACTCTCAGTTAAGAATCCATGAACTCCCTAGTCCTAAGAAAATTTGAGTGGTCAGTGTTACGCCCGCCCAAAGATGTCCCATACCATATTCCTGACAAACACTGGCACGTTGTATGTATAAAATAGAATATTCTAGGTGATTTAATAAGCAGAAAAATTCCGAACACTGCAACATTTAAGAGGGAAGCTAAGATCTTTTTCATGAGCAAGTTCCTTCCATAGACAAACAGGTCATCATCTAAGCCTGACATAGAGAGGACTACTCTACAACCATATGCTAAGTAAATAGGAAATCGCCAACTCTATGTCGATACGAGCGGTCGACACAATACTAACTCTGGGTCTGAAAAACACAAAGATCTATGAAAAAGTCATTAAAACATTCGTATACAGGAGAATATAATTAATTACCTATCCTACCTCAGAACTTTGTATATTCGTTTTTGATCTTGTATTGTACTTTACCTATTTTACATCTTTGTTATCTTCCTTTCATCTAGCATGAGAGGAAGCACACCTATCGAACTTCTCTACTGTAATTTCATATATTATTGACATGTTAAGCGCTCTGATACCCAAGGGTCTTGTTTGCACTATAAAAAACTTTAAATAAATATAATGCTGTATTTTAAGCTGAAGAAACTGCTAATCAGACAACCTAAAGCTTTGTCAAAATAGAAGGTGGATAAACATATGTTTTTGGGCGATACGGCACCTTAGTAGTAATACAGTAGTTTATCGGTATTGTTTAGAATTATACAGCCACACCTATGCTTCTCAACAGCTACCATGAACATCAAATCTAAACTCAGAGGGGTGGACTTTCCCCGCTTCCTTTGATCAATTAGAAAAAGTATATAATTCCAATTCTTAGTCACTGATACGTGTTTGTAAGTAAAACATTGCTTGCCCTAACGAAAGGTTTTATATTTTTTTTTCAGAGTGGTAAATCGGTGCAACTTCAGCTCGCTGAATCGGTACCAAATGTACTGGAAATAGGCAGCAGTCAAGATGAGACCAAGAAACTGCTTCAAGATCATGAACTTCTTCTGGTGAAAATTAAGGTAAAGTGGAGCATGGAGAGGGGAGTAATGTAAGCATCTGGCAAATACAGCACCCACTTAAACTTCTGTAACTTTGACAGTTATCTCAAGGCACAATTCACGTAGGGGCTAGTGTGAATGCTGGAAATTCACACTAGCTGGATGACTCCAAAATTTGTACCAAAATTCTTGCAGTTCACAAGGAATTCCATGAGTAGTTTTGAAAATCAATAGCAGTCATAAATCATCAGGAGTGCTGACATGTGCAAGTATTTTCATAGGAAGAACTGTAAAAAGAGTAGAAATCTGGAGCCATAAATTAAAAAAAAATAGCTTTTTTCTGTTTCTGTAAGGGGAAATGTTTTTTTCTCTCTGAATAAACCTCTTTCTGTAAAACACTATGCAAAATGGGAGTGTTTCCACTCCATTTTCACCATAAAAAAGCACCAGCGTCTTCCATCTAGAGTTACACATTTGTGTGTATTTCCAAGATGGGAAAGTATTTGCAAATCATTGATGAATGCCCAGAGGCAAATTCGTTTCTGGGCGTTATCTTATTTTTACAGCATGACACCCAAGAAACATCCAAAAAGCGGCTCAAATCCTAGATTTGCACATGTTCCATCACTTCCCTACTGGCAAATCCAATTTGTGAGTCTTAAAGTCTGTCATTCCACATTATGTGAATCAATAAAAACACTTTACTCTCACAAATGTTTTGCTGTACCTACTAAAGTTGTACTTGGGTATGTAACCATCTTTAAGTATTGGGCTATACATGAAGTAGTAAGTTCTTAATCAATCAATCAATCATTTAATTTGTAAAGTGCACTACTTACCCGTAAGGGTTTCAAGGCGCTGGGGGGTTGGGGGTGGGGGGGTCTTCGGTTTGTCGTAGGTAGAGGGGGAGGGTGTTCCAGGTCTTGGCGGCGTGGTGGTAGAAGGACCTGCCTCCGGAAGTGGTTCTGCGGTTGCGCAGGACCTTGGCCAGGGCGTGGTCAGCAGAACGGAGTTTCCTGTTGGGTACGTAGAAGGAGAGTCGACTGTTGAGATAGGCTGGTCTGGTCTTGTCGAGTGCCTTGTGTGTGTGGATCAGGAGTTTGAAGGAGATTCTCCTGTCGACGGGGAGCCAGACCAGGTTCCTCAGGTGGGGGGTGATGGGGTCACAGCGCGGGACGTCGAGGATCAGGCGTGCAGAGACGTTCTGGATTCTCTGCAGTCTGTTGATGAGCTTGGACGAGGCTCCGGCGTAGAGGGCGTTACCGTAGTTGAGTCTGCTGCTGACTAGGGCTGGGTGACTGTTTTCCTCGTGTTTGTCGGGATCCATCTGTAGATCTTGCGGAGCATGCAGAGGGTGTTGAAGCAGGTGGAGGACACTGCGTTGACTTGTTTGGTCATGGTTGAGTTTTGAGTCTAGGATGACTCCCAGGTTGTGTGCGTGGTCGGTGGGGCCTGGGGGTCCCCAGTGATGCGGACCACCATGAGTCGTCCCATGCTGAGGGGTTGGACCCGAGGATGAGGATGTCCGTCTTGTCTGAGTTCAGCTAAAGTCGGCTTTCATTCATCCAGTCGGCGACTGCCTTCATTCCCTGGTGGAGGTTGGATTTGGCGGTGAGAGGGTCCTTCGTGAGGGAGAGGATCAGCTACGTGTCGTCGACGCAGGAGATTATGTTGAGGTCGTGCTGTCGGGCGATGCGTGCTAGTGGTGCCATGTAGACGTTGAACAGCGTCTGGCTGAGGGAAGATCCTTGTGGGACGCCGCAGATAATCTCGGAGGCCTCGGACCGGAATGGGGGGAGGCGGACTCTCTGAGTTCTGCCGGAGAGGAAGGAGGTCGTCCAGTCCAAGGCCTTCTCCCGGATGCCTGCGTCTTGGAGTCGTGTGCGTAGTGTGCGGTGGCATATGGTGTCGAAGGTGGCGGAAAGATCCAGGAGGATGAGGGACGCCGTCTCTCTGTTGTCTAGAAGGATCCTGATGTCATCTGTGGCGGCGATGAGGGCGGTCTCGGTGCTGTGGTTGCTGCGGAATCTGGATTGGGAGGGGTCCATGATGTTGTTGTCTTCGAGGTGACGGTTGAGCTGGGTGTTAACTATCTTCTCGATGACCTTTGCTGGGAACGGAAGCAGGGAGATGGGTCGGAAGTTCTTGAGGTTGCCCGGATCCGCCTTGGGCTTCTTCAGTATGGCGTTGATCTCTGCGTGCTTCCAGTTCTCAGGAAAGGTGGCGGTCTCGAAGGAGAGGTTGATGATTTTGTGCAGGAGGGGTGTGATGGAATTGCTGGCTTTGTTGAAGATGTGGTGTGGGAGAGGGTCGGACGGGGATCCGGAGTGGATTGTGCCCATGGTCTTGCTTGTGTCCTCGATGCTAACGTTGGCCTAGGTTGTCACAGTTTTGTGGGCGGTGGGGTGCGGTGCGGTGCGTCCGGTGCGGCGAGGTCTGCAGGGGTCGTCCGGGGTTTGAAACTGTCCTGGATGTCGGTGATTTTCCGGTGAAAGAAGGTGGCGAGGGAGTCGCACAGGGCTTGCGATGGTGGGATGTCGTTGGTGCTGGAGCTGGGGTTGGAGAGTTCCTTCACGATGGTGAAGAGCTCCTTGCTGTTGTGTGCATTGTTGTCAAGGTAGTCTATGAAGGAGGTCCTTTTGGCGGTCCTGATGAGGTGGTGGTGGTTGCGGATGGCGTGTTTGTGGGCAGCGCGGCTGTCCGGCGTCTTGTCGCTGTGCCATATGTTCTCCAATTTCTGGCATGTGCGCTTTGAGTCGAGGAGTTCTGGGGTGAACCAGCTGACTCTTTTGCTGGTGTCTCTGTTGGTGGGTTTTTTCAGCGGGGCTACGGTGTTGGCGCAGTCGTTCATCCAGCGTTCGAGGGTGAGTGCACCATCATCGGGGTTGGTCAGAGGGTTGAGTGCGAGGCTTGTCTGTAGTTGTTCTTCAGTGACTTTGCCCCAGCAGCTGCGGGGGCTCTGTAGGGTGCAGTGCTGTGTGAGGGGTTTTCAGGAGGAGAAGTGGATGCAGTGGTGGTCTGTCCAGGTGAGTTCGGAGGCGTGGCTGAAGGTGACGTGCGGGCTTGAGGAGAAGATGGCATCTAGCGTGTGACCGGTGATGTGGGTTGGCGTCGTGACGAGCTGTTTCAGTCCGAGGTTGGCGAGGTTGTCGATCAGGGGGGAGGAGTTGTTGTCGTTGTTGTTCTCCAGATGATAGTTCAGGTCTCCTAGGAGGATGTAGTCGGTGGAGGTCAGCGCATGCGTGCTGATGAGGTCGGCGATGGAGTCGCAGAATTGAGGCCGGGGTCCAGGCGGTCTCAAGACAAGGGTGCCTCTTAGGGTGGTCTTGGCGTCTGTGTGGATCTGGAAGTGCATGTGTTGGGCGGTGCTGAGGGTGTCGTTGGTGTTTGTTGAGACCCTGATGGTGTTTTTGTGGACAATGGCGATTCCTCCTCCGGCCCTGTTGGTGCGGTCTCTGCGGGTGATCTTGTACCCACCTGGGATGGCTATGGCGATGTCTGGCGAGGAGGCTTTGTTCATCCAGGTCTCCGTCAAGAAGGCGACCTCCGGTGGTGCGGTGTCGAGTAGGTCCCAGAGTTCTACGACGTGTTTGTGCGCGGAGCGGGTGTTGATCACGATGCATCTAAGCTGGTTGTGTTTCATCGTGGCGGGCGTCTCGGCGCTTACGAGGCAGGAGAAGCTGCAGTTCAGGCAGGTGAAGGGACCGTGGGTGTGCGCTTCGGGGCGGCCTTGCAGCAGGTGTGGATCCTTCCTGGGTTGAGAGCGACGAGGGTGTTGGCGTCGTAGCGGCGGCGGTCCTCGTGGCTGCTGCGGGGGGCAGGGGTTCTGGCGCTGGGCGCGGTCCAGCGCGGACGGGCGCAGACGGGCTTGCCTTAGGCGCGCCTGCTGTGCGGCCACACAGGGGCTGCCCTAGATGGGGAGGTGGGGAGGGAGGAGCAGCTGGGAGGCGGGAGGCAAGGGTCGGGTGGAGCGAATGGGCGTGGAGGGGGCGGGCCGCAGGGGAAGCAACGGCGGGGATGGGGGAAAGGAGACAGGCGCGGGGCACAGACTCAGGAAGGGGGCACAGAAGTCAGTACAAGGGGTACAACATCAAGGGGGCACAGAAGTCAGTTGGTACAAAGTAAAAGGGGGCACAGAGGTTGGCGAGGGGTACAGAAATCAAAATGGGGCACAGAAGCAAAGCGGCGAACGGGGGGCAGGGGGCCCAGAAAAGGAGCGGGCAGACAGTTACAGGCACACGCAGCAAGCGGCAACAAACCTAAGGCCACCACTGGCCACCAGCGATGAGGCGCAGGTGGATGCCTGCGGGTGGTGGAGGGCCTCGATTTCACCGGCGGCAGTAGAGACAGCGGGGGTGCAGGCGGAGCTGCAGCGGTGGGGGAGCGACCTACCAGGGAAGGTCAAGGGTCACTCAGAAATGCATGGCTAACAACATTCAGGGTATTGTTAGCAGGCAAAGAATGTAGGGTTACCCTTGACAGCAGTGTTTCACTTGCTTCAGTAGATCTGCAATCTTATAATGGTTTTGATTCTAAAAGTGGAAAATTGATGCTGGAATGAACTATTATAAACTTCTGTAACTTCCTCATGAGACTGCTCTTCATCTGCACTGCATAGTGTATTTGACTCTCTTAGAGTTACATTCTAAACTTGATGGTTGTATTCGTAGGTCGATCTTTACTCTTCCGACTTAACTCTACTATGGTTCTGGGGTGCCCCGCTGATAATTTTGGAAATAAATATGTCAAATAGTACTTTTTAAAGGATGTTTTCAACATAGATTTGGTTGAAAGCCATAGACCCTCAATGGGCACACATTAAATGTTCAAGTGCCTTAATAGTGTGTGAACTAAGTCTGAGTTTGCTTGCCAAAAGATCTTTTTGGGAAAATGTAGCTAAATATTCCAGTTTCGCCACACTTTCCTTAAAATGTCTAAAATACTGTAGTTGACAAAAGCATTTCAGAAAATATAACATGGCTTATTACTTATCATTTACCACAGCATCCATCTACACTACATTTCACTTCTTTCGGCTTTCCAACCTGCTCGGTCAAGAATATTCTCAATCATGTGTTAAGGTGACTGATTATCCTTTGTAGGGGAAGGGTGAAAACTAAAACAATTACATCCTCACAGGTAGCACAGCTCAACTACACTGTTTTAAAGGTTCATAAAGAAGTGCAGTTGCTCTGGTTACGGAGACCTTAAGTGTTTGGAAAGCAGATGAGTTACACCTATCTTAGTACTTAGAGTCTCAGACAGTGGTAATGGTAATTGCTGAAATAGTTGTGGTCAAGCCCAGTGATAATCTGGTCCAGCAGAGGAAACTTGAGTCTGTTGATCCAATGATGCAAGTGAGTCTGCTGAAAGTCCAGACTCGGGGACTGCAAAGGCCTAGCTCGGAAGCAAGGTGGGGGCACACGCAGATTAATGTTGGCATTTTTCGGGCATGCGCATAGCAGTGCAGCATGAACACTCAAGAAGAAAACAGTAACACTGCTGTGTCTACTTCACGGGCATACAGGGAAACTCTCGTGCTCAGGTTAGTGCAGTTAGTAGTTAGATTGGTCGCTCTTCCGCAATTCATGCGCTGCAATACAGTGTTTCAAATTTTCCGGCGTGGTACTCTGAGTGCATCGAACTTCAATGGGCTCTGTTGTTTGTTGAGTTCGGCAGGGTTGCCTTATACTCGCGTCGCGGTGCCTCAATCAAGTTCTAAATTGAACATAGCACACCCGTCTCCTGGTTACGGACATTCATCTCCTCGTTTAGTTTTTCATATGGCACAGCGACAATGGAGTTTATTAGCGTTGTGGTCAAGTTCTAGCAGCAAAGGATGGACCTGGACAATGGGTTCAAGACGGAAATAAAAGTGGGAAACAGAAAAAAGGTACTTTTTACCTAAGTTCCTCGGATCTGCCAACTCAAGTATGGAGGTATCCCCGTCACAGTTGTCCCGAAAGAAAGGCACATTGTGATTAGGCCGGCGGTAATCCTGGTTAGACTCCCTCCGACAGCTGCTTTTGCCTATGGTGCCATCGACGTGGGATGGAAATCCTTGCAGAGTCTGCGGCAATGCCAACATCAAAATTGAGCAGGCAGACCACCAAGTCGGTGGGCATTGAAACCATTAAAAAGGGGATGGAGGGACCAGATCCACCAAGATCTAAATCAGGCCTTAGACTGCAGAGCCACCTCCCAGGTTAGAGAGTATAGAGATTCGGACAGCACACACGCCGCACACACGTGACAGCAGTTTTCCAAGCAGCACTGACAATGTCATAAAAAGTATAGATGATGGATATCCTCAACATGTGTCATGAAATGATAGCCATAGCACCCTTCCCACTGCACCATATCAGTCTGATATACACCAGGAAAAAGCATGCGCCCCCTAATGTGCACCACAGGGAAAGGAACCAATAATGGACAAACAGATTTGGCTACCAAAGGGTTGTACACAGGTTTGATTGCGAACTTTCCACAACAATAGGGAAAGTCAACATTCCTCTGCAAACTACTCTTACAGATAGTTACCCTGGAAATGCCATAGAAAGGAAGCAGCCAAAGTGATTCTGTATCCGTACCCAGGGGCACAACCAAGGATTGTACTTACATACATGAGACAAGCCCTTATGGGTCCAGCTGGACACACAGTGGAGATACTTAAGAAAATAACGGTATCACTCTGTCACAATTAAAGCAGTTAAGACAACACATGTTATAAGATAAAGGCTAGAGTGGGTATTACATTCTAGAATTGAGTAACCAACCCCTGTACAAAAGAATACAGATATACACAGCTGGGGACAACATAGTAGACTTATTAGACACTTCAAGCTCAAAAGGAGCACAAAGCGAGCAGCAAAGAAAAAACTGCTGTGCGTGAACAAGCACAGATAAAAAAAACAGGAATGTGAGCATATGACTAACTAAACAAGAGGGCAATACTAGAGCAAGGTAAAACTGGAGTATAAACAGGGCAGGACAACCACAAGGATTCCATGAGGTGAAGAAAGCAAGTGGTTGGAACGTCAAGGAAACTCGAGACTGCAAGGAGAAACACAAAGAGGAGCACTTGAAGAATCAATTAAACATATGACACCAGCGCTAATACAAGAGCTACAATAGAAACTAAATTAATAAGCAAAGGGAAATGTTAGCTGAAGCAGAAGGACCAAACCAGGAACAAATTAGAAAAGAAGCAGCCCAGAGGCATAATGCTTGGAAGAGCCAGGAGAAAATCTGCGGAAAGCTGCAATGGAACAGGACACAGACTCTAGCAAACGCAATGCAGGAACTGGTCAAGAAACTTGAGTTTTGGTACACAAAGGTTCAAACATCAATGCACTAACAAAGAGCTACAGGCTATGGTAGCTTATAAGCAAATGCAGGCAGCAAAGCCTGGGTCAAGTCACATGATTAGGCGGCACAAGACTTGTCACGGATGTGTGCAATTCTCATCTCTCACAAGCCCTGGTAGGGAGAATCCACTGCTGAGGAGTAGCAGGACTAGTCCCATTTAAAGCATTCAATAGTGGATGCTGGGTAAATGTGTGATATGGAATCTGTCTTCCATAGAAGCAAACTTAGGTTTTCCATTGTGTCCAAGATTGAAATGGAATGCAGGAAGACATCTTACAGGGACATTGCATGAGTTCTAGTGTGATTCATGGGCTGCAGTTGGTCCATGTACAGAGCCCCCCCCCCCAAAGGCGGAACAATAGAATCATAACACACAAAACACCCTTGTCTAAGAAGAAGCACTGCCCTATGCTTGGCTTGCATTTTGAAAAGAGTAAAGTGCCTACCTATCAGTGTACTTAACTGCTATAATCCTCTGAAGAACAACAAGCAAAGCATATGCTAGGAGCTGCAATACTAACAGAACTGAAGATTGGCAGACTACCCTGGTGCCTAGTGCAAAATTAATTAAAAATGTATTTTGAAAGATTTATTAATTTTACACTTCTGTGGTGTACCTTTATTTGACTGGCTGCTCCGTACATGTTTATGAACGTCCAATGTATAGTCAATTTGAATGATGAACTACATGTTTATTTTCACAGTCATATGTGCAGCTAATCAGACATCTAATCAAAGTTAGAATCATTACAATCAGATTCATGAATCCTAAAGCAAAATTGTTTCATCTTTAAAGATTTCAGCACACGGCTGTTCTCGTTCAAACAGGGATGGGTCATGTTTCTCTGTGCAGTTAAGGACCCTTTTAATGAGAAGCTTTTGGCTGAAGTTCGCAATTAGAGAGTTGGCTCTGTAAAAAAAACACTCCACTTAAAATACCTCTGTCAGAAGCATTTAATCTTCACACAGATTCTTTTTTTTAAAATAAAACGTATTTCCCGGTTACAGACAGCTGTTAACATGTTCCAAATTCCTTAAAGTGAACTAAGATACCTTTGGACTCGCTTGCCCTCTCCACACCATACGGTCCAAATAGTAATCTTGCTAAAGTTCAATCAACATTGACTACTGGCATAAAGAAGGCACAGCGGTGCTCCCTGCACATAAATAAGTATCCGTGGCTTTGTTCCAATCTAATATGGATTCCTGGATGAGTGGCATATCTTGACATCTCTCTTGAATCAAGATACACTTGGGATGTGACACACGTTGATAACGTCTGTGGTTGGATTCCACACCTGGATAGGGTTTAGCAGAAATACTGGGGTTGTCGGCATAAAAATCTCCAAAACACGTTGACTACAAAGAGCTCAACATGAACTCAATCCAAAATGGAACTATGAGAAAACGCTGGCGTGTTTGTCCAGGATACCAGTTCAATTCATCTAAAAAAATCCATGCTATGAGTTCCTTTCCAGGCTTTAGTTCCAAAACCTGGTTATTCATTCTGACGTTCGAGCAGAAGTCCAGACTGCGATGCTGGTGCTTAGGTGGTTGCTGATCTGAAGCCTTTCTCAGGTCTCCACTGACCCAAACCCGGCTAATTGGGTATTCAAATTCTGCTGCTCAGTTGCTTCTCTCAGATCACAATAAGCCCAAAAGAGGAGTGGAGTGTCAATTGCTGCCTCTTCTCTCAGCGGGGGCCAGCCAGAACCCACCTGACGGGGGATGTCAACTTGAGCCACTGAGCGTCTCTCACAAAGCCTCTGTGTGGTACTGACGGTGGAAGGACACTGGCACTGCATTTTTTAAATAATATGTAAGAGGAAAAGAGACACTAGTGATGGTGTAGAAGATTGGCAAGAATATAGATACCATTTTTTAAAGCATTGGGGCGGGGACAGGCAGAGTGTTTTCAAGGGTGTTGTAGAAGAACGCCAGGTATATTTGAAAGAGGACACTAACGATGGTGCTGGGTGTGGGTGACATACCACATGGAACATTGAGTTTTTAAAGTACCGATCGGGGTGGGTGTGCGGCTGGAGGAGATGAAGCCATGCAGTGCATGGCTTGTTCATGACTCCGCTTCCCCAGGGCATTGGATCCATAGGATCAGATGGACAGGGAAAGAAGATGAGGGAGTGGCCACACATGACATACAATTATAGCTGGGCACCTGCCAATAACTGGGCGATGTTCACCGACGAGTTGTAAATGCATCCTGGGTCAAGCTTCTCTTTCATGTTTTATTAAATGTCACATGAGCCAATTAGTGAGTGGAAAAATACCAGTTATTGCCTCTACTCTGCAATAATTCTATAATTACCCTGTTACTGCGAGCATCCTATTTGTTATATAGTATTCCATCTACTAGGAAGAACGCCTTAGAACAATACTCTCTTTTACTCACTATTATTACTAGTTCTGCTTTTAGTTCTGCTATTACCTTTACAATACCTATTAGTGCTACTGTTACTACTTTTCCGAGTAGTTTTACCATATATGTTCTGCAACTTGCCAATGTTATTTCTACTCCTGCAGACAGTCATGTGTTGACTAAAAGATAATAACAAGAAACATCAATGGGGATAAGGAAACATGTCAGTAGAACAATTTGTCGAAGGATGTCATTTCTGCCGGACTAAAATCAACAATGTATCAAAAGTTTAGAGGCAGGAAATAGCATTAATATATTATATAGTTCGTTTCTTCCGAAGCACTTTAAAGAGGTGAAAAATATACACTACAAAAATGCCTCGTGTCCTACCACATGGTGTTGCATGTTTTACAAGAAATTATACAGGAAACTGTTGTAATAAGACCGCACACCGGATACGCTTTCCAGGTTTTTATTGACAAGATAACAACTCTCGACATGGTGCTGCCTCTGCCAGACAGCAAGCAACTGCCGGCGAACAAAACGTTACAATGATTCAGCCGTAAATAGAACGGGAACCCTCAAAACACCCGTGAGGTTGATGCCCCTCGAACCCCGCAAATACAGTGCAATACACCCCCTTCCATTGCATTTACAGAAGCGATCATGTAGCCCACTGCAACCAAAATAAGAACAGCAAGTCATGTAACATGTGGTAAACAGTGCACTACAAATAAACATACATTGAAATTACATTTCATGACAAAAGTAAACTGTACGCTGCTAAGAATAAAAAGCTTGTACAGTAGAAAGAGGAAGAAAGCTCACTGTTGAGAGTGAAAATAAAACTACACCGGCCTAGCTCGGGCCACACACAGCCGTCACTGAACAAATTCTAGCAGGCAGTCAGGTGTATTCTTGGCCTAGGAATTCTACTGACCCCACACCAACACTTTCGCCAACGCCAGACTTAACACACAGTCGTGCACCATCAACACTCTCAGAGCAACAGCCACGCTCCACACTATTACCACCACATTCACCACAGCTTCATCCTTCATGAGCATAACGCCACTCACTGCAACCTTTGCCGTCATCACTCTCTCTAACAAACACACTCTTGACCACTATACTTGGCCACTCTTCGCAAGTTCCAATACTCACCATTTGACTGCACCGCATACCACCTGTGAACCTCCTTCATCTCAAAAGGACCACGAAAACTACTAAACCCCCTTTTCCCTCTACCAGATTTTATTTTTACCCAATCACCAGAAACAATCCTCAGACGTGCAACGCTATCCTGAAGGACTCCACTAGATACTGCACTCTTTCCTTCAATCAAATCTCACATCCAGGAAGGGCACAGTTTGGATTCGGGTTTCCTCCCCCTCATCATGCAAAAGGAAAGTTCACCAGTGTCAGAATTTTCTGTGGTTCGATAAGCCCAAACTAAATTAGAGATCATAATCTCCACATCCAATCGATTAGCCTCTGCCATCTGGAAAGCCCCCTTTATCATGTGGGTCGCTGTTTCCACAATTCTGTTTGCACAGGGATTGTACAAAGCTGTGCATGAATGCCTCACCCCACATGACAGCAAAAAGTCTTTTATCTCACCAGAAGACAGCTGAGTACCATTGTCGGTGATGAGTACCACCAGAAAACCTTCCTCTCCGAACACCTCACATGAAGCTCCAATGGTAGAACGCATAGTAATTTCAAGTAAGAATTTGACTACAAGCCACCTGGAAAGGACGACTACAATGACCATAGCAAATCTTTTGCTCCTACCAGGCTAGACATGGGGCCAATAAAGTCCAAACACACACAATGGCATGAACTACCCGGATCACTGATACTGCCACATTCAAAATTGGCACCCAGCTTCAACCTCTTTTCACTCTCCCAGCAATCGGTGCACCTTTCCAACCATTCCAATATTTCACTATCTATGGATGGCCACCAAAAATCCTTCCTAAGATCTTTCTTAGTGGCAGTCTGCCCCAATTTCCTCTCATATGCTATGTCAAACCCTCTGTTATGTAAATTCGTAGGGGGTGCAGTCATGTCTCGTCGCATCACCATTACCCCCCAACTCGGAAAGCTCATCAAGAACTTTGCTGTAAGGTTGCAAGGCCAAAGTCAGTGTACTCTCCCTCCTCCCTCTGTTCCTTTTCATATGCATCACTTCCACTAGTACAGCATCGTTCTTCAATGCATTAGCCCACTCAAGTTCACACCCCACACCATTACACCAACTGACAACATCCTCCACACATGTGACAGCTTCTTGTCGCTTTCTACAAATCACTGCCTTTCCATCCACTTGTTTCCAGTCTAGTGATAATCACGAAAGGCGACTCAATTTATTTATTATGTTTTGGCTCTCAAAAGAGGGCCACATAAAATACATAATACAAATACACAAATGGAAATAGGATAGGATACATAGAAAACCAAAAGACAGTTTACAACAATTAACATCAGACAAGATAATCAGCAGCAAACACCTCCATATTTCATTAATAAATAGCTAAGAAACCTTTAAAAAAATTAAAAATATAGAAGCAAACATTTCATTTGGGGGAAATACAAAGCCTGTAAAAAGATGTTCGCATTAAAAATGCCTAGTTGAAGACAAATCAGCTTTAACCATTTCAACCGCAAAGAGCACAATGCAGGACATAAAAACAACACATGAGTTCGATCCTGTACAGCCATATTGCATAGGTTACATATCGAAGAAGATCCATGCCATTTTGATAAAAGGAGATTTAAAGGTAATAAATCATGTCTTAGGAGAAACCATAGTCTTCGAACTCCATGTGGAATATTCCAGGTGACATACGGTTGGGCAAGCTTTATTGAATAAGTATTAAAAAGGAGATCACATCCCCTCTTTTCTTGTAGAGCATTCTTATCCAATTTGAAACAGAGTTCCCACGAAGCCTGTTTCAGCAGGGATTTTAGCTGAGTCGGAGAATTTGTAAAAAGAATACTTTCATCCAACTCTAAAAGTGTCACAGCTTTTCTAAAATTCCTAACTATTTGAGAAAACTCTTTAAAGCTGCCCAACAATTCTCCTTTAAGAAGAGCTCTCAATGATCCCGGTTCTCCTCTGGCCAAACTGGCCACCCATCTAACCAAAGCACACAATCCCTGAACCCAGCTACTCCTAAGGCCAAATTCAAGCCTGCATGCGGCCAGCGAACAAGCTGTGTTAAGAGTAGATAAAGATCTTAATAATTTTCCTTCAACTGTGTGACAGAAACCCCAGTGCTTCAGCTCTACAAGTTCTATTCCATATAGAAGCTTTGCAGGAATATTTGCCCTAAACACCTCCAGTAAACAAGCAAAATGTCTTTTCCCTGTAGCAAAGTAAAGGGAACACAAACCTTTGCCATGTGCAAGGGCTTTACGCGAGTTATGATCAATATGGGGCTTCTCACTCAAATTGGCTGAAATTATTTTACCTAAAAAAGTATAAGATCTAACTACCTCTAATTTCTGGCCACCAATAGACCATCCAAAATTTTCTGACCTGGATTTCTTCTTTCCTGAAATGCACATAATTTTGCTTTTGGAAGCGTTTATCCTCATAAAATGGGACTCAGCGAATAAATGTAGAGCCTGCAGACGATTAGCCAAGCCCTTAGGTGTTAGGTCTAGGATGAGGATATCATCTGCATACAGCAAACAGGAAATAGGAGAACCCCCCACAACCGGGGCAATGCCCGCACAAGCAGACAGGGAAGCTGGGAGATCAGCAATGTACAGGGAGAACAATAGTGGGGCCAAAAGGCAACCCTGTTTAAGTCCATTCAAGGATGGAATTAGTTGTGAAAGACCCCTTTCTCCACCTTGAAACACACGACACCAGGTATACGAAAGGCGACTCAACACCATCATCATAATCTTGTCAACGTGAGGCTGGCCTCATCAGTCTAGCTGACCCTTTCCCTATACCGCCTCGAAGCAACATTTTCAGCAGTGGTTTGTGATTAGTACACAGAGCAACATGGCCACCCCCAGGGCCGTATCTACCATTAGGTAAAACTAGGCGGCCGCCTAAGGCTGCAAAAGAGGGGGGGGGGCAGCAAAAGGAGGAGGGCGGCAAAAAACATACGTTTGTGCTGACCCTATCCAACATTTCACAAGGCTGGTTCATTTGTAACCAACCACGCATGTAGCCTGTGCTCGGTAGAGAAAGCGCTTCTGAAAAACATAACGTAGAGCGACACTGGGTGCAGGCCCCAAAACGTTGCTTGGTCGTTCGTGTGCCTTTTATTTGATAGAGTTGTGTTTTTTCGTACAAGGACTGTCAATAAGGTGTTTTTGTATATAAAAAAACCGAGATGACTTTGGAACCGCTGAAAACGAATATATCTAAAGGACAAAACTTATTTAGCTATAGGCAAAAAATGAAGTTTTCTCTTTTATATGGGCAGAAAATAAGAACTGTACTAAAAGTTATGTGCTCATGAGCGAGAAAAGACGCGAGGTTTGATAACTGTTGAAAGTCCAATTTAGATGTACTTACTGATTTTCCGAGTAGTATGGTTATGTGTATATACTTATTGCTGTTTTGTTGTGTACAATGGCAAGTTTTGTCTGATTTAAGAATATTTTGTACAGCGCTTACAGGTGGACTAAATTTCAGACTAGGTCACACCGATGAAAGTGTTTCCTTCAAATTCGGGAGCAAAGACAAGTTTTACATTAACCAACAGGCTCCTTTGCCTGATGCTACAACGGGAAACGCTTTCAGAATAACAAACATGCAGAAGTGGAAGATTACGAGTTGTTAGTGCACACTGGAGATGTAATGCATTACACATTAGAAAAAAATAGGTACTTTTTTCTGTTTATTACAGTCTTTGGCGAGGCCCAGTAAACTATGGCATTGTGCATGCTGACTGCGCAGGAGAGATTTATGTGTGGGAAACAGGTTTAAGTGAAATATAAACAGAACTATGTGAGATGACAACAAGGAATACCAAACCCATAGATAATACATGGGGTGGTGTCATGAAGGCGTGCGTTCCCGCAGGGCACTGAGGTCTTCCTGTTTATGCGAGGCACTTTCTAAAGCGCATACAGTAAACTCGGTTTGTTTTTAGGGTTAGAACATATGCTGCAGAGAGCACCACTTGATAACAGTGGGGGGTGACTGCGTGTCATTCTAGTTATGCTGCTTGTGCACATCCTCCGAGAAATTCCGAGTTAAGTGTTTGTACTTTTGATTTTTGCAGTTTATATACCGCAAACTCAACCGGAAGGTATCTTTACAGGAGCACCAGTTGCATTACAGAATTACAGACGGACACACTCATTTTTGTTCTTTTCTAGACACGGGGAGATTAAGTGATTTGCCCAGAATCACAGGATGATTGAGCGCCCCACCAGACTCCAGCCTGGTACCCAGCTGAAAAGTCACAATAAATTCACCTAAAAACAAACACACATCTGTGCCCTGCACGAACTCTCACCCACGTCATAGGGCCCTATATTTGCAGTTCAATGATTGGCCATTCAATTAAATAAAGTGCACTCCAGTTATTGTGGGTGAATTTGAACTCTATATATGGGAAGCGCCACCTGCTTATCAGCATGCATAGTCCCTTGGCACCCACGAGCATCAACTGTCAATTAATTCTTCTAGCCCGGATGACAGGGGGAGAGAGTGATGGTAGTAAACGGGAGGGGGCAGCATTGTTCAATTCTGGCTTAGGGTGGCAAAAAACCTAGAAACGGCCCTGGCCACCCCAGACATAGGTTAGGTACTAAAGTTCTCTAGGCCCCATGCTGCCGCTAGTGTCTTCCTTTCAATAACAGGAAAATTACGCTCTGTATCTGTCAAGGTGCACGAGGCAAATGCAACAGTTTTGTCAAACACAACACCAATACCTGTCACGCTCGCATCAAGTGACTATAGATGTGTTCCTTGTATAAAAAATGTTGAATTGTACACTATCATCCCTATTAGAGACTTATATAAGAAAGGTTCATATTTCAAATGGAATGATGAGCATGTTGACTAATTTGAAAGAACAAAAAAGGCTACAGTCAATGCCCCACCATAATGAATTTTAAAGCAACAAATGTAAACAATTCTAGCCATAGATGCTAGTAATAAGCGTCTAGGGGTCACCTTTTCCCAATTCAGAGAAGTGTCTGAGAGAATTATTGCATTTGCCTCAAGAATCCTCCGAGTTAGTGAATTGAATTATTCCACCATAGAAAAAAAGCTGTTATTGGGCAGTCAACCATTTTAAGTTCTATTTGTGGGGTCTACCCTTTTATTTGAAAACAGATTATAAACAGTTTTTTCTACAAAAGACATAGAGAAAACCACACCCAGAATTGCCAAATAGGTCTTGTGTTTGCAAGGTTTTCAATTCAAAATGGAATATGTCTGAGGTGAAAAGAATCAGACAGCCGGCCTCTTATCAAGAATGCCTTTACAACATGAAACCATGAATCCCAATGACCCAGACAGTTCCATTTTAACCATATCAGTCCCAGCCTTAACAAAAACTGAATGGAATGATGGGATGTTCAAAGACAGTGTGTTAGTCTCAGTAAAAGAAAAACTAGTAAATGGATGGCCAGAAAAAATCACTGTCCTGCCTGCTGAATTGCTACCATATTAGAATGTTAGCAATCTATTGAGGGGGATTTAATTTTCAGATCGGGAATATTAGTACCACCTACTGAACAGAGAGAACACCTAGCCGATTTGGATCAGGAGTGCCACCTAGGAAAACGCCTCACAAAAAACAGAGTCAGGTCTGAGTATTGGTTCCCTTTCATGGATTCCCTTATAGAGACAAAAGTGAAGGATTGTTATGCCTGAAGTGTGAGTGACAAATCCAAACAAATACACAAATCTCCCGTCATACCGATCAAGATTCCTGTTAGTCCATGGGACAAATTAGATCTAGACATTGTAATTCCCCTCAATGCCATGTGAGTCCAGAATAAGTACTTCATATGTCTAATTGATTTTCTCCCATTGGGTTTTCATAAGATGTGTTGGCAAAATAAACACCAAGAACCTGATTGCTTTTCTTTTTGATATTTTTGCCATAAAGGTATTCCTAACACTCTTATCAGTGACAATGAGGTTCAAGTTTGCTCAGATGAAATTAGAAATTTTATCACAGAAATATCCATTCAACATGTAAAACCTCCATTATACGGTCCGAAAGCCAATGGTTTAGTGGAGAGAACTAACAGGAAGCTAAAGGAATCCATTCAGTTAGCCATGGCTTCCTGTTGTGAACACTGTGAATCAGATGCGTTGGTCTTTCCACACCACTGCGAGTGGTGTAACCAGTTTGTTTCCATTTGTAAGACCCAAAGGGAGGAAACCAGTTTCTAAATGAGATCCCAGTTAGTTATTTGGGAATAGATCGGTAGCAAGGGATTAAAACAATATAGGCAGAAAGGTCATTACACACCAAAGTAAGTACAAACTATGCTATGACGAAAAATGGTGTGTGAAACAAAAGAAATCGGGAAAGGGGGCAATGGATTTTGGTAAAATAAAACAAACAACAGTCACAGTAAATTTGACAAATTCTACCAACCTGAAAGGATCAAGGAGGTAAAACCATTTGTCATGATACTGGATAATGGAGGAACGTGAAGCATTGATATAGTAGTTCCATGGCCCCAAGGCTTTTTCAAATAAATATTATATGCTAGAGGCACCAGACATCAAACCCTGGGTGTACAATAAGGATCCCATTCCCTTAGAAGGCATGGTTAAAAAGCCTGTATCTTTAAAGAGGAACACACAGTCGGCAAGATGTATGTAACCAAACAAGCGTCTAATTTATTATGGTGGAAATGCTGGAAAGATTTGGGAACAAAACTGGACCCCAGCAATGAAGCACAGATCCTTCTTATCGACAGGTCAGTTGTGGGGTCAGACATTTGTCAAGAGTTCAAAGAAGTATTCTCAGAGAGATTGGGCCTATGAAAGGGTGTGATGCACAAGATTACATAAAAACCACTGTTCCAGTGATTCACCGGATGAGACCTGTTCCACTTCTGATGAAGGTACTTCTAAAAAACAGAACTGCACAAGTTGGGTGCACAGAGGGTATTAGAGATGACTGGTAACATTGTAGAAAAAAGCCACAACCACTTAGAGTGTATTCTTGTTGTTTAGTGTGAAGTTAAATGGGAGGCCTTATTACAAATAAATCGATGCTTTATGCAATGTAATAAGAGATACGAGTGTTGATAGAAAGTGGATTAATCCCTGACACAGCGTAGCATTTTACTTACATTTCAGAATATACTCTCTACAGATGTGGCCCAAGCACCTTAGGGAAGGAAAGATGAACTGTCATTAGGAATGCCTTCATATGGTCAGTGTGAGAAGGCAGCCATGATGGGTGATACGGTAAGGGGCCACTGTTAGTATGGCTAGTGAGAGCCGATGTCAATGTTAAGCAGTGTGAGACGCTTACGCTGAAATAGAGGGCTTCCAAAACCAATGCTCTAAATCCAGCACTTTATGCAGGCTCTTCTACCCCTCCTTCATATATGGCATTAATAATGACCTGCTTTTTACATAGCGCTTCATATTGCGCTTCTGCCATTTCTAAAGTGGAACCAAGTATAATGATACTCACTATGGATCTCAGAGTGGTGGAAGGCAGAGTTAACTTTGATGAGAGTCAATTTTGTGAACTTATGATCACAACCGATGTCATCTCTTTTCATTTCACATTCACTTCATCCTCTTAAGTCAGTCTTTTACAATCTTTCATCTATAAATCTCTCATTTTCATTTTTCTCCATGAAACACTTGTCTCTACATTCCTCTTTCTCTCTCACACATGAACTCTTCCCTTCCGACCTCCCTAACTCTCATTCTGTTTCATCATTCCCCTCTCATTTCCTCCTCCTTCTCTCTCATTTCACCATTTTCCTCTTCTCTCTGTCTCTAACACACTACCTATTCTTGCTTCCTCTCTCATAACTCATTTCTTCCATGACCTCAAATACTTTTCCGTTTGTCTTCCTTAAATGCCTAAATCACTTTTTTCCCCTTTCCATCTCTTCTTTAATTGCGCTGACCCTGTCACTTATGTTATCTTTTTTTTTGCCTAAAATATTTAAATCAGACTGTATGCCTGTGTTCATATATATCTAGATATGTATATTTAGATAATCATCTATGCACACATGCAAAGTCAGATTTAAACTTTTGAAGCAAACCACTGCTTTGCAATGAAACATGGTTGGACAAATGAATGTGTGGCAAAGTGCTGTGTCTGTTGTTTTCTGTGTCGCCTCCTGGCACATTTAGCAGCTGTGGTGACGGGTCTAAAAGGGAGGCTTGGGATACAGAACCAAAATGGAAGGCTTGGTTGCAGGACAAATAGAGCTGGGGTGGAGACCCCATCGGGTTCCCTCTAGAGATGCCACTGTTCTTAACTCTTGAGAAGCAGCAGCAGCCCACCCTACCCCGACATACAGACTTTCGAAAATGTACATAAAGGTAATCAGTGTTCCTCTCTGCTGCCTCCCTCATATCTGCCTATTGGGTTTCTTCTTGCACATACAGATCTCTCTGTTACCCCCAAGCACGTCAACGCAGAGAGAGAGAAAGAGAGACAGAGAGGCCCCTGGCAGACACTAAATTAATGTTTTCCATCAGAAAGATAGTGATGCTGCGGTTGCAGGTTTTGTTCCACCCACCCACCCCCCAATTCTTGCCCGGTGCCACTGCACTGGATATCCCACTGA
The DNA here is from genome assembly GCF_964263255.1 of Lissotriton vulgaris. Classification (NCBI taxonomy): domain Eukaryota; kingdom Metazoa; phylum Chordata; class Amphibia; order Caudata; family Salamandridae; genus Lissotriton; species Lissotriton vulgaris. The sequence continues at coordinate 816,220,340 of NC_141687.1, read as the reverse complement.
TAGCTATGCCCCTGCACTCTTATAGTCCTCAAGAGGCAATGTGGTGGTTCTGCAGACAGATTCCACAGAATTCTTATAAGTGCAAGCCTGGAGCTCACTCTCCAGGTAGGGATTCATCCACAAGCTATTCTGCCCTCCTTCTTCTATAGTTCCTCTTCCTGGAAGAGTTTCAACCATGTGCAGGGGTTTGAAAGTGTAAGTGCAGAGTTATATAAGGGGAGCCCCTCTGCACAATCCACTGGCCTCCTAGAAAGCATGAACATCATCGGACTCAAGCAGGTCATCTCTGACCCCACACACATTGCAGGGCACATGCTTGACCCCATCTTCACCTCCAGTGACAGACTCAGGTACACCCACACCACGCCACTCACCTGGTCCGACCCACAGCACACTGGTCACTATCTCAGGACCCAACTACCCCGGCGCTGGCCCCCTCAGATTCACATGAATAAACTGATAAAAGGTATCAGAAGACCAATGGAACTACACGCTCTGGTCCCACCTCCCGGACTCTATAAAAGACCCTGAACAAGCAGCAAAGTACTTCGCACAGTGGATCACAAAATGCACTGATGCCATTCCTACCATCAAGACATCCAAAGACAAAGAACAAAGCAAAAGAGTGAGCTGATTTGCCGAGGATATGCACTCCACCAAAAGCAACAGCCAACAACTTGAAAGGAAATGGTGCATGCACCAGACAACTGAAGACCACACTGCCTTCGGGACCGCTCTCACCCAGTACCACTGCCTCCTGAAAGAAACCAAGAAGAAATCTCTAGCTGACTGCTGTGCAAACCACAGCAAAGAACTCTTTGCCATCATGAAGGAATTCACCAACCTCGCAGCCACAGATAACTACATCACTCCCTCCAAGGAATTGTGTTCCAACCTCACAAACGTTTTCCAAGAGAAGATCTCGGCCATCTGCGAAAACTTCGAACTCCAATCCTCCACCGCAGACAGCATCAATCAGCTCACATCCACAAGCTCAAACCCCAAACACCTTCCCATCCACTGGGAACTCCTCTCCAGGCAAGACACTATCTCCATCATGAACTCAGTGCAATTGAGAGCACCCATGGATCCATGCCCCCACCACGTCTTTAACCTCAGAAGCAAGACAATTGGCGACAAGCTCACGATGGTCCTAAACACCTTCATCACAGCTGCCTCCTTTCCTGAGAACGTGAAACACACAGAAGTGAGGCCCCTCCTACAAAAATGCTCTCCCGACCAGCCAAACTGCAGAACTACGGGCTCTTCTCACTACCCCCAAACCCAGTAAACATTATCAAGAAAGCAATCAACCAGCATCTCGCCCAACACCTAGAAGACTACAACCTCCTGGACCCCTCCCAAACCAAATTTCGAGCCAGCCACAGCACAGAGACAGCCCTGATCGCAACCACCGATGACATCAGAGCCCTAATGGACCACAGGAAAACAACAACCCTCAGCCTCATGAACCTGCCTGCCACATTTAACACCATCTTCCACCACATGCTGATCAACAGACTCCACCATATTGGGATTCAAGGAAACTCCATCAATTTGAACGCCTCATACCTCACCAGCAGAATCCAAAGGATCAGTCTCCCTCTGTTCACTTCAGAGCCCAAGAAGAATATCTGCAGAGTCTCACAAGGATTGTCTCTCAGCCCAACACCTACATTACCCCCCTGACTGACACTTTCAGATCACAGGGACTCAACATAATTTCCTATGCAAACAACACTAAGCTCATGGTCTCACAGTCCGTAAGATCCCACCACCACAAATGCTAACTCCCACAAATGCATGATAACGACGCAGACTAGATGAAGGAGAACTGTCCCAAACTCAACTCGGGAAAAAATGGAAGCCCTCCTCTTTGGGAACAAAACCTCACCTCACCACTATGGAACACCCTACCCCTCCACCTAAGGAAAAATCCTAATCTTACCTCATTCAGGAAACAGCTAAAAACATTCCTCTTCAATACTGCCCAATAACGCCCTGGCTACCTCCTCTTGTTCTGTTGGTTTCTTAGCGCTTGGACGCCCCCGGGCAGCAATCGCGCTCTACAAATCGACATACAAATACAAATACAAATAATGACTTATGGTGGCCTGTGGAGCTTGGCACACCACCACCGGCGGCTCCTCCATTAGGGCAGAGGAGCACCGCCCCTCTTGCCACCAACCTCAAATAATATTGTAATAAATGTATTTGTCGCTCCAACAATTCAGAGGAGTTCGTAAGACCTTGATGTTTGAATAACTAATCCCCCACGCATCAGCATACAGCTCCATCACCTCGAGGCCCTCACAGGTGATTTGCCAACTTTGTAAATGCCTGATTGATTGATTGAACATGTCTAATTGATTTATCTTTTTCTTTCTGTAACCACAGCTCTTCTTTTGTATGCACTTACAAATGTCAGCTTTATAGCATCTGAATAATCTGTCACTTCTTGCTTTTCTGATCTGCAAATCTTCTCACTGGTGCTCTTGCCTTTTTTGGGCTGGACTATTCCTCTTTTCTTCTTGACTTCTCCAAATGTGTTTCCCCACGTAGGTCTGTATAAAAATGTTGTCTTCTCTTCTGACTCTCTACCATGCTGTTATTTACCCTGTTGCAATCTTAAGTTGTCACCAGTTGCACACTCTTGTATCCAATTTCAGCTGATTTCTCATTTTTGTGCAACTCCTTCGTTTAAAGTGTCTAGGAACACTGTTCAAAAATTCAACATGGATGAGAGCAGAGGTACTGCTCCCGGCTTCGAGGAATGCACTCTTTTTCGTGGACCCCAATAGGTCCTAATGTTTTTAATAAACTGTATTTCAATCAATAAAGATTCCTATACATTTGTTTATTATGCCATTTCTTTCTTTACTTCTTAATGATTTTTTCTCATTAAATTATTTTCGAATATTGGCAATTTTTATTTTTAAAGCATTTCACATTTAACCCAATGCATTTCGGGTACAAATGGACCCTTCGTCGGGGGTCTGTAAAGGAAAGAATAAGGAGCAATTTTGAGCCCAGAGCTATGTTTACATTCACATACCACATTAAGTTCAATTGATGTCACCGCACTATATACTTCAATCCCTCATGATGAGGGACTTAAAGCAATGGAATGGTGCTTATTACGGAATGAGATTGAAGGATCAGAAAAGATTTTTTTGATGGAAATTTTACATTTTGCACTGTTTGACAGTTACCTGGAATGGGAAAAAGAGTACTATGCGCAATGCAGTGGGACCAGCATGGGCTTTGCTGGAGCACCGTCGTATGCGAACATTTTTATGTCCAAATTTGAGAATGATCACATCTTAGATAACCCAGACTGGAAGAAAGGATTGTTAGTCTATAAACGTTTTATAGATGACATATTTATCATGTGGAAAGGCAACAGAGAAGAACTGGAAGGAAACATCAGGAGGTTGAATTTGATACACGAGAGAATTAAATTCACACATGAAATTGACCAACATCAATTATCCTTTTTGGATGTGAAAGTATCGATTAAACAGGGTCAAATTTGCACCAATGTGCATGTGAAAGAAACGGATCGAAATAGTGGGTTACATTACTTAAGCCTCCACCATCAGGCTTTGAAACAACACTTACCAATATCTCAATTTATTTGCTACAAAAGGATTACATCAGATCCCATGGATGTTTCTGACATCATCGACAAACAGATCAAAAAATATGAGTCAAGAGGATACCCAAAGAAACTCCTACAGGAATCTAAAACGAAAGTCATGGCCATGACACGAGAGTCTTTACTAACCAAAAAAGATAAAACTGATCAGAAACTCACAGTGTGTGTCCTAAAATATTCAATGCAGGCTTCACAAATAACCAATATCATGAGGAAACATTGGGCTATTATAACTCAAGAACCTGATTTAAAACCTTTGTTTGCGGAACGGATAACATTTGCCTACAACAGACCCAAGAATCTAAAAGAATTGTTAAAGCAAGAAGAAAATGAATCCAACAAGACAATACATAAAGGAATGCGAAAATGTGAGAACTGTACACATTGTAACAATGTAATAACAGGTCCATCCTTTACACACCCTAGAACTGGACAAACAATTCAACTAAAGCATTCAAGCACTTGTGATGCCAAAGGAGTCATTTATGGCATTAAATGCCCTTGTGGTAAGTTATATGTAGGACAAACGGAACGTAAAGTTAAGGTAAGAATAACAGAACACAAAAGTAATATAAGGCAAAAAAATATGAAATCTACAGTGGCAGCACATTGGACAGAAACAGGACATAACATCTCCCAATTAAGGTTCACTATATTGGAAGTGGTGAAAACACGTCCAGGCTTGGACACACACAAAAAGAGATTAAGGTCTGAATACTTTTGGATAAGAAAGATGGGGAGCCTTCAGCCGGATGGGCTCAATGACAGATTGGAACTGACATGCTTTTTATAATTGATGAGAAATGAATTTGTGATGCTCTGTCATAACTCCAGTTTAAAATATTCATTTTGGGATTACACTTAATGTTTAGCATATAACCTTGTTCACCTTGTAACTGTTATTGTAGATCGACTAGTACAATGTATCCACGCAGTTATGATCCCATGAATAGGCGCTAAACACTTTGAGCGCATTCCACCTTATATACATCTTAAATTTGGCCGACGCATTACTGACGGGTCTCGAGTAATTAGGTATATTGATGTGTGCCCTCACATAGTTTGTTCACACAATATGAGTTCTGGTTGAGTTGTTGTATATATAGCACTCTAATATAATTTACACGGCATTTCAGTGAATGTATCACTTAATCACCAAAATGAAAATTCGGCACAGTATATTAATGTCTATACATTAGGACCAACGCAAATACTATATATTTTGTAATTAACTGGTTATCACTATTATTGATGGCACGCCGATTATAATTTTCTTTAGTGAAGCAGCGACCACGTGACCATTTTTCAAACCAATGAGATCAGTTATAGGGACCATAGCGCAGTAAGCGATAGTAACCCGACAGCCATTGGAGGAGAGGACGTATGACGTTGTCAGATTGCATTTCTGTGAGTAACTGACACGGAACGCTTGCCGTTCCGAGTAACGATTAATAATGTGGAACATTAATCTTATTTTAAGAGTTGCGCAAAGGTTATGGGGGCATTAAGAATTTTGTGCTTGTAATTCAGTTAACACTCTCGGCTAATCAGGTTCTTACTGAATGGAACAATGTTTGAAATATATACAAAGACGTTTGTTTCTTGCGTTTGATGACACAATGTTAATGTGGTATGTGAATGTAAACATAGCTCTGGGCTCAAAATTGCTCTTTATTCTTTCCTTTACAGACCCCCGACGAAGGGTGAATTTATACCCGAAATGCATTGGGTTAAATGTGAAATGCTTTAAAAATGAAAATTGCCAATATTCGAAAATAATTTAATGAGAAAAAATCATTAAGAAGTAAAGAAAGAAATGGCATAATAAACAAATGTATATGAATCTTTATTGATTGAAATACAGTTGATTAAAAACATTAGGACCTATTGGGGTCCACGAAAAAGTGTGCATTCCTCGAAGCCGGGAGCAGTACCTCTGCTCTCATCCATGTTGAATTTACCCTGTTGCCTAATATCAATAGTGAGTAGTACTTAAGCATCTGGAGCCAGTGTGATGTGTGTGTGTGGGGGGGGGAAGTAAGTGAATTGTAATATTAACCTATAGCACTAGATATATTCCTCAATATTAATGTGAAGTGTTTGGGAGTTTAATAAGCAGCAGAGAGAAGAGTTATTTACATTGCTTTTTACTTACCAACTTTAGTCAAACAGTGTGATTCATTACCTCGCTTGTACATCTCGGGAAACATCCTTTACCTCAGGGTGATTACACCGCGATGTATTTAGATCGCAGCCATTACAACGCAAGTCGTTAAATCATCTTGTGCTGGATGGAGCTATAACCTACGGAATAGGCAGATTTACTATTCCAACACCTTCCCTACTGTAAGTAGACTGGTGTTGGAATAGTAAATCTTACTATTCCTAAGTCCAGCGCCCTCCAGCGCAAGTCGTTGTAACAACTTGCGATGTTACATACCGCGATCATTTTGATCGTGTGGTAACATCACATATTCGTACATCTCAGGAGCTCAACTCGGCAAAATAACTTTGTCTATGCTTTGATCCCCACCCTCTTGTTCTTTTTCCGTTTATGTAACCTGTACACTCATCTCTCTTGTAAACGTTTGTCCATGAAGTTGTAAAATACATATTTCACCTTGAATTTCTAAAGCTCTCTGTGACTTATGAGGCTGGGTACATAAAATATATCAATGAAGATAGGTATTCAAGTAAGGTACGGCATGTAAAATTATTAGTCATTTATATACAGTTATGAAGAATCAAAGTGACTGTTCTGTGCTCCTCCATCAGTGTTAATTTAGAAACTAAGAGAAAAAAAGTTTTGACAATCGCTTTACTATAGCTGAAAATTAAGAAATTCCTAAATGTCAATTCCTTCAACGGGAGTTATGCTTATAGCTCCTAGAGTCTGTGGCTTTGGACGACACGACTTGATTGGTATAGGTGGGTCCCGCAGCTAAAACTATAAGAAGCTCACAGAAATCAAAATTGAGTACCAGAAAAGCTAGAGGTGCAGAAGGGGGCGTCTATTATTCCAATGTTGCCTTTTTTCCTGTAATGTTGCCTTTGCCTCAAATGTTGGGGCTTGATCTAATCCTAGAAATGTAATAAGATCCGTAGTTCTCTTTCCTTCTGGATGACAGCCTTATCTACTGATTCCAAGACTTTCACACCCAGTCACAGCTCGGGATGTATTCTGGGCACACATCCTATTCTTGTCGACTGACCACATGGCATGCTGAACATCCCTTAGATCCGAACGAGACATTTCATCAGCATGCTAAGTAAAGGCAGGAAGATCCGAGATGAAAGAAAGCTAAAAACTACAAGTGTTTCTAAATACATTTAAGTGAGAACAGATTAGAAAGGGGACTCACACTATCACGCGTAATCAGGTGAAGCTGTTAACTTCTAGTATGTCTGAATACACGTGGAAATAAAACCCAATTGATCAAGCTGAAAAAGACATACGTAGCAAGTTTGCAAAAATATGTTGCTCAAGGGGTCAGGGTTCTATGTTGAAAAAGCTAACAATAGTTGCCACAATTGCAAATAATCAGTGACAGAGACCGCTAGTGGCTACCATTATATTCAATAAATTCTGGTCCATTTGTTATGTAATCTATCTTAACGTTTTGTGTTTGCAAAATATGAAAGCTCTTTTATTCAAACTATTAACCATAAATCTTTTCTTGCATCTGTTTCTATGCCAATGTTTGACTCCACCACGTTTTCTGACGTCTCATGCTTGAGGTCTCCTACTCTTAACTTTGCCTTTTATTCTATTTCGGATCTCTTTGCTGAATGCTAGTTTCTATCCTGGTATGTTCCTATTTGGGCTTTACAAATGTGTGTAATCTATCACTTTAGCCAAAACCTTCTTTTTACCAATTTAACTTCTCACCACACAGTCTCAATGCAATAGATAAATGTGAGGACGTTTTCATAGCAGTCTTTGAGGAGCTTCCAACACTCTTCTCCATGACACCATTGACTCTTTTTGTATTTGTTCTTTCCTGAATCCGGTTTTACATTTTAAATCATAGGCGTTCAGTCCCTGCTTAAGTGATCACTTTCCTTTATCTTTCTCTTTGATGGGTGTTTCCCAGGGATGCGTCCTCCATTCACTCAGTACATCCTCCCTTGATGACTTTATTTCATCCTTCTTCCTCCAAGTTCCATTGTCAGCTTTCTGCAGTAGTTTCAAGTATTTTTCTGTTTGTTTTCCATCCTGCAAATGTACTTTTGTAAAAGGTTACATTTCCAGGGCAGGAATGAAATTGGTTTATTCTAAAAAGTGACTGGGGCGTGGGGTAAGGGGCTTCTCAATGACAACATGTTTTCTGACAGAGAATCTTATGAACAATTCAGACTTTCCCACCATGCTTACTTCTGCAGATTGTCTTGAAGGTGGACACTCCATAGAAATACAGACCAATATGATTAACCTATAACGTTTGGTTGGAGAGGTGTGCGGTTGTAGTATGACCTATATGGAAGAGCTGGGTGAGGTCCTGACGGATCACTGAAATAATATCGAGGGACAGAATATCGACCATCAAGAATATCGTTGAAAAAATATCGACAGCCAAAATATCGAGTTTCTATCTACAAACAGGTAAGTACAAAAATATCGAGTTAAAAATATCGTTTACTAAAATATAGTTTTAAAAAATATCGACTTTACTAAAAACAATGTTAAATTAATATTAAAAATTAATTACTAAAATATACTTAAAAATACTTAAATTAACTTATAATTAAATAATTAATGAAAGTAAAAAAAATAATTGTATTTCATATTTGTTAAAACATATATATAAAGTAACAAAATATAATTAAATAATAGCCAACATTATTAACGTACAATAACAAAAGTGTAAAAATTACTATTCCCACTACAAAGAGTGCAAGCGTAGGGAAAGCGCTGGATAGCGTAGGGGTTAAAATTACTATTCCCACTCCAGTGGGTGCAACAGTAGGGAAAACGTTGGATAGCGTAGAGGTAAAATTTACTATTCCCACTCCTGTGGGTGCAACAGTAGGGAAAGCGTTGGATAGCGTAGGGGTAAAAATTACTATTCCCACTCCAGTGGGTGCAACAGTAGGGAAAGCGTTGGATAGCGTAAGGGTAAAAATGACTATTCCCACTTCAGAGTGCAACAGTAGGGAAAGCGTTTGATAGCGTAAGGGTCAAAATTACTATTCCCACTCCAAAGAGTGCAACAGTAGGGAAAGCATTGGATAGCGTAGGGGTAAAAATTACTATTCCCACTCCAGTGGGTGTAACAGTAGGGAAAGCGTTGGATAGCGTAGGGGTTAAAATTACTATTCCCACTCCAGTGGGTGCAACAGTAGGGAAAGTGTTGGATAGCGTAGGGGTTAAAATTACTATTCCCACTCCAAAGAGTGCAACAGTAGGGAAAGCGTTGGATAGTGTAGGGGTTAAAATTAGTATTCCCACTCCAAAGAGTGCAACAGTAGGGAAAGCGTTGGATAGCGTAGGGGTAAAAATTACTATTCCCACTCCAGTGGGTGCAACAGTAGGGAAAGCGTTGGATAGCTTAGGGGTTAAAATTACTATTCCCACTCCAAAGAGTGCAACAGTAGGGAAAGCGTTGGATAGCGTAGAGGTTAAAATTACTATTCCCACACCAAATAGTGCAACAGTAGGGAAAGCGTTGGATAGCGTAGGGGTTAAAATTACTATTCCCACTCCAGTGGGTGCAACAGTAGGGAAAACATTGGATAGCGTAAGGGTTAAAATTACTATTCCCACTCCAGAGAATACAACATTAGGGAAAGTAAATACTTCATATATTATTTATTATTTTTAAAATGAATATCTATTAATAATTAATTAAAAATAAATACAACATTTATATATTATAATAATTAATATATTACAATTACTAATTAACAATAATTATTTCAATTGATCACCTATTAATACCAATTAATTAAAAATTAACAATTAATTATTTAATAATTAAAAATTATTTAACAATTATTTCCAATTAAATAAATTGTATTATTTAATTCCCACCCTATTCCCCTATAAACCTACAACCCGCTACAGAAAATAAATTAGTAAAATGTACATAATTACCAATTAATCAATTAATTAAAATTAATTACCAATTAAAATTTAATTAATTAACAAATATAAATTAATTAGCAAATAATTAAAAATTACTATCAATAAATAAATTTACATATTTAATTAATTATAATTAAATTACTTCCCACCCTATTCCCCTATAAACTAGGGGTGGGCGGCCAGCTACGCTCTGTGCACGGAGTGTGCATAGTGCCGTCTACTCCGCATTTTGCGTAGCGGGCGTAGCCAGGCGGCACTACGCACACTCCGCAGACGGAGCGTAGCTGGCCGCCACCCGCCTCCCTCCCGCCCTCCCTAAATACTTTAAATTAAGAGGGTAAAATAATTAAAAGGCACTTACCTTGCCCACCGCTGCCCGCCGCGTCCCCGGGGCTCGCTATCTTCATTCTGCCGTCTTGTGTACTAATGTGCATGCGCGGGCGGCCGCGCATGCGCATTTCTCATGAAAAAATTAGTAAACAAGACGGCAGCAATGAAGATAGCGAGCCCCGGGGACGCGGCGGGCAGCGGCGGGCAAGGTAAGTGCCTTTTAATTATTTTACACTCTTAATTTAAAGTATTTAGGGAGGGCGGGAGGGAGGCCTGCAGTGCGTAGTGGGGCTACGCGGAGTGCGGAGGTGGGCGTAGTTTCTCGCCCACTTCACGTAGCTCCGCAAAGCCCCACTACGCCCAGGGTTACTATAAACCCACAACCCGCTACAGAATTAAATTACGCAATAATTATGAAAATCAAAATTCATTAATTAAAATTAATTATAACATAAATACACACTTTTCACACATATTATAACATAAAAATACACTATAAAAATTAGATATTATTAAAAAATCGATATTTTTTTTGTGAAAAATCTTTATTGTCAGGATGGCAAAAGACATATTCACATTAACATATGTAGATCGCATTTGCATGCCAGCTGTATTTGCAATCAGGAGAAATGGAGAAAACATGTTTTGTTCCAACATATAACGTTTGCCACCCTGATTTGGGCATGGAGCAGTCATGAATAACTGGTATATACCGTCTGTGTCATACCTTCACAATATTTCCACACGTTAGTCCATGAGTAGCTCACTCTTGGTATGTTTACCCGCTCCTAACATTCCAACTTTTAGATAAAGTAAAAACAATAAAACCCAACTAAGGTCATCATTTGGCAATGGGTTATGTCCTTACACAGTCAGCAGTTGGCCATTCCACATGCGCAGTACTATTCCCAAGGTAACATTGCAACCCTGCACCCTCCCGGCACACACCAGCACTCAATATGTAGACCCACTCCATCTAGTCCTCATCCTCCTCGGACTCCGAATCCCCGCCTTCCGGCAATGGTTCACACGGTTCTCCCCTATATTTGTAAAAATCGATATTTTTAACTATCTATATTATATACTTCGATATTTTAACTTTCTATATTTTTAACAGTCGATATTAAATCACTTACCTTAAAAACGATATTTTGGTTATCTATAGTCTGTCCTGTCGATATTTTGTCCAGTCTATATTTAGTACTCGATATTATGTCCAAACGATATTTTGGAGTCGATATTATGTCTGTGCACCGTCCTGACATGTCTGTTCCTGTTGTGGTTTATGAGATTTCACTTTATGCAGCATTAGTCAAAGTTGCACATGACTTGGTGAGTATCAGAGGGTGCAATATCCTGTCCTTTTTATTGGGGTTCAGCAGTTAAGTTGTGGTATGATATTAAGGGACTGATTTGAAGAGTTGTTTTTACAGTCTTTTGTGAAGCAAGATGTTTTTTAGAGGCCGTCTCTGGATGGGAATAGAGTTCCATTATTTGGTGACCTGCACTCGGGACAGTAGTCATTATGTACTGCATAGTGTATTCAACACATTTTGGTGAGATACTGAAAGCCAGTATATTGCTACAAGAGCTGGGGTTATGTAATCCCAAGATTTTCAATTATAAGAATAGTGTGGCCATTGGTTTTTGCATCCTTGATAGATTTTAAGGAGGAATATCTTTAGCCTTAGGTGTAGAATCCGTTTGTGCAATCCAGACGAAAAAGTGCAAGTGCAACTAGGGCTTGAACTCTGTGGGGAAGCCTAGGCCGAGGCCATCAATCTCAGGATTCTGAGCATATTGGTTGAGGATTTCTCTACAGTGTCTATTTGACTTTGCAGATTAAGATCAGCATCTACAAAGATTTGTAAGCTTTTTCGAGTGTTTGTTGAGTTTTTGTTTGCCCTTCATCTGCATACTAGACTGAGCTCTCTTTTTCTTGTCGTCAGTTTCTACATCTGAGAATTTCTATTTTTTCCAGGTCTGAATTAATACGTTTGACTGTTAACCAATCTTTCACAGTGTGATGCCAAAATGAATGTCATGGTTTCATTGTGGTTGTTTAATTTGAGGTTAATTTGTGTGTCACCTACTTAGTTGAAACAATACAGAGCAAATAATTCAATGAGTCCAGGCAGAGGGCTCAGGTAGCAAGGCGGTATGGAGATGCCAAATGAATATGAATAAGGGAATCCAATTCAAGGCTTTGCCTTGGATGTCCACATTTTTCATTCTGGTTAGGAGTGTTAGGTGGTGATCAGTTCTTAATGTTGCAGAATGGTCTGGTAGGACTAGGGTGTCTGCTCGTGTGGCAGCCTGTATTCTTAGATTGTTCACCTTAGAGAGTAGGGTAGATTTTGTCTCTTGTATTCATTTAACCATGATGCACCAGTTTCTATTAATCTTCAGTTGGTAAGGTCGCATGCAACCAGATCAGGCACTCATTGTTAGCCATGTTTACTTGTCCTGCTTAAATGTAATTCTGCTCGTGCAACACTTGTGAGGGTCTTTCATGCATTTACCACTGTCACTGACACAAGGGGAGCCCTATGCACAAAGGTAAATTTTCACATTTGTATTTACTCATGTGTAAATTTACTTTACCACTCATATGTCTCCACTCCCTCAATTCTTAGGTGGGGACACCAAAGACAGAATTTATCAGTGGAAGGTCACTACTAATAATTTGTCATACACAGTTAAAGATCTCTGCCACTGGGGCTGCGATAACCATGTGGAAAACTATAGAAAAAATGAATACATTTTATCAATTCTTTAAACAAAATTCATATTTTAACTTAAAATAAGCATATTCATTATTTTACTTTAAAATATTTTTTAACATAAAAGTAATATAATAAAAGGATACAGCAAATTAACTAATCACATAACATGTTTATTAAATAAATATATTAATTTGATTAATGTTTTAATCATTTTTTTTTAAACTCTCATTTTTACTTAATACTTGCAAAATGTATTTAATAGTTACATGTTTTATTTAATTTAAAATAACTTATTCTAAGGTTTATATGCTTAATTGCCTTCTTTAGGAGGTTATTTAAAATATTACATTTTTAATGTAATCTAACTTTTAACACTGAAAACTGTTATATCAGCCAGCGGTCTGTAGAGGGAGTTCCGGTGGGGCAGGCAGGCGGGGCGGGGGAGGGGCAGTTTGGGGGGTGATAAACACCGGAATATGGATGATTGCAGGTAAGTAACCTATTAAATTAATAAAACGAATTTCGTTCTGTGCCCTGCATCGCCCCCATCACCCCCCACACTGCCCCTCCCCCGCCTCACCTTCCTGCCCCACCGGAACTCCCTCCATGGACCGCAGCTGTGTTATATACATATTTACTTTGAAAGATAAAATTATTTTATATATTTAACATTATATCTTATGAGTGTGATATCAAGCCCCTGCCTCCATTATTTTCTATGGCAGTGAGTTGAAACACCTGTGAGTGGTCACGTTTGATGCTAATCATACTCCAAGACTGAAGTGGAGTACATGTATTCGTGAGAAGGGGACCTCTATGACTGTCGTAACTCTGTAATTTGTGAATAGCAATGTGCTTACTCTGTTGTCTCATGTTCATATTTGGCCATCCCTTCCTACATCCCTCCTTATCTCTCCTTAACCCCCTCCCGTTTAAGAGAAAGTAGTGATGATCTTCCAGTCCCCCTCCCACATTTATTACCAAAACATATAACTACGTGCAAGGAGAATTTCCTTTTGTAGTATTTGTGGGGCACCACTGTAGAACTACTAAACGTACTACAATATTTTCCCCAAAGTGAGCAGTAAATTCACCCACTAATCAATTAAGCTCAAAGCAAGCTCTGTTTATTTCTTTAAAGTGCCACCCTTCTAAAAGTTCTGGTCAAATTGAGTAGTACATAGGAATTAGCAGTAGTCAGAGTTCATTCACACTAGACAATGAACCAGTACTGCTATATGAAAGCCAGACCCTGCATATGAAAAACTATTAGGTAATTTTGTGAATATATGTCATTACTACTTTACAAGTATTGTACAAGTATTGTAATAAAAGCATAATTGTCTCATTTGATTTTGATAGCGCGTACTTAGCCCTAAAATGTAGCAATATCACCAATTTACCATCACCTGCATGGTTAAGTCCGTTTTCAGCTCTAAATCCCTCTTCTTTCCCGTGATGGATCTTGGAATGTGTATTAGGAGTCAAGGATCAATTCAGACATCTCAAACTAAATTACATTAACAGTTGTAAGTTCAGATAATCATGAGACCTGTAATGAAGTTTTTAAAAACCTTTGCTTCCCATTAATAGATTAGTAAAGTTATTTTTTTATTTTGTCTTTATTTCAGTTAGTCCAGAAATCAATTTAGTCTAAAGAAAACGTATTAAAGAAAATGGTTAGAATGAAGCCTCAAACTATAAATTGGATTAAACGTGTTCCATAAAGGAATAAATGCCCAAGTCTAAATGTCAGAGGAAAGTTTTAGATTTCAAGAACCCATTTAGAATTTTAATTCAAAGAAAAGAGTGAGCATAAAGCTTCAAAGCCAAATTAGAGCAGCAGAACTTCTCATAAAGAGTAGTTGATAAGACTCAATAAATGCAAGTAAATCAGCATACAATTGCAGTAGCAATGTGTTAAGTCAAATAGCAAAGGGACTCAAAAACAGACAACAGCAGCATTAGCCATAACTGTCAAAGGTCAACCTAGGAACACACACTAATATAAAAGTCAAGAACACATGTTGAAAACATTGTATTAGGCTTTTTCCTCTATGGACCACCAGGGTGGTAGTATTCTTCGGTCAGCAGGTTCAGATTCTTTGTGCCCACGAAAATGCACGGCGCTTGTACTATTTATCAAAAAGGTTAGCTGCAAACAACCTTGTCTAGTTGGATTCCAGAAACATTAGACTTGGTTCCCATAAGCCTTAAACACAGATCAACCTTCTACATCTTAATTTGTTTCCCAGCAAGAACAATGAACTACTAACTAAAAGGACAAACCACTGTTAGGTAATGAATTTATTTCATTACGAATCATGCATTATTGTTCAAAATGCTAAAGTTATTTTATTCAAACATTATATGAAACATATGAAAATAGGAAGTTAATGACATTCAAGAAAATATGTTGATTATAAAGTAATACAGTTGTTAAAACCGGAATACTCTGCAGTTATGACAATAATTTCTAAGCATGTCAATTTAAAGTCAAGCATCTGATTTAAGTTGTGCACATTTCAGCAATATTAGGTTTGCTTTTTTGTTAAAGAAAACTTGCCTCATAGCTTTTCTATGGCCTACAAAGGTAACTATGCCTGCCTATTGCTAATCAGCACATTTCAAATGCTTGTCACTTCAACATTAATCTTTACAATTTTCATTGGACATTCAGCTCACTAGTTAAATCTGTTTCATTTTACCTAATGGACTCTAATAATATAATAAGACTCTTCTGCTAATTTTTTTGTATTATTTATGCTTTGTTTAATTCCTTTCAGACAGTATCACCCTTCCTATCAGGAGACACATAAAGGCGCAGTAATTCCTTTGCTTAGACTGATACTACTTCTCACGTGTTTGCTGGTATCAGCTAGTATCAGCAGGTTTAGAAAAGGTTTTGAATTAGAGTCACACAGAAAAATCGAATACCTGTAGTTAACTTATCTTTTCTAGCGGTATTTAGGGAAACCACGTGATGCTCACTTTACAGAAAGTGGTAGTGTCTTTAATTACTTTACACTACTACCATGCCTATTCTTTGGATGTTTTTATCTAGTTTACTTATTTTCTCGTTATCTGAGCCTAAGTACTCTTTACCATTTACTGAAAAATATGGAGCTTTACGAAATTCTATGTAATGCACTGATCATCAACTAACATTTTGAAAAAATATTTCAGACGTGCCATGATATATGAATACAATTTCCTAACATGCACAATATAGTCATCCTAGAGCGCGGGGGAGGGGAGATTGGGGCGGGGGGAGGTGTATGGCACAAAAGTATTTTTGCCAGACTATTCTTTGGCATAAATATTGTGCCCTAAATATCTTTTATAAAATATATGGGGCCATTTAAGTTAACAATATAAAATCTACACCCAATGTGACTATATTTTTGTCAGCAACATTTAGAATACATTTGTGTCAGACTATGTTTCCGTATTTGATATTTTGATGTTCAACAGCATGAGGGTAGTTCCTAAGCTTAAGCAACATTTTCAGTGTTACAGAGAATGGGGCTGAGGGTGCTATATTGTCACCAGCTAATTATAGGGTCATTCTAAAAGCATCAAATGAAGTTTGAGATGTTGTCAAGATCGGTGAAACTATAGTCAGTCAAGGGAACTTCCACAACTTTAGGTATTTGTTTAGACCACAATCCATGAAGTCTCACTATCTCCCTTCACAATGTTAGGAAATTGATTTTTAAAGAGATCTTCAATTTTAGGAAATAATTGTACTATAAATAGGTGAAGTCGGGCTACATCTCTCTCAATTAATACTTATTCAATAAAAACGAAAATCAGTGAGCAGCAATTAGACATAGGGAGTTTCTACTACCTTTTACCTATATAGCTGCAATCAAAGGAACTCTCGGTAGTAATCACAAAAATGTTGAAGTGGAATGTGACTACCATTTTCTGCCTTCGATGTTATCTGTTTCTCTCTCGCCCCTCAATTGTTGTTCACATTCAAATTGCTATCCCATACCGTCTCAGCCCGGGCCTTGCATATTTTCTTCCATCTTTTTATTATTTCCTTATGTCTTCTAAGTTTTATATGTAGTTTTAAATTCCGTGTTAGAGAATTGTGAAAAAATGTCCTCCTACCAAGAATATTGTTTTACATTTTAAATAAATGAATGACAGTGAGGGACAAATGTGACTCCAGCAAATCGGGCAGTTTGATCTGTCCCAATTATTTTAAGAAAGGCAAAATCTGAAATTGACAAACGTGTGTTTTATTTTATTTTAGAGGTCAACCCGTGTTTCCTGGGCTACTTCTCTCTCTGCTAAGCCATGATGCTCCGCCTTGTTCCATGTGATGTTTCACTACTCGTAGAGGAAGTCCAGCCTCTCCTTTGATTATATAGAGTTTGACATTAGAGGCAAGGCGTGTAAGACGCCAAGACCAATCAGGAGGCCTGCACATGTCTGAATTGAGGTTGTGGTGGGCACTCCAACTCGCACTGCTTTCATCAATTCAACACCATCCCAAGCGCCCTGAATTCTGCCAAGCACTTATATACAATTATGTCTGCACTGTAGTAGCATGAAGCACAATAATCGGGCCTCCAGTAAAGATGGGCGTAACACCCTTGTGAAGATGCCCGCGGCGCGGTAATTATTGAGCACCGCAGGGGCCGTAATAAAGACTCAACGCTGTAATTAATTTCCCAGCGTGGTCCTGACTGCCGGAGCTGGGCAACTCCTCTTTATTTTATATTTGTGCATGGCGTCATGCGCCAGCGCTCCATCGTCACCTCCGGGCGTGGGTAGACGAAAACAGTACCCCACCGGAGGATGTTACATTCCTTCTAACCTTTATTAAAAAATAAACAAACCATCAACATGTTAACCAGTTTAGGGTGTGCCATCGGTCCTCAGTTCCTACAACAATAATGATGTGAAGACTAGAGATTATAAATGCTGTACAATGTACTTTTACAGACTTCAACTGATTATTGTCATTATATGTACTGAATACAACTGCCATTGATTAAGAAATGCTAATAAAATATATTCAAACAAAAAAATCGGTCCTCAGTTCCTACCCAGACACAGGACACAGTCCGCTGCGAAACCTTGGTCCATAACACCATGAATCGTGCCAAACGGTAAAATAGAGCCGGATTGCTCCTAAGGCAGTATCTGGAATGTTCTCCCCGTGATGATGATAGGGGGGCGCTTCCTGTGAGACTCCACCCTCCGGGGATCTCACCAGGGAGTCGGACAGTCCTCTGCCTGGAGATCTGAGGTGTGATGGTGTTTCTCGGTCAGATCTCTCCGGATCATCTAGGGGGATAGTCCCTTGGCCATCCTCCATCTCTTCAGCCACTCTTCGGTGACTTGGACCAGCTTCCATATGATCCGGTCTTGAAGAGTTGGGAGTTCCAGCATGGACCTTTTTAAAGAATGATATATTCCGAGTGAGTTCTTCGGTTCCTCTCCGGCTGTTACCATCGTGCTGGTTCGGCGGATCACTGTCGAAGGACGCTGTTCAAATGGGAGACGAAACTTGCTCCCAGGGTGTCTGTCTCTGACATAGACTATGCCCTTTTCTTGAATGGTCGACGCTCTCGCTCTTCGGTTGATGCTAGCTCGAGTGTTGGTACTGGCCCGTTTGGCTAGGGTCTTCGCTGTGTCGGTCTGAGGAGGGGCCCAGTTTGGTTGATGGGGGATATTGTCACGCACCACTCGACCCATGCTTGCTTGTCCCAGTGCTCTATCAGTCATGAGATGAGGCGTCAATCTGTATTCTCTCAGGAAGCTATAGATGGCTCTTTCAAGGGGTGCTTCTTCAGCATGCGCAATGCGAACGACCTTATTGAGAGTGCACATGAATCTCTCTACTTCCCCGTTCGCTTAGGGCCAGCGCGGTGTCACCTTCCAATATTGAATGCCCCAGGACTTGAGATAATCAGCAAACTCTTGCCCCTGAAAGGGCGGGCCATTATCCGTCTTCACCACCTCAAAGATCCTGTGAGTTGCAATGATCTTTTCTACTTTTGTAATTACCTCCATGGCTGTTTGACCTCCAACGATTTCTATCTCAGGGTACTTTGTATAATCATCGATGACCACAAGAGCGTAGCGCACATCCGGCAGATGCCCAAAATCGATACTGAAGCACTCCCACGGTCGTCGGGGGTTGTCTTCAGTGATGACGGAATGAGGACGATCCGGTTGTCCTGACACCTGGCACCATTGTCATGTTCTAACCGTCTGCTCGACCATCGGGTCCATCCCCGGGAACCATACCTTTCCTCTTAGACAACCCTTTGTCTTCACCACACCCCAGTGCCCTTTGTGTGCGAGGTCCACTGCTTGTTGAGCAAGGCTTGATGGGATTACCAGTAGCACAGCCTCTGAGCAAGTAGCCATTGCCGTTGACTGAGAGTTTGTCCTTGATCCCCATGATCGATTCGAATGTGTCCTTCGCTTGGGGGGTCGGACGGGTCATTGTGGTCTGAATGGGGCACCAGTCGTTCGCCCGAACTGTGGTGATGACTAGTTGCAGACACTCGTCGTACCGGGTGTTCCCTATTATATCTCCACGGCTTATCGGAACTGGTCGAGACCTCTCTGCTACGAACTGGACGTATTCCTCCATGTCCTCGGCATCTTCTTCTTCCGCTTTGGTCAGCCGGATTGGATGAGCCTGGCTTGTACTCCACATGATAATCATACCCTTGCAGTTAAAGGATCCATTCCTCTATCCTTGGGGGGGGTGGGGGCTTTGCTGCAGATCTTTGAAATAGTGGGATGAGGGGCTTGTGGTCGGTGTAGACCGTGAATGGGTGGAAATGTCGGCAGGCATAGCAGAATGTGATTGCCTCTCTCTCAATCTGAGAGTAGGACTGCTCCATGTCCGTCAAAGAGCGGCTCTCGTATGCAATTGGGCCCATTCATCATTGCGTTGTAGCTGCATGAGCACTGCACCTAGTCCGTAGGGGCTGGCATCAACGGCCACATTGGTGGGCCGGGTAGGGTCAAAAGACGATAGCTTGGTTTCTGCCGAAGGGTTGCTTTAGTGTCTTTGAAAGCTTGTTCTTAGTCGGGCCCCACTGCCACGTGGTGGTGGACTTCATTAGCTCCCTGAGGGGCTTCGTGATATTGGATAAGACTGGGATGAAAAGCCCACAGAAATTTACCATCCCTAGGAAACTCTGTACTTCCGAGATGTTGGAGGGTGCGGGGGCTTCCTGAACATCTCGCACTTTGTCAGGGTCTGGGGCTACTCCTTTGTCTGAGAACGTGTAGCCGAAGAAGCTAATTTTGTTCTTCAAGAATTGGCACTTTTCTTTGTGCAGAGTGAGTCTGAACTCTTTTATCCATTGGAGAACACTGCAAAGCCTTCGGTGGTGGTCTTCCATTGAGGAGGTGTACACCAATAGGTCGTCACTTACGTTCAAGACTCCATGGAGTCCGCTGAGAACTTCTCTGATGGTGTTCTGAAATACCTCATTGGCACTCGAAATCCAGAAGTTGAGATGCCTATATCTCCTGAGGCCGAAGTGCGTAGAGAATGTTGTGATGTACCGAGAGTCCAGATGTAGGGGCAGTTGGTGGTATCCTGAACGTAGGTCCATTTTTGAGAACCACACTGCACCGTTCAGTTCCCCCAGGATGTCATCGATGGTTGGTGTTAAGTGGCACTCCCTTTTCACTGCTGCGTTTGGGAGCCGCATGTTGACACAGATGTGGAACTGCCCTGGCTGTTTTGGCTTTCTTGCCACTATGATCAGGGACACCCACAGAGTAGGCCCACTCAACTTCTCTATAATCCCTTGCTTCTCCAGTGCTTCCAGCTCTTCCTCAACCTTTTGTCGCAGGTGGAATGAAATGCGCCTGTGCCTCAGTGCTACTGGTTGGACTGACGGGTCGATATGGAGAGGTACCTCTTTCCCTTTCAGGCATCCAATGCCCTTGAAGAAGTCATCAAATTCTTCCATGATGGCTGCTAGTTCTTCTTCTTGCACTGCCAGAGCGAATGAGATCAGTCTCAGGTATTCTGCTGTCTGACCGCTTACCAGCATTACACTTCCTTCTTTGGTCACGTACACCATGGTGGGGGCCTTGAGGTCTTGGTGCCTAAGTTCAGTTTTAAAACATCCCAGGAGTGGATGGTTGACTTCTGTCCATAGGCAAATACCCGAATCTTCGCTTTGCGCAAAGGTGGGCGTGGACTCAACGGGTTGAACACGTTTGCTGCCATTAATTCAATCGAGGTTCCTGTGTCTATGGTGGGCTTTACTTCTTGGTGGTGAATCTTAAGTCTGCACTTTGGAAGTTGCCGTCTCTTCCGTCGTGGCTAATCCACTGCGAATGCATAATGGATAGGGTAGTTCCCCGTGTCGTCATCCATATCTTCGCTGTCTTGCATTTCGGCTACGGTCTATGCCTTCTCTTTCATGGGATTCGACGACCTGCAAACTGCCGCAAAATTGTTCATCCACCCGAAGGCTGTGCACCTCTTTCCTCTCGCTGAGCAGTCTTGCATGCGGTGGGGTGGCACGTGCACTGCCCCTCTACTGGATGGGGTGGCAGTCACCTGGCCGAGATTGACAGTGGCGCAGTTGGGGTTTATGTCCTGCGCAATACGGGTACTTAGCTTGACTTACACTCCGCTCTCCTCCAGGGCGCTGGGGGCATCCACATGCGTGGGCTCAGGCTGATGGGGGGCTGAAGGTGGGTCACTTGCTCCACACAGGTATTTCTAATGGCAGGTATTTCTAATGGCCGCAGGGCTGACATAGGTGGCAGCAGGCTGGACTTTTCTGCGGATGTAGACCTGCAAACAGTGACAGCAGGCATGCACCATGTAGCTGGCTTTTCACATGACTGCAGGGATTCTTTGGTAGGCCACAGACTGGCACACAATGTGGCTGCAGGGCCTTCACATATGCACCAGCCACTCAAAATCAGCAGCTGTACACAGACCTCGGCGTGAGCCCATCACCGCCTCGTCGCCAGTGTGAAGATACCCGCGGCACAGTATTACCGAGCACCGCGGGGCCGCAATAAAGACTCAATGATGTAATTACTTTCCCAGCGTGGTCCCGACTGCCGAAGCCGGGCTATGCCTCTTTATTTTATATTTGCGCATGGCGCCAGCGCTCCTTCGTCACATCCGGGCGTGGGTAGACTGAAACACTACAGGGCCGGAGGATATTACAACCCTTGAAGTGTCACATAGGCTGCCGCCTCAACGAGGTACAAAGGTCTTGACATCAGCAGAAGGACCATGAGTGGCGGGATCCCCCTTACAATTCAGTTTAAGTGTATATTACAAAATCTCTCGCACCTTATTTGAGATATGCCATAAAGGGCCAGATGTAGGTAGCCCAATACCGGTCGGTAACGGCCGAAATTACCGAATTTTGGCCGTTACCGACCGGTATTAGGCATCTGAGATGTAGGGCCCATATTTAAGGATTCAGTAATTTACCGAATCGGTAATTTAAGGAATCGGTAAATTACCGAATTCTTAAAATATCGAATCCTTAATGAAGGGAGCACTCAAGTGAGTGCATTTGTCATTTAAGGTTTCGTTATTTACCACCAACTACAAGTTGGTGGTAAATACCGAATACCTTTAAAAAAGCAATTATTTGCTTTTTTAAAGTGCCATGTGGCAGACATACATGCCCTTAGGGCATGTATGTGTGCCACATGTGCACCCATACACTATTCAGGGGTGCAACAGGGTGTCAATTTGACACCCTGCCACCCTTGTAAATGGTCCCCCTATTACCGATTCGGTAAATACCAAATCAGTATTTACCGAGTTGGTATTTACCAAATCGGTAATACCGAATATTACCGATTAGGTAAAATGTACCGAATCTTTATCTACATCCCATTTACAGATTCTGAAATACTGAATCGGTAAAATTCAGTATTTTAGAATCGGTAAATGGGAATTACCTACATCTGGCCCAAAGTGCGTTGTGCGTCGTTGTGAGGTGACTCACCAATTCATATTATAAAAGACAACTATAAAAGAAGCTTTTTAAAAAAAAGACACGGTTGTCTCTGTCATTTTATTACAAGATTTCCGCAATTTGTTCCTGTTAGTTGCACAAATAACCTTCATATTTGAGCATATGGCAGAGTGGCATCTCTCCACACGGTATATTTAAAAAAGTGTCAGGCTCAGCACATTTAGTGAAACTGTGACTGAAAAACAGCACAGACCTCATTCCCCAAGAGTTTTGTTTTATGCGCGGTTGTCTATAAAATACTGAAAACGAAATCTCTAGGGAGTGCTTTTTCATAATGCCTGTAAAAGCATGACGGAGCCCCCGGAGCACGCGATGTTCTGGACTATTGACAAGCTGCTTGGCTGACAAGTCATGCTTCTTAAGTTTGTTGCTTACTGTATGCAATATTTGTGTTGACTGATCCCTGACATTGAGTTCTGCTTTATTCGCCTATAAGAGCTGACTCTGCATCTAAGCGCCATTTTGCTGCATTATCCTTTCGAATAATTCTTAACCCTATATGGTTCTGTTTAACTCAGTTTTCCTTCATATTATTTCACGGCACGCAGTAGTAATTCTGCCACCGTATTGGAAGATGTGTTCAATTTTTGACTGTAAGATGTGCTGCTTTCTATCCTTAATGTAGTTAATGAATATGTGCATTAGTTCAAAGGCAGGAGAGTGAGGAGGATTAAATTCAGCTGAATGCTGAAATAAATTTTGTCCAGGAATTAATGATGGGAATTACAGTTCATTACATCTAAGCAGAAGATTTAAAATGAAGCTTTTCGCACCAAAAAAAATCCGTTTTACTTGGGGCAAGTATAACTGGTAATTACAAGTTAAGGGCTAGATGTAGGTAAATCAGATTTACCGATTCATAAATACCGAATTTTACCGATTCGGTATTCATGAATCGGTAAATCTGATGTAGGTAATTATTCGCTAACAAATACCGAATCGGTAGGATTCGGTATTTACTGATTCGGTAATTACCGAATCGGTATTTGCCATTGATTCCCATGGGCCTTGAAGGCCATAGGAATCAATGGCAAATACAGATTCGGTAATTACCGAATCTGTAAAAATACCGAATTGCCAAGGGGGACAGGGTGTCACTTTGACACCCTGTTGTACCCCTGTTTCTGGCTTGTGTGTCATGTGACACACAAACATGCCCTTAGGGCATGTCTGTGTGCCACATGGCACAGGTGTACATGCACAGATGTGCATGTACACAGGAATTCGTTATTTACCATGCAATAGTATTACATGGTAAATAACGAATTCTATGGGGCCTGTGGCACTGTTTGTAGTGCCACCTACATATAGATTTACCGAATCGGTAAATTTACCGATTCGGTATTTTACAGAATCGGTAAATTTACCGAATCAGTAAATTTACCGATTCTGTAAAAGTTAGGCACCCACATCTCAATCACCAAATACCAGTCGGTAACGGCCAAAATCGGACGTTACCGACCGGTATTTGGTGACCTACATAGATTGTTAGCAAATAAGCGCAGTATTAAGGCTACATATTTAACAGACAATGTAGGGCACCGAGTCTTGAGTTCAAAAGAGTTCAATTGAAAATGCGTCACCGGCAAGTGCAATGAAAAAAAGGAAACCGAGGTGACCAAATGAGGTGACTCACCAATTCACATTCGTTATATGTCACAACCAGCGACGGCTCGTGGAGGGAGTTACGGTGGGGCAGGGGGGAGGGGGAGGGGCAGGGTGGAGGTTGCTAAAAACCGGCATATGGATAATTGCAGGTAAGTAAACAATTTAATTAATAAAACGAATTTCGTAGTGCGCCTTGCATCGCAAAATGCAATGCAGTGCGAGCTACGGAATTCGTTTTATTAATTAAATTGTTTACTTACCTGCAATTATCCATATGCCGGTTTTTAGCAACCTCCACCCTGCCCCTCCCCCTCCCCGCCCTCCTGCCCCACCGTAACTCCCTCCACGAGCCGTCGCTGGTCACAACGTTTTATATTTTTGTGATGAGCAAAATACCAATAAAAATATATATAAAAAAAAAGGAAACTATAAAAGAAGCTTTTAAAAACCAGACACGGTTGTCTTGTAAAGTATACAACACTCCGAAGTTTCGTCAAAGCAGAAATAAAGCTTAAAACAAAGTTGACCCAGTTGAAGGGTGAGTTTCAACTGTACTGGGGATGATCGGCCTACTCACAGAGACATTTTAAAGAATGCAAAGGACGACTTTTGTACTCTTTTACATGCCGTAGTGGGTTGGCTCTAAAACGTCTAAAGGGGGAATATTCACGGAATACTTATATGCCATTAATGCAAGTAGAAAGGACTGTGTCCTCTTTTCACTGTTCCCAGTAGGGAGTTGGGCGGGCTGAGTTTGTACGTATTGGAGTAGTTCTGTATTACTACCTCCCATTCTCATAAAAACTTTTGTGAATTAACTCCGTAGAGTCTACCATTTCCTTTCTAATGCAATTTTATCTGCATTTACCAGTCTGTAATACTCATTTAACCCCTTCGCAGCAGGGGTAATTCCACCGTGGTGCGGGGGGGGAGGGGCCGCGCGCGGCGCCACGGTGCTTATGACAAGTCAAGCTCGTTATGCTGCCCAGTGGAGCTGTATTTACCAAAAACAAGAGCAACCCACATGTCCTTGCAAACTGGGTAAGTACAGTTGTACTAAAAAACAGCGTTCACAAGGAACTCACTCAGAACTCAGTTCTGAGTGAGTTCCTTGTGAACGCTGTTTTTTAGTACAGCCCAGTGGAGCTGGGCTCATGACGAGCTGGACTCGTCATGACTCTGCCCACTCCAATAGAACGCCCGCATGGGCGTGGAATTCGCCGCGCAGGGGAGTGGGCGGCCGTTATGAGCACAGCTCCACTGTGCCTTATGACGAGCTGGGCTCGTCATAAGCATGCAAGGGGTTAAAGACAAGTAGGGAGTTTCTGAGGATGCAAAGGCCCCTCTGACATCTACAAGAGTTTGCCCTGCTCCCCCACAAACTCCACCAAAGTGCAGTTTCTCTCCTCTTTATGATGCTGCAGGTCTAATGGACTATTGTGGCTTTCGTTTTGGGCACTCCTGCTGCAACATGCCCTTCATTGTCATTATACATACATTGCCTCTCTGCCGCTCTGGTAAAATGACTTACATCGAGCCAAAGAAGGCACAATATTGCAAAATAGGCCACATGGTGCTGGAGTCCCATAAAACAAGACCCTCGACGTATCACCTTGGTGCATTACTTAGCTGTGCAGACTTGCAACAGCAACACCCTTTTCTTCTTTTTAAAAAAAAAAAAATTTCATGCAATGTGCTAGACCTGTCAGCCGTGGTCTTTCCCCAAACGTTTTGCCTTCCTCCTCCATTTTCGCTGCCTGGGCACTGTTCAACTACTGTTTCGACCTGGTAAAATAAACTTGTGCCAGGCCCAAGCCTTTCTTTTTAACCCCTCCGCTGCTGATGACGGAACCGCTCCATCATTAGCTGCGGTGGCGCTGTGCTGATGACGGAGCGGTTCCGTCATGGCCCGCCCGCCGCTCATGCGCGGCACGAATTCCGCGCCTGCGCTGAGCGTTCTATTGAGCGGGCGGGGCCATGACGGAACCGCTCCGTCACAAGCACAGCACAACCGACGCTGGTGACGGAGCAGTTCTGTCACCAGCATGCGCCCGCCGCAGTGAAGGGGTTAATACATATGTCACATTTGTCACATTCTAGGCCTGGCCATGTACAGCCCAGAGAGTAGGGTGCAATGTATTTAAAAAGCAGGACATGGACTTTTAAGTTTTACAAGTCCTGATAGTGAAAAACTCTTACATTCACTTTTCAGTATTGCAAGGCCTACCTCTCCCTTTAGATAAGATTGGTGTTACTTTACTGCATTTAATAAGCTGAAACTTCCTTGGAACAAGCAACCAGTTTATGTTTGGTGTCTTTGGAATTGTAATGAAAAATCTTCTCTTATGGTACAGTCGGATTTTAATTTACAATTCTGAAAGTGCTACTTTTAAAAAGTTTACATTTTCCTGCCCTAGCCATTTAATGGCTGCAGTCTATCTGTGGGTCACATGACTGGGTGTAGTATACAGTGGGGCTTGGTGTATTCCTCCTAGACAGCCACACACAATAGAGAACCTAGGTGTGCCTGGATGGGCCATGACTGGCATTATGGGATGGCAGATCTTGGAACAGCCACACTTACACTTGAATAGGATGTTCCCAGCCTCCACACAAAGGGCTGCATACCCCCTGTAGCTAGCCTGGAACCAGTGCAGGGAAGGCAGAAAGCCTGTGGATTTCAAGGGGCAACCTCTAGAAGCTTCTCACAGTTCAATGGAAGTCCCAGGTGTAAGTATTGGTCCTCAGGCAAACTTTTCAGTACCCTTCTGGACCTGTGAAAGACTTTTCCAGGAAGAAGGATTGCTATTTTGTTGAAAGGACTGCCACTCTGAAATACTGCTGCCTGCTCTGCTGACGTGCTACCTGCTGCCCTCTTGCCTGAGTGAGAAGAACTGGTCTTGCAACCTGTACCCAGGACCACCAGAGTGATTCCAAGGGCTAGTCTCTTTTAACTTCAATTGGACTCTGCCATCTGTTAGTCCTATCCTGCCAAGTGGTGGTACCCCAGTACAGGAACCTGGGAAGTGGGCCTGAAAAATGTCTGCCAGCAAATCTGTTGATCCAGCAAAACAGATGCATCTCCTTTGCTGCGCATCGCAAACCCGGACAGAGCTGACACATCGACTCTGCTGTAATTGTTCACCCAGCGCAAGAACTCTGCATCGATTTTGCAACCCACATTGGAACCACTGCTGC
Organism: Lissotriton vulgaris; assembly: GCF_964263255.1. NCBI lineage: Eukaryota > Metazoa > Chordata > Amphibia > Caudata > Salamandridae > Lissotriton > Lissotriton vulgaris. Next base: position 816,192,719 of record NC_141687.1, on the reverse strand, counting down.
GCAATGCCTTCCCGACGTATGTTATCATATCACAAATCTCTTGTCGACAGCAGCCTTGACTATGATGCAGGTTCTCTCATTGCATCCTCGCAGCTCCTCGGAACCGATGCATCGCTTCAGCTGGGCAATGCATCCTCAACGAGAGACCTTGCAACACTCTGCAATGAGGACTAAGGTACTCTTATTCCATGGGCCTAACTGAATCCCTGTAACAGAGTCATGCTCCATCGTGGTCTGCCTGAACTTATGACTTTGTCCCAGTCTGGCGTGACCAGATGTCCACAGTTGGCACTTAGTGCTTTCTGGTGCCATTTTCCCTTAAATCTTTAAACCTGCTTATTTCGGGTTTTATTGATGGGAATTTTGTCGTTTTGGTCTTGTTTTATTTATTCAAAGTTACTCTATTTCTATAACCTGGTGTGGAAGCCTTTTTGTGGTGTATTGTCACTGTGTTGCTGTTTGAAATGTTGCACAAACCCTATACTCATTGTCTCTGAGTTAAGCCTGACTAATCTGTACCAAGCAATTCGAGGGTTGAACACAGATTAATTTAGGGTTTGCTTGTGACATCACCCTGACAAGGATTGTGGTTTGGGCTGGGGTAGGGTTTCACCCCACTAAACTAGTAACCCATTACTCTGTGGCACAGGAGAGGTCTGCATTCTTGACCCCAGTGGGCCACTTCCAGTATAGGGTGATGCCCTTTGGCCTAAATAATGCCCCTGCTACCATTCAGAGGTTGGTCAAGAGGGTCCTAGTAGGCCTAGGAGACATTCTGTGCCACCTACCTGGACGACATAGCTTTCTTTAACTCCAGATGGGAGGAGCACTTGTACTACCTTCAGGAGGTACTTAAGGAGGTGCCAGTGAGAGGCAAATGGGGCAGGGTTCCATAGTATAACTGGGCCACAAGGTGGGTGGGGGCAAGGTGCAGCCCCTCCAAGCCCAGATTTAAGATATCCTGGCCTGGCAACCCCCTAAAAACACAGACTGAGGTGAGAGTCTTCCTGTGCCTTACATGATACTAGATGAGGTTTGTTAGGGGATATGACACCATTGTTACCCGCTTTACAGAGCTGACTACTAAGAAGCATCCCAGAAAGGTGATTTGAACAGAAGCCTGACAGAAAGCCTTTGACACCCTCAAGGAGGCCAAGTGTGCAGCTTGTGTACTCAAGGCTTCTGACTTCTCTATGGAGCTTATTGTGCAGAGAGATGCTTCAGAGAATGGCATAGGTGCTGTCTTAGCACAGTTAAATGAGGAGGGCCTAGCACAACCAGTAACTTTCATTAGAAGAACGTTACTTCCCTGGGAACAGAAGTGGAGTGCAATTGAAAGGGAGGCCTTTGCTGTGGTCTGAGCACTGAAGAACTTGAGACCATGCCTGTTTGGGACTCACCATAGACACTTTGGGTCACTCATGACAATCATGGGTGAAAGTCACAAACTGTTGAGGTGGTCCATCTCCCTTACAGGGAATGCACTTTACAGTGGAACTCCGTCCTCGGTCAGACCTCGCCAATGCTGATGGTCTATCCAGGCTGTTCAGCATTAGTGATGAGAACTTTCAAGAGGTTGGTTAGTTCTCCCCACTTTATGCTGGGGGAATACGTTAGATCTGTCAGCCTCAGACTGATCTTCCCCCAAACTTTTTGCCTTTCTCCTTCATTTTTCCTGATCTCGTTTTTGGCTAGCCCTAGGACTCTGCAGAGTTCACCACTGCTGACCAGTGCTAAAGTGCATGTGCTCACTCCTCAAAACATGATACCATTGGTGTATCCCCAGTTGGCACATTTAATTTACTTAAGTGTCCCTAATAAAGTGGTACTACATGTACCTAGAGCCTGTTGATTACTATGGGCCTGCAACATTTATTGAGCTACCTACTTGAGTTGTCCTTCTGGAACTGTGGAAGACTCTGCTCCACAACCAGGATCTAAGGTACTGTGTTCAGCTGATCTAAAAGGGTCCCAGTAACTGGCCATTGCTCCATCATGGTCAGCCTAAAAGTGTGAATTTGTCTTGTTCGGCGTGGCCAGATAGTCACATTTGGCACTTTGCGCTATTTTGACTCAAACCTTAAAATCTGTATATATACAGTTCTACTTATGTTTTTGTTTTTTTTGTCTTGTTTTATTTCTTGATATGTACTCTATTTTTCTAATCTTGTATGCAATCCTTTTGTGATGTATTTTCCCTGTATTACTGTTTGAGGTGTTGCACAAATGCTTCACACATTGCACCTTAGTTAAGCCTGACTGCTCTTTGTCGAGCTACCAGGGCACAAGTTCATTTGGGGTTGCTTGTGTCTTTTGACCTGACAAGGGTGGGGTTTCTGCTTGTGCTCAACCAGCAACCCAATTTCTTACAGTAGTATTCTGCTGCAAGGGAAGTTGAAAGGGCCTTTCTCCACAGAGTGTTAAAAATGTAAGTATGATATTTCTCAATATGCTCCCAGTTGGATTTTATCTACATGGATCTTTATGCTCACCCTCAATGACTGAAGTTGATTCATATAACAATAATTCCATACTACTCAAGCAATATAAATGAAATGAACACTATGATATACTAATGGACACGCACAACTGATTTGCATGATTATTATATTAGCTATTTACATGTGAGGGGTACTCTGCTATTTTGTATTTTTAGTTGAGTATTTTTAGTTGAACATCTGGCCCAGAAGAAGTTTTTTCTGGAGTCCAGATTTACACATCGTAACAGGTGTGTTGTAGTGTTAAAGCACCATTGCTAGATACTCAGTACAGGGTTCCAACTTGATGAGGGATGGGCTACTAAGGTTTTCACTATTGCCCTTTTGTTCATTGCATCTCTCTCTGGCCCTGCTCAGATTTATTACACTTTGTCTCCTATTGCTACACTTTCTTGCTACAAAGAGAAAAGTTCTATGGAAGCTTCAGAAGCTTTTTCTGCTGCCTTTGAGGTTTCTGGAGCAGAGCCGGTTTCTATGTTACTTGGTGGCCTTTCATTTGAATTCCCTTCTTGAGTGTCCTCTGGTCTGACCTGTTCCAGACCCTCAGGAGCCCTCATGACTCCAAAAGTGTTAGAAACTACTAACAAGAGCAATGATTTTCCTTCTGATTTCTTATGAATGGCACTTATATGAAAACGGTGGCTTTGCACCATACTAGAATTCCCATCTGACTCCATTCTCCCCATTGCAAAACAGGCAGTCCTGCCCTCTCATTGTGTGCAATAGATCTGCCTTCTCTTAGTCCTTATGCGATAGAGACATTAGGTACCGTCTCTAAACTTGTTCCTGTTATGCTGGTTATTTATTTATTTATAATGTTTTGCATAGCACGAATGTGACCCACAAGGTTATCAGAGCGCTTTACAGTATACAGTATAAAACATAAAAAGATGAGGTAGCATATAAGCATTTGGTATTCGTCATTACGTACAAAAGAGGTACGTAGTAAATGGTTAACATAGCTGGCCTGTAGCCAACAGAACATTGCACCATATACAGTTATTGAGCATTAGGAGGTTGTGATAATAAACATACATATATTTTCTCCTTCAGTCTACCGTCGGAATGTGGTATATGGATAATATAGGAGACCCACGGCCAATAGAGCATTACACTATATACAGTTGTTGAGCATTACGTGGATATGATAATAAACGTACAAATAATATTCTCCTTCATTCCACCGGAGGTAGGCAGCGATAAGAGGAGCGTAAGGTGATTAAATGTCATCATATAATTACGTCTTAGGATGTGAATTTGTTCATTTGTAGTGTTTTAACTTCTTTTCTGAATGCGGTAGAAGAAGAGATTCCACGTACCCCTGGAGATAGGGAGTTCCAAATCTTTGCTGCAATCCCTGAGAAAGCCATGCAACCAGTTCTTTTCTTATGGAAGGATTGTGGTTTCAGCAGTAAAGTACTTGCACTTCGTAGTTGTCTGCATCATCCTGACGTTTCTAGCTTAAGGGCTAAGTAACTGGGTGTATTGTTATGTCGTGCTTTATGGGTCATGCAGGCAACCTTTAGGTGTATTCTTGCCTCATATGGCAGCCAGTTCAAAGCTTTCAGGGTCCGAGAGATGTGGCTATTTCTCTTCGTTCCTGATACCAGTCTTGCCGCAGCATTAAGTGATGCCCTCAGCGGAGCCAACTTGTATTTGGGGAGACCGCAAAGAGTGGTGCTTCCATAGTCTAATCTTGTTAGCACTAGGGCTTACACTGCCATTTTTAGGTCGGCCTGCGGGAGGAAGGGTTTGAGTTTCCTTAGTATACTCAACTTGTGATTAGCTCCCTTAGTGGCATTAGTGATGTGTGTCAGCGTATTCAGGTGTTTGTCTATGGTGATTGCTAGGGATCTTGCAGAGTCAATGATGAGGGAACTACAGTTAAAGGAGGTTAGGTGTTTCAACCATAGGTCTATCTTAGGTGTGTGATTCGGTGGAGAGATGAGAATGAATTCAGCTTTTCGGGTATTCAGCATGAGGTGGTTGTTAGTGAGCCAGCTTTGCGTGTTCTGTAGAATAGCGTTGAGGGAAATAAAGTGTTCTGGAGTAGAGATTTTCAAATACAGTTGGGTGTCGTCCGCGTGTGCTGTGACCTTGACGAAAGCCAGATTGGTGACTGTCTAGGAAGATGCAATTCTCAATATGGTTGCATAATTGAATTTGTACACATTCCTCCAGCAGTTTCGCCAAAGTGGGGATGTTGGATATAAGGGGGGGGCATCGGATTTCTTTAGTATAGGTGTGACCTGCCTTATTTTAAGACAGTCCGGTATGGCACCCTGTTTCAGAGAGGCGTTTACAATTTCTGCCCATAGTGGTAGGATAGTTGTTTTTATCATTTTGAATAGAGCAAGAGGAAGGGGGTCAGAGAAGTGATTGGAGGGGCTGATTGCTTGAACAGTGTTATAGAGTTTTTGTTGAGAGATTGGCGAGAAGGTGTGCCATGAGGCATTGTTTTTTGTGACTTCCCCAGGAGTATTAAAATGGCCCTTTAGTTGTGTGCAACATTTAGTATCCTGGGCCACAGGTTGTGGGAAAGCCTTCTTAAATTGGATGTCGAGCTCGATGGTCTTAGTCTTTTTGCTGAAGAAATTGGCAAGTTCATCACAGGTGGGTCTAGCCTGGACGTTTAGTTTCATAGGTTTAGTCATGAAGCATGATTGTTGCTTGAAGATTTCAAAAAGTTTTTGGGGGCGGTTTATTGCTTGGTTCAGCTGGGTTTTGAAAAACTCTGCCTTGGCCTTAAGAATATTCCTATTGTATGAGTTCCTTAACCTTCTAAGGTGATCTAGATGATCAGTGGTGGGTGCTGATTTCCATAGTCACTCTGCAGCTCTTAGCTTGCGGCGCTCCGAATTCAGGGTCTCATTGAATCAAGGTTTGGAAATTTTGGAGGAGACTTTTTTTCTTGGAGGTGTGCTGTAGAGTCCAGGATTTCAAGCATGGTGGAATTGTAGAAGGCTGTGAAGTCATGTACATCAGTTATGTCTGCTGTGGGGGCCAGGCCGGAGTTGCATTGGTTTACTAAGGTGATGGGGTTGATATTTTGTAGGTTCCTTTTTCATTGCTTTGTTTTTGAGGGTTGGCCCCTTTTTGGAATTACCTCGATATTGATGGCGAATAGGATGCAGTGATGGTCAGTCCAGTCACATGGGGTGATGGATTCTAATGAGACAATGTCCATTTTGCTATGACGAGGTCCAGTGTCTCTCCCTTGTTATGAGTTGGACTATTACAGAATTGAGATAGCTCCTGGTCTGACAGAAACACTTTAAGACAGCCAAAACCATGATCGTTTGCGTTGTTCCAGTGGAGATTAAAAGTCACCCAAGAAAATTTGCGGTACTTGTGAGTTGACGTTGGATGAAATTACCTCCATTAGCTCGTCGAAGAAAGTCAGGTTATCACCCGGGGGTGGTAGAATATGTGAAGCTTGCTGGCGATGCGCTTATCATCAGAGATATTAATAAAGAGATAATTGTATGAGGATAGAGCGATGAAGTATGCTTGCTTGACTAGTTGGGATTTTAATCACACCATTTTTACTCCTGCATCTAGCTTGAGGTCAGGAATAGGAGGGGAGTAAGGCAAAGAGACACTGCTCATATCTTCAGTGGCCATGGTGCCCTTCAATGTGATAGTTGTTCGGGAGGACGTTTCTGCATCTGCCTGCCAAACTCTTTCATTGTCTGCCTAATAATTAGAGTAATTACCTGAAGGTGTTTCATCTTTTAGTTTACATTAGATGAGAGATTATGGCCTAGTATGCAACAAAATGCCTGCTGATGGTTGATTGGGTGGTTTGATTCTAGCCTGTTAGTCCTTTTCTGATGGAGAGGCCTGGTAGAAGTAGGAGACACTTTCGTTACACTGCTGGTGTTGTGTTGCATACTCTATATGCATTAAAGATCTTGTACCCCCTCCTGTCATCTTTTCTTGACACCCTCTTTCTGTGAGTGGGTGCTGTTTAAGACCTTTTCACCTGAATTGTGTGGATCCCTCATCTATCCACCATCCACAACCAATCACAACATTGGTCACGGCTCCAGTTCAACAAAAGCTCCTTCGGAGTTAATCTAAAACCATAGTAGCATTTTGATAATTCCACCCTCTGTTCAGGAGCTGAGGTCCGTCCTAGCATCACATCCACTACGTTGAACTACTGAATATTTCCATATTGTTTGGTATTTTGTAACTGCTAACTTTTAATATGATTGGTTTTAAGGCATGGTTTTTGGAGGCAGTCAGAATTCTAGACAGGCATTTTTAGACTTACACATTCAATTCTTCTTAGTGCTTGATTCTGCAGATTATACTAAAATTATACACATAACATACTCATGTATAAGGGCATTCAGCCAGCAGTCTTCACTCTATGGTCTTTGATTGGTGCCATTCTAGTTTTTTCCCCATCCACTACAGTATGGGACAATGGGTCAGCCTACTTCAGCCATTGGCTAACTTATTGAGTTGTGTAATTGTTCTCTTTCTCAAGGAGAACATCCACACAAATAAATCCTTCAGTGCCAAGGAGTACTATGGCAAAGTATGCTTTCTGCAGGGGTGGCTACAGACCAGTCATTCACACTCTCCCCTTCTCCATGCAGCCTACATGGAGAATATGCCACCCCACTAGCCCCTGGCTGGGCGCCATTCCGACCAATCACAACGCTGCCTGCAGCGTTGTGATTGGCTTAGGGGAGCTAGCCTGGCTTCCTGCTTCCTGTTCCTGTCGGAGGCAGGAAAGCAGGAGCAGAGAAGACGCAGGATCTGGCAGAAAGGTAAGTTACATTTTGTTTATTCCCCCCACAATCTCCCCTGTGACACCCCCCACAAATCCTGCGACCCCTTGCTCCTGCCCCCGCCTGCCACAAACAATACCGGCCACTACTAGCTTTTTGTGGCCCAAAAATATTTTTGCTTTTGGTCTATGTTTTTTTAAGTATATTGGCGAGGTCCTGGCAGCTGCCTCTACAAAAGCTTTTAGAAAAACCATGACAAAACAAGAATCGCCAAAAGGTCAGCAGCCAGTGTTAGAGCTATTTATTGGGTTTGCAAATCATAGCTTCATGTTTTTGTGACAATTCATATAAAACAGACATTGAAGTTTCAACACTACTAATAAAATCTTCAGTCCTGCCCTGACTAAGTCTCGGCGAATAGTACATACCAAAACTAAATCAGAATAAGAGTGTCATAATTTAGCACTTTATTTTATATTCCTGTAAAAGCCCAATAATAATAGAGAAACCTAGATTTTGCAGTTTTTCCAGGGCTTGGTTATATTGTGTGCATGAAGGCTTTCTATGGGAAGGCTCTCCAGGCCATGCTATTTGTTGTAATGATGTAGTTCAAATGTGATCATCAATTTTGATTTATAGTTGTTCAGACAAATTATATATTTTTCACTGTTGTTTCATAACTTTCAGTTAACTCAACTTCATTGCACATATTTTGTTGCACATGCAGTATATTATCAAACTGTAAATTTAGGCCTGGGCAAGAGATATACTTAGCTGGCTCACCATCCTCATATTTTCCAAAAAATCATAATTAAAACACACACATATATACATAGTGAGGCTTTCGGTCTCCTCATTCACACAATGGTCTTTACAAGTGTTATTAATATTTTGGTTCCACTGTAGGGCAGCAGGTTGGCCCAGTTCAGCCAATGGCTTGCTTCTGTCTAAGTGATGGCATTTTGCTTGTGCACATGTATGCATTTGAATAAAACTCCTCCACTTGAATGTCTAGAATAGTGGATAATCTTTGTTTCATTTACGCTTTCATTTCATTTTTTTTTATTTACTTTTGCAATGGGGAATTTTTAAATAATGATTTTATTATTTCAAATATACGCCACCTTTAGACTACAGTGATGGAGCAGGGTTCTGCAAAATAAAACCTGCTAGATTGAACTCCTCATTGTGTGGGTTATTTGCAAAATGGTGTGAAAATAAACACTGCAAAACTAAAAAGGGAAAGATGAAGACTGCACAAGTGCATGCTGGAAAGAAATTAGTGTTTTCTAGTGCTTTTGTAGTAGGCCGCAAATGTAAATGAATAGTGCAGAAGTAACAGCCAAAGAAAATAATATTAATAGAAGTCATAAGTTTAAAAGAGGCATGATAATTTCCTTTCCACCAACTGTTTGAAAAATGCTTGTAGCGTAATGCAAAGAAAAATTAATAGTGTCGTTTTGTGAAGAGACAACGATAATCACATGTGTATACGTTTTTCCTAGAGCACATTTTACTGTTCTGCAGAGAAGGCCTAAAGAGTCTTTTTAGGTTTAATTTGCTTATTAAAATGTAGGCTGCAAAGAATATTTATTCTGTCCTTCGTGAGTTCCTGATGAAGGCCAAGACTGTGTGGAGGAAGTAATGAACATTATGAATAGAATTTCCGTGCCGAGCAGAGTATGTGGACACTTGCACTACGAGTTTGATACATTATCGAGATGGAAAATGTGCAAGCAGCAGAAGAGATTATCTGAGTTTCTTTTTCTGAAGGTTGATGGCGAAAGTTTTCTAAAGACAGAGAAACTGTTGAAAAGTTAGGCACATTGAAAGTGGAGTGACCAGACACCCACTAGGTTTGTCCAATGGGGTTTGAGGGTTTTCCGTCTGATGAAATATGGGGGTTGGATTTTCAGTGAATCAGGGTAAAACTATTGGTACTAGAATATTTAGTTAAGAGAGAGAGGGAAGAAGGTCTGCGAGATTTACTTTTGCGAGAGGAGAAAGCTGTGTTGCTGTTTCCTAACTTAACTGGCTGGCTGTTGTTCTGCTGATCCTGACTCTTTGACTTTGCTCCTCATACCCTTGAGGATGCCCCAGCTTATTCTCGCTGCCGCAGGGTAGCTTTTCAGACTTCTAGCATTTTGTGCAATAGGTTTGTATGATATTCTGAATTTGCATTAATCTTTTTTTTGCAAAAGTTCTTACACTTTTGTCTCTTCGCCTCGCCACTCTCTCATGACATGGATATTTGAGATTTGTTATTATGAATTACTATATTGTTGCTCTCTTGTGTGATCTATGATTCAAGCTGTATTGTGCTTGATGAGCATCCACATTAATTTAGATAAAGCATATTGATAAGTAATCAGAGTCTGCCTTTATTAATGTCAATTGGTTATATTGAATGATTATTTTTTTATTTAGGTTCTCATTTTTCGAATTCTGTCGATCCTTTGCCAATCCCTGTCAACTAGAAAAGATTAATTGGAGAGGAAATAGGATCAAATAGACAATAGAAATTGCTAAAAAAAAATGTTAAACTCATGCAGCGTGAAAGTGACTGTTAGGTATTAAATTGGGTCCAGATGGCAAAAATTTGCAAAACCCCCTTCCGCTGCATCAGTTTTTGGTAGCTGACTTGATGGTTTTATTGATTACATCGGCAATTGATTCAGAGGGAATTAATAATTTTGGTTATTAATATTTCATTTCATTGTTACATGTTGTGGTCTGTCGTTTGACCTTAAGAGCGCCGGGTCCAAAGTGGCCTAAGATCCGGGGATGATATTAGCCTAAAGGGCAGGTTTTAGTGTGTCATACACTAAGTGGTATTTGCTCAGTCTGCTGATGTGGTGGTAAACAGTGGTTGGATTGTTAATATCGCACAGGAAAACTTTGAAGTTAGTATAGTGGAGATTCATTTGGGTACCTTTAGAAAGCGCAGCTGAAGAAGCCCCGAGAATTTACACTTGATTGGAGGTGGAGTAACACTGGTCGATATTCTGCTTGTAGCAAAAGAATTCTTTGGGTGATCGAATCTATCTCTTTCTTTTAGTGGAGCAGACAAGCAGGTTTGTTTATATGTTGTTTCTAATCTTACTTTCCTTGGAGAAAAATGTGTAATTTACTGCCCATTATTTTTGTAAAGGGGGGTCAGTTGTAGGAGTTAAATTGACGTCACAGAGAGCCGCGCTGGCATTGGTCAGCTCGTGTGAATCGTCACGAAAGAGTGCTGTGCTGTTATTCGTTGGTTGGTGTGAGTTGCGCTGATATTGGTCAGTGTGAATGAATAGTGTTTGTTAAAATACGGAAGAGTTTTCCCTTTGTTTGTTTGGTTTTAGTGTAACAAACAAAAAAATATGAAGTGATTGAAAATGATGCAGTCTTTGTTTAGGAAAGATGAGCTGATACCTATTAGAGAGGGAATTCCTATACCGCCTGACGGTAGCCTGCTTATTTTGTCTTTATAACGAGGATACCACACGTGTACATGGCTGGAGAATTGGGTGAAATGCACAGAAGGAGATGGGAATTCAGCATTTCCAGAGTATGGTACTTTTAATGTAAGGATTTTAGAGAATTTGAGATATTAAATGAATCAATTGAGACCAAATCCTAGACCTATGCAGTACGAGGCACTTGAGGAATGGAAACATCAGGCATATAAGAGAGATAGAGACAGGTCTGAGAATAAATACCGAAATACTGTGAGTAGATACTCAGAGGCAAAATGGGATCCCCAAATGAAGAGCTGGAGAAGAGATATGATTGCAGATGGTGAGGGTGTATATTCAGTTGTTACAGTAAAAGATCAGGAAGGGGGAAAGTGTAGAGAGGAAAAGAACAATTTTGAATGTTCAGATCCAGATTAAAAGGAGATTGATGATGAGTTGTTTAATGAATTATTACTAAATAGACCTTCACCATATCAGGAAGAACAATAAATAATTACCCCGAATGCTCCATTGATTCAAGTAGAAGTTCCTCAGCCTTCCCAAGTGAGAAATATAGATATAGTGAGTCAGGTGAAAGATGATTTGACACAAGATATTACTCAATTAAATCTGACTGCAAAAGCTTTATCAGTTCCTGTGACTGTCCCATAGTTCCATTGTATAGTGAGGGTAGGAGTATTTCACGAGTGCATGCATTGACAGTACCTGTTAATGATAATAGGATAATAGGATTAGTAGTGGTGCTGGAGTAAGTGAGACAGGAACATTAATTCTTTGGAAAGATCAGTAGAAACCCAAAAGCGTAATGTGCAGATAGAACCCAGAAGATTAGTGCAGAATGTGAGAGAAGTGACACCTACATCAGGAGGTTCAATAGGGCCATCGCCAGAAGATTAGGATGAATGGATTAGAGTGATGGTGTCTAATAACGTTTGTACGAGCACAGATGTAAGTAGATTAAAAGGGGATTTGGAGGAAATGATTCTAATTACGATTAGTCCTGAAAGATTGAGCAAATATCAGGAAGAAGAATTATTGTTTTTTGTGAGAATATTACACAGAGAGCAAAAAGTATTCATGAAAGATTTGCTGCAGTTGCACAAATTTATGGAGTTGACATAGAGAAATCAAAAGCTTTACAGAAGACATATACATTGGATTTTAGTGATAAAAATGTGGAGAGTTTAAATGCTTCTAATAAGCGATTGCAAATTAAAGAGTTGATTAATACATTGAAACAATGGGGTGAATTGTGAGCATTTTGTGCAATAGGTTCGTATGATATTCTGAATTAGCATTAATCTTATTTTGCAAATGTTCTTACTCTTTTATCTCTTCGCCTATCCACTCTCTCACGACACAGATCTTTGAGATGTGTTATTATGAATTACTATATTGTTGCTCTCTTGTGTGATGATCTATGATTCAAGCTGTATTGTACTTGGTGAGCATTCACGTTAATTTAGATAAAGCATATTGATAAGTAATCCGAGTCTGTCTTTATTAATGTCACTTGGTTCAAGTGAATGATTATTTTTTATTTAGGTTCTCATTTTTGGAATTTTGTCAATCCTTTGCCAATTCCTATCAACTATAAAGGATTTATCGGATAGGAAAGAGGATCAAATAGACAATAGGAATTGGTAACATGTTTAAACTCGTGCAGCTTGAAGGGACTGTTAGGTATTAAATTGGGTCCAGGTGGTAAAAATGTGTAAAACTCCCTTCCGTTGCATCCACAGCATTTTTGCTTTTTATTACATTTAAACATTTAAAGCCTATTGCATACGTTCGCTAAAAGCATTGGCTTTATACTTCTTTAACTTAGTAGTCACAAGCATTTTGAATAGTTATTGTTTCTCAGGCCAAGATTACAGACTCTAGGACAAAAAACTAAACAATACATTAGTGAGTGGTGTTCTGGTAAGATTGAACTACAGAGGCAAATAAGATGGGGCCTATTCACAAACTGCATTTTGTATTATGTTTAGTAGTACTGCAATAGTGCTCCTCACATACTACAAAATGTTATTCACATACCTACATGGGAAGGTCTCTGTTGCTCATATCCTTTCTGTGCAGAAATCTCCACACACATTTGCCTATGTTTTAGTAGTAAGTGTGAGAGGCACTGGAAAATGTAGAATTCTTCCTGCTAAACGGGAGAGGTTTTGGGAGGAGTAAGAAGGGGTTACATGAGGGCTAGGGATGAGTTTAAGGAGAAACATGCGCCGACTCACCAAAGAGTAAGCTCATTGCTATTCAGAAACTGCACTTCTAAAGTTACTACAACCAAGAAGGACCAAAAGAAATAGTAACTTTACTCCAGCTCAGACCTAGAGTAAACGCAGCACCACACATGGCCCACCACTAGTTATGCAACAACCTCCCATTGAAAATAATGGAGGTAGGGACCACATAGGAAATGATATTAAAATTGGGTAATTTATTTAGACTTCTTAAAAATATATATAAATGTGATTAAGGGCCTCATTATGATGGATGACTGCCATCGTATCTGGATGGAGACCGTCTGACATGTATTTGGTGGCTCCACCTGCCTTATTACGATACAACTGCTGTGAAGGCAGACGTAAACATGCCTTTTTCAATTTTGCCTTGTGTTGCGGCCCAGAAAAGGGCTAAAGCACAAGCCACAACTGAAAAGGCAGGTTTTCAAACATCCATACACTGTGTGCCAGGCACCATGTGGTGCCTGGCGCATGGTGCATTGATGTTTTGGGAAGCACCTCATGTGCCGCCCTGGGCCAGGAGAGGAGGCTCAGGGGAGACAGGGGCCCTGCCAGGGGCCCTCAAAATCCCGTTCCCTCTGCTTTGCACGGCAGTCGGACTGCCATGTAAAGGCAGAGGGAAAAGGGTCATCCTAATCCCTACGGCAGTGCCTCTGCAGACACCGCCCCCATTTAGGCTCCAGCCGATGATCTGACAGGCTCCTTCTGCCTGTTGGATGGCCTAGTCTGGTCCCTCCACCTGCGGTGGTCCGACCTATCATCATTATGCAGCGGTTGGACTGCAGCCTCAGATGTTAAAAGGACGGTCACCAATGGCCTGACGGTGGTGATCCACCCGACATCATACTCTGGCCCTAAATGTTAAAAAAAAAATATGAATTAAAAATTAATTACTATTTTTCAATTATTTTAATTGAAAAATAAATGTAACTTTAATTTTGTTAAAAAAGTAACTAAACTCATTTACATTAATTCTATACATACCTTCTAATATTTGTATACATAATTAATAAATATAAACATTACTTTTAGATCTTTTTTTATAAATCTTTCAAAATAATTTTAATAGGATTGAATATATTTAAATAATTTAAAAACTTAATTGAAAATTAAGTTAATAGAGCTGTAGCATTTGTAAAATATTTCTCCACATTGAAATTAAATATGTTGCATCAATATTTATCTTAACAATATTTTGTACCAAGCTCTTAAAACTTTAATAAACTTTTTTGCTTTTCCCTATACTCTACCATCGGATTATCTCTGCCCCGATGGCAGAAATCTTTGCCTGTGTCTTGTGTGAAAAGTGACAAGTTGTAACTTTACACTCTTAAACAGACCTGAGCAAAATGTTTATTACGCTGTAGTAGCTGGCAACATTTTGGAAATTGTGCGTAACAAAATTATGCGGAATAACGGAGATTTTGCAATTACTCCCAATCACGTAATTTTGGGGATAAATTTAAACACAAGATGTATCATTCAAGGTAATTTTTGACAAATGTGGCATTTCACGTAGAATTTGTACCCAAATGGACTGTTCAGGTAACATTTTAGTGCAAAACTACAAATCTGAACGCATTCAGCAGTGCTTTGAACACAAGTGGCGTTCCTTTAACATGGGCAGCAAACATTTCAGGTAGATATTTTACCTGAACGACCGTTAGAGTAGTTTTTAAGCGCAAAACTACAAATTCAGACGTGAGTGACAGTGTTTTGAACATGAACATTTTGAGCTGAATTTTTACCAGTGCAGTCAGTTCAGGTAATATTTTCAGCACAAGATGCTTTTTGTGTAATTATACATAATTTTGCGTAGTTACATATAATTTCACATAATTTTCTGTAATTTTACTCAGTTACGCTAATCAAATTTACACCCACCCCAACTCTTAAACCAGGCTCCACCTCCTGTTTCAGGGGGTGGAGACATGAAAACTTAGCTGTGGTAAAGTTCCATTTATAAATGGTGAATAGCCAAAAGTAGTACACATACTACAATGTTTAAGAATAAAAATACATGTGTAGATTTATTCATGTGTAAGTTTACTTTTGTAAATAGCGCCCAAAGTATTTTATGTTACACATATTTATAAAAGTATGGTTATTGATGGTCCAGATTCCTGTACTACGATTGTGCAATGGGCATAGTACACTTGACCACATTTGGTTGTGGCACAGCTAAACAGGCCAGAACTGGCCGTAGCGGGCACCAGCCGTTTCCCCGGTAGACCGGAGGGGTTGTGGCTGGTTTTGTACCAGTCAGACCGGTTTTGTTACTGGGGGTCAGTTTTGAAATGTTGGCCCACTGTAACTAAAGCAGGGGTGGTGCTTCCCACTAGCCACCTCCCGCCCCTCCTCTCCCCCTATTGCCCCCCAGCACCCGGGCCAGTCAAACAGCAATCTGCCAGGGCTGGTTCTACTTAGGTATTTGCTTTCTGTACCTCCTTCTCCTGTAATTGTGCCTTGGTAAAGGCAAGCATGCGGTTGATATCAATGTACTACTGCTGATAGAAGTCACTTCTGAGCTTAGAGCAGTCTGTCTTGATACTGCTGAAAGCAGAAGATATCTTGCCAAAGATGGAGCCTCTGATGCAAAGTTGATAGGACTTGCAGGGGACTCTTTCATAGCTGAGACTATGAGTTTGAAGTTTGGGATGGGGAGAACATGCAGTATCTTTGCCTTTATTTCGACTTACTGCTTTGTTTTGCAAATAACACATACCTGATTTTAAAATCACTTCCTCTTCAGTTTGCAAACAGATACATTTATGAGTGTGCCTCTGGATGAAAGTCTGATCGGCTACTAACCAAGCACAATGGTCGCAAATTTTGTTTCAGTCAAGGGGCAACCCATCACGGCGGAAATGAGCAAACTGTGTCTAAAAAATGCAGTAGGTTTTCTTCACTGGGTAAACCCAGTGACGTTGGACATGGGCAAATGGCAAATACCCAATGTTATTGTCCTAAAGTGCATTTCTAGACAAATGTCATTGGGCACAACTTTGTAAAATGTAACTACATAACAGAAATTCTTTAGCAGGGATTATTACACATATGTACAGAAACTAGTATATAGTTAAGCACCTTATGCCAGTAATGGAGGCCAAACACTTAAAGGAATTAAAGCTGCAGGTCAGCAAGTCCTGACCTGGAAGAAATATTCATTCTTGAGGGGTCTGTAGTGAGCTAGCTGACTAAGGGACTTGAGTGCTCAAAGGAAGACTCATTAAAGTGAGCCAAAGTTTGCTATGCATTGGCAAATTCTTAAGACTGTTTTTTGAAATACCAATTAACTCACGAAATGAAAATAAAAATGTATAAAGCGCGACAATTACCTGTGGGTATCTAGGTGGACAATACAGCTAGGAGGATCCAGAAGATGACTGAGTTATTTGCGGAAGAGCCAGGTTTTTAGGTGTTTTTGAAACCTAACAGATTTGTCTTAAGTTTAAATTTTGTTGGAAGAGAGTTCCACAGACTCCAGGTGCATACAATGTAGCCTCTCCCACTCCAGTTGGCTTTTTTTAAATCTGGGGCTTACAAGATTACAGTTTGTGGCTGAGCTTCGAGGGCGAGAAGGAATGTAGCGTTGAAAACGCTGAATCAAATAGTCAGGGCCGACAGATTGTTGAGCCCTGAAGGCAATATAAAGTGCCTTAAACTAAATGCGTTTATCAATAGGGAGACAGTGTAGTTGGATCAGTGCTTGAGAAGTTCCCAAAACCTCACTAGGTTTTGGGAACTGCCTAAAACCAGGACATTTTCTCACCTTTCTCCAAGGGGTACTAATGGCCTGAATACAAGTATACATGCTATTTATCACACCATGTACATAACAAAACCACTGGGTTAGTTATTTATTAGGTGCGATTAATAGCACTTATTACAAGTTTCTGGGGAATAACATGCAGATTTGTGCTTTTAATGCACTAAAATCTGCGTTATCAGTAATTACCAAATGATTTTCCCTAAAGATGAACATATTTACCGCATCCGATTAACGGATGCGCTAGATAACATTCAACTCATAATTTCGACCTGTGCGCAAACAGGGGTTGGGGCCTAAAACAATTTTACAAAGAGTTTTGGCAACAATTAGTGGAGGCACCATTAACAAAACATATCCTCCTGGGTGGGCCTGGGCCTGGAAGGAGGGAAGGCACCATGTTTATTTAAGGGGGAGAGGGGCATGTGGCCCTCCTTTCCAAGAGTTCAAGAGGCCCCATCCTCCTGGCTCAGTAATTTAACTAGACGGGAGCCATGAGAGGCCCCAGGGACCCCATTTTCCAGGGGCTGTCTTTTAAATAAAGGGGAGACCCACCCTACCTGAGCCATACAATGGCCCCTGGGGCTCCATTCCCTGGAGCTGTCTCAGTGACTGTGTCTCAGGGTTCCCAACCCAAAGGCACCATATATAGTATAGATAAGTACAAATGGTCTCCCACTGGACAGGAGCACAGAGGTGCTCCTGCCCAGTGAGCGAATGAAACATTTCCCTGCCCATCTTCATGAGCAAGGAAATGCTTTGAATTGCTCCTACCCCATGGGAGTAAAGGAAAACTACTCCCACGGGGATGGAGCAATGCCTGCTCCCATTGCACTCACAATGGGTGCAAGCAAGGGAATGGGTTGGGCTCCGTGGACCCTGGGCCTCTCCCGCAGCCCCCATTGAGGGACTAGCTGTGGTGCCCAGTTGGGTACTGGGGCATCCCCAGGTGAAAAAAATATAAATAACGGGACTAGTTGTGAGATGCTCTGGGACTACACCGTGGCATGCCCCTTAATCATATATATGAAGAAAAAAATACTGGCAAGGCCGCGGGCCCCTGGTATTCCCACCACGACACCCAAAAATAATAATGGTGTGGAGTGCCCCAGGTGGGCACCGAGGCACACCATAGATAAAAAGAAAAATATATGCAGGTTCATGCTTGTAGAAATGTGGCCACTTGCAGGGGAAACAACTGTGGGTGTCCCTGGTGGGACTGGGACACCCAGAAGGAAAACAAAAAAAAGCAAACGTTGAATAATAAATGAGCAGCCACATTCACTGGTTTATTAGTCACTGCTCTTACAAGTGATATACCTAGAAGCTGCAAGGGCATCACCAATTTGTTTTATGTTGTGATGGGGCTGTAGGGAGATCTGCAACTCCCCCAGCAACACTAGAAACAAATGTAAGTCTCCTGAGTCATTGAATCCTTGACACCAGGAGAACTTACCATATTTTTCTAAAGCATTTCCAAGGCTGGAGCTTTTGCTCTGCAACTGGAATAGCAGTGCCACCTAGGGGCGGTTGGTTATTATGTGTTATTTGTTAAAGATGTTAAAGATGTATCACATAAAATATAAGAACTGTATGTGATTATTCTTACCATTGTATTTTGTTGGAGTGTAAAATGTTAAAAAGTAAAACAGAGACATATTTGTTTTTCATTTTTTTCTTAATTTTGTAACAAAGTATTAACAAGGCAACTTCAAAGAAAAAGAGTCACAGACATGTAGGTCAATAAAACTACTAAATATTTTTAAGTCATAATTGAAATATACAATTGATTAAAATTGTTGGTAATTTTTGTAGAAATATGATAGATCTGCCTTATATATTGGATGGGTGTTGGGTGAGGAGAATGGGGGAGTTTGACTGCCTGCAGGGGTTGGCCATGGATGTTTGCCTGCAGTGACTATTACTGGTCTGTTTAGTAAAAAATCCTACAGTTCAAACAACATAGTGAGGGTCGAAGGTTAACCTGTGTAGATATGGAAATGAATCCCATCAGCCCACCGTAAGGCAGAACCTCATCATCTGGGATTGTGTAGTACTGGTGTATGATAGGCGTCTCACCCAGTGTGTCATGAAACGTCCTAATGAACACCTCCATTGATGGAATTGGCCTTGAGATGATTACTCAGTGGTGCTGAAAAAAACTATATGCAGTGTAATATAAGTGTAGAACAGTGAAGTTAAAATTGACTTGTATGATAGCAAAAAGTGAGTTTAATAGAGGGATATCATAGCGTCAAAACTAAAAACAGCGTGTGGGTAGTTTGACAATATAACTACCTATAGGTGACAGAGGAAGGTCGACATGTTTCAGCCGGTCGTAGTCAAAACTCAACTACAGGCTTTCTTCAGGACCAGAAATATTTTTAACACTACTGCATTGGTGAATCTAAATAAAGATCAAAATAAAGATTGGTAATACAATACAGCCTACCATAAGTTTTCAATGTGTAGATTGAGTACTCCAATAGAGGATTCTTTCCTGAAAGAGAGATAACACAGTACACAATGCAACTCAACTGAAGACCACTACGTGTTGACTGTATGCAAAAAATGCTTTTGAATTTGATCCCAAAAGGGATTCTAATACAATAATGCTGAAAAAACCTTTTTTTGTTGTTCACTTACCCACTTATTCTTGGGAGTGGACCTCACCTCTCCTGGCGACTGCTCAGGTGAAGAGGCCCCGCTCTGTAGGTAGATAAAAATGACAGGGGACTATAAAAGTGCCTCTATGTTCACTTTCTAATGATAACCGCTATGGCCACAATTATTGACATTTCCAGAATGAGAATAATGAGAGACCACATGTAATTCCACATATCCCAAAAGATCCTACCCTGGAGGGGTACCCCTCCTCGGCAATTCCCCAGGGGTCAAACAGATTTGCTGCCCTTTCAGGACAAGAAGGGTATGACTGACTGAGTCCTGGGTCTGATCTGTCTGCTGCACCTCTGGATCGACAGCTACTTACACCATCTTTACACCATAGGCATCCATCCCCAAGGGTGTATCCCTGCGTCATCAGAGGATCAATTGCTTTCCCCCCTGGATGATTCCCTAGAGACAGCAGCACATAACATCATCTCCTGGAATATTGCAGGATTGGCAGGGAAGTTCCTTGACCCAAAGTGGGTCCAGTTTATTAAGCAATTCCCAGTGATTTGTCTACAGAAGACTTGGATGGTGGAATGTAATTTATTCCTAGAGGGTTAAAAAGCTTTTTTCGTCCTTGCATCCCCCTCGATGAGGGGTAGAGCTAAGGGCGGTTTGGTTATTTATACAGCTTTAGCCCAGAGATGTAAAATAAAGGAAATCTGCTCCCCCCCACCCAGATCTCCAAGCTATTGTTTTAAAGCAAGGGAATGCAAATCTCTGTTTGATTAACTTTTATAATGCAGTGCATGCTGTGGGATACTGCAAGGTCACCCTACTGGGCGAATTCGTTAAACAACATTGTGGTTCTTTTCTTTATTGCCTTATGGTATTAGGTGATTTTAACTTCCGACCATGCGGAGACCGGGCATTGACTCGCATGGGAGAACTGGGTTGTGAAAAGATGGGGGGGTCTTCATTTTGAGCACTCAATGCAGGGAGACGTGCTTAATAACCTACTCAATAAACTAGATCTGATTTCAGCCATGTCCTTGGTAGATGACTCCAGTAAACAGCCTGTTCCTTCTTTTGAGGGTCATAATGGGGGTTCTTTTATTGACCATATTCTTATATCTATCGGTCTACAATCTTCCTGTACGGAGTTTAAAATTAAATGTAGCATTTTTAGCGATCATAACCATGTGTGTGTGTGCGTCTTCGTGGTGATTTACTGATTCAACAAGGAAAGAAAGCAGCGCCTGGTGTGTTGAAACTTACGGACGGTAGGCACCGACTTAAGTGGTCCCAGGTGGACCCTGTAGCATTTTATGATACTATCCAGGAGTCTTGTGCCCCTGATTTAGCAGCATGCATGTCACTTGACTCTTCTCCAGAGGTTGTACTTAACACCTTTGAGGCTATTGTTAATAAGGCGGGAACCCTGCTGTCTATCCGCTCCAAAAAATCATTACCTAGAGACCCTAAGTGGTTTGACAGTTCTTGCTCGAGAGTGGCGAGAGAGTTAAAGGCGGGTTTGAAGTCCATTCCAGGAGATCAATCTCGAATTAGGTTTCTCCGCCTTAATTATAAACGGGTTCTGGCATCTCGGAAATCCGTAATTAAGGATAATACGTGGAAGGAGCTCCTTGAACCGGACACGTTAAGTAATAGCTCGAAATTCTGGGGAATAATTTTAAAAAATCTATTTGAAAGAGAAGAGGCGGACACTATTAGCACAAATATCACAGAAGATGACTGGGGACATCATTTTGGGTCCATATTTACCTGCACCACGTCAAAGTCATACCTGAAATTGGGAGGTAGTAATGAAACATTGTGCCCGTTTACGCTGTGTGAGATTGAGAAAGGCATCTCCGGCCTGACCTGTAATAAGGCTCCAGGTCCGGATGGCCTTCCCCCAGACCTCTTTAAATCAAATCAGCCTCTCTGGACTCCAGTCCACACGGCTGTGCTCAATGCAGCAGTGTTGGAAGGCTGCCCAGAGTCGTGGGGTACCTCCACGATCGTCCCTGTTTTCAAGAAGGGAGACCGCAATTGCACTGTTTGCTACAAACCGATCTCCCTCATTGATTCTGTTGTCAAGGTAGTGGGAGGGGTAGTCCTGAACAGACTGTCCACTTGGGCTGAAGAAAATAGAGTCATCTCTGATATTCAGTACGGGTTCCGCCCTGGGCATTCTACCTTGGCACAATGTCTTAACCTGTATATGATCCTTGGGAAGTATACTGTTACCCGCTAGGGTGCCATCTACATGGCATTCATGGACCTTTCCTCCGCTTTTGACTGTGTCAATCAGGGGAAATGGTGGCAGTCCATGGACGCATGGGGGTGGATGTCACTCTACTTAACTCCTAAGGGATCTACACAGGGACACCAGGACAAACATTAGATTTTCACAAGACCTTGGGGTATCGAGGGATTTTACAGTTACTCGAGGAGTAAGGCAAGGGTGCATTTTAGCGCCCTTTCTTTTTAACTTATATATTAACGAGCTAGAGAAGTCTCTGATTGAAACTGGGGTGGATTTCCCTTATGTAGGGCGAAGGGGCCTTCCCGTCCTCCTTTATGCGGACGATGCAGTCCTTCTGGCTAGAACAGCCAGAGGCTTGCAATCTCTACTGAATGCTTTCCGCAGCTTCATGGCTGAACGTGATTTAGCCATAAATAACTCCAAATCCTTCATACTGCAGGTCGGGACCCACCCGAAATACAGCTATCCCTTTATGATAAATAACTGAAAAGTGCCCATAACCACAACTTTTTCTTACTTGGGAGTTTTGTTTGACGACCATTTAAATTGGTCTGCTTTAGTCGAGAGGAAAAGAGGGGCGATCACACGGGCGAATGCCACCAACTTCAGCTTCGCTAGCAAAATCGGCAAACGCCCAATTGCTGCAATGCTGAAGTTATACCAGGCAAAAAGCGTTGCAATTCGTAGCTACGTCAGTGAGCTATGGGGATATGCATCAGTGAAGGGCATCCAGGTGGCAGAGAATAATTTTTTTAAACAATTATTGGGAGTACCAAAGGGAACTTCAAATCTAATCATTCATGAAGAAACTGGGCTCCCATTCATCGGCGACACGTTAGCCATGCGCCCTCTGCTTTTTTGGCTGAAATGCTGGTTAAACAAAGATCTTACCCTTAATCACCAGCTACTTAAAGAGGCCCTGACTCTGGATAACATGCTTAAAATCCCCTGGCTAAAATATCTAAAATCCTGCTTTAATGACCTGGGACGACTGGATCTTTTTTTAAGCCCTGAAAGGATCACCACCGGGGACGTGGCCTATGTTAAAAAAAACTTTTCTATTAGGCAAAAATTTAACAGAGAAGGGGCAGAATTGGTTAAACCCAGCGTTCGTAATTTTATGTTACTTAAAACTGTCCCCTCGCTGGAACCATATCTTACGTGGTCCATCTCTTCCCATGAGCGGTTCTTGTTAACTAGATTTAGGTTTAACTATTTTCACCTTCTACTTGCTGTCCCAAAGGAAAGCCATAAAGGGCAGGTATTGCCGCCCTGTGGCTGCGATGTCTTATCTCCACAGGACCTAATGCACTTTATGTTCTTTTGCCACTATTATGATGCTCCCCGTAGATTCTTTTTAAAACCTCTATTAAAAAAGATTAACTTTACCCAGGTTCGTCCGGCTCTTTGCTTTCTGCAAACGTTGAGCCCAGAAAGCACTTTATTTGTGGTTGGTTTTTTAAAATACGCACTGAGACTGAGAAAAAGCCTTCCGAACTAATGGACCCTCGTACTGTAGTCATGGTATCAATCAAATTTTAGTCTTAAGTTTGTACATCGCAGAAGGATGAAAGCTTTTTAACATGTTTTGTATTAACATTTGAATTAATCATTTTATTACTTGTACAAGTCTAATGTACATATTTTAATTATATAATTGTCCCTTTTATTGCTGAAACATTGCTTTTATGGTTTGCTATTTGTAAAACCGAATAAAGTATTTTGACTATGACTATGAATTTGGACACATTCTGGTGCAAATTGTCTAATGGTGATCAAAGCAGTCTCAGAGCCTCTAGTCGATGTGAAGCCGTATCAGCCACTGAAAACAGAGATTCAGCTACAGTAACAATTTGGAGCTTTTTGCCCCTCTCTTGTAAGCTTATGAGGAGGTGTGGAAGTCGATAAAGGCCCAGTAACTGAACAGTTTCTTTGAGTTGGCTACTTGTTTCTGTAGCAGTGGGTCTAAGGGTGTGTGCCTAAGGGCCCTCCGCACAAATCATCTTATGAAAGAGATATCAAGATAAATGCTTCAATGTTGACCAGGACCTGAAATACTCTGATTAGGCTCATGGATTTGCATGTGCTTCAAGAAGATCTAAGGGTGCTCATGGTGGTATTTTAGTGCTAGCTCAGATTGTGTACCATACATTAGTAAATGTGTGGCCATAGAAAGGCAGCAGTGCCTGCAGTGGAGCTCCTCTGGACTTTCTTGGTGTATGCTGCTGGTTTAATCATCACGGGCAGATTGTAACTGATTGGTTCTGATTGGTTCCTTTGGTTGCTTCGGTTGCTTCCCTAGCGCACACTCCGTGGCTGACTTGTATAGTCCAATGTAGCTCTCTGTGGCTTATTTGAAATGCATTCCTCAAAAATGCTCTCAGTAGGTGCGTTTGTATCTCTTTCAGTTGTATAATAACACTCTCAGACGGCGCCCAGGAACATGATGAAAATCTGAACTCTGCTTCCTCATCAGGGAATAACGCGTTTTATAATGGATGCAATCAAATACATTTTCCTGCCAAATCCCGGCACACCCGCTTACTCGCCACCTCTGATTCAGTTTTATTTCTTCATTCTTCTAGGTAGTGCCTCTTTGCTGATTTTAGAATATGGTTCCTCTAACAGAGGTTCCGGTCACAGATGGCATGGGAGACCCCACTGCATTTAATGTGCCTCATGTCTGGTGGTGTGGTTCTTTTGAGTGATTAAAGAGGTGCTTGGAAAGTTGTTGCCATGCAATGAGGGTGGTAGGCGGCTATGTGTGCTTACTTGCAGAACGATAGTGTTTTATTCATGTTTGACGTCTGCCTTCCTCATTAGTCATTTTAATATTGTCTGAGATGTGTCTAACACAGTCCTTGCAGATTGTCAGTTTATTCTCTTGTTTATCGAATGTCAGTCGCTGACGTTGACACTAGTACATATTGTGGTGTTTCCAAAATGAAAAATCCCCTCACATTGAGTTTGTTTTCAGGTATCTCAGGTGCGGCTTTTGCACGTGCATTTCTGTGTTATTCAACCATTGGATGTTTCTTTTACATTTCAAAGAAAACAAAATCTATCTTAACAGATGTACCCACCTGTTGCATCTTGAATTGGATCACCTGTGGTACCCCCTGAAATTTTGATTTTGATTCAGATCATCAACACTTTGACCCATATGACCAGATTTGGTTTTCTGATTGAACTCTGAAATGTTCAAGTCGTAAATATTCTGTATATAATACACAAACAACAGGTGTAATTCGGGTGTAAATCCAAAAGAATTCTCTTGAGATGCCTAAATATTAGGTGCTGATATTATCAGAACCTCTTGCTTTCACTTTACTAACTTCGAGATGATGAAAGGCAAAGATGTATATCTCTGGATTCAGATCTGTGGATAACGCATTGGGGTGGGAGAGTACTCATGCCACTGAGTAATGCATCATTATTGACCCTTTCGCTCTGAATGGTTTAGCCACAAGTACAGATAGTCACACTGCGGGTGCCAGTGACCTTTCAACCTGCAAGCACTGTGGGTAGGTATTCCTGGGAAGCAGCAGTGGGTTGAGATCCATCCATCTCTGATTTCACTCTGTGTCAGTGTGCAATCATATTGCATTGTCCAGTCTCAAATGTGAGATGTTCATTTGCATCAGTACTTGCTTTCCAGCACCGCTTTAAATGGGCTGGTACTCACAGGCAGCGATGTTGCGTGAGTTGCCAGCACCCTGGGGCAAGGCGGTTATTGCATCCCCTCCCCCCCCCGCCACTCCCCCCCCAACCCGTGAACCATAAGCACTTTCTGAGTCCCTTCCACCACAAATTGTTTGCTCCTGGGGCAATTGCCCCTGTGGTTCCGCCACTGCTCACAGGTAATTAGTGTCAATACTTCTCCAATGCGTCCCCTACTTTTAGTGGTTGTGTACTTGCAGTTCTCAATAGCACACAGGCACTTTTAGCCAGAGAGTTCCTACGCTTCTGTTATTCCATTTCAACCACTGAATATAGGTCATGTAGTTTTACTTTCCTAAATGTAACACACGACTAAAGGTCTTAGAAAGCATCATAATGTGAGCTGAAAACCTTCGCTTGGCTCCTTGTCATACACCTAACAGGCCATATTAAACGGACCACCACAGGAATCTCTCCGGCCAATCCTAACCCATCCGCGCCATTCCAGGCAAGTCAGCCGCAGACCATGCTATTCCATACATGCTACAGTGGATTCACCCCGGGTCTTTCCAGAGAGGCCACTCCACAGACTAATCGCCAAGTAATCCAGACCTCCCACTGTGTAATCCCACAGGTCGTGCCTGAAAAGGCACTCCGACATTAGTCTGCCAAGAACCCCTCGCATGAAATAGACAGACATTCCTTTTAAACATGGTCACATTTCTGTATTCATACATTCGAATAGAAACCATGCCGCCTCAGATTGCGCAATAGCCAAGATACTTATGAAGTTACTGCATTCAGTGACTCGGTGAGTGAGTTTGGGAAGTCAGTGCGTAATACCGAAAATACCTGGTAGTAGGGTCGGACTGGGACAAAAAAATAGGCCCGGTAACCAGAATTAAAATGTCCTCAATTAGCGAACAAGAATGCTAAAAAACATAAACAGTGGCCCACACACGTAAATCAGAGCAGTTTTGAGCTTGTAGAGATGCTGTGTGGGTATTTTGCAAAGCATGTGAGATTAGAAGCATTTGAGTTTGCTGCAGGTAAAGTTTGTGGCGCTATGGGGGAAATCAACATTAGATCCCACCTGCTGTAAAACAGGCTCGCGAACTGCTAAAAAAAATCTTACACAATGATCTATCAGACCACCCACTGAGCACTGCCTGTTTGTAATATAGGCCTGCGGGAAAGGAATGAACGTGCAAAAGAGTGAACACGTGAGTGACTCAATTAGCTATGAGTAAGTGAGTAAAGGACCGGGCAAGTGAGTGACACCTAAAACAAGCGCCAAAGTGAGTGAGTAAGAGCTCTGATGACGAGGGAGCAAGCAGGGCAATCAGAGAATAAGCAAACAAGTGTGTGAATATGAAAGCATCGAAAGTGGGTGTGACAAACAGTGCTTAATTTGTAAAATATGAAGTGCAGGTGCTCACAGTCTTTAACAAGGCCACACCCACTTCCCAAGCTCCGACCACTCCTCCAGTGGCCCCACCCACTTCCCTTTATTGGCCCCACCCACATCCCTCAACACATCGGAGTCACCTCCTCTGTTATTGAGTTCCCCAAGAAGATGAAGGGCTGGCTCTTCACAAAAGCAACTCAGGCACCTCACACATATACACCTGTCCAAATCCTTGGATACCCTCCTGGGTGATTAGTGTGCTGTACAAATCAATATAACATAATATAACATATTGGAAGCCTATGACAAAAACTTAAAAGTGAACCCAAATTAGAGAAAGGTCATTTGAGGACTTGAGGCCGCTTTGCAACCAAAAGAAAACATGCTTGCACTGCGCTGTTTAAAAGAAAGAAAAGAATGAAGGAAGGAATACATTAAAGAAGGCAGCAACAAATGCAGGCAGGAAGAGGAGCACTGGAGTATGGAAATAAATAAGTAATGGATGAAGGAAGGAGGAAATAAGAAAAGAATGTGAAAGGAAGAAATGAAGGGATAGAGGGAGAAATGCACCATGTATGTTTGAAAAGCACATATTCACTAGAGGAGTCCTTGACACCAAATTAAAAATGTTGTTATCCAGCTCAATTGCACTAATTTTATCTAAAGATGAAAGACTGAGTGGCCACACCAAGATTTCAATTTATGACCCTGAGATAGAACACAGATTCCTGTAGTAGATATACACATATGTGCAAGAAGGAAATAATTAAAAGGGAGAGCGAGTGAGGAGGAGAGGTCTAAAGGCAAAGATAGATGCAGTAGACAATGAGAAGATAAATGTGGAAAACAGAGATTGGGACTGCAAGATTGGAGTGGAACGTGATGAGAAGGAAAAGTTAAAAGAGGCGAAAGGAGAAAGGCAAGGGAAGAAAAGCGGACAGTGGGGAGCGTGTGAGAGTAGAGTGGAAGGGAAAGATGGAAAGGTGAACAATGAATAGCATTTAATGAGGGGAGGTGACGATTAAGAGAAAACACAGATGTAGGGCAGAAAGTGAAGTAAGATTGGCGGGAAGTGAAGGAGTAAGGTGTGAAGGGGAGGAAGAAAAGCAGATAATGAGATAGAGCAAGCAAAGAGTACACCTCTGCTTTATTAAATATACAGTCATTAATTATGTAAAGTTGAGAGGTGACAGGAGTGTATCATTCTTGTCCTATCTCATCAATGTACAGCAGTGTGAAGTTTTATGCCATAAAAAGATGTTTTGTTATGTCACAATAGTAATTCCAGATAAAACATAATAAAGTGTCAGTTATACCATTGGGATTACGCCTTGATGGAGAATCACACTCTCATGCTTCAAACAAATAGTTCTATTACATGATCACACTATTAGTCGCAAATCCCACTGCCACCTATTTTCAAATGAAGTCAGACATTCAACTCCATTCAGACAGGCTTCCACACATACTTTTTTAACTAATAAAGCACAAAATTCAACTGAGACTGCTGCCTGTGCTATATTAGGATTGTAATTTATGATCAGTGAGTAACAAAAGGATGTCTGTGACAAAAAACAGAAACCCACTGAGCTATCCACATAAATATAGTTCTATCATCTGCATGGAACATGTTCTACATTACCCCTCTGTGCTACAGTCAAAACTTTAACTAGACAAAACTCTGATCTCTCTCCAACAGGGACATAAGGCTGTAAGTATGCAGCAGGGTTTACGGGACCTGGGTCTTTGGAGGTGAAGAGAAGGTGTGAGGGGATAGATCTCAGCAGGCTTGTGGGGTAGGGGGGAGGTACAGAGTGCCCAACACAGCCTAGTCCCTCTGATAGCACGTTTTGAATCAATGCTATTTTGACCAGGTCAAAGCTGAGAAATTCCCTCTGTATCCTCTCTCTGGTTAGGGGGTAATTGGGAATCCTCCTGGTTCCGAGTGGTCAAGACTGAGAAGGGCTTTGCAGTCTCACATGCAAACTCAAAGTATGGATACTCAGGGCCCAGTGCATGCTTTATTACGAAAAGATGGTGGGGAGGGGTGCTCTGAGAGTGAGGGTGGGAGCCAAGGGGTACTGTAACAGTAGTGAGTGAGTGTTGTTGCAGGGAGGGGCATTGTGATACAAAGGGGAAGGGGACTGTAAGCAGAGGGGCACTGAGATACAGGTGAGAAAGGCACTGTGGAGAGAGGGGCACTGGGATAGTGGGAGAAGGCCACTGTGGAGAGAGGGGCACTGTCGGTGGGGCACAGTCACAGTGGCAGGGATTGAAGGTGTTCTTCAAGGTGCTTGTGACTGCAACGGTGCCCATCGCAGAAGGGAGAGGACAGGTGGGATAGAGACAAGATGGTACTGGGACAGGTAGGAGCGTGGTACTAATACACTGACTGGCAGGAAGAGATGTTTTCACTTTCGGACCACCCTCAGCTGCTTCTCATATTTTGTTATTATGCTGCAAGGCCTTGTCTGGGCTCCTGACGCAGGCAGCTACTGGGCAGTTTCCTGCGGGTGCCACTGTGCAGGAATTTATCGATGGGTGTCCCACAGCCAAGCACTATTCTGTCACCTGTAGGGTAACTCACCAAACCTTGCAGTTTTGGCTACAATGGAAAGCGCAGACTGCTGGCTAGCGAGCTGAAATTATGCTCCCAGTTCATCGTTCGTGCAGTTTATACTACGCATGACACAACAAACCTGCCCTTTCCCCACCCTGAAGACAAGGCACTGGTGCGCGCCAAAGCAAGCACACTAGCAGCATTCACCAAATCTGAACGTACAGCTGCACAAGCCTCGCTCGAGGCTGGGGCTTTTTAATGGCCTGTGCACAGTGCTGGCTTTGCATGGAAGAAAAATTCAATAGACCCGGCCCTAAGAATCACCTGCACAAATTAAGCACTGCTGACAAACAACTGCCTGATGTCAGCATATGCTTTTTTCATGTGGCTAAAAGTTAAAACACCAAATTACTATCTAAGTGTCAAGGACCTGTTCATAATCTACATTTTGTAAAATGTAGAATAGTACTAGAATAGTGCTGGCGACTTACAGAAAGTTAATCACAAACCTAATGGTACAAAAAGTTAGGTAGTAATGTTCTCAAAGGAAACGTCCGCACTATTCAATAAAACATATGTAAGCACTGCAAGAAATATTCAAATGCGTGATTCAATTGCATACAATATCAAATTAAGTTGGGGTGCTAAAGAACCTCAAAGCACCTACTACCTCGAGGTGCTGTAGGGTCACACTGCTGTGAAACCAAAATGAGAAAGGGAGATGAGATTCTAATTACAGCACACCTTACAGTCAAAATATTTAAGTCAGGGCTAAAGTAATATACCCTCAGTAGACCAGTATCTCTACTAGATATAACATGAAATGAATGTAATAGTGATAAGGAATAGACAGTGATCAAAAACAATCTGCAATAATTTTAGAGAGAATCCTATCAGATTTCATCAGATCATTCTTTATTAGTGTTCATTGTTTCTTAGAAATGTATTCTCCCAGCACATACATTAGAATCTCATCTCCCACTCCGGAGAACTTCACCGCAGTGGCAGATATCTTAAGACATATAGGTAGGTATGTGTTTCAGTAGTAAATATTGAGGGACAAGTGGAAGAGGATGAAACATGAGAAATGCTAATAAATGGGTGGGTTTTAGGGACGGGTTTACACTCCTGAAAATGCTAAAGCCCTGTGTCAAAACAGGTGTAAATGTACCCTTGCCCAGCCTTTGAATAATCAAACCACCACACATGGCCACTCTCCCATTTTTAACAATTTTACTACATGTTAATAACATTAAAATGTTAGTGAGGGTTGGAGTTTCTTACAAAACAATATTCAAACATTAAATTAATATATGTAACTTCATTATTTATTACACGTTTATTTTTGATATGTTCGTGTTCTGTAACATTTGTCTAGGGAAAATGTAAATATTTAACATGTAAAATCAATTTACATTTACATTTTACACTAGTATGTATATTTTTTAAAGAATAATGCATTTTAATAATTTACCCCTTATTTTTCCATAGATTTCTACCATGGTGGTGGAGACGTCCACCTAAGTGTGCAACGTTACTAGTGATAACTTAACACTAGTCAATCCTGTTGTAGGAGACTCCATCTCCTGATTTGAGAGGCTGGAGACATGTAAGCCTACACCTCGGTGTAACTTTACACCCACTATGGTGAGCAGCAGAAAAGTGTAGAGTTCCACATAAATAACCCCAAACATATCAGTTGCACCTGGGCGTAGTATTAAATATGTATGTGAGTTAATATACAAACTTATATCCACTTTCGTGAATAGGTTCTACTGGATGTTTATTTTTTCTCTTTGATGCCATGCTTGAACTGTGAATCTTTGACTAGTGTGTTCCGCATTATTAAACCCTACATCCCAATAAACCTCGGAAAGGTGAAAGCTGTGGTGCCCCGTTGTAGAATGTGGTAAAACTGACTTGCTCAGCTCCCCAGCAAGTCCCTAGAACAATGCACCTTACATGGCTTCTACCAATATGCCCAACACTGTACAT
Organism: Lissotriton vulgaris; assembly: GCF_964263255.1. NCBI lineage: Eukaryota > Metazoa > Chordata > Amphibia > Caudata > Salamandridae > Lissotriton > Lissotriton vulgaris. Next base: position 816,161,489 of record NC_141687.1, on the reverse strand, counting down.
TCTGGCATCCAACAACAGATCAGTTTCTAACCCGAGCCTTCTGACCTCACCCTACCTCTCTCCAACATCGATAAAAACGGCACAGCAAGCCTCCTGCACAAAGCATCACATGCACTTTTCTTGAAAAAGAGAACAACTAAAAGTTCTTAAACAATCCCTTAATTAACACGTTAATACCCTGCCCTGACTGTGAGCCTCTGAATATTACATTTCACCTATTACTGTCACACCCATAAAACACATGCAATATGCCTTTGTAAGCAACAGTAAACCTGGCCCCGGATATAACAACTGTTTAGTCTGCAAGCTGATCGCCCCCAGAACCAACTTTCTCAAACCAGTCCCTGTCTAAAAATATAAACAGTGTATAAAAATGTGAATCCCTTGAACAAAACTAAATAAGCAAAGCTTGAAGGTCAAAAACAATAACGAGATTCAATAATGTAAAAATAATTCTTAACAATTTATTGATAATACAAATGTTAAAAAAGTGGACAATAAAAGAACCACTATGACAATGATTAAAAAACAAAACAATAAAACTGTTTGACATTCAATATTGACCAGCAAGATTGATACATGGAGACAGAAAACAATAAGACATAAGACTTGTACAGTACTGGATGTATATTCAAACTCTGTTTCTGACACCTATGTTATGCACATCACAAAATAGTATATCAACAAGGGTATCTGAGTCATGAATTATACTAAAATGGTGCGTCGACGCGTTTCAGTGGTTTTCCACGATTTTATCTACCTTTATCAAGACAACATTTGATATCTGTTGTGGTACATGGGTCAATATAATCTCCCTAAAGAATGGAGACACAATAGGTTAGTTTGAATACATCATAGTTCAACTATTTTCAGCGAGAAACACATTTAATGTCTTAGTCTCCTTTAGTTGAGAGGTAGCAGTACCCGAAAGAGTGACTCGGATAAGGGCCTTCCTTATACATATCGTTTTTGTCATACATGTATGTGTTCAAAAGGATGGCAATCAGAAAACAGGAATTGATTTTAAAATTAAATACAAGGTTCCTTGTGCATGTCGATTTTTCATACATTTATGTGTTCAAAAGGATGGCAATCAGAAAACAGGAATTGATTTTAAACTTAAATACAAGGTTCCTATACCACAGATATACATATTTTTCCAATGTCCTACAACATACATATATTCCTGTGTTTATAGGAGCTGGATGAGTCTTACATTTCCCATAATTTCTAAGGATACACTCAGGTCTGGGTATTCAAATTGGTAGTGAGGTAAAAATTAGTTTAACTGTATATGTAAATTGGAGGAGCAATTCTATTATGTTCCCGATCTCTCATGTTCTAATTCGGGAATTGCAGAAGGGGGGGAGTCTGAATAAAGTTGACTGTGCCCTAATGTACCAGATTAAGGAGCCGAGCGTAATACTACTTGTTCCTGTCTTTTTCTTTTCACATTTGAGTTTCATGATGGTAAGCTGGGGAATACCCACTAAATCCAATAATTTTAGGTACCTCTTAGATTGACCTTATAACAGGCTTATTAGTTGATGTTTAATTACCTTAAAATCCTCTTTTGGATGCAGTCCGATTTCCGTTGTTAATCCACATTGAAGTGCGATTAAGTAAGGATTTAAGTTTTATGTGTTCCTCTTTTTTTAAAAAAGTCGTAAGCAAGAGACTCCTATAAGTCAAAATGATAATGGATGAGGGTAAATAAAGAATCATCCTTTACATGTGGCAGTGATCGATCCAAATATTATAGGTGAACTTACTGCTTTGTCTAGAGAAAACCCAGCATACCTGATATTAGAGCATGAAGGCGTTGACTGTGGTTGTTGTCTGGTGTTTAAGCTGTGTGGTACGTTTTCTTTTACTTATTAAAAGACCAGAGGCGCTTATGTCGTGTCCTTGCGTCGTAAATTCGTGTTTCACTAAAGATAGAGTCATGAATATATTTGTAACACTCAGAGCTAAGGTGATCATACTATTGGAGCCAGCTTTAAACATTCCCGATATTTTCAAGTTCGCTTACCAGTATGGCGCAGAGGGACTGCTTACTTCTCTGGTTCTGGAGGATTTGATTAAAAGATACCAGAGGCGCTTACGTCATGTCCCTGTAACGTGGGAGCGTATTTCACTAAAGGGAGAGATAGTAAATACGGAAGCGGCTATTAGAAGTAGGTTTTTCTAGTTACTGCCTTGTTTCCGATATTCCCCGTGATCGTATGTCCGCTTACCTGCTATATCGTCAGGGACTGCCTGCTTCTCTGGTTACGAGGGGTATCCCAGAGAGGCGAGGCACCGTGTTTAAATACTGTGACTAACACGCGATAGGTCCGCAGAAGGGTCAATCAGAAGGAAAGGTTGGAAGCTAAAATATTTGCATGCATCGGCTTATAGTGCCGAAATTCTATTGGCCGAGCTGTCGAGCCTATGTTTGAAGAGTTGCTTAAGGGGTTTATACCGTCTTGTAGTGTCGTCATTGTATTGGCCAGGGCACCGAACCTATATTAGGAATGTTACCTGAGGGGTTTCTGCCGGGAAGGAGAACTTGCGGTCTAGGTAAAGATTGTATGACTGAAGAAATGCAGTTAATAAAAAATCCCATATCTGAAATGAAACCGCCGGCTGTCTGTTTGTCTTTAGTGCGCGAATCTGGTGTGTTAGCACTAATCTCAGTATTTGTAAAGACCACCGGCTATCTGATTGTCATTAGTGCGCGGATTTGGTGTGTCGACACTAATCTCAGTATTTGTGAAAAGAGAAAAAGCTATTCGTGGAGGCTTGAAAGGGTATCAAGACGAAAGGAGCCTACCATAGGGGGAAAAGATTATTGCAAGGAAACTAATAGGGTGGAATGAAGAGTGGCGAGTATGGAAATCTATGTCTACTCTTTTGACAGGGTATAATGCATTAGGGATAGTGGTCATAGCATCATCCCCAAGGTGGAGGACCTTTTTGGAATAATTTAAAGGGGTCTAGATTCATTTAGTCCAGTCCTCCCTGGTATTTAGACCTTTGAGGATGGTGTTTAGGAAACAAAAGTACCATTGTTCCCTGGTTTTTCTAAGTTTATCGATGTCACCTTCTCGTCTGGTGGTTCTGATCTTCTCCAGAATGAACCACCGTAAGTCATCACAAGAGTGGTTATGCTGTCTGAAGTGCTCTGTCACGGGCGCATTGCATTTGTTTGTGCGTATGGCCGATTTATGCTCCAAAACTCTGGCTCTTAGTTCCCTACTCGTCTCCCTTACATATCCTAAATTGCAGGGACAGATCAGCAGGTAAACTACATTCTGACTCCTGCAGTTATTGAATGTTTTAGGGGTCAAAGTTTTTCCGTTGAATTCAAGGCTGGTGCCTATGATGCAATGAGGGCAGACTGAGCAGGTTCCACATTTGTGGTTACCTGATGCCCTAATGCCAGTCAGAGTTAATTGGGTCTCCATAGGTGGCTTGTAGGTATGTACCAGACAATTGCGGAGCGTTTTATTTCTCCGAAAGGAGAACAGAGGTTTGTGGAGTTGGTTTTCATTGTTGAAGTTAAGTATACGCCAATTTCTGTTCACTATGTTTTTGATTTGGTTACTCAAGTGCGAGAACTGTGTCACAAATACTATTCGGTCTAAATCATTCTTATTGCGGATTTTATTTTGATCTAGTAAACTGTCTCAGTCATAAAACCTTGCTCGCTTGAGAGAGTGTTTGATCAATTTATGGGGGTAACCTCTCTCCTTGAGTTTTCTTGTTGTATTTTCTGAGTGTCTATAGAAGTCTTCCAGGTTGGAACAATTTCGCCTGAGTCTCAAAAACTCACCGAAGGGCACATTATCTTTTTGACACAGTTCTCGCACTTGAGTAACCAAATGACCTCATGACAGGGTCATGCATCTGTCTAAACTTCTCTGTTTACTCAACTGTGAAGATGGAGTAGTTCACCTATTACTTGTATGTCCACTTATTCTCGTACTGCCCTTTTTTGTTCCGAACTTTCTGAAGCATAGGGAAGGGTGTGTATGTTTTGCTTCACATACAAGCATACATAGATTGTTCAATTCCCTGCTTCGTTGCACCTTATGTAATGGCATATGCTGGTGCTAGCCAAGTTAACGCACCAATACAAATGTTTAACTTTTGTTTTATCAGCTGCGTTTGTTCTTTTTAGAACTTGATATGGTTGACACTGAGCTATTTTCATCACTAAGCCGAAGCACACTTTCTGCAGGCATAATGTAGTAACTTTCAATATTTGTGAGAGGATGGAGGCAAGGCATGGTAGTCGCCTGCCCAGACTCTGCAACCCTGGCACCCACACAACTCAAGGCTTTGGCTGTGTAGGGCGTGGAGCTGGTGCTCGTGCTCAGAGACGGAAAGTAAGGAGATGTAAGCATAACTCCATCTGGCACATTCTAACCGCCGGGGAGGGGGTGACACCTCGTCTCTCGGCGCAGGCGCTGTGTTGCATGCACATGGGTGTGCAGTCAAGACTGTCTTCCCCTGCCAAAGACAAAGTTTGTGTTACCAGATGACTGGCATTGCTAGATATCTTTATGTATATACTGAATCAAGTGAAATTGTGAAGTTGCGTCTTTTTAAATCTGCTTGATATCCCCATTGCTGACACTGGACCAAAGGAAGCTCTGGGGACGCTCAAGGTGTTTCCTTTGTACCATGCACTTGTAACGACCGGATTTTCGGACCAGATAGAATCAGCTCACTAGGACACCACCAATCCAGCCGAAACGTAACCACCTCCCTCCTCAGAACCTATTTACCAGAGGCACCTGGGTACCTACCTGAGGATGGGGAATTAGCAATATACAAGCGTAGATCTTCTAAAATACCACACTCATACCTTATAGTCTCGCGGCAGCATAGCCCAGACTAGACTACCCTGAGGCAGTTCCGATTACTTACCATTACACACTGATCACAATCAGTGCTCACGCAAGCCACAATCCGGTGGGTATAGGCACTGTATCCCCCAAGTGCTCTCACTATTTGATACATACACAAGCCACAATCCGGTGGGTATACACATTGACCACAATCAATGCTCTCATTAACGCCACTTTTCCTAACGCCGATCTCATTACACACCGGGTTCCTCCGGTGCTCTCGCAACCCACAATCTTGTGGGTATACACATTGACCACGGTCAATGCTCTCATTAACGCCACTACACAACGACGATCACTTTCCTATGAATACCTTCAGCTCTCTCTCTCTCTCTCTCTTTCTTTCTCTATGTTGGGAAGTTTCTCTATCTACTGGGAATATAATATTATAGGTTAGGTGATGATAGACAGGTCGATCCTCTCACACAAGAATGGCCAAATCACAATGTGCAAAGGTTGTTCCCTAACTTAAGTACTCCTCTACTCCCTTGCTCAGTTACCATTTACCTGGATTGGAGATGCATCCGTTCACATAACAGCATCTGACTAGAAGAAAGGTTAACTTTATCATAAGATAACAACAATTACACAATAGTTCACTAAGAACTAGGGTACCTTTATTCGACAATAATAAAATATAACAACAATATAATACTGCAATATAACATATAGCCTGAAAAGCAAAAGGAAAGGATTAGAATGTGTGTGCACACTAATAAGAAAGGGTCGACGTCACCTTATGAGTACAAAGTCTGGATTCAGTTGTCATCTGGGTTCCCTTCTCGTCTGTGCCTTGGCTCATCTTAGGATCACCCCTGCAGTCACGGATACACGTCTGCACCGCTATGCTCCGTCTCGTCTACTTCCCTCCAAGTCACTGGAACCTTCCTCTTATTCTCTGTGGTCATCTGCTGCACTCTCGCTCCTCTGCACTACTCCTCTCTCCTCTCGACCACGGACTATCTTCACCTTCCAATGTTGATCTTATAAATCCGTTTCTGCCGTTCTGGTATTCGTTCGCTCCGCTAACTTCTTCACTCTGTATGCCCTGACCTTAGTATCAAAGCTCTCCAGCTGCTCCAACTAAAATAACTTCAATCTTTCTGAGAGAGTATCAGCCCTCGGTCTTTCTCGGACTTCAAAATGGCGACTGTCTGCCTTAAGTTGATTAACTGCAATAATGCTAACGACTAGCTGCCTTCTACTAACTGACTCCTGAACTCTCCGTGCTTTCGCTAATATGGAACCGTGTTCATGCATGGAAATTTACGGCCAGTAACCTGCCGCCCACCAAATTCTTGTAACCCCGTGCCAAGGACACGTTCTCAGCCGGCCGGCCTGATGTTATGTCTTCGACACGAAGAAAAATACAATCCTTCGATAAGGGCCATCCTGAGCCGGTTCTCTCCAAGCGAACAACACCTTATACCTAAAACATTACATTTGACCTAAAAGCATCTCAAGCAGCAGAGGCAGAAAGAAAGATGGAGTCTCTCCCTTTCGAGGCCTACAAGGCCCGAAATAAGCATAACTCCATTAGAAATATGCTAGCAACCTTACAAAAGGACGGATTAATACTAATACTAAGGAATCTATTCATTAACATAAGTTTATAGACCCTAAGATGGAGAAAAGGGTAGGGAATTACGTCAAACACCTGGCAAATAGGCCAGGTCTGAGGTTCTAATCCTCCTATTAGAATGATAGCAGGCTAAAGTCACCTTCACTCAAAAAGGGGCAGAAAACCCGGTCAGAACAGCACCCCAGTGGGGTTCCAAGACATCTTGGTGAGGGAGAGCTGTGGTTGACGTTGATGCCACTGACTACCCGCACTGCCACCGCCATGAAGCTTACTGTTAAAGGGTTACGCAATTGTGGTCCGATAGGGCCTCCCAAGTAACTCAGCTACCCAGGCCCCATCACTGTTCATGACTTATTGAACTATTCTTTACTAATCTCGTTCTACGAAGGGAAATGCAAGTTTATATGATCTCTGGTCCTGCTGCATTACCTCCAAGCGCAAAAAACCCTCCACCAAAATCCCATTTTGGTAAAAAGGAAAGAGAGTAACTCCTCTGGTGCCCACTAATGACGACCAGTAAAACTTACCCCTGATAACATAACAGTGTGGCAGAGATACGAGGTACCCTGCTGTAACATAGCAGGGCTTTTACATATGTTTTCCAGCAACGAGAGTTTTCAGCATCCCATCTTCATGATGATGTCTTGAAAGAGGCCGATGCCCACTGCCATGTACCTGCCTCTCATGTTAAACACATTTGTGTTGTAGAATGTCAGAACTAAACCATCTTTTCCCAGCTTCTCCTTCGTGATCTTGTGCAACGGATAGTCTGTGGCAGTTGTGTGATTCCTGTGTAACAACGGGGCGCCCTAATCTTGTTTATGCACCAGAAGTAATGACCGAAAAGTATTTAATCGACAAAGCCTCACCTAGTGTTTGCTGCTAGACTCACAGAAGTTCATCGCCCAGACATGTCCTTCTTTGTCTTTTGAATTTTGAAGCTCACTTTGATCTCCTCCATTCAGCAAGAAACATTCTGTACCGCACTCCTGATGTTCACTTCTCAGACAACCTAATATCCTCAAAGTACACCAGCAAGTAGATACAGTAAAGCAGATCCCATTCCTAGTCTCCTGTACTTACTTCCCTCAACTTCTGTTTCAGTTTCCCCCTTTCTGTATACACAAAAGCAAATCCCTCTAACATATTTTAATTAAATAACAGGCAAGTATACCACACCCCATACAAACTCTCCCACACACCCAGCAGTCGAGTATTTGCCTCCCTCTCCCAAGCTCTCACAAGGAAGATTGCTAGCATGTGCTATGATACAGCCACCATTTGAAGAAAAAAAAATACAGTTCCAAGATGGTAGATACACAACTGAAGAAAAAAACGAAATATGCACTAAATAACATTTTGAGAATGGAGTACCCCTTCAACCAATTGCCATGTATGGTCCACAAATAAATTAGATAGATTTGAAACCTGAGGTGGAGGAGGGAAGAATAGTAGTAGAGCAGGTGGGGAGAAGAAAACGCCACAGAGTGGTGAGGGGCAGGGGTAACACCAGAAGAGCTGTATTTATTTAGATATATATGCGTTAAGCAATGTATTACCTTTTGGGGACATAGGGATATGAGGTGGGAAGCAGCACACAGATCATGAACGCGTTCACGCTCATGGAGTGTTGAAAATAAAATTAAAAAATCGTTCTCTGAATGCAATCAACATCAACAGTAAAAGGTTAAAAGTCAATCACTCAGAACAATGTGAGACTGAAATGCTTCTGGGTGGGACAAGGACAACAATAGGGTGGCAAGCTCTAGAATCGAGCCTGGAAGGGAGATAGACAACAAAGCCCTCCAATCATGAGCAAGGGGTTGACCCAAAGACCCCTCTTTGTATGTTGCAAAAAAATAGGTCTAGCCAAGAGACAACTAATGCTATCTGTTGCAAGCTTGTAAAACAAATACATTTTAATCCCATATAATTGAATTATCTGTAACAAGAGTCCAGCAATGAACGATTATACAGGGCATGTAATGTGGAAAAAATGTGTCGGCTAATAAATACCCGTTATTTATTGCATGAAATCTGATTCCAGAGGCTACCAGTTTGCCTTATGGTTGGTTGGTGTGGAAAAGTAAAGTTACATAGAGCTTACTTTGCTCAGTTACTGTATGCCTTTTTCAGAAAAAAATATTGCCCTTGTTTCTAAAATAAACATTAACTTTCTTGAAGGTTACAGATGAGTTCTGCATTGGGATGTGCCCTTGGCATAATAGATTTGAACAGCTGCGAATCTGCTCTGAGCCCCTCGAGTGTTACAGAACGAGGGACGCACACTCCATGCAATGTAAAACCTCAGTGCGGCAATGCCCTGGCTCCCACGCACTCTGCGTTGGAATAGTCCACATTCTAGCTTTAAATACACTGTCGTGCCCAGGCTATCCCGTTTGAACACCCTGCTTTGAATTGGACTTTTGACTCTCACCCTGCCCCCATTGCAATGGATTCTGTTCAACTGCACCTCTATAAGGATTAATTAAATTACTTTGTCTGTTCTTTAATAAATGTAATTAATTTGAATGTTTGAATATGAAAATGTTTCCGACTTAATTCAGACCATGAATTAGACTTTGTGGTCCACCGCCATTATCATTGGAGGTATATCCATTCAGGAACACAGCGAGCTCCAGCAAACAGACAGACACGCCCACGCCCTCCCACCTATGCTACACCGTAGGAGCCCTGTAACAAGAGTTTGTCTGTCTATCATATATGCCCTGGTTCATGTTGGTGAGAGCAGCTGGTCTTCTGCAATTCAATGGGACGAGTCCCTTTCCACCTCATCCTCTTGCTCCCCACCCGCATGCCAGCTCACTCATTCCTCAAATCCATGCCACCTCAATCCCTTCATTTCCACAACTCTGTGTCCGTACTCTGCCAACTGCCGCCTCACACACTCCAAATGACCACTCCCCACTTTCCCAATTCCTTTCTTCTCATATTTCAAAGCTCCACCCTCGCTGTCCCAAACCTGCCCCCTCACGCCTTGCATACCACTTGTTCAATCTCAGCATGTTTCCATATTTTGTATTAGACATAGAAGTAGCTCAATCAATGTAGCTGCACTACTTTGTTCAGTCTTTGTATTGCATTTTTTAATATAACAAAAAAGAAACAAGGACAGCATAAATAGGTCTAGAGATATATATGCACAATAATATCATAATATCATCAGCACTTGGATAATCAAGACTCCCTCACTTCATAGTACACCTTAACAACAATGATTTCACCAGACAGCCCACATTCTGTGATATTTGTGTGGACAGCCCCTTGCTGTATTTATTTTAATTTAATTTATTTATCCAGTGCAACATTCATCCGTAAGGATATCACGGCTCTAAGGAGAGCACATACTAAGTGATAGAGGGGTTCTGGAGGAGGGTCTCTAGGTTACTAGTCAGATCTTGGAAAACCGATGCGTTTTACATTTTTTCCTGAAAGCCAGGTAGTCTTTCGTAAACTGAAGTTCTAATGGAAGTTCATTACAGTGGGTCGCTGCTAGGTGTGAAAAAGAACGACCCCCCGCAATGGTCTTCTTGATGGGTTTAGTTTTTGCCTGACCCTGGTGGCGCGACCTCAAGTCCCCTGTGGATACATAAAATTCAACTCTATCTTGAAGAATTTTGGGGCCAAGATGGTGTAAGACTGTGTGCACATGGCTTAGCAGTTTTTAAATTTGGTCCTTTGACGCAGAGAGAGCCAATGGAGCATCTTCATGCATTCTGTTGCTGAGCTGGACTTGCTGGACAGCCACTTGCTTTATCCACAGTTATTTCGGCCGTGGCACAAACGTCCATGCCACAGGCCCATTTATCAACCATTGGTGAGTCAGCAGCAATCTAGTGCTTAGTGATGTCACATTTTGTTATGAGCAAATCTATTGCTACCATTGCACTTTTTGGAACTATTCTATAACCCCAATTATGAGATTCACAGCGGGGGCTGAGAGGTTTTCTGGAATCCTATAAACTAACTCTGTGAGATGAGGTATTTATCAGATTCAGTAAATACCTTTTAACGTGAAAATGGGGCACAGAATTTGGAATTTGTGGACTATTACACTGAATTCCGTATTTGTGTGTACTTACGAGGCATTAAAACCCAGTAAATTTCAGCAGATTTCCCAGGCGGAATTTAACCTGTAGAGAATTCAGAGGTGTTAGAAGTGAGGGTCCTTATCCTTCACCGCCGCCACCAAATGCTGGAGGCAGGAGTCCTTGACCCCTCGTTTCAACGTTAGGCTAAGTAAGGACACCTTCTGAGATAGCCCTGCTCACCCCCTTAGTAGATTGGCACAAGCAGCCAGGCTTATCTCCAAAGCACAAGTGTACAGTATGTGCAATTACACTCACAGCAACCCAATGATGTCACCACAAATAGACTCCACGCGAGTTTTAATGAAATGAGCATAATCTTTATATAAGAAGTTATACAATATGACCACATGATACAAAACCCACATATAAGAATGGGTAGTATTCCTTCCGGTGGGTAGGTAGGTTCTAATCCCAACCACCACTTCTAACCAGCAGTTATGCTTACTTCTAAATGTTTCCAAAAGGTTAGGCAAGTTGTATTGCTAGAATCACACATGTTGCGAAAGAAAAAAAATACTGCATTGCGTAACAATATTCTCTTGTACTGTGCAACAGAGAAACAATGCCATATGTAGCGCCACAGTCCTGTACTTTGCAATAGAAGGAATAATGCAATGCGTATCACTACCAGCATGCTCTGTACCAGGAAGAAAGAAAGCAATGCTTCACGCTACAATCATGTACTGTGCAATGAAGAAATAATGCACTGCGCCACGTTAAAATCAGATACTGTGTGATGAAGAAATAATACAATGCGCCATGTTACCATCATGTCCCCGGCAAGGGAAAAATAACGCAGTGTGTAGCACACCCAGCATGTACTGCGTCAGGCACAAATGAGGTCAGGCGTCATACGGCAGTTCGATAGTTCGTTGGCAGCAATAATGCAAAAAGTAATACGACACTTTAGGTGCTCCATTAACAGTGCCCCAAATATGGATCAATGATGAAACAAAAGTACTGCTTCACACTCTGGCCCTAGTACTGCTCCTCCTTGGGCCAGCACGGGTCTAGAACCGAGCTGAAGCAACAGGCTTTAGCAGCTGACAGAAGCGAGAGCCCGAGAGAGTGTCCCTCCGGGCCTCGCACCCCACCCCAGGGGGTGATTCACATTACCTGGGGGGGTGCGCGACCCCACTTTCCACTCCTCCTTCAGTGACTTGGGCCTTGATCCAGAACTCCATCAATGGGTACGTCGAGCCAGTCCGGGCCCCTGCTGTTTCACTCTGAGGGCCAAATGACCTGGCCCTCCCAGTGAACACTGGGAGTCGCGCTCAGCACTGTGAAGACTTACTTCGAATTTGGTGCACACCCTATCCAGGCACTCCTCACCAGCGCCTCGGGTTTCACCTTGACACGCACTCTGCGCGTCTGAGACTCGCCTCTTCTCTGGTGCTCACGATGACCAGGCGCTCTTCACCGACGCCTCTGCTTGCACCTTGGCACACACCCTGCGTGTCTGAGTCTCACCTCTTCTCCCGGTGCACACGATGACCAGGTGCTCTTCACGAACACCCTGGCTTGCACCACAATACGCACCCTGCGTGTCCGAGACTCACTTCCTTGCTCGGTGCACACCACGACCAGGCGCTCTTCACCAACACCTTGGCTGCACCACGTCATGCAGTCTGGGCGTCGGAGTCTCACCTTTTCTCCTGGTGCACACGATGACCAGGCGCTCTTCACCAATGCCCTGGCTGCATCACAACACTCACCTTGCAGGTCCAAGACTCACTTCTTCGTTCGGTGCACACAACAACCTTGTGCTCCTCACCAACGCCCCGCCCTGCACCACGACACACACTCTGTGCATCCAAGTCTCACCTCGTCTCCCGTGCACACAATGACCAGGCGCTCCTCACCAACACCTTGGCCTGCACCACGACAAGCACCCTGCGTGTCCGAGGCTCAGCTTACTCCTGCGTGCCCACGATCACAAGGCACAACTTCTGAGGGTCTCAAGCTGCAAAAGCACGTGCACACCGCTTTGCCTGGGACATTAAAACCCAGTAAATTTCAGCAGATTTCCCAAGCGGAATTTAACCTGTAGAGAATTCAGAGGTGTTGGAAGTGAGGGTCCTTATCCTTCACCGCCGCCACCAAATGCTGGAGGCAGGAGTCCTTGACCCCTCGTTTCAACGTTAGGCTAAGTAAGGACACCGTCTGAGATAGCCCTGCTCACCCCCTTAGTAGATTGGCACAAGCAGCCAGGCTTATCTCCAAGGCACAAGTGTACAGTATGTGCAATTACACTCACAGCAACCCAATGATGTCACCACAAATAGACTCCACGCGAGTTTTAATGAAATGAGCATAATCTTTATATAAGAAGTTATACAATATGACCACATGATACAAAACCCACATATAAGAATGGGTAGTATTCCTTCCGGTGGGTAGGTAGGTTCTAATCCCAACCACCACTTCTAACCAGCAGTTATGCTTACTTCTAAATGTTTCCAAAAGGTTAGGCAAGTTGTATTGCTAGAATCACACATGTTGCGAAAGAAAAAAAATACTGCATTGCGTAACAATATTCTCTTGTACTGTGCAACAGAGAAACAATGCCATATGTAGCGCCACAGTCCTGTACTTTGCAATAGAAGGAATAATGCAATGCGTATCACTACCAGCATGCTCTGTACCAGGAAGAAAGAAAGCAATGCTTCACGCTACAATCATGTACTGTGCAATGAAGAAATAATGCACTGCGCCACGTTACAATCAGATACTGTGTGATGAAGAAATAATGCAATGCGCCATGTTACCATCATGTCCCCGGCAAGGGAAAAATAACGCAGTATGTAGCGCACCCAGCATGTAGTTCGTCAGGCACAAATGAGGTCAGGCGTCATACGGCAGTTCGATAGTTCGTTGGCAGCAATAATGCAAAAAGTAATACAACACTTTATGTGCTCCATTAACAGTGCCCCAAATATGGATCAATGATGAAACAAAAGTACTGCTTCACACTCTGGCCCTAGTACTGCTCCTCCTTGGGCCAGCACGGGTCTAGAACCGAGCTGAAGCAACAGGCTTGAGCAGCTGACAGAAGCGAGAGGCCGAGAGAGTGTCCCTCCGGGCCTCGCACCCCACCCCAGGGGGTGATTCACATTACCTGGGGGGGTGCGCGACCCCACTTTCCACTCCTCCTTCAGTGACTTGGGCCTTGATCCAGAACTCCATCAATGGGTACGTCGAGCCAGTCCGGGCCCCTGCTGTTTCACTCTGAGGGCCAAATGACCTGGCCCTCCCAGTGAACACTGAGAGTCGCGCTCAGCACTGTGAAGACTTACTTCGAATTTGGTGCACACCCTATCCAGGCACTCCTCACCAGCACCTCGGGTTGCACCTTGACACGCACTCTGCGCGTCTGAGACTCGCCTCTTCTCTGGTGCTCACGATGACCAGGCGCTCTTCACCGACGCCTCTGCTTGCACCTTGGCATACACCCTGCGTGTCTGAGTCTCACCTCTTCTCCCGGTGCACACGATGACCAGGTGCTCTTCACGAACACCCTGGCTTGCACCACAACACGCACCCTGCGTGTCCGAGACTCACTTCCTTGCTCGGTGCACACCACGACCAGGCGCTCTTCACCAACACCTTGGCTGCACCACGTCATGCAGTCTGGGCGTCGGAGTCTCACCTTTTCTCCTGGTGCACACGATGACCAGGCGCTCTTCACCAATGCCCTGGCTGCATCACAACACTCACCTTGCGGGTCCAAGACTCACTTCTTCGTTTGGTGCACACAACAACCTTGTGCTCCTCACCAACGCCCCGCCCTGCACCACGACACACACTCTGTGCATCCAAGTCTCACCTCGTCTCCCGTGCACACAATGACCAGGCGCTCCTCACCAACACCTTGGCCTGCACCACGACAAGCACCCTGCGTGTCCGAGGCTCAGCTTACTCCTGCGTGCCCACGATCACAAGGCACAACTTCTGAGGGTCTCAAGCTGCAAAAGCACGTGCACACCACGTTGCCTGGGACTTCTCCAGAAACTTTTATGTTCCTGTGTTTCCAAACAGGGAACCAACTCACCTCGGGCCCTTGGGGTAACAAGTCACAGCACAAAGCACAGTCTTCTTCAAGCAGGGGGACCCAGTGCCTCCAAGCACAGTCCCAACAGCCTTTCCCTTGGTTAGAACAGCCAACTGCAGACCAGCCTCAATCACAAAGCAAGAGTTGGTCTTTCCAGATCAGTCTCTTCAGTTGATCCTTCTTTAGCAGAGGTTCCTCTTGACCACAGAATGGGTCCAAGCCTTTTCAGTCTCAATCCATTTCTGTTTCATTCCCACATTCAGAGGTTCAGCTCTCATAGTTATACCCCTTAATGTCTTTGAAGTTCGTTTGTGCTCAGGGGTCCCTGACCCCTCCCTAAATCAGTTATGGGTGTCTCCAACCCAGTGTCACCTTTCTCCCCTTGATACTGGGGGTCTGGATCCTTAATCACTCAGCAGGAGATGGGTCAATTGGTTTATAGCACCCGCCCAGGCATTTTCACCTCCTGGGCTTCTCCTCCCTTTACTGTCCAGATGCAGGGCAGCCTGGTGCCACTTCAACCCCTCCCTGGGTCAAGACCTCGACCAGCTCTTCTCTCCTTTCAGATCCAGACAGTCAAACCACATTCAACAGAGTCACACAGAAATTCTTAAAGCACAAAACTCAGCCATTTTTTCAAAGAGTGGTTTCTGAACACACTGTGGAAGTGTGGCTCAATGGTTAGAGCGGCAGACCCTGATGCAGAGGTCTAGCCCGGGTTCAACCAGGGTTCAATTCCCCGCCTCGGCGGGTCTTGGGCTCAAAAATTCCACGGACCTGATAATTCTCGCCTCGGTGCCTATTCCAATCATGGAGTCCGACTCTGCAGCTCTGGGCAATAGCTTGCTTAATCTCCACAACGGCCCCCACAACGCTAAGGATGCCTGGCCTCCACCTTGGGGGTGAGCCAGGATGGGTTCCACAGCGGTATTCGTACAAGCGCCTTGAGACCCTTGCGGGTGAGTAGTGCGCTATACAAGTATCAATTTACATTTTTACATTTACTGTGACATAACCACTTTCGTAGAAAAATGTGTTATGACAATGTGAGTTCATAAATACTAAACTTCACCTCTCCATTATAAACTTATAGGGAACTAGGCTAACAAACACAACACCCAGCCTCCCCCATTCTGTCCTATGGGCAGGATGGCCTTTTAGCAGTAAAAAAACTAAATGGAGTGTTTTTCACTGTCAGGACGTAACACACTCCTTAGTATATGTCCTACCTTTTACCTACACTGCACCCTGCCCAGGGATTACCCGGGACCTACCACAGGTGTGTCCAATGTGTATGCAAAAGGGAAAGTAAGGCCTGACAAGTGGCTGCACTTGTCAGGACAACATGCTAACGTAGCAAACTGCGGCAGGCCCTACACTGCAGGCCTGAGTTCCCTTCTCCGGTCACTTTTGCATTATTAAACCTAGTACACACAATGCACATCACTTGGGAATTTACTAGTAAGGCAAGCATACCAATCATGGCCAACCAATTACCATTACACTTTACATAGGGAACACTTGCACTTTGACACTGATCAGCAGTGGCAAAGTACCCAAAGCATCTAAATTGGCAACTCTATGTTAGGAAAACGGCCTAGGGGAAAAGCAAAAAGTTTAGGGAACTTTTGACAAAAAAGGCCAAGTCCTACAAGAGGTTGCAATTGTTATCACAGCCAGTAAAGAGCCCATGCAGAAACTCAACAGGAGTAGGCATTCTGATCCCCGAACTAACAGGAATTTGATCCGGGATTATAGTTGGCCCCAACCTCGGACTGGGGACCCACGTGTCTGGAGTGTGTTCCCCGCTGCTCCAAGTCTTTTGACTGTTCGGTGTATGCCAGGCAATCTTTCATGGCTTCCCCATTTGCCCTTTGTCTCGGGGAAGATTGCACTGCTGCTGACGCAACTTCTCTGTTAGTTCTTTGTGTTAGGATAACGTATTGTGCTGCTGCTTGTCCTGCACACCTGCTGTGTGTTTGTGGAGTTTTGTAAAATATGTTCTGTATACAAATACTAGAGCGATCGACATTTTCAAAAATGGTTCTGTTCTTGTGCTAGTGGGAGCACTCTAGTGCCGGACTCCACCAGCCATGTCTGTTTCATTTTGTGCAAACAAGTAATACATTAAATAAAAATAAATACCATTATGAATACGTACACAGGTTGTGTATTCTTCCCTTTGATTTTCATCATAGGGCAGGTAAGCATCTCATAGTTAACAGTCTCTATACGCAGATGAATGGTCGGTTGGGAACGCCAAAAAGCATCAAAGCTGTTAAGTATTTCAAAGTAGAATGTACGGAAAAATGCGCAAATCTTCTTTTATCGCCTTCTACTGTACTTATTGTTGCTGCAGTTCCATTTGTTTGCTTCAGAAATGGGCGTGACGTATCAGGTGGGTGTGGGTGGGAAGATGAAATATAGCTTTTCCTCGAGTATTCTTGTCTTTCGTTTGCCTTTCTTTTGTCTGTGCCTTTCGTTCACTGAAGACTGTCAGTTGGACAATGTATTTGCCTAATCATTGTTCCGAGTGAGCTGTAGGAGAGTATTGTGAAGGCGACCAAAACAATGGTTGCACTTGACCTCCTTTGTTGCCAAGTCAAATGAAACAAAAATCTGCTCGGGAGCAATTATTCTGACCATCTGCGGAAGTCATTTTAACAGCAGTGGAAACCAAATAAGTCTATGTGTTCCAACGAGGCTCAGCATGCTGGCTGCGGCTCTGACACCGTCACTACATGCACCACTACCCTGTATGTCAATAGAGGCTCGATTCCTCATTAAAAGGGGCTCTGTGATAGGATGGAGATACCTAATGTCAAGTGCTATTCTTTAACCTGAAAGCCGATTGGCCACTGCGGCGCCAGCTTGCTTTGTGGTGGAACCAACGGATATCTAGACAGTGGAAGGTACCAGTGGTACCCTCAGGCCTCTTGCATCTTTATGGCAGGGGTGGCAGCTGTCCTGCATAGGTGAACAGTTGGCATAGCATTACTGTGCAGCAGAGGTCTGGCAATTAGTGATGGCCAAAGTAAAACCTTCAAGTGGTAGTGTGCCCTGTCTCATCTCAGTGGCGTAATGCAAAATGATTGGGCGCCCATGTAGAATGTGATTTGGGCCCCTGAAGAATGTGATTTGGGCTGAATGCGGGCAACTCTGACGGAATGGGTCCTCCTTGAAATGCTGTGCCCCCCCTCCCCTGCACTGCAGGAGCCTGTGTTACGCCAGTGCCCTGTCTTTGAATTAGGTTTGCATTTCGAATCTTGGGGGGGGCGAAAGCTGACAAGGTTGTCTCACTTCACCTAAGTTTGCTGACGTAAAGATTTCCAGCCCACATACCTACAGTAGCTGAGCTTTTCCCAGCCACTGAGTGTCCAACCCATTAGGAAAAGGTCATCCCCGAAGTTCACTCGGTGTACGGCGGTGGACAGGGCAGTAATGTGGTGGGAACTGGAGTGCCTTGGGAGGAGAGCAAAGGGGAGGGGGCGATCTTCAGCACTGTGATGGGGTGACCTTCTCAGAGATGTATGATGGCACGGCAAGAATGTAAGTAATAAGGTATGGAGATTGCCTGAGGTCACCTGCTGTGGTATGCATTCCACGTGGCAGCGGGAACAATTCCACAGTGCTACGAAGGCACAATAAAATACTCACAAAACATTTTATAAAATGCGTTAATGCAAGCCACTCAACTTCCCAACTTTTCACATGCCTACTATTGTGGCTTGAGACACGAGTTGGGATCACTGACACAATATTGAAACCAAACATTTTGTGATAGAGAAATATTGTGTCAAAAAAACGAATCACAAAAATACTGTTTTTATATACCTATAATGGTAAGTACAGAAGTATCCCCAAAAAAATAATTTTACAGTGTCGAAAAACAGTGGACGCAGGAGGGGTTACATTTACTATTCGCACTCCAGTCAGTGCAACAGTAAGGAAATCGTTTGACACTGAAAGGAAAAAATGTAATATTCCTACTCCAATGTGTGCAACAGTAGGGAAAGCATAGGACTCAGTAGGTGTAAAATGTACTATTACCACTCCAATTGGTGCAACAGTAGGGAAAGTGTTAGACTCAGAAAGGGAACACTTCAAACAAATAACACATTTTAGCAACTCTATTAGATCCCCATAAATATAGAATTCTAAATATAAAAATGAAATGTCTCAATGTGACACTGTGAATAGGTGATTCTTCGTAAAGTACTCTTAATCTATGACAATTAAGCACCATTATTTAAATCTTTGATTGCTCGAAAGTCCTCCATTGGTTTTGGAGGTAAAGGGACGATTTTACTCATCCAATTGTTTTACCCATGCTCATCATCTCAACAGCAAGGTTGACTCAGCCTGTCAACTTTCAGTGATGGTAAACATAGAGAAGTTTTCATGTGAGCTAATGCTTTTGTTTTCTGTTAGCATATATTTTTAACAATGGTAAAAGTGCCAAAGCACATCTATTACACCAGCTTACAACTGTGGTCAGGGGACACGAGATGTTGCAACTGCTACTTTCCTTGCACTACAGGGGAAGATGTTCCATCAATAGAAATATTAGAATACCCTCAATATACATCCACCCCCGTCAATGTGCATCCACCTCCCATTTGTGCTTCTACATAGGCCCTAAATCCGAGTTGTATTTGAAGTTTCAGTCGATGCGGATTGCTAAGGGATCTGAATTCCGAGTTGTGTGTTAATAACCCAATGGCACAATTTTCTCTTGGCATACTTCCAGAGGGAAAAACGCAATGAAACCCAGTTGAGTAAAATGCTGTGAGAACTAATAATTGGTTCAAAAAACATCCGCTGGTTTAAGTGGTAAAAAGGTACAGGTACTCACCAAATTGTGCCGGCAGCTAGTAGTGGGACTAAGGGGGTACTAGATGCTGGTGGTGGGGCATAATGGTATAGAGACATTGTATCCTTCTGTAAAGTATTCTTTTGCATTTGCAAGAACAAAAAGATACATTTAGTAGTCTGTTTCAAGTTTCTGAAAATATTTATGCAGACCAATGAATTTAAAGATACCCGTGGACCATCATTCCTATGAAAATGGTCTTCAGCACAAATGTACTAGGTTTAGAGTTCCGCATTATGGGCAGCCATGTGTGATGTTATATCAGCACTGGGTTCACCGAAAACCTTTATGTCCCTGTGCTGCATGGCCGTGGCTGGGAATTTGCCCACCACCATATGATCTATCTTCAACCCTGCTCGACTTTGACCCAGCATTTTGTGACCTAGCGCTCACAACCTTGTCAGTTAAGTGTAGCACTAAGCCAATCTGGTGTATGCACAGTTGATTGCATTTAAATGTACAAGTCAAAGTGGAACAACATTTCTAATTCTCATGATTTTTCGTGATCTTCAGTACAAATTGTACAGGTCAGAATCTAGGAATATTGAATATAAATCTTTGTTCCTGGTCTAGGGCTGTATGATGTAGAGTCAGTTCCATGCAATTTTAGCCCCACACACTGGGATCTTCGTTCAGTTCTATGTTAACTTGAGTTATGTTACGTGGACTAGGACAGATAATGGTCTGAGTCTGTCCCAACACTATTCAATTTGTCTTGGTAACTTGTGCCAAGGCTGTGGATTTTATCTATGCCCAGCAATTCCTAATCTTGACCCAGTGCTTAGTGCCTAATTGCACGTTGAACTCAAGATGCATCACACTGATGAGATCCAACAAGGTATAAACTGATTTGGGTTTCTTGCATTCCTACCTAGATGAGAATCTAGCCTGGCAGTCAGGGTGGACTGTTCCTATCGAAGCATGTTAAAGTCACATGTGTGTTTGGCTGGTTTCTATTTGGAGTGACAAAGTGGGCCAAAAACAATGAACCAGTGTTGTAAATATTCATTGTTCCTTTCTGTATGCTTTTCTCTATGATTTCAGTTCTCTTTACTCTTCCCCCATTCTAGAATTTGTATGTTGACACTGTGACTCTATGTTCTGCTTGGGGCAGTTTGCAGACTGGTCAGCAGACGTTGGGTCTTATCTTGCTGTGCTCCTGAATAAACCATCTACTTAAGTCTACAAAGCATGAAGCTTATTTACTACAACCAGAATGTGGCCCTGAGTAATTACCTACAGCATTCCACTCATCACTTTTTGTGCTTTTTAAGTGAAATGCACTAGGAGCAATGGGCGTTCTCAGATATGGGAACCATGCTGAATGTGCCATAGGACTCAAGATGCACTTCATTGATGAGGCCCAAAAAGACAGAAACTTGTCTTGGGTTGATTGCGTGGTATCTAATGGGGACCTGGCCTGGCAGTTAAGACTCGCGTATTGCAGTTGGATTAGGACCAAGTCCGATTTGCATATGGCTGGTTTCTGTTGGGACTTGCATACATTCCGAAACTCATCATTTAGACCAGAGACTCACAGGGGCTTATTTACACGCCACTTGCTCCACAGGTATGCCATTTTCCCATATTTAAAGTGACGCACTGACGACGCAAGGGGCTTGTAAATAAGCCCCACAAGTTCCTTAACTTAAATTATGGCTTTTCTCATAGTTTCGTCCACTTTGATGAAAATGAATAGACAAATAAAACTATCTATGAATTCCAACTGCAAAGTCACTATTAGCTGCTCCCAAATGGTGCTTTTAATGTGAGGGACCAAGCAACTCATCTGTCTTATCTACCATGGAAGTAGAATGGAGAGGGTCAATGCCTCCGTCCATTGCAACTTCATCGATCAAACTTGCACACCCCTGCATTCTCAATTTTCTCTTTCTAGCAATTCTTTCTAGCCATTCAGCACAAATCAATATCCTACAGGCCTGGGTACCCTCACCCATTCAGCTGCAATTTTAAAGTGATCCTTTCTTGAAGGGCTCATCCTCATTTTCTGGGACATGCAATGAAGCATACACAGTGTAATAATCTGGTATTCCAGCTGTAAATGTGTTTATCCTCATTATAAAAGAAGCTTTTCATAATTAGAAATGTTGTGATATCAAAGCCCACCGCTGGGCACTGGATTTATACACATCTGGCAGGGAAGAGTGAGATGTCTTGGGTGGTGAAGGGTAGTTACCCATCGACTGGAGCTGCTCTCTATGGCTGTGAGGTCTGCAGTAAGCATGGGCGAATTTTGCGAATCTCGCGTTCGCGAATTTTGCAGATTTGCGAACTTGCAATTCGCAAAATCCGCGAATTCTCGCGAATTTGCGGGGGTTTTTTTTGTGTTCGCTCGTGTTTCTGCCAGTTCGCGAGGGTTTTGTACAATTTCGCAAAACGCGAACTTACCTGTCGGGTCGCAAGTTTTGCGAACTTGTTGTTTCTACGTGTCCAGCCTGTTTGGGACACTCTTCTTCATCACTGCCACTCTCTGTCACCACTGCCACTCTCTGACTACTCATGCCACCCTCTGGCCCACCCATGCCACCCTCTGTTTAATCACAGCACCCTCTGGTTGTCCAGTCAGTGTACATTATTGTGGCAAAGCAAAGCACACCTTCCCTGCCTCAAGTGACCTGAATTAATTTGGGGCTGATTAATGTGTCACAGAATATTTTTTTAGCTGGCACCTGCTTCCTTAGTGCTTCCTGATTAGTGATCTTTTGCACTTGCTAAGTGCTTTCATTGTTGCAAAATTAGTTACAACACCTGCCCTGCCCCAACTGACAATAATGAATTAGGGGCTGATTAATGGATTTGAACTTCCAGCCTGGCTCCTGCTTGTCTCCCTTAGCTGTAATTCAGGACCTTTGTGGCATATGTGTAACTATTCTGAGGTTCAGAGCTGGGTCACATAATAGTTGCAAGTAGGCAACTGAACTCTGGAGGGCCCCTCAGGAAGCACTACAGGAAATGGCTACTAATGATGAGCCTGAACTTTTGAACCTGGTAAGTAGTTTCAGTTTTGCTAAGATCGTATTTCTGCAATTTAGCGCTTATTCGCGGGGCGCGAAGTTGTACTGGGAAGCCGCGAACTCACGCGAACAGTGCGAGCAAAATCCGCTGCTCGCGGATTTGCGGATTTTGCGGGAGATTCGCGAATCTCGCGGATTGCGAATTTACCGAAAATCCGCGAGCGAAACGGATTTTCCGCCCATGCTTAGTCTGCAGGTTTGCCTGTGAGGGATCTGCACTTCTAGACACGGTCGCTGGGAGGGAGACACTTCAGCATAGAAGGTGTTATCCAGACTGCTGATTTTTCTTTCAGAGATGCTGTTTAGGAGGAATCTGAAGACCTGCAGCTATGATGCTCTACATCAGCAGGGGAGCAGTCCCATTGAGTTGAGTGGAGGCAGACCTGAGTAGCATTTGCACTACTCAACTAATGGTTAGTCTGCTCTTGACATCCGGTGGAAGGGGGGGGGGCTGAGCTATGTCTCTTATACCCTATCTTGATCAAGCCTTGGCACAGTATTTAAACAAAGGCATTCATTCTTCACTACATGTCAAGCCAATAACCAATGTGAAACAGCAAAGTTAATGAAATCACATCAATTGCAAGCAGAGTTGATGGAGTGGTGCATAGACAACTCCACTCTCAGAGACTTGTCCTCAGGGGCACTTGCCACTGTTAAAAAGACACAGTATGATAAGCTGCTCCAATCGGTATTGGTACTCTCCTAGGCCTGCAGAGGAGTTCAGGCAGAAGAAAATAAGAGGTGCTGGTACACAGGACCTGTGAACATCAGCCCATTCAAAGCAATGCCAGAGTAGGAACATGGAGTAGGAGGAAATTCCCTCACATATTAAATACCCCACCCTGGGGCAAGGGTAATTACTGAATGTTGTTATTACCAGAATTCTGCAAAACTTAAAATCAGGACCATTCCAATACCCTGATTTACCAAAAACATTCCCAAATTCGAAATTAAGACGAAATCTGGACTAGGCTGATTCTTATGGTCCTGATTAAACAACACATGTGGCTAGAATAAGATGGTTATTAGAATTTGGTACCTCCCTAGCCGCAATGTTTATATATACATTAATTTTGAGATAGAACTAATGAAGAATTGGGTTGATTATCTATTGCTACTTATATTATAACAAAGGAAGATGGCTGAGTGACACTTGCGCACAGTTGTGAAACAGTAAAGGCAAACCAAGTATTAAAAGCTCAAAGGATAAGGTGATGGCCATCCACCATTCACCAAATGGTATAGCGACCCATACCAATATAAATACAACAAATATGTATATCCTTAGCTAATCATTCAAAACTAGAGTCCTCAGACACAGGATGATCTTCTCAGTCTTCTTTTTTATTTTTCAACACTTCTTCATTGCAAAGATCTAGCCGCCAACACGTGTTTTGTCTTGTTAGGCATGAGCCAAAGACTTCCTCAGGGCTAGGAATCACAATACATCAAAGTGATATTACAATTCTCAAAAAACATACATTTTATAAATAATACAAACATGATTACAACTACAAGATTCACTGTAGTTTCGTGATAAAAAGCAACCAGGCAAAGTGCTAAAAGAATCAAGGTGTTAACACGAGGGAAACGTCATTTATTATGAAGCGCTGCCTCTTCTCACAAGATGTCCAGATATATAAGTAGAGAAAAAATCCATTTACCACACCGAAATCAAACGTGAGTGATAAAACCACCATCAAAAATAAGATTGTGAAAGGACAGACCTTATGTTCAGTGCAAAGAGCCAAAGGCTAATACCAAAATAGTACCATAGAAAGAGAAAGAAGGTGATTGGTGAAGGTTAATATGTATATCAAATAAGATCTCAATATGCCATAGAATATGCTCCAACAAGGGACCTGTATTGATTACTCACCTAATTTATCAAAATTCTTCTCAGTTGACCAGCAATGTAAAGCATGTACAATGCAATATATAGCATAAGATCATCTATTGCTACTTGAAAACCTAGTCAAGAGTTCTAAATTGTAAGGTTTGCTTTCTCTTTTTAAGACATTTTAGAGCCCTTGCACTTCTCTTTCAAATTCGATTGGGCCAGTTCACAAAGATTTAGCTATGTGTAGGTGTGACTTACTTTTGTAGCCTTCTATCTTACTCCTGACTCATATAGTGCAGGTGTAAGTACGAGAGAACTACAAAAGTAAGTCACAGTAAAATCTCTGTGAATTCTGGTGATAACTTCTGATAACATTTCTGGAGCTAATGAGTTGCCTGTATTTAAGTGTTATTGGCTGTATCAATACAACCCTAGAAAAAAAGAAAACAGGAATATTCTGTTTCGTGCCGAAGTCTGTCATTTAAGTGAAAAATATGTTTGATACAGAACACATTCGCTTGATGAATCCTGTAGTATATGTGCATTCCGTCATTTTGGGGGCCTTACACAAAGATGGGGGTTCTTCATCAATGAGTACATAACATAGTATGACTTCACGTCATCATAAAAGCAGTCAACTAAGATATTGTGAGAGTTCTCTGTCTACTTTGGTCATAGCTCTTGGAGACAGGGCTCTGTGCTAGGAGTACAGAGATTTCTGCGTACGTAAGTATATGTAAGTGGTGTGAAAGATGAAGTCTCACCATGGAAGATGGTAATAGCTACTACCAAGTGGGAAATGTAAGCTGAAAATTAAGGAGGAGCACAGGAGGGACATGCAATATAAAACCCACTAACATGAGGGTAGGCAGTGGCGTAGCTAGCTGTTCTGCCGTCCTTGGCGGTCCTTAAGTTTACTGCCCGGCAGCCCCATGTGAGAGTGGGGGGGTTGGCGTGGCCCCCAAAATTTGGATCGCCCCCCCCTTGCTCCGCCAGTCAGAGTAGGTCAGTTGTAATTTCACAAATTTACATCCACATCTACTCACTCCAGTAGCACTACAGCCCAAACAGGCTCAACTCTAGTCCAGCCAAGCCTTGGAGTGAGTCACACTCCTCACATGGTAACCCGGAGGTGCTGCAAGGGAATTGTAAAAAAAAGCAATGAAGGCAGGGAACTCACTACAAGTACAAACCACAAACACCAAAAAGAAAACGAAAAATTGTCATGTAAGGAATTGGTACTAGGAGAAGAATCCCAGTTGACAGAAGCTTTGATGGCGGCGGCAGCTACAACTACAGTGCTAACTGCATCTCCTCCCTCAACGCCCCAGTTGCAGGATCAGTGTCAGGGCACCGATCAAGCTCCCTGCACTACTGAGCGGACGCTGGAGGCCATACCACTCTGTGATCTGGCTCTACTGATTCCAACCTCGACCCAGGCTGATTATTTATCTGGGGGAAGCACTGCACCTACTATTCAAGGTGTTTTATCAGAGGGCATGCAGGACATCCCAAATGTAAGTACTGCCCTTGATATGTAACTTCTGTCTTGGAAGAGTAGCAGTGATGCCGATTTGCCATGCTATGCTCCTAGAGAGGTGTTAGACGAGGATTCATCAGGCGAATTTAATTTGGAATGCTGAGTGGCAATTCTAAGCCAGGGGTGATCTTAAAGGTTGTGGCTGCAAGAGACCACTCACTTGCTCATATATGCTCTGCGGTCATTATGGCAAGCCAGGCAATCAGGTCGTCAAGAGTAGCCCTTTGAGGAAATTGATCACTTCCACGGGAGAAGTTAATTTGATTATATCTCGGCTGTCTGCTTTGCTCACAAGGCCAGAAGTGAAAAAACGTTCCCTCAGCAACAAGCACAACTGGTTCCACACTCTCTGCATATATGCTCCACTCTGAATCCTGGCTATCCCTCAGATATCTCTTCAGAGACTCTATCTGAACAATCTCTTCTACTTATGACTAAGAAGGGTGGCATATGGAGGAGGGTCTACAACAACCGTCTTTAAGATCAGTTATGTTGGTCCTACAAATTCAAAGGGCTGAGGCACAAGTCTGTTATATCCAGGCAAGAGCAGATCATTTACACATGCAATAATCACTTGAAAAAGTCTCCAGGCAGATCAGTAACCTTGCAACCGATGTGGCAGATCTGCAGGAGAGGGTTGCCCATAATGAGGAACAAGCAACAACTACAGCTAAGTCTAAGAGGACCTACTAAAATCATCTCTAAGCTAAGATTGAGGACATTGAAAATCGGCACAGGCGGAACAATTTGAGGATTTTTGGGATAACGGAAGGCAAAGAAGGCTCTGACCCCTGGCAATATATGGTTCAATTGTGCATGAAGGCTTTCCCTGATTTAAGCGATTGGGACTGACAAATACAACATGCTCATCTGCTTCCTTTCAGTCGTAATGTCTCCGGTATTGAAGCAACACAACCCGACCTATTTTGATATATATATTGGGAACTTCCTCCTGAGACAAGGTATTTCTCTTACAGCTCGACCGACATCACCAGTCTTAATTGACAAATTGTCGATTGTTGCAAGCTCAGATTTATGCAGATCCACAAGGGACCAGAGATGGAAGCTTTGGCAGTTTAACGATCCATTTAAAGCACAGGTGCTCAAGCTTTCTTGCAGGAACCTGCGCGCCTCGTAATTATGAAGGGTGGTCGCTCTAAGATGTGCTTTTCGGAAGAAGGCCTTGGCTTAGGTGAGAGGGGCGAACAATCATACCTTACTGGCAAATAACTTATGAAATGATATATGTTATAATGGCACTATAGCTTTGCTTTTCCTTTTTTTCTCCCTTTTCATCTCTCCTCTTTCCTTCATCTTTTTTTTAAATCTTGGTTTCTGACGCTTTGTTACTTTCAAATTTCGATATTCTTATTATGGGTGGGTGGGGTTTCCGGGCTGGACGGGCTGGGGGCTCTCTTGGGCTGTTCTCCATCAACGGCTCCAGAACGGGGTGATTCCTTCCCTAGGGCACGGGGGTGGGTTCTTGTGTGTGTGAGGTGGTGGTTCCAGTGGGCACTCACCTTAAAATTTATGTTATGGATGGTCTCATTCAGGCTACTCAGGTTTATCGGCCCACATGCACAGGGTGGGGGGGTGGGAGAAATAGGTCATAATAGGTTGAATTCAAACAGGATTTATATTTTGCTTTTTAATGGATATGTTAAATTTACATTGGAATATCCAAACATGGGAATTCAGATTTTTTTTCATTTTGTTTAGATGGCAAAAATGGCTAAGAATAAATGTATGTGTTGGAATGTGTCAGGGATTAATGCACCGTCCAAACAGCAATTAGTACGAGAAGAAATGTAACATTATAAACCCCATGTGGTGGCCTTGACAGACACTCACTTGGCATACAAAGACAGGGCCCTACTTAAGGATCTGGGGTACAATACTGTTGCCTGTACAAAACAGACTACAGCAATTCAAGGGTTGGTGGTGCTCTCCTCTAAAAAGTTTCAGGGCCAAGGCTGATGAGTCCACGGCTGATGAGTTTTTCTACAGTTGTTTTTATGTTCTGTTAAATTTGGATTATGTGTTGTTTATGGACCAAATACTGATGACCTCCAAATATTTGATACACTTTCCCTGGAATTATTGAGCTGGGCGTGGGAATTGATTTTAATGGGGGACTTCAACTATGTAATGGACTTCCCTGACTGACCTAATTAAATTATATGGTATTTGTGATGCCTGACGGACTCTTTATCCAACAGATCCTGGTTACACATATTATTCCCATCCTCACAAGCAATATTCAAGAATAGACATGGTCTTCATTAAGCGTATGTGGCTTGAAACAATGGAAATGTCAGTATGCCCAAGTATAATATCAGATCATAGTCCAATCAATTGTGATTGGTCAAATCCTCCTAGGTTCACTTTCCCTCACCATTTTTGTTGA
The DNA here is from genome assembly GCF_964263255.1 of Lissotriton vulgaris. Taxonomy (NCBI): domain Eukaryota; kingdom Metazoa; phylum Chordata; class Amphibia; order Caudata; family Salamandridae; genus Lissotriton; species Lissotriton vulgaris. The sequence continues at coordinate 816,133,148 of NC_141687.1, read as the reverse complement.
CTAATAGTGAGTAGATTAATCTTATTTCGGACTCTCTTAGGGAGTTTCTTACGGCTTCACCATCAATAATAGGGGACACAATGAAGGCATATGTCCATGGTATCACGCTTCAATATGTAGTCAAACAAATTAGAGCCACTTCCAATGAAGTTAACTTTTTATATCAAATGGTCCGCCACCTTGAATTGCTTCATGCACTTACGATTACACAGGGTGCTATTGATGCATGCCAAGTATTTACTCAAATTCTAGAGATGGGGGCTTGTGCTGGACAGTGAATGAGGGAACAGATAGCTGCTAGATTTGTTAAATATAAGAGTCTTCAGTATGAATATGGGGAAAGGGTCGGTAGAGTATTAGCATATCAAGTTACAGAAAAACAAAATAAGGGTAAAATTCAGGCCATCAAGGGACTAGATGGGAAGTTCTATTCAAATACCACACCCATTCTAGAACAATTTTCTCTATTTTATGGAAAGCTATGAATGAATGAATGAATGTTGGATTTATAGAGCGCGTGGTTACCCGGAAGCGTCCCAGCGCTGTACCACTGGGGAACCCGTCCTGGCTTTCCCTGTGAGATGGTCCCTTTACTGGGCATCCCCAAGGTGCATCCAGGCATCCCCGGCGGTGATGGGGCCGGAGTGGAGATTAAGCAAGCTATTGCCCAGAGTTGCAGCGTGGGACCCCACGGTTAGAGTGGCACCGAGGCGAGATTTATCGGGCCCGCTGACATTGGTCCTGCACCCGGCCGCGTCGGGAATTGAACCCTGGTCCCGGGCCGACCTCTGCCTCCGGGTCTGCCGCCTCTAACCGTTGAGCCACACTTCTCCACTATATAGCCAGTCACAAGAGTTTGATTGATGTAAATGTATAGAATACATTTTGACGCTGCAATCTCCCATCTCTTGGGAAGGACCAGTTAAAGGATCCAGGTGGTGCCTTTTCTGATTTGCAAGATGCTTTTGGGTTACGCCACCATTCTTTTTTAAAATATCTTCAATTGAGGGATTACATGCGGACAAGTGTCAAGCAAGCACAGGACATTGATTTTGTTTAAATATCTTCATTGGTTTTTTCTGATTTTATCATAACTGGCATCAACTTTTAAGATAATATTAGCACATCATTCCTGCTTACAGATACATAGATTATGTTGGTTACATACGTAGAAGTCTCAGTATGCTATTGCACGCATGTATTGCCACATAATAGTCTGTGTGTCTGATGCAAGGCCATGCACAGCATAATCAGGACATTGCTTGTCTGGGCCAGTACCAAAATACCTGATATACATGCTATTCCATCACATAAAAATAACCTGTCGTTCAGACTAGAACAACATTATAGATAAAATAATGTAGATTAACAATGTGTGATAAGAAGTCACGTGCGGGTACCAATAAGACCTATTTTCCCAATAAACATGTAATCAAAACTCAAACTTACAACACTACAAACTGCCATCTAGACTATGTAAGTCGGGTCAAGCACAGGACATTGATAGGTCTGATCTCTCTTCATACTATTTTAAGCCTGATATTTAACTTACCACAAGATTGATTTATCAAGCATTTCTACAATTTGTTGTGGAAGACACTCCATTATTAGCATCAAAATGGAGCAGACTTTTATCATCTGACTTATCGGCTGAAGAAATTCAGAGGGCTAGAGATCTGCTAGATCGTTTGGTACACTCTATTAACTGTATAACAAATTGGCGCATGTTTTGTCTTTTATACTATACCCCAGATGTCTTTGTAAAATGGGGGGTAACTGCTCCGACAGGTGGAACAAATAGTACAAGATGCCTAAAGTGCAATCTCTTTGCAGCTGATGTCCGACATATGTTTGCACTCTGCTCCTGTTTACAAAAATTCTGGGAAGGGTTGATGCAGAATATGTCATTAATCTTGAGCTTGCCCATAAATGTATCAGTCAAGTAGAAAATGATGGGTATTATGCATGAATTTGTGGGGGGCTCTCAGAAATTTATTAAATCATGCTAGCATCTGTCCGACCCTGTATTGCAACGGCATGGATCTCCGAGAGTGATCCTAATTACTTTAAGTTGCGAACCCTTATTTATCAAATATATGAATTGGAGCTAGCTTTGGCTAAAGCAAGGGATTTTTCCTCGCTCCAAAAATTTGATAAGAGCTGGCAAAATATCAGATGGGATCTTTCTTATGTCGATAATGATTGATTGGAAGGTGAAATGGTCTTATATATGTTTATATCCCTGTAATGTCATGTAATATAATCTAATCTTGGTCAGACTTTTAATTAATTTGGTAATTTCGGTGAATCGATGTATGAATATGTTAATGATAAATTGTGACTATTTGCACTGTTCTTTTCTATGATAATGTTAACCTGTATGAATTGCTATTCATTGGTTACTCTATGACCAATTGTTGTGTGTCGATTTAGATACCGTATATAGGTTACCCGATTTATGAGCTTATATAGGCACAATTTGCATTGCCCATATTTAGGCATTGAAATCCTACCCTTATTTAGGCATTATCCATGCTAACCAAATACAGGCTTGGCCACCTACATCCGTCCATCTACGTCACAATGAGTTAAGCCTTTAGGACTTCCCCTCACTTGGATATTGATTTCTCCAAGAACTCATTTATTATGCAATATACCTTGACTTACCATGGCAAACCACGGTTTGGCTGCCTACTTGCACGACGCAGCTCGCCACGGCAAGTTCGGAAGGAAGTCAAGTCCCCGATTGACACACTGACCAGACGCCGTCATCCTCCTCACAGAGAATCCAGCTCCAGTGTTTCTGACTCCCCTTGCGGGGTGTTAGAGATTGAGACTCTGAAAGAGATTCCAACCTCACTCATTCTAAGGTATGGAGTGGCCCAGAACCTAGAGGGACTTTTGACAAATCTTGGCAACACCAATCTAAACTATAGCCCAACTAGACTATAGACAAACAGCACCTACTTCTTACCTCGTACTAGACTTAGGTTAGGTATACTGGGGTAGAACTAGCTAGAAGCAACAGTTGAGTATTCACAGTTTAGCCTGTATTATTTATGTATGTATTTTTATCTGTCATAGCTACACACCATGCTATTGCAGTATTATTTTATCTTACTGATAACGCTGTACGAATTATACTTCGCCTTCTGTCTTACGATTGTACCAGTTCATATCTCTTGCCCGAGAAATAATACTGTTCAATAAACCTTTTTTATTGAAATGCCCATCTTTCTATTTATGTGTAACTCTGTAGAAACGAAGCATGCACGATTGACTGAGTGAAACTGTTATCTATTGTTTCCACAATTCTGAGATTGTTCCAATTCTAAGGGACACAAAGTTGTAATGTTTATGGGGTTGTCAGAAACTAATCCCTTCTTGTTTATTCGAGAAGTTTCTAGTGACCTCTTAGTTAGCTGGCACACACAATTAATTAAGTTTAATGTACTCAATAGATACAGACTGACCTCAGTCCTATGCCAAAACTATAGTGTATATTATTCCAATGCGCAGAGCCTATCAGGGATTTAGGAACTACACTACACAATGAAAAAAAAAAGAAACATATAGCTTTAGATATTGCATAATCCCTTACTCATATTTGTATTCAAATTCTTTTTAAGAAAAATTAAAAATCATTGTTTCTTTAGATATTATATATACCCATTTACATCACAGCACAAATATCAAACCAGACCCGATTAACTGTTAACTGTTAACTATTTTAATGCTCACAGTTTTATGAGTAACTATACTGTTTGAACTGATATTATTGTCTTTGATTTGTATTCTTTTATGGTGATTTTATACTGAATAAAGATTTATATATGTCATAACATATTAAATATTACAATTACTATAAAAAGTAATGTAACTTCAGGCATGGCAGACATGTGTAGTAATCAGATTAAAACATGCAAATATAGGAATACATTTACTTATATTTAAAATTGTACACATACTAATTAATGAGTTATTTAAAAAAACTTCACATCTAACACTACTTTATATGCGCTCGCTGATGCATCATAACACAAACACACACACACGACTCACATCCATAGTTCCATATTGTCTCAAAGAACAAGGGGTAAATAGCAGAGCCCAGACTGCTTCCAAATTGAATATTTGTCTGGTGAGTGTCATTTTCCTCTGATGAAAAATGTGTTCTTATTCTTTTTGATTAGTAGTTTTACATTATGTAGGCAGTGATCTCTGCCTTTGATATGCAGAACTGTTTGCTGGGTGTTTGATTAACATATGCCTGTGAAGTTACCAGCTGTAACTTTAAAGGTGCATTTTGAGTTATATGTGTCACCAACCCCTCGTTTGAAGGGCTAGGGACACCAACTTGAGCTAGTAGGTGTAAATTTATACATGGAGTTACTGAATTGCAACTAAGTGGAGAGATCTCCACATGTATATTTCCCTTTGGGATTTGTGTATCAGAAACTTTCCTGTGATCAGCCTCACTAAACTGTAATAACTTTCCAAATCTATCACTAATCTTCTCTGATGTTTTTGTTGTGTAGTTATATGGCTTAGTTTATTAAAATTACTGTTAACCTCTCTTTGCAGTCTCTGGAAGATAATGTATGGGATCTTCTGTGTGAAGCGGACAAGGTAGCAGACAATAATATTGAACAAAGCCAGGTGTATGAAGCAATGGCAGAAACTCTGGGAGAAGCCTGGACCGCTCTTGTCCACATGCTTGAAAAGCGAAAGGAACTTCTTAGTTTAGCTTCAGAATTCTTTGACAATGCACTGGAGGTATGTAATATATTTATTTACTACACAGTTTTTTATGCTATATGCTAATATAGTCAAGTTAAGAGTAACATAATTATTTTGCATTTATACAATGGCAATATTGGCAACAAAGCACTTGCATGGAAACCAGTTTGGTGCAAGGCTTCTTTATGTTGATGGAGCCCTGCGCCAATCTGTGATGAGCATTGTCAGGAACCGCCAGGACGGCGGTCCCTAATTAATGCTTTAGAAAATACCATAGCTTCAGCAGGTGACAAATTCAGCAGGTGGTATCTCGGCAGGAGCGACAAAGTAATTTACACCATCTCCGTGGCTGACAAAAAGGCCATCTGACTAGATACATATCTGTCCTTTATTCTGTTCAGAGACAGTACTTAAAGAACTTCACATTTAAGCAATGGCCTACATAAAGGATGTGCGATAGCCCCAATTCTTTTTAGTGGCATATCTTTCCACTATTGTAAATAATTCAAATTCCTTTTCCCCAAATATTGGAGTGACCTACATTCCTTGTTCAATGTATGCAGATGATATTCTTATTTTAGATTATACTCTGAGAGGCCTTCAGAAAGAAACTTGATGCACTAACAGTATATTGTGCGCCAAACAACTTTAGGATGAACTTAGATAGGACTGAAAAATGCTAGTCTTTGGTAAAAGAGTGTCTATCCTCAGCTGGTTTATAGATAAATTGAAAGTTGAAGCAGTCAAAACATGCATATAATTAAGGTTATATTTTAATGCTAATTTAAAATGAAATTATTACAGGCATGGCCACCTGTGATTTTTAATGATATGTAATTGCCTTATCCTCCACTTTTGAAAGCATTTTTGCACAAAATCCCTCCAATAGCACGTTGTGGTTCTGCAATATTCTGTATGAAGAAAGGAGATATTTTAGTTCCAGTAGAAAGTGTGTGTGCATAAAAAGAACTTTTAATCTTTCAAAAAGGGTCCACGATCCAGAGCATCCTTTGTGAATTGAATTCGATTTCCTGGTCATATATGGCTGAAATACATTTTTTTTAAATTGTTATTCAGACTTATTCAGGCAGACAGCCTGACTAGAATATTCTAGATCTGTTAGACCGTAGCACAATGTAGTGAGCTAAAATGGGCTTGGGCATTTAGAAAATATGCACAAATACCAAAGAGTATATAATGTCTGCAGGGGCTTATGATAGCTGGGATCCATTCCCTCCCAAAAAACATCTCCAAAAAGGTGCATGTATTCTTGTCTAATCAACAGGATATGTGGTACTTAGCCCACAAATCTTTGATAAATATGACATGTTTATCTCTGGGAAATTGTGACATGTTTCCATATTGGGTTTATTTGTCAGACCCTTTTCTTCATCAAGAAAGTTTAAAATATAACATAGGATGTAATTCCTTATTGGTAGTCCACAGTTTGGATGTAAACATCAGGGAAAATAAAGGCTATTGTGTATGCACCTTAAAAAGAAAATCTACCATTGTTCATGTATTAATTGATGGATCTCTAATTTAAAATGAGTCAGAAATGTTTTAAAACTTTATTTTGAAAGTATGGTGTCTTATCGCAATTTTATTTTTGGGGAAAAAATGTGATGCATCGATGTGATAGTGGGATTGGGATTTTTTTAAATATCTGTGAGAAATGTGGATCATCTTGATTGTGCTTTGCCGAAATGTATTGTTTTATATAATTTTATGGACAATTGTCTCACTAAACACATTATTGTTTCCGTTTTACATGAACAAGATACATATGCCACTAAGGAAGCTTTGCAATGCTTGTTAATTGTAACTTCAAACATCTAAAATGGGAAAAGAATCCTATCCAACCAATAGTGTAGAGCTCAAACTGTTACAAGGTCTACTTAATAGAAAAGCTAGGTTGTACATTTATTCATAAATTGTAATTATTTATGTCATTAAGGTTTTGGGCTCTGCTGCCTTCAGATTTTTCATGTGTGTAGTAACTGAGATAGGAAAAGAAAGGTATAATGAATTCAATGAGATGACTTTTTAATTTTTAATTTTTTTGAGTTTTATATAGCGCAAACTAGACCCGAGACACAGGGTATCAGAGCGCTTTACATGAGAATCAGTTTTGTTACAGATGGACACATTCATTTTTGTTAGGCACGGGGAGATTACGTTATTTGCCCAGAATCACAGGATGTTGAGCGTCGTTACCGAGACTCGGACCTGGTTCCCCAGCTTCGAGGTCGACCGCTCTAACCATAAGTCTACATCCTCCCAAAACGTGAAACATTGATTGCAGATTGTTCCACTATTTCTATATGGCATGGGTCACACTAGGGCAGGGGTCTCCAAACCGGTCTTGGAGGGCCGGATCCATGCCAGATTTTTTAAATTACTACATGTATCTCAATGGGGATATCCAAAAAGTCTGGCATGGATCTGGCCTTCCAGGACCGGTTTGGAGACCCCTGCACTAGGGTATTTAGTTTCAAAGTACCTTCCACTGTGATTAAAATGTGTGATAGCTGATAATAACCTCTCTGGGAGATAGGGACTTTGTTTTGGTAGTGATATCTTTGTGCTGGTTTGACTTGAGGAAATCTTGGTTCCAAGATTATTGTTAATAGATGTGTTTGGAACCATGTTGTAAGGAAACGTGTGTTGCTGTTTTATGGTTTTTACTGGCAAAAGGAGGATAGCAGTGCAGTAAGGAAATGGCTGCGAGTTCTTACACATTTCCCTGGTTATTTCCAATCCCAGGGGGATAGGGGATGTTGAACCAGGGTTTGTAAGCGATTTAGTAAACTTGCGACTAGTTGCATTAGTTGTAGGTCTTTTAGGATGTTATGTGCAAGATGAGCTGTTTAAAAAATATATATATATATTATATGTGGGCTTTATCATAGTTTAACTATGACTCCATCAGCATGTGGTAGTGTACTAATGTTGAGGCAAGAAGGTGGGATTGCACTTGACGTGCAGTGTTGATGCTCTTTTTAAATTTTCAGAGGTTGAAGTCAGCTTTGTTGGGTGAATATTCAATTATAAAGTATTGTCAGTTACAGAGTGCTTCAGCTTCAGGAAGTTCCTGAAGAATGTTTTTGCTGCAAGCTTTGAATGTTGGGAGAGTAAGAAATAGATCTGACATGAAGATTAAATTACATGTGATCCATACCTTGGTGGATAAATGTAATGTCATTAACCATAATTGTTCTGTGTATGCACGTTTTTAAGGGGATTTTGGCAAGGACAGAATTTACAGGAACCAAAGAGTAGCTTGGGGGGGATGGGGTGGGGAAAACAGTAGCATTTTAATGAAGTGAATCTTTTATAGATCAAAGAACATAATTTTGCTATTATTACTAGAAACGGATAGATAAGGATACTTAATCAAATTTAGGCAATGTTTGTTTTAGAAAGAGGTCTCCAGCAATGATTTCCTATAGATATAGAATGAATAGTGGTAATAGTTTGTGTTATTATTCACCAATAATCTCCTTGTTTACAAAATGGAAAATATATTACATTAACCTGAGTAAATGTATCAATATTAAGGTTGTTGAAATAAATACAAGTATACCACAGATCATGCTAATTTCATATAAATGTGCGAGATTATTCACTTGGGGCAAAAGAACACTTGCTTTAAAATCAGCATGTGATATTATTAAACTTGACTCATCAAATTATTAAACAGGCATATAAATTGCTATTCAATCACACTATGACCATTTTTCTAGGTGTTATTTTTAATTAGTACTTGTATAATGCACAATCTATCAATAGTTTATCGAAGTCGGAAAGAATTTTTTTTTCAGATTCTAATGTTAACTATATGACTGTGATGGTTAGATAGATACCAGATCCTGGGAAATACTAACTGATGACACAACATCCTCATATAATTGGCATATCTGTTCATATTAAAATAATGCAAGGCTTGGTATTCTACACAGATATATCTGACTGGTAATAGAGTTAAATAGCTCTCATCACCTACCAACCCTCTCATAAAATGCAGCAATATTGCTGAACCTTTATTTTCTATTACAGTTCATTAAATGGGATTGGGAGAACAGGAATTATTTTTTACCTGTTCAAATGGGGATAAATAGCAGAATTTCAAAATATGGAACCGACAATGAACACTTGATTTGATTTATTAATTGCATCGCAGACACATACACCTTTGAGCTCCGATACAAATATTCCATAGTGGTCAAAATGTAAGTTTGTGGGTTTCATTGATGGCCCTGTTGATCAAGGAAGATTAATTTGTAAGGCTGAATAAACATTAAAGCGAATATAGATTGGAAGCCTAATAGATATGTGATTAAAAGAAAATAGATAGTTTGAAAGAATGTTTTATACCATGAAGTGTTTAACATGTTTGTTACTGATATATTTTTTAAGCATTGCCTCTTCCCAGGTGGATTGGACTTGCAGGTAATTTTGAAAGGCATTGGAGAACATCTTTGAAGATATTAGGAAATGAGCTATGCTAAAGCAAATGCCAATAAACACCTCGGTCCAAAGTCCATAGACTCCATAGATGAATAATAGGAAGAAAAGCTGAAGTCACTCAACTTGCATTTAAGAAAGACTTGGTTAATGTTATGGAATGGATGAGGAAAAACTATGTAAAATGCAACTCCAATCAAACGGAGGTAGTAACTATTTGGCCTGTCATCTGAGGACTAGTCTGAGCATTGGTGGCCAGAAAAGCTAGGCCCCCTCATGAGTATACCACAGTAGCAAAAAACTTAGAGGTGGAATTTGACAATACACTATTTCTTTACCCCACAGATACTGTCAGTTGCAGACACTTGTTTCTCACTGATAAGGACACTGAAGAAAACGTTGGAATATGTGCCGACTGAAACCAGAAAAAAACATTGTGCATGCGATTACTTCAAGACTTGGTTATACCAATGTCTTGTATTTAGGTTTGTCCAACTACCTATTACATCTACTGCTGATACTAAAAAATACTGCGGCAAGGCTGGCCTTACAGTTCCCTCGTCGACAATCTGTTAGGCCACACCTTAAAGAATTACACTGGCTGCTAGTAAAAATACATCCTTTTCAAATCTTTGGTTTTGGCCCATGAAGTGTTTTACAACAACTCGCCAAAATACTTGAGCATCAGTTTTTGCCTTTATCAACTAGCAAGAGCTCTAAGATTTTCAGATATCTTGCTGCTGAAGATTACACATTCAGGCGTATGACCTATGGGTGCTGTTGCTTTACTCATCTAGCCTCCTAAGCCTGGAATGACCTTCCACTCCCCTGCAACAACTTACAAAGGAAAGCCGGTTTAAGCATTTACTTAAAACATGGATCTTCAACCACTAACTTCATGAAATGTATGTGACCGTAGCAAAATTGTGGCACTGGGACACCTAATCTGCCGGCTTTGTGCTTTATAAATTTAGTTTGGTTTGATGTAATGTCTTCCCATCCCTGGGATGTTGGCTGTCAGGCAGACATCAGCCCAGGTTGCACAGTACTCCTATAAGTACTCTTTGGAACACTCTTTGCCTTGGTCATAGACAACAAGAACAAAGTTTTATACGTAACGGCAGATAGGTGTTGTGGATCCACTGCCTCAAACTCTTAAACTTGTTCGGGCTATTCTTCTGGCACAGCTTTTGTGTAGAGTAATGCTTCTCACAGCAGGTTTGCTTTCATCCTGGAATACCCACTACAGAGGCACCAAGAGGGGTGGGAATTCTACACCTGTCTGTCAGCCCACCTGAAGGAGTAATCAGGGGAAGAAAAAAGGGCAGGTCTCATCAAAAGGGTTCCTCGCCTTTCACAACAGAGTCTGGTGTTCTACCCTTCACACCTACCATTCATTAAATGGCAGTATTCAAGAAAACGAATTAGCAACTGTTTGCTAACCAAATTGCATCTTAAAAGATCTAAATCGAGCCTTGTATCCACTCGCCTCACTTCGGTGTCCACGTCTCTTCTCGTCAGCTGCAATAATGCAAGCAACATACTTCAATATCTGAGAACAGTGCTCACTCTCCATCTTGTGCAAAGCCAGCCCTGAGGCATCTAAAATGACCCACTGGCCTCCATTACTCTGACTCTCTCACATTTACAATGCATGTATCACACAGGCTACACAGGGACAGTAGCCCTCTGCCACAAATCTAAGCACACTTGTTGAGTCCCTTCAGGTTACAAGACAAGCCAAGGACCTTTCATAGGCAGGGACAGGCCTAGGTCTACATGTGCATTCTTATATTTACATGATACCAGAGCCAATATTAAACGGCTGGATACAAAGTGCACACTCTCGCACTCAGGACAAGATAACACGCCCATTACCGTACAGTGGACATTCCAGCCTCCACATCCCACATGGAATCTCATCTAATCAAAAATCATTCCCTTATGTCTAGTGTGTGAATTGCTCCTTAAATTTATGGACTGCCTACACACAAAAAAATAAATAAATAAATAAACTTAAACTTGACTGCCTACACAAGTATGAAACCCAAGATCATATGACCTAGGGAAACACACATCTGGGTGAAGCCTAGGCAGGGATATGTTTCTGTCTAATGAAGACTGAAATAAACGACATTTGGTGGTAAAAGCTGAAAATTGGACACACATCTGGTTCAGCATGTTTGCCTGGCCAGCCAGTCAGGCGAATGCTTCTGGCATCAAAGGAGAGAATCCTTGTGATGTGTAGCTGTTGAAAATGTATGGTTATAGTAGGTTTCTGTACAGTTCAGATGTGATACCTGTTGTCAAAAGACAGGTAGCATAAACCTGAATTTCGATTTCAGTTACTTTACCAATTTCCCAAATGCACTAGACACCCATGCTCGGGAGAGAGGCCCAGAGGCATACATTTAGGTGTCAAGCATTGGCATGGACATATTCCTGTGTGAGGGAGACTTTAATTTCAGTGTGATCTCCCATCTCGTCAGTCAGGGTGAGGGAGGAATGGTAGCCAGTGATAGAAACATTAGGATTAAATGTAGATGTGTAAATATATAGTCATAGTATATTTCCCTACAGCTCCAGGGCGATACCTGTGAGAAAAAGACAGGTTGCCTAAAGAGGCATTCCACTTGCACTTTACTAATTTTCTAAATGCAATGCACCCAGTTCATTGTCCTGTCTTGTCTTGTACCGTTAAACTTCAGAAGCCCAGTGGAACAAAGCTAGGGGTCGCTCCTAGGCAGGGATATGTTCCTGTGTGGTGGAGACTGGAGAGAATTACCATATTTTGGGACCAAAATTACTAACAATTTAACACCGTCTTGTGCAGAGTGTTAAACCAGCTAGCCAGTGAGGGAAGGGAGGTCTGGCTTACACCATTAGATTCATTGAGCCATGTAGAATTGGAAAATATCTAGCTTTTCTACTTTCCATATACTCCCGAATATGTCATCAAATGAACAGCGCACCATAAACAGTGATTCAGCCACAATTGTGTAATCTGGCTAGCATGTATAATTGATTGTTCACAATACATTTGCTTGGCAAATCCACACACATTCGATATTGTCAGACTACATACTTTAGGGGCAAGATTTCCTTGGTTAGTATGAGTGAATCATTTCCTAGACCGCCTTTGTAAGGGATCCTTCAAGGATTGTGTGTAAGAGACTGCCAGATTCCCAGGCTTCATGTGTGAAGTATTTGAGAGAGAAGTGTAATGGTTTTACTTTAGCCTCTTGAGTAGTGATGCTCTTTCCTCCTGGGTTTCATGTCAGTGTCCAGGTCATACAATACTTTTTTTTAACTGTTTTACTTTTTAAAAAAAAAAAATTTAATTATTTTATTAGTCTTTTGGAGAGTGGTGTGCACAGACACTACATGCAAAAAGAGTGTGGACTGGTTCTAGGGCGCAGTGCCAATGAGCAGTCACTCATGGTCGTGAACCACAGAAGGAAAGAGCTCCAGTCTCCATCATCCACAGAAACCTGGATAACTGTTGTCAGGCTGCAACACTGCTCACAGGTCTAAGCAGAACTAGCAGCAACCTGCACATCTATTGCATACATGCAGGACCCATAAGTGAACCCTGCATTTGCTTTCCAAGGTCCCAGTAGAGTGCTATAAGGTCAATATCTGCATCAGTAAACATCACAGGCCTTTGTATTTGCACCAGCTGTCAAACATGGGCGCAACCCCGTGGGTTCCATACGCATTAACCAGAAAGCTGCAAACATGTACACAAGTCCTAGCTGAACCAAAGGTGATGGACTCTGATACTAGCATCAAGAACACTGTGTCCCCCAATGTTGGCTGTGCTCCATCTGCCGAGCAGCACTCTGGGTTATTGGCACATAGACTATGGTGGCAGTAAGTAGGAAATGACTCCCTAGCACTGGTCCTCAGCCTCACACCAGTTTCCCAACAGCAGGTCAGGATCTTGGCCCCTAAACTATGCAGGATCTGTTGAGCAGCCCCCATGGTGCTTTGACTGTGTCAACATTATAAGGGAAGTTGGTCTCTAATGCCTACTTCAGCAGAAGATGTCAGACAGCATCCGGTCAGCACTACACCTCTGGCCACTGTACATGAAGGCCACCAAGTGTCCCAAAACAGCATATCACTTCTTCATGACGTGCTGTGATCATGGATAACATTTTCAGCTTAAGGAAATCTAATAAAACTGCAGCTAAATATGTTTCTGTTGACGGCTATTTAGTGGTCCCTGTAACGAATGAGTTCTTCAGCATGCCCTGGTTTTTTAGCTGCTCATTCTTGGTTTTGAGCGCATACTTACATTAAAAACAAAACGACACGTCCCACAAAACAAAGTGATGGTGGGTTAATACAAGCCAGGCCTGTTTTAATGTGTCATACTTGCAATAGGGCTGTTCAGTATCTAAGCGGGCTTTATGTGACGTTCGCTTGCAAATCTGCTCACTGTGCCCTACCCTCAATTCTATGTGAGGGTCCCTTGCTTAGCTGCAAGTGAGGAAAGCATCCATGCCAGGTCTGTGTGAGAGGAGTCTCCACATTCAGATCTGGCCAGAAATCATTTCCAAGCTCCCTTAAGCTCAGGCTCATGCAATGTGCAGATTCTCTGACCCAGAATGCCAAGCCGCAGTGATATTAGCAAACCAAATAGGCCATGTACGGGTGTCAGACAGGGCCAGTGATGTGACAAATGTGTGTCCCCTCAGATAATTGTGATCATCAAGAGAGGGGCTCTTTTACACCCCACCGGCATCCCATACGAGGGCTGCACCTAGGACCACTGTGTATGTGAGAATAATAGGCAAAGCCAAGTGGTGTAGGAGAATTATGGATACAATTCCGGAAGATGGCTCAAGGGACCTATGTGCACGTAGCTGCCACGTGGTCACATTTAATATGTTGTAAGGGTCCCAGGAGTATAACCCATAGACCAAGTTGAGGTCTGGGTAAGTATGTGAAAATAAACAACATCTCAAGTGGTATCAATAAGGGAGTCAGTTAAGCAAGTATGTACATTACATTACAAGGACAAGAAGAAGGGAGACTCCGAAAAAGTTTCATTAAAGTATTCATGGCATCATATATTTGAAGTTTGCAAATAAAATACAAGTTGTAGCAGCGCTGTAGGCACAGAATGCGTAGGCAGCGCGAATTGGACTTGTTGCACAATTGTGATCATGACACAAATATGTGGCGACGCAAGGGACAATGTGAGATCAGCGAAGAGGCCCAAGGTGACAAAAGTAAGTGACTTATGTACAGTGAACACTTTGTGTTTCAAAAATGAATGATTTACAATATTAGGGTATGTAATAGCTGAGCGAATTCATTGCACCACAAGGAGTTAGGCACCATTAGTTGCGCTGAGGAGTTGACGACATTTCGATCCTATTCAGTCAGGATTATCTTCAGGACTGGGTAGCTGGAGGGACAGTGCTGTGGGTTAGACTGGATGTGAAGAAAGGGGGTCGTGACCAATCTGGGCACAGCGGGCATCGTCTGCTGTATACGGGGGCTGAGAGGTGATGAACACAGCCCTGTGTCCACAGGTCAGGCACGAACGTTGTATATGTGGGACGATGTCAGGCGTTGAGGCTCCACAGGGAGTGGGAGTCCTTGGGGAGGTAGAACGGTCCTGCAGCGTTGGTGATTGAGACCTGTAGGTGATTGGGCGGTGTGTTCAATGAGGGTGGCTGGGCGCCGCAAACTGCACCCGGAATGGTGTGCGGTGGTAGTGCTGGAGATCCAACGCGGAGGGGGAGGCGGTCTTAGAGGGACCCTGGCGGTTGGATGATGAACCCGTCAATGTGGAGTTAATCCAGATGGTTGGGAACGCACGGATCAGCGTGCGGCAGCCCAGTCGTGTGCGGTCACACAAAGACCAAGACCGCCTTCGCCTCCTTTAAGCTCAATAAACCCTCATGGTGATGGGGAAAACTTGGCTATCTTGTCTGGGGTATAATAAAGTCTATTGATGACAAAAAAGTGATTCTTTTTTAAACTTGCAGGTTTGATGTATTTATATAGTAATTTCAATGAAGGCTCGAACAGGGCGTCTCTAGAGGGTTCAAGGGGGGTTTGATTCCAGACCAAAGATAGGGATGGGATTTCCAGATCTTCAGCTTCTAATAGATTGTTATACCACACTGATATCTCTTTCTTTATTTGGTGTACAGATTGTAACAAACGCTCAATGTCCCAATTCCCTCTTTCATCCCCCTTTTCTGCATCGAACCAGGATACCAGTTGTAGATACTTAAATCTGGAAAACCCTGTGCCGATCCTAGCCCTCAGTAATTCCCAAGGGTGGATCCCCTCCGTATCTAACAAGTCGGACCACATATTTATGCCTGCTCTCTTGATGGGTACCACCAAACTGTCCCTAAGACATAAAGGTGTTCCAGGGGAATCCCAAATAGACGCTAGGTCTGAGTAGTATCCTATCCCCCATCTAATTCTGACTTTGTACCATGTTTCCAAGGCTGCCCTGAGAACTTTCAAACATACTCGCTTGAAGTATTTTGGGGCCCAAACTTATATAGGAAAGCCTCACCACCTCCTCCTCCTTCCGTTATTGCCATTTCTCCCAACAGCCTTCCCCAAGCCGACGCTTCTGGTTTCGTAAGTAGCATTCGAACTCCTTTAAACTGAAATGCTACCGCTAACCAGCTAATATCAGGAAGAGCCACCCCCCCTTTATTGAGTCTGCGTCTCAGTTTCTTCCAGGTTAGCCTTGCACCCTTGTCTCCCCAGATAAAGCTCCCAATCTTACCCTGCACCTTGCTAATGCTCTTGTGTGGAAAGGCCAGGGGTATTATACTAAACAGTTAAGACAGCTTGGGAAGAATGACCATCTTTACTAAATTTACTTTCCCATAGATTGTTAAGGGGAGGTTCCTCCAGCTGCTAAAGAGGCGGTCTATTTCTTTGATAGTTCTATGTAGGTTAATGTGGGGAATTTTTTCCAGGTCTTTGACAATATATATACCTAAGTATCTTAACTCGTTGCTGGTTGTTCCCTCCCATTGGTCTAGGTTCCAGCACATCACCTCAGTCTTTGATGTATTTGCTAAATAACCTGACAGGGAGCCAAACCCCTCCAGTAGCGCTTCCACACGGGGGATAACTACCTCAGGATCATTGGTGTATAATATCAAATCCTCAGCGTACAAAGCTAACTTATAGCTATAATGTTGGGACTTAAAGGGATAAATTGAGTCGTCTAATCTGATGGCCTGTGCCAGTGGCTCTATATAGATATTAAACAAGAGAGGGAAAATCGGGCAACGCTGTCGGGTTCCACTCTCGATATTAAAACTAGAAGTCAGCAAACCATTCAGAAGAATCCAAGCAGAGCTCCCCAATTGCAATTCCTCAGGGTTTGGATATAAGTGGGGTCGAAACTCATTACCTCCAGTACTTCCCAAAGGTGCACCCAGCAGACCCTATCAAAGGCCTTAGCAGTGTCCAGGGCCACTATGGCCAATGGATCAGATCTTTCAATGGCCAGGTCAATATTGCTTATAAGCAATTGTGTCTGTTCCTGGATGTACCTTCCTGCAACAAAGCCCTTCCGGTCAATATGGACAAGGTTAGAAAGCAATTTAGCCAACCTCCCTGTGAGAATACCCATTAAGATCTTGTAATCGGCATTAGGCAGAGAGATTGGACGGTATGAATCGGCTTTTAACAAGTCCTTGCCTGGCTTTAGAATTAAAAGAACTCTGGAACTTTACCAGTGATGCAGTATACTGCGTTAAAGGTGGTGCCCAGTACAGGACCCATTTCCTCTGCTAGAAGTTTATAAACTTCATTCGGCAGTGAATCCATATCTGCAGCCGTTTTATTCTTACATTTTTTAATTTGATCAGTTATCTCCTCTAAGGTGATGGGAGCATCTAAGTTGTTACAACTCTCCTCTGACAGCGAAGGCAAGGATTTACTCCTCAACCATGATTGTATGGAACTCGGGGGGGAACAAGATCTTCTTTATAAAGGTCTGAAAAAAGGGAAAGCAGACAGGTTTGCATATCTTCGATGCTGCTCGACTTCTCCCCATAGCTGTTTATTATCAATTCGTTGATATTGTTCTTGGAGCGATCAGCTCTTGCTTTCCAGGTCAATAGGGCACCAACTTTCTCCCCGTGTTCAAAGTTTTGCATATTCTTGGTATGCCATTGTGCCCTACACTTATTCTAATTTCCCCCTGTACTCCTGTCTTGTGCCGTCTAGATCACTCAAAACTTGTGACAGCTGCCCTGAGTCCCTTGATTTAGTCAGTTCCTTTCATTCTCTAGCTCGAATATTTTCTCCTCGATTGGATTTAGGGCCTAGCCTCAGCCCTATCCTTGGGCCATATAAGGATATGGAGCCTCCCCCTCAAATTTGCCTCATAGTCATCCCAAATAAAATCCATGGTTGTGGAGCCCATGTTCAAAGAAAAAAATTCTAAGAGGATTGCTTAATAGCCTGGATAATTTCAAGATCCAAAAGCATGGCCCTATTAAGCGTCCATCTTGTTTGCAACAAGAGCATTTTACTTTGATAAGAAAATTGAATTGGGGTGTGGTCTGAGAGGTGACTTGGTAAGACGGAGCTCCCTTCCAGGCCTGCCAAGGTGAATCTAATCGTTCCCGGAAAAGTGACAGTGTTTTTTGCTGTAAAACGTAAAGCCCTGTAAGTCTCCCTTCTTCGCCCTCCACACATCTACCAAATCCAAATCATGTAGCGTATTTAGCAAAGCACGACGTACTCTGCTGGCCCCAGCATAGTGACTCAAATTGGGCCAATCTTTTGATGGGTCCAAAAGAACATTAAAATCGCCACCAATAATCAGAGGGGGGTTTCCATAGTCAATATTGATTGCAATATACAAATATATGTCGAGTCATTAACATTTGGGCCATAAAACGAGGCACAGACTAAATCTGAATTCTCCAGGGCCAATTGTGCTACCAACTACCTCCCAGTCTGGTCCATCTGATAATTTTTGATAGAAAAAAGGGCACCATGTTTAATTAAGATTGCACCGCCTCTAATGTGGATCGTCTGTTGCGATGTACAGTAGCATTTTATCCAGGTCACTCTTGAGAAAATGGAACAACTTTCCGTAAAACTCAAATGTGTCTCCTGCAAAATACAAACTTGGGCTGGGGAGAGCTCCAAATATTTTAAAATCAGACTTTGCCTGAGAGGACACCTTAACCCATTAACATTCCAGGAGACAAAGATGGTCTTACTATCCTTTTTGTTTTGGTTTCTTGCCATTGACTTGTAGATCTGTTATACCGCATGACGGAATTTCCTTAAATCTAAAGTGAGATGAGGTTCATTTTTTTCTTTTTTATCTACTGCTCCCCACCCTAAGTGCCCCTCCCTCCCACCTCTCTCCTCCCCGGTGCCCCCTTCCCATGAGGAACCCTCCCCTTTTAGTCTTGTTTCAGGCTCAGCAAGCACCTTTCCGGTGTTTTGGGCATAGTCATATAAGCCAGCCGCATCACTGTCTCCCATGTCTGGTGTAACCTCGGACGTGCTCAGACCATATGATAGAAGCCAGCTTCAGGTTGTCAGCATCTTGGCTATTCTGAGGATGGTCCCTCAAACATGTGGTTTATTTGATTTGGGGTTATGTAGGTCTGGTGTAAGTAGTTGAATTGTGTCTAGTAAAATCTTGGGTACTGAGATGGCCTCTTGAACCTGCCCCTTGGTTGTCTTCCACTTCCCATTGGAGATTTCTTGTCTTAGGTCCGTTTCCCATTTGTCTTTGCCTATTGGGTGAGCAGAGTTGCTCCGTTTGTTAAGTTGATCATAGAGTCCTGTGACAGCTTTCCTACCAGTGCTGTGTTATAGTAGCCTCTGTAGGGGGGCCTATGTCGTCAGCTCCAATTGACACTGTCTCCACCAGGTGCGTACTGCGTGGTATATTGCACTGTATACTATAAAGTGTCTAGAACCTATACCATTTGTGTTGCACATATCTTGGAATGTACACCGTCTGGCCTCTGTGTATAAGTCGCCATCTTGCATCAATCTGGCATCCCCTCCCCCCCAGAGTTTCACTCCATGCACCAGCATGACACCTTTTAGCTTGGGTATTGCCCACAACACTCACTGTGTATCATACAGGGGAGGCAATCCACGTGTGTGGCTTTATTTATGCCAGCATTTTCTCCCTTTCAACATCATATCAGTCTCCTTAGGTAGTCTTCTGGAGGGGTCATTATCCATATCCGAATAGATTTGCAGTTAAGAATATGCGCTACATAAGTTCTCTCCCTGCACAGGAGCCATCTACCAGCCAGCGCATCGGCCATTGTAATTGTGCTGCAGCGTACTATGTTTTGAAACAAGTAATATTATTCAAAAGGTCTATGTCCATGTCCAGTTTGGAATTTAGGAGCATGTCACAATATTGTTTACTGCTGCAATGGTAGAGGTTTATTTATTTATTTGAAAAGTTTTATATAGCGCTGGCTAGACCAGGAGGTATCAGAGCGCTTTACATGAGGATCAGCGAGTTACAGGTAGCAAAGTTACATCAGTTACAGGAGCCAAGTATAGATATAGGAGGAAAACATGAGATTACACAGAAATGTAAGGTAATAGCGCGTAGCATAACAAAAGACCAACATCAGTTGGGGAGTGACAGATAGAGGGGGAAAGGTAAACAGAGATAAGGGATGCAGGTAGGAAAAATATGGGGAGACGAGGAAAACAATGTCCGATGTCCGGCTGGATAGGTGATGGCCGAGGAGTGAATCAGAGCCCAACTCCTCTGTAGCTGCATAGGACAGCTCCACCGGGCATCAGTCAAGGTTGCTTGGGTACAACAGGGGTAGGGAGTGCAGGTGGGAAATACAACGGGGAGACATGGAAAACAATGTCCGATGTCCGGCTGGTTAGGTGACGGCAGAGGAGTGAACCAGAGCCAAACTCCTCAATAGCTGCATAGGACAGCTCTCCAGGGCATCTCCCAACGTTGCTCGGGCACCGAGGTGAGTATATTTGAGAAGGTTTATATAGCGCTGGCTAGACCCAGGGGGTTTCAGAGCACTTAGCATGAGGAAGGCGTACAGTGGGTTACAGGGTTACATAAGTTACAGGAGCATAAACATAGTAAAGAGAAAAACTGTGATATCAAATTGACATCAGTTACTAGTACATTAAATACCAATAGAGAACAAGTTCTATGGAACATGGAGGGAGGTGGGGGAAAAGTAAAGGGGATTAGAAAGCAGATCTGGTCTGGCAGACCTGCAGTGGAGGAAAGTACTTCACGAGACATCAAAAGTCAGAGTATGCGAGTCTATAAACCGGTAAGGGTTTAGTGATAGGGCAACATCTAGTACCCGATACCATCATTGCGTTGGGTCAAAAAAGAAAAGGCATGGGTCCAAACCGAGACACAAGGGTGCCTTACTGTAATCAAAACAAGAAGTGAGGGGTTTGGTAGTCATAAGAGGGGGTCAAACTAAGGCAAAGGTCAAACTGGCAGGAAAGGCGGAGACCAGAGACATGAATCGATCATGAGATTCTGTTGTAGCCGCAAGCTGGAGAATCCAAGTCTTTGGCCTCAATAATTTCAAAACAAAATGGTGGGGTTGCAGGGCAGCAGAAATCTAATAATAAAGTAAAAAAAGAAACAAAACCACAGTAGTAGGGCTGGATGAGGAAGGTAGCCACCAGATCTGGCGGGAGGAAGGCTGGTGGTCGACAAAATAATTGACTGGTCGTCATCGTCAGGGAGAGTCAGCGCGGGCATCCATCATGCAGCAAACCCAGAATAGGAAGGCAGCTGCGGAGTCAGGAGGGCACGCAAACTCGGAGAAGTAATAGGGGGGATCAAGCTTCTTGGTACAGGGCAGCTGCGTTGCAGCATTTTTGTTGCTGCTTTTGTTGATGGAAAGAGACTTGTGAGTCTATCTGCCCTCCCTGAGAAGCAATACAAAAGGGGGTGGTGATGGATGGAGCATCTGAATCAATCAAACACTCACACCCAGTCAAAAGATCTGGGTTTAATCCATCACCGTTCTTTAGCCCACTCTGCCACCCCAGTTCAGACACGGCTATATGCAAATCAGTTTGACCCTGTGCTTCATGGGAACAGTCCAGCCTGAACTGCCAAGCCATGTCTTCCCTGGACCGGAAACAAGCTTCTGAGGACCGGTTTCTGGCATTCCAGCCGTCTTCAGCCCGGCTTGCTTGAATCCAGTGGCAAAGTGAGCAAGGGACTCACGTCTGAGCATACCCTGCCACACTTATGGCGGCCAAAAGCGGTACAAAAGGGGGTGATGATGGATGGAGCATCTGAATCAATCAAACACTCACACCCAGTCAAAAGATCTGGGTTTAATCCATCACCGTTCTTTAGCCCACTCGGCCACCCCAGTTCAGACATGGCTATATGCAAATCAGTCTGACCCTGTGCCTCATGGGAACAGTCCAGCCCGAACTGCCAAGCCATGTCTTCCCTGGACCAGAAACTAGCTTCCGAGGACTGGTTTCTGGCATTCCAGCCGTCTTCAGCCCGGCTTGCTTGAATCCAGTGGCAACATGAGCAAGGGACTCACGTCTGAGCATACCCTGCCACACTTATGGCGGCCAAAAGCGGTACAAAAGGGGGTGGTGATGGATGGAGCATCTGAATCAATCAATCAAACACTCACACCCAGTAAAAATATCTGGGTTTAATCCATCACCGTTATTTAGCCCACTCTGCTACCCCAGTTCAGACATGGCTATATGCAAATCAGTCTGACCTTGTGCCTCATGGGAACAGTCCAGCCCGAACTGCCAAGCCATGTCTTCCCTGGACCGGAAACACGCTTCCGAGGACCGGTTTCTGGCATTCCAGCCGTCTTCAGCCCGGCTTGCTTGAATCCAGTGGCAAAGTGAGCAAGGGACTCACGTCTGAGCATACCCTGCCACACTTGGCAGTTCGGGCTAGACTGTTCCCATGAGGCAGAGGGTCAGACTGATTTGCATATGGCCATGTCTGAACTGGGGTGGTGTGGAGTGCAAAAAAACGATGGATTTCGGCCCAGATCTCTGTACTGGGGTGAATGTATGACATTGTTCTGCATTCTGTCCATCAACTATGGTTTTTGCATTTGTCACCCCGACTGGGATGGGTATGCTCAGACGTCTCCACACCACTGGATTCAAGCAAGCCGGGCTGAAGACGGCTGGAATGCCAGAAACCAGTCCTCGGAAGCTTGTTTCCGGTCCAGGGAAGGCATGGCTTGG
Source organism: Lissotriton vulgaris (assembly GCF_964263255.1). NCBI lineage: Eukaryota > Metazoa > Chordata > Amphibia > Caudata > Salamandridae > Lissotriton > Lissotriton vulgaris. The sequence continues at coordinate 816,110,699 of NC_141687.1, read as the reverse complement.
CAGTTCGGGCTATACTGTTCCCATGAGGCACAGGGTCAGACTGATTTGCATATGGCCATGTCTGAATTGGGGTGGTGTGCAGTGCAGAAAAACAATGAATTTAGGCCCAGATCTCTGTACTGGGGTGAATATATGACATTGTCCTGCATTCTGCGTATCAACTGTGGTTTTTGCATTTCTCCCTGAGAAGCAAAGCGGGATGTACGCAACCGTGGTTTACGTCCGGTTTCTGGCATTCCAGCCGTCTTCAGCCCGGCTTGCTTGAATCCAGTGGCAAAGTGAGTAAGGGACTCACGTCTGAGCATACCCTGCCACACTTATGGCGGCCAAAAGCGGTACAAAAGGGGGTGGTGATGGACAGAACATCTGAATCAATCAAACACTCACACCCAGTCAAAAGATCTGGGTTTAATCCATCACCGTTCTTTAGCCCACTCTGCCACCCCAGTTCAGACATGGCTATATGCAAATCAGTCTGACCCTGTGCCTCATGGGAACAGTCCAGCCCGAACTGCCAAGCCATGTCTTCCCTGGACCGGAAACAAGCTTCCGAGGACTGGTTTCTGGCATTCCAGCCGTCTTCAGCCCGGCTTGCTTGAATCCTTTGGCAACGTGAGCAAGGGACTCACGTCTGAGCATACCCTGCCACACTTATGGCGGCCAAAAGCGGTACAAAAGGGGGTGGTGATGGACGGAGCATCTGAATCAATCAATCAAACACTCACACCCAGTCAAAAGATCTGGGTTTAATCCATCACCGTTATTTAGCCCACTCAGCCACCCCAGTTCAGACTTGGCTATATGCAAATCATTCTGACCCTGTGCCTCATGGGAACAGTCCAACCCGAACTGCCAAGCCATGTCTTCCCTGGACCGGAAACAAGCTTCCGAGGACCGGTTTCTGGCATTCCAGCCGTCTTCAGCCCGGCTTGCTTGAATCCAGTGGCAAAGTGAGCAAGGGACTCACGTCTGAGCATACCCTGCCACACTTATGGCGTCCAAAAGTGGTACAAAAGGGGGTGGTGATGGACGGAGCATCTGAATCAATCAAACACTCACACCCAGTCAAAAGATCTAGGTTTAATCCATCACCGTTCTTTAGCCCACTCTGCCACCCCAGTTCAGACATGGCTATATGCAAATCAGTCTGACCCTGTGCCTCATGGGAACAGTCCAGCCCGAACTGCCAAGCCATGTCTTCCCTTGACCGGAAACAAGCTTCCAAGGACCGGTTTCTGGCATTCCAGCCGTCTTCAGCCCGGCTTGCTTGAATCCAGTGGCAAAGTGAGCAAGGGACTCACGTCTGAGCATACCCTGCCACACTTATGGCGGCCAAAAGCGGTACAAAAGGGGGTGGTGATGGACAGAGCATCTGAATCAATCAAACACTCACACCCAGTCAAAAGATCTGGGTTTAATCCATCACCGTTCTTTAGCCCACTCTGCCACCCCAGTTTAGACATGGCCATTTGCAAATCAGTCTGACCCTGTGCCTCATGGGAACAGTCCAGCCCGAACTGCCAAGCCATGTCTTCCCTGGACCGGAAACAAGCTTCCGAGGACCGGTTTCTGGCATTCCAGCCCCATCTGGGGGGGAGTGCACAACAGACTTGGCAGTGGCAGCTCCAGACAAAGATTGCAAAACAAAAATAAGACGTATAACTATTTGTATTTGTTTGCTATTTAAAAAAAAATTATCACTTGCACTATGCACCGTTCAGCCAACATAATCTAAATCCTTTATACAAGCAGCAAAAGAATAACAAGCATTGCATAGCCAATAGGTCTCGCCTTTGGGGCCTTATAAGTGTATAGGCAGAGCTATTGACTTTGCCAGTGTGTTTAAGCTGCGCTGTAGAGATGTGTGGCTGCTGTTCAGCATGCTAAAAAGTTTTAATTAAAAAAGTGCCACTTGAGTGAAGCTGTGCTGGCCCTAAATGGGTACACAGTCAAAATATCGAATCTTTAATTTCGACTTACACTTATATCGAGTTGCTAATATCGAAGGGACAGAATATCGATGTCCAGAATATCGATGGCAAGAATATCGACCCTAAGGTAAGTAATATCGAAATTACTTATATCGATAGCATATATATCGATGTAAGTAATTTCGATTTACTAATGTGTTAGAAATTTTAGTTAAGTATTTAAATTAATTGTTATAATATGTGTTTAATATGTTTTTATAAATAAAAAATATATAAAAGTAAATTATATGTTTTACTACCAGAGCGGGTTGTGGGTTTTTAGGGGAATAGGGTGGGAAGTAATTTATTTGTAATTAAATAATTATTTTTTAATGATTAATTTATTTTTCAATTAAATATTAATTGGCAATGAATTATTTTAATTGATTAATTGATTAATTAATTGATAATTTATGTATATTTTTAAGTAAATTATATGTTTTACTACTGGAGCGGGTTGTGGGTTTATAGGGGAATAGGGTGGGAAGTAATTTATTTGTAATTAAATAATTATTTTTAATGATTAATTTATTTTGCAATTAAATATTAATTGGCAATGATTTATTGTAATTGAATAATTGAATAATTAATTGATACTTTATGTATATTTTTAACTAAATTATATGTTTTACTACTGGAGCGGGTTGTGGGTTTATAGGGGAATAGGGTGGGAAGTAATTTCATTGTAATAATTAATTTTGGGTAAAGGAGTATTTTTAGGGTTCAGGGTCAGTTTTGGGTTTTTGGGTAAAGGGGTATTTTTAGGGTTCAGGGTCAGTTTTGTTTTTTTGGGTAAAGGGGTATTTTTAGGGTTCAGGGTCAGTTTTCAGTTTTTGGGTAAAGGGGTATTTTTAGGGTTCAGGGTGCTGAGTGATGCTGTGGTAGTGCTGACTGATGCTGTGGTGACCCTGAGTGATGCTGAGTGATGCTGTGGTGGTGCTGACTAATGCTGTGGTGGTGCTGACTGATGCAGTGGTGGTGCTGAGTGATGCAGTGGTGGTGCTGAGTGATGCGGTGGTGGTGCTGAGTGATGCGGTGGTGGTGCTGAGTGATGCTGTGGTGATGCTGAGTGATGCTGTGGTGGTGCTGAGTGATGCTGTGGTGGTGCTGTGCTGGCGCAGAGTGATGCTGTGCTGGCCCAGAGTGATGCTGTGCTGGCATAGAGTGATGCTGTGCTGGCCCAGAGTGATGCTGTGCTTGCCCTGAGTGATGCTGTGCTTGCCCTGAGTGATGCTGTGCTGGCCCTGAGTGGTGCTCTGCTGGCCCTGAGTGATGCAGTGCTGGCGCTGAGTGATGCGATGGTGGCGCTGAGTGATGCGGTGGTGGTGGTGAGTGATGCTGTGGTGGTGCTGTGCTGGCCCAGAGTGATGCTGTGCTGGGTAAAGGGGTATTTTTAGGGTTCAGGGTCAGTTTTCAGTTTTTGGGTAAAGGGGTATTTTAAGGGTTCAGGGTCAGTTTTCAGTTTTTGGGTAAAGGGGTATTTTTTGGGTGATGCTGAGTGATGCTGTGGTAGTGCTGACTAATGCTGTGGTGGTGCTGACTGATGCAGTGGTGGTGCTGAGTGATGCGGTGGTGGTGCTGAGTGATGCTGTGGTGGTGCTGAGTGATGCTGTAGTGGTGTTGACTGATGCTGTGGTGGCCCTGAGTGATGCTGAGTGATGCTGTGGTGGTGCTGAGTGATGCGGTGGTGGTGCTGAGTGATGCTGTGGTGGTGCTGTGCTGGCCCAGAGTGATGCTGTGCTGGCCCAGAGTGATGCTGTGGTGGCCCTGAGTGATGCTGTGGTGGCCTTGAGTGATGCTGTGGTGGCATTGAGTGATGCTGTGGTGGTGCTGAGTGATGCGTTGGTGGTGCTGAGTGATGCAGTGGTGGTGCTGAGTGAATCAGTGGTGGCCTTGAATGATGCTGTGGTGGCCTTGAATGATACTGTTGTGGCCTTGAGTGATACTGGGTTGGCCTTGAGTGATACTGTGGTGGTGCTGAGTGATGCTGTGATCGCCCTGAGGGATGCTGACTGATGCTGTGGTGGTGCTGATTGATGCTGTGGTGGCCCTGAGTGATGCTGAGCGATGCTGTGGTGGTGCTGACTGATGCGGTGGTGGTGCCGAGTGATGCGGTGGTGGTGCTTAGTCATGCCGTGGTAGTGCTGAGTGATGCGGTGGTGGTGCTGTGCTGGCCCAGAGTGATGCTGTGTTGGCCCAGAGTGATGCTGCGCTGGTGCTGAGTGATGATGTGCTGGTGCTGACTGATGCTGTGCTGGCATTGAGAGATGCTGTGGTGGTGCTAAGTGATGCTGTGGTGGCACTGAGTGATGCTGTGGTGGCGCTGAGTGATGCTGTAGTGGCGCTGAGTGATGCTGTGGTAGCGCTGAGTGATGCTGTGGTGGGGCTGAGTGAAGCTGTGGTGGCACTGAGTGATGCTGTGGTGGCGCTGACTGATGCTGTGGTGATGCTAACTGATGCTGTGGTGGCCTTGAGTGATACTGTGGTGGTGCTGAGTGATGCTGTGGTGGTGCTGACTGATGCTATGGTGGTGCTGACTGATGCTGTGGTGGTGCTGAGTGATGCTGTGGTGGCCTTGAGTGATGCTGTGGTGCTGCTGAGTTATGCTGTGGTGCTGCTGAGTTATGCTGTGGTGGTGCTAAGTGATGCTGTGGGGGCGTTGAGTCATATTGTTGTGGCCCGGAGTGATGCTGTGGGGGTGCAGAGTGATGCTGCCGTGACACAGTGTCTTAGCTAGTTACAGTCGGTAGAAGAGGGGTATCAGAGGGGTTGAAGAGGAGTAGAAGAGGAGTAGAAGGGTAGAAGAGGGGTAGGGGGTAGAAGAAGGGTAGAAGGGGTAGAAGAGGGGTAGAAGAGTGGTAGAGGAGGGGTAGAGGGGCAATTGTGTGCAGCCCACCTGTAGTGAGGCATATATATATATACTTTTGATGGGTTATTTAATCATAATATTCTAACTGCACTTAGTGTCTGATATTGCCAAACAAAACTGAGATGAAGAGGTTAATACAGAAGCTTTTTTGTCATTCATGGAGGATACTTGGAAATGTTACCGTACTGTAAATGCAGCGAGCACGGTCTAGTAATGTACAGAAAAGCTTCTAAACACCGGATGGACGTTATCACTTTGGAAATGGAAAATAAAAACGCATTTCTGGCTCATAAGGGTATTTATTTTCGTTTCTAAAACAATCTGAGTATCAGCTCTACCGATGCCTCACTACAGGTGGGCCATGTACACCTGCGCCCCAAAAGAGGTATTTTGAGCAGAACGCCGCGCTTCAGTGCATTCAATAATGCTTTAAAAGCCATCTCTTACCGGCTCGGCCTTTGTACCGCTGGTGTGATCCTGATGTTTTGTCTCTGTGCCTAAATTTTCCCTTCCTGCCTACTTTAAAGTTATTCAGAAATCATTCACCTCAGCATTGAATGCACACAGCCATAGGCCTAAACTTTGACATTTGGTGTACAGTGAACATAAATATTTGGATTTGTTTCCATTTTGAACTTTTCATTTTTCCGGGAAACAAGCAATATTTTCTTGGCCAGGCCGGTCTAGGTTACAAGGGGGTTGGGTGGCAAGGAGCTATGGGTATGGGAGTGTGTGGATGCATAAAAATGATTTTCACTCATTAGTACGCCAGAAGCCTTTTTGATCACGGTACTCCAGCCCCTCGGTTAATGTACCGGAGGGGAGAGAGCATGTGGTACTGGAACACGAGGTACACCTTGTGCATATACGAGAAACAGCGCTCGCGGTATGGCGCTTTGCTAAGGATGAGATGGTTTTAATTATAACTTGATTTCAGATAGCGCTTCTAATCTCCCTTCAGCTGCTTCTAAGCCCTGTGAAGTGCACGTGTCACTATTAGCCGATTTAATGGTCTGAGTGGGCACTTAATTTTTAATAGCAAGGCTCCTCCTCCTGACCTAAATGAGTGCCTGTTCCCGACCCATTTTAATATGGGATGTCTGACATCAAAGTGAGATGTCCTGTCCCATCACAGGCACCCGGGGCTCAAATACGGTTTCTACTTATGGCTCCATCTACTGGTTTGCATATAGGTGGAAACTGTGCATATTTTGACATGGCTGCGATGTGAGACGATATGTGTACCTCAACACAGTGACTAGGCCTGTTAATAAAGAACATTTAGTACACAATGAACACTCTTCGGTAAAGCCTTTAGGGTCTGGCTTTTGCAAGATGTTTTATTTGTTTGTTTTTAAACATATTTTATAGCAAGTATAGGCCACAAAAGTGAAAAGAAAACATGGCACTATCTCAATACCTGGTTACTGTATGCGTGCAGTAAAATAATAAACTTAAAAATAGCGTGCACGCTTGCGCGGCAGAAGGGGGAGGCGCTCGCAGAAGGGGGAGGCGCGCACCTCGCGCAGCAGCAGGGGGGGAGAGGCTGCGCAATTCACTTGCGGGAGCGATAATTGCTACGATATGGAGCCGCTCGCTCCCGCAAATGTATCTCCAGCCGTGCATGCGTTGCCATTGAAGGCAATGAAACGTGTTTGGCGGAAAAGCTGAAGCGATAATAATAGGTAATTTTGCCTATACAGCACATATGCGCTGCGTAGGCGAGACCTAAAAGTGGACTCCATCCTTAACAGCTATATCAGAGCAAATCATATTTTAGAGTTAGCTGTGTCCTATTTAGTCTTAGCAGACCAGAGGGATTTGGTGTGCCAGGTGCTACCACAGAGGTATGTCATATAACATAGCCCTCTTTCCTAGATTCTCATTCAAACGCAGCCCTAAATACCTGCACTATATGGTTTTGAATATTTCCAAATTCTCTTTTTCCAACCATCTGCTCTTAATGAACTTGGTGATGCTTCTGGTGATAGATGAGAGCTCAGCAACGTTGAGCTACACATCTAGCAAAATCCCTGTTATATGGGCAATGAATGGCAATTGGTTAATATTATTGTAATTCAACAATTCCAATTAATCCTGCTGAGACACATAAGCAGAAGAGTTTGACCAGATCATTGTACAGAGTAACGTTTGGCCTTTGTAATCTTTGACACATATGAGCGCAAATTTGTACACCTATAGCTCCATGGGCATAGATTTTGAGAGTGTGGGGTTTCTCTTGAGGAAGCGTTTTTGTCATTGGACAATGTTATGTATTTAAAATGTTTCATGTTCATGAGAAATGTTTTAAATCGTCTATTAAAGTTTTCATAATATTTTTTTTTAATAAGTTCCCTCTTTGTTCACAAATACACGTTTATGGGAAGAGGATGTGGTTTTAAGAGATTATTTATTGCTTTATTAAGAAGTATTTTATGCCTTTGCAGACCCAAACATGCACCGTTGGATATATTGACATCTATTGAAAAAGGTGGAGAACTGTTGCCAACACAAAATATGATATTTTTGACACTGTAACCTAATGGGTCTAATTACAATAGCTGCTTGTCTTTACTTCCTATTTAGTTTGCTGTAACAATTGACCAAGCAGATGATTTCCTTCATACTGCTCAAGACTTTGAAAATGCAGACTCTTTGAAAGAACTCCTTCAGCAGAACCATCTTCACATGAAAGGTAAGCCTTAAACTGTCTCCTTGCATAAGGACTAATCCTCCAATTTTGATAGGATTTCTTTAATTGGTACAACACCAGTGAACTCTACTTAAGAAAATGCACTTTCATTTTCATTTCGAAGTGTACATGTATCTTATATTGATTATAATGAAATTATGTAAACACAATCTTTTATTGAAAATCCAGATGAATACGTTTAAACTCGATTTGTTATCTCTGATTTCACCCCTGTCTTTGAATTAGTTTATCTATTTCAAGACACCCTTAAATGGACAGTAAAACATTTCAGCTTTGAAGCTCGTTGGATTCCTTTGATATATGTCTGGCTCAGCATCAACCACATTATATCGATTCATGTGGCCAAAATCGTTTGCCAAATTTAACTTAAAAATATGGCCCATTATCTACTATTTATGTCCATTATGTAAATTTCCTCACAATTTCCTTTTCTTCGTGGCAGATATCAATTTTATTTGTTATGTTAATGGTGTGGACCTTCTGAAGTGCTGTTCAGTGTGTGACGGTAACAATAGACAAATGAATAGAAGGGGCTGCTTCTTAGTGATATTTTTTCCTTTTAAATTATGGGGTGGTTTCCAGTTTCTGAAATTGTTCTTTTATATTTTCCTGCCTTTGGTACAGTGGTTCTTATGTGGAGCCAGGACAAGGTCATTTTTGAGCAGAAATGTTTTCCCTCAGTATTTACTTCCTGAGTATGTTTCAGATCAGAGTGTATTCATCATTGTATAACGTCCCGGTTTGATAGATTTAGAAACCTTGAGAAGGTAGAACGATGAGGTAGCTTCTACCTTTAGATAGAGGTTGCATCCTCTATGTTAGTTCACATATTTATGCTTTCATCTATGCCTTTTTTTGTATACACTGACTCTTTTGCACACATTTTTTCTAATATTTTCTTTGACCGACTTGTTCTTGTGAACCAAACACATTATTATCTCTGACTCTAAGAGAGGGATACAGGCAATCATGGAACACTCCTTTTGCGTCAAGTCATAATTTGTATTTGTATCGAAGACTTTTTTTTGTTAATTAGTTATTTGAAACATTAGCATCAGTAATTACAGTTAAAGTGTGTAAGCCTTCATTATTGAGACCAAATGTTTGTATACTGTGATCTATAATTGGATTGTTTAATGACATGGATTCTCATGTCTGTATAGTTGCCAAAGTGTTGGTCGCGCAACATACAGGATAACTCAATACATTACCATGTGAACTGGGTTTCATCCTAGCTAGACAGAGAAAAAGGAACAATTATAATAAACAATGAGAACTATAGACAGCACCTCACACACGTTCTGCCACCTTAAAAATAACTTTCCGTTTTTCCAACCTAAAATGGTCGGACCGATAATTTTGGAGTCTAGTGAATCATTTGTTTAGTGTATAGGGCATGTGTTAACTGTGTACCTATGGGCCTTGTCATTATTAGTATGGAAGCTACAGTACAACCAATGCCAACTAAGTATGTCAAATCATTCAGCTACAATCTAATGTGGGGATTGGACTGTATTCAGGGAGTCTTTCCCCGCATCCTTAAAATATTCTATGAGTTCATCCCCCTGCAACGAGCTCGGCCGTTTTCAAAGGGCACGCTTCTCCTCTTTAAAAAACAGACTGTAACAAACAGCATTCTCATACACTCAAAAATCCAACAAAATCTAACATATCAAATGTTTAAAAATCTATTATGCAAGTTGTCTCCTTTAAGATTCCTGCAGAAACTGCTTTGGAAAATGAAAACATGGCAGAATTTCCCCCATGCCTTTGTTGCATGGTGGAACTCCCATCACATTTAATATCTGGTTGTGCCACAGATAGTCAGTTGTGGTGCAGGACAGAAAAGCTGCTGGATGGAATGACATCAGTAGGGTCTCCTTTAACTTTGAGCCCTTCGAATGTCTTGTTAGCAGTTTGCTGGCCCAAAGGAGGATCTTGATGATAGAACAGAAAGCATCTCTGTCCCACCCTCCTCCCTGACGCTTCAAAATACAGATGCAAGGGAACACACAAATAGGTAATCAGTACACCTGCCAATTTGTGACATATGTCCTTTTACTCTCTACCTCTAAATTACCTCCATATTCAATTCGGTAAATTCTGAGTAACTGAATCTTAAGAACTTTCTGGATAGATAACCGGTTGGAATTAAGCCTGATTTTTTCTGAAAAATATTTTCTGAATCTTGGAGCTAGGCATGCGCAGATTTATTTCAGTTTTTTTTACTTTTTCACTTTTGGGATTTCAAGGAGGGCTACATGAAATCTTAACTACATTCGAAAGCCATGGCTATGATCAGCCTTACTTAATGTTGCCAGTTCTTATTATGTAGTTTCTTTCGTCGCAATATTATTATTCAGGAAATAATGTGGTGAAAATTATTATTCCAGGAGAAAAGCTGACACCTGCCCAAGTTTCTCTATCTCTTTAGATCTATCCCACTTTTCTTTGAAATTAAATGGTTTAATTCACTAGAGATCATTTTGAATAGATTTATATGGGCTCAGGGTAAGACCCGGAGGGCCTATAGATTTATGTCTTTATCGAGAGAGAGAGAGGGGTGGGGGGTACCGGATTTTAGACTGTATTATTTTGCCGCTGCTATGCAGTATATGCAGGGTTTGATAGGAGGGGGTGGTAATGAGCAAAAAGTGACAACTATGTCTACAGAAGTGTATGCAGCTGTTCTAGGAGAGGAAGCAGAAAATTGCTTCTTAAACTGCCCGGAGTATGGATACTATAAGAGGACCAGATTTAAAACGCTTAACGCAGCAATCAGGATTTGGAAAGCCTTTTTGAAACAAGCGTTTACAATGCAATAGGTCTCGCATTATTAAAATTTGAGCTATTGGCTTTGTAAATGACAGTGCCTTTTATTCATTTGTTTTTAAAACCTGCAATCGGTGCATAAACACGCACTTTGAACGTATAGTCCTTGTTGTTGTTGCAGTTTTATATATATATTGAACTCGACCCCAAGTTAGGGAGCGCTTTACATGAGCATTAGTTACTTTACACAAGGATACATTTATTGTTTGGGAGGCACCGGGAGATTAAGTGATTTGCCTACAATCACCGGATGTTGACATACATACACTCCAAATACCACTCAGTGCCACATAATTACACGCCACACAATTACACTACTGAATGCAACACACACTCCACACAATACCACTCAGTTCCACCTAATTATATGCTACCTAATTACACTGCGCTCAACGCAACATACACTCCAAATACCACTCAGTGCCACATAATTACACGCCACACAATTACACCACTGAATGCAACACACACTCCACACAATACCATTCGGTGCCACATAATTATATGCTACAAAATTACACTGTACTCAACGCAACATACACTCCAAATACCACTCAGTGCCACATAATTACACGCCACACAATTACGCTCTACTGAATGCAACACACACTCCACACAATACCACTCCACTCCACAATTATATGCTACAAAATTACACTGCACTCAACACAACATACACCCCAAATACCACTCAGTGCCACATAATTATATGCTACATATTTACACTGCGCTCAACGCAACATACACTCCAAATACCACTCAGTGCCACATAATTACACGCCACATAATTACAATCTATTGAATGCAACACACACACCACACAATACCACTCAGTGCCACATATTTATATGCTACATAATTACAATGCAACATACACTCCAAACAATACCACTCAGTGCCACGTAATTATATGCTACAGAATTACACTGCGCTCAACGCAGCATACACTCCAAATACCACTCAGTGCCACATAATTACACACCACATAATTACACTGCACTCAATGCAGCATACACTCTAAATACCACTCAGTGCCACATAATTACACACCACATAATTACACTGCACTCAATGCAACATACACTCCAAATACCACTCAGTGCCACATAATTACACACCACATAATTACACCACATAATTACACTGCACTCAATGCAACATACACTCCAAATACCACTCAGTGCCACATAGTTACACGCCACTCAAATGTCACAAAAAGATGTTAATATTTCACTTTTGTTCTTGGATTTTCGTCACAATAAAATACACTGAACATTATCTTCACAAAAGTTATTTACAAAAGTTTAAGCTATTGCCATTATAACTTACAATAACTTTTATTTAAGTATTAATTATTTAAAAAAATGTAAAGCCATTGTTATTTGTAATATCAATACATCTAAGTCAGGTAAATACAACACATATTGCATTACAAATGCTATAGGTGTCACATTTGCTCAAGTTATAAGTATTGGCATTGGAAATGACAAAGCTATTAAGTTCGCTATTTTCAAAACCAACACATAAATAAAAAATGTGTCATTTACAATACCAATAGCTCAAACTTTCCTAATGCGAGACCTATTGCATTGCAAATGCTTGTTGAGATCATGGGACGTTCAACAGCAGAACAGGTCATTGTAGCATAAGAACATTTAAAGTTGTATAAAGAACTGCAGCAGGTGCATTAGAGCCAATGGGATATTTCCTCTGAATCCAATAATGAATACTATGAGGGGACAGGAAGGCGGCAGTAAGATTTTTATAGCATTTTGCCAAACGAATACAGGTAAACAGTTGAATCCTTGAGCGGCGCAGAACATGAAAGAAATGTAGGTAGCTTTAGGAAGAGTTATGGGTGGAAATGCACACCATGAGTGCTTAAGCACGAAACAACTTGTACCTCTAATACTGTCAAAAGAGAAAACCAAGCCCAGTTTCATGCAAAATGCCTTACTGCGATGGGAAACGTAAATATGTGAAATAAATCGCCATGCAGTTAGTGGTTTAAAAACCAAAATCTTTCAGTTCCTTATGTCTGTTTCACATTGTATGGACTGTCTTTACTGCTCCATCAAAACTATGAATTTTCCAAACTCCTAACATCAGGTGTAGATCCTGAGACTCGATAGAGCAGCAGTTGGTAATTTTACCTTAATTTCACTAAAGGGTAGGGTGACCAAGCGTCCCTGTTTTGCCAGGACGGTCCCAGTTTTTAACCAGCGGTCCCAGCAAATTTCTAGAAATGCAGCTCATGTCCCTGTTTTTAGAGAGGGTCGACTGAAAATGGTGGGAGGTTTTTTATGTTTTACAAAGCAGGGATAGTTAGCAGTTGTTTCAAGAAAGCAATTTAATTAACAGGCAAGCTACTGGGTTTAGAAATGTCATTTTATGTATGTTCTTACTGCCTGTTCTGTAATTCTCTGCTGAGGAGCGCTCTCATCGCTTGAAGTAAAATTGTAGTCCTTCTTCTATTTTTGTGAAATGTCCCGGTTTTTGGCTTTAAAATTCTGGTCACCCTACTAAAGGGGACAGTGTTGTTTCACTCCGTGGTTAGTGGCTTACTGCAAGAGGAGAACAGATGGACATGCTTGTTGTGAGCAGGCTACTGTTATGCCTGTGATTATCTCTGAAATGACTTGTTGCAGCTGATACTGCGCTCACATTTTGAAACTTCTTAGGGGTGACTGCTAGTTAGCATAATTTCTGTCTTCACAGAAAGTGACATTGTGATCTCTGAGCCGGATAATAGCAGCAGTGACCTCACATGACCTCTGACACTGAAGAAGTGATGTCACGGGCGCTGAAATTATAGGAAGTGATTTTACAAAGGAAGCATTCACCTTTAACCACTTTTGTCTAGCTGAGATTCGTTTCTAGAATGCTGGCAAAGGTAAATATGTGCTACAGTTAAAAACAAATTATGAGGTAGTGTAGAGTGATAACTATTAGTACTTGTGCAGGGCAAACCACAACAAAATAAACTGATAATTAAACTTGGATTTATGAGTCAATGCACTTACACTGACTTCAGTCAATGAGAGTACTGCTTGCAAGTGCTCAGTCTGCTTATTTTAAAAAATGCTGAATTCTGGCTTGAAGATCTCATTTGCCGTCATGGTAGCCTGTGTAGAAAGAAGGCTTCTCCCTGAGAAGTCTAGAGTAAGATTGAATTAAGTTTTGAAGACTGCCCATAGTTTAATCCATGGAATGCAATTCTAAACTGCTTACAGGTAATCCAGTAGAACACCACAAAAGCCTGCTTGCGGTTATCTCTGATGTCTTGCCTTGAAGACTTCTCGGAGATCACCCCATTGATTTATATGGTGTACTGCTGACGAATCAAGCACATTTCTGATACCAATATAGACAATCCCACTCACGCAGCGGGTAACATCAAATAACGTGCATGAGTATCTCAGAGTCACGAATATCCTCAGGCTATCATGGGCAAATCATTTGTAACTTGGAAGGTTAAATCTACTGCAGACACCAAATCCATAATGAGATTTTGCAAACTATTTGAAGGAAGAGCAATTAACTCATCGTTAAAAGTAATTAGAATGAAATGTATTCCTTTTCTACTTTATGCTTCACCGTTTTAAACGTCCATGCCATACTTCATCTTGACACAATTTACATGCAGAGTGTACAAAGCTTTTACATCTTTGCACAGCCACCACTCGTTGTGTCAAAAGGCTGGAGTTGAATGGAAAATCTTTTAATATCCCTCTATAACAGGGCTACTCTGAATTACCTATGTGGTTGTGATAGGGCAGATTTAACAACCGTCCAATCCGCAATTTACTTGAAACTCATATTAGGATATGGAGATAAGTCATATCATTAAACAAGGTTTTACAAGTATATAATTTGCTTGACTTAGAGACCCTTTCTAAGTTAAACAGAGTGTCTTGTAAAAGCACCTTTCAAAGGACCTTATTTAGTAATCCGAGAGAGAATGACTTTGCTTAACAAAAGAAGTACAAACATATGGACCTAGTATCTGAATCCTCTCTGTCAACACATAAGGATTATTTTCAGGTCTACTCTGCATGGTCTGATCAAATGGTCAAGAAATGCTGTTTTAATTATAATCTGTGGGATTACTACTGTAAACTTGATTTGATTGAATAACATTTTAGTTGGCCCCAGAGCTACCTTTTCTTTCCATAGACCAAACTGCCTTTAATTGTTTCTACTTCTGCACTGTTTTGCCCTCTATCCTGTGTTCATTGCAGTCAGCGGGAACATACGCAATGCAAATCTTCATATGGTGCTCACTGCAGAGTGCAGTGCAGGTCAGAAGCGAGGTGCATTGGTTGGGCTCTGTCTGTTAATCCCTGCATGGAAGAGTAGGAGCCAGGTGAAGATTTGAAGTGCATTGGTATAGCTAGCTGTTTATTCACCTCTCTTCTCCTCTATCCAACATCAGCAAGTTAGCCTCTTGTGAGCTGGCTGTGACGCAGACATTTGCCTCTGGCGGGCTAGATGGTAGAGTGATGCCACATGTGCTTAGGTCATGTGATATGACAGTTTACTGAGCAGTGAGGGACAAAGATGTAAAGAACTTTTGGGCTTGAGAGGGCAAGGGTGCATAGGATGGAAGGTACCCAGGATTTCTCCACAACCCCATCATGATGTACCTGTGAGATGCCCTCTTTTTCTAGGATGGAGTTGGGCAGCTTTGAAGTGCCAACCCTGCGGCATTAGGCGCTTCATAAGACAAACCTTGCCATTATTATCATCCATGTCTGTGTGCACTGTACATGTGTGGTTATTGCAGAGCCAGCCCTTGCACCAGTGATGGCCTGGCTGTCATGAAATGTGCCTCTTGCAGCTGTAAATAAAGTGAGGCAGCAGCCCCTTTTCACAGGTGAGTCCTTGGCTGACTACATCAAGGCAGCTACTTGCCTCTGAACACACATCTCTGCAACTATTCCAGCTCACCTGAATCACCCACAACTTTGCTCCACTTGTCTAGTTCCAAGGTGTTTGTTCGGGAGGGGGGAGGGTATTGATGTATGGCCGCAGTTGGTGAGAGGCAGATGGGAGGGAAAATTAGGGAGACCATAAGGTGCTAAAAACAGTGACTGCAGCACGTTTAAATACGATTAGGAGCCCTTAAAACAAAATAACTAGAGCCAAGGTATAGGAGCGTTGCAGTTTGCAGGACCTTTATGCAGACCGTTATTTTCACCCCTCTGAAGATTTGTAGCCTGGGCATAACTCACCCATATTAAAAGCCGGCCCTGGTAGCGTCATCATGCATTCATGTGCACCAGAAATACCCGCGCCAAGCAGTGTCCAGTGCAGTTCAGAGAACGTGCCATAAGTGCGCACAGTTATAATGGTCACAGTATGTAGCTTGTTGCTTTACAAATCATGATCAAAGTGGCGTGCAATGGAGATCGGTGCCAGCACTGCAGAGTACACTAATTAAAATGATCAGTCAGTCGTGCTCAGCGGTGCTATTCACACATTGATAGTTGAGGTCCATTCATACTGTTTACATACAATATAAGAAAATCTGACAACTAGTACTGGTGTCCTCCGGGGGAACGGAATCCCATGGCAGATAGCAGAGTAAGGGCTGGCTTCAGCAGGCAGCGAGCCCCATAGTGGTAAGCATGGCTGGCCCAGCCACTGCACTCCAGGTCCTATAAGAAGAGGATGCCACCTTATAGTACCGTGACAGTCCTGACCGAAAGGGCTGGGGTACTGGGCTTGTTTCCGAAGATTTTAATGCCGTGGTGCAATATCAGTGCCTGTTGAATTTAACATGTGGTGTGTACACTTTTAAAAGTGATCTCGGTAATCTTCAGTGCACTAATCAAAGTGATCAAATAAAATGTCTGTGTTCAGCATGCATGTCAGGCCTCACAAATGATGATAGTCCTATGATACATATGATAAAAGAATATCTCACTGCAAGTACTGGTGTCTTCTGTGAATGAAATCCTGTTGTATGTACCAGAGTAACCAGGTGCAGTAGACAGGCCCGAGTCACGGTGGCGCAGGCCAGGCAGTCCAGGCAGTCCAGGCCACGGCCTGCTGGATCATTGGCTGCGAAAAGAGGGGGCCACTACTCTGTGCTGGAGCTGGGCTGCACGGAAGGGCCAGAGATCAGGTCCACCTTACTCAAATCCGCAGCACCGGGAAGTGGAGATTAGGCCTCAGTCTAGTCACTTAGTACCCGGGAGCCTCCCCCCAGCCCTTATCAGCAAAAAAAAGCCCATCAAGTGCACAAGTGCGTGGGTTTGAAAGGCTTTAGTCTGATTCCCACGCCACGAGTCTTCGGCAGCGGCGAAACCTGTGTGCCATGGGGCTTAGTACAGCGATGCAAATGGACCCGATAGACACTGCTAGAAGTGTGAAATACAGCAGTAAACTGGGTTGAGTAGACCACTCTGGCCTCGCCCTGGTGCCACTGTAGCTGCTGCACCAATGAAAGCTATGCCCCTCTTCCTCACCCCCTGCCCCTATACCAAGTAGTACTCGTTGCGAAAGAACACCAGCCAAACATTTATCATGCATGTCTGAGCCCACTGCTAGCGGCATCACTACCCCCGAAGCCAGAACAAGTGTATCCTGCCAGAGTTTCACTCGTACGCGCAAGAGGAGGGCTTTACGACAGCGCTAATAGGGGAAGCCACGAGGCCCGGGACTCAACAGCCTGTAGAGAAACAGAGGGGGATGGCAGGCGGCGACACGCTGGTGACGTAGAAGGTGGAGCGCTCGTGACGTGAAACTACCCGCGTGGCTCGCGGCGGCTGATCGTGCTACAGAAGTTACAGTGGGCGGAACATATCAGGACAATCCTTTCAGAGAGCCTTCCAACTACAGCTGGGGAGCGCGCGCACATGTTCCAGGCAGCGACGGAGGCCTGGCGCGCACCGCCTCCCTGTGCCGTGTCGCGCGCCGTGGGTCTCGTCCCCTTTTCCTCTTCCCAGTGTGTGCACCGCGGGGGCCTGCTTCCTACGCTGGGGGCCTGCAACCGCCGCTCCCTGCGATGTTGGCGGCAGCATGTGTACGTGTGCCTGTGTGGTCTGTGTGCAGGGGTGTGGAGGCTGGCTGTGTGCGCACGGGAATGTGAGGCCCGAGAGGGGCACGGCGCCATGCGCGCCCACGAGGTCAAATCTGCGCTTGTGCCACTCTCGTGTCCACATTCCCAAATACGGGCAACTATAGGTCTCGAGCAGACACTGCTCGACCTAAAAAGCAGGACTGGGAAGGTACAATAGATATACCAGGCTGTATAAGAACAGATCGTTCCCTGCGGCAGTTTTTGCTGACGGAACAATGGCTAGATGGGTCGAAAAGGGGATAGTAAAGATCGGTGATTTGAGGGATTCAGAAGAGATAGCACAGTTTACAGATCTTATAGTGAAATATGGTATTGATAAAAGGGATTTTTTTTTTTAAATACCTGCAGGTTAGGAGCTTCCTGAGTAACAAACAAGGAGGGCCTGCAGGGTATGATAGTAATGAAATTATGGAAAAAATACAGGTATGTGCGGACTGCACAATTAGAGCTCTTTATGCATGCTTGAGAAAGGAGAGAACGGATGATATGGATAGGTATTGTAATAAATGGGTAGAGAAGCTGGGCACTGCACCAGAAAGATTTCAGGAGTCACTTGAATTGGGTCGTACTGTTTTGTGCTCAGCTCCCCTTCAATCCCAGCATTATAAAACCTTGTATTCATTATATTTCACCCCAGCGAGAATAGCAAAATGGGGAGGCACCACAGGTATCACTTGCCCGCGCTGCAACTCTTTTGAGGCAGATATTGTACATGTGTTTGCTACTTGCCCTCAGTTGCATACCTTGATTAGAAATATAGAAGGCTTTTTAGATAGGTCATTAGATATTCAAATAACCCTAACCCCCTCCTGGTTACTGCTGGGGGTAGGCCCAGATGGGGGAAACTCACAGAGAGAAATTATATTTTACGGCTGCCGCAGTATATAGATTAACTATAGCCAGGGCATGGCTTGATAGAAACCCACCGGTAATGCAAAATTGGCTGGCTAATTTATTAGCGGCTTATAACTTGGAGAAACCTATATATGCTCGGAAAGGTATGAGGGGTAAGATGCGAGGACTAAGAATCTGGGAGCCTATAGCTAGGTGGAAAGACACTGTGGGCCCACATTAAGGCTGTTCATAATAATGTATAGATCCATTGTTTTTTTTGTCTGCCTCTTACCATTCTTCTTTTGTTTTCCTGGGGTTTTTTTTTTCTCCTCTTTCTCTCTCCTTTATTTTTTTGTTTTCTGCTGGCTTTGAGTTTGGTTATCTCTTGAATTTAAGAGACATCTCGGAGAAAAAACTGTACTGTATATATTTAATGATATTTTGTAGCGTATGAAATGACATGAAATGCTTAAATGTACAATGTGCACAATTTGGAAAAATAAAAAGATATTTAAAAAACACCGTAGGCACCTTGCAATTGGGGCAAATTACCATCTCAATTAAAATCATTTAAGGGACTAACATAACTTCTTTTCTTTTGATTCCTACCTAGTACATTAGATAGTATTAGTAAATACTTACCTTACAGGTATCTCAGAGCAGTACCTTTTAATTGTTTCAAAATGACTTCTGCCTTTTCCCTATTCAGTAGCTTTCTTTTGCACGTAGGACAGCACCCTAGGAAAGCAACATAGGAGAGACACTTTGGTATCACAAGCATTCATTATAATTCAGTGAACTACAGGCATCTAACTTTTTAAATCAAAGTAAGACATTTACAGCATTTCTAGATTTGCATTGTCTGGAATTTAGAGGTATATAGCATTTTATTTTTCTGCCAGTGCCCTACTTAAGTAGCTATATGTCTTGATTTGTTCTACTATGATTCACAAAGGTTGCAACTTGTGGGTTTATTTCTAAATTTACTTCCAAGAGTCATACTTTTTGTTTTCGAATAATTCTTCACCAGTTTAGTGGCTTTTGAATTTTACACCAGTATGTGTCTGTTTGTGCATAGTCCAACGCAATCAATTAATCAAAGTGTGCCAGGCAATACATTTCAACTAACTTCCAAAACAGTATGAAAATGTGCCCATGCTAAAAAAAAGTTAACATCAAAGAGCACTTAAACATTTCAAATGTATTTAACTGCAGTGCGAAACTATAGGGGCTCATTACGATGCTGGCCAGACGAGCCTCTGACCGACATCGCAGTGGGAGTGGAACCGTCAGACTAGTAGTTGGCGGTTCCACGCCCTGTATCCCAAGGCAACTGGCAAAACAGCGGTCGAAAATATGCCATTTTCAATTGCATCTTGTGCTACAGCCCGGAAAAGCCATATTTTTAAAGAACCATGCACCACACACAGTGCATGGATATTTGGTGGGGCATCACATTTGCTCCCACGCCTCATAGCAGAGGCCCAGGGGATACGGGGCCCTGCTAGGGGCCCCCAAAGTCCCTTTCCATCTGTCATTTTATGGCGGTTGGACGATCATGAATAGGCAGAGGGAAATGGGCATTGTAATCCATAGGGCAGGGGTCTGCAACGAGTAGCTCGGGAGCTACTGGTAGCTCGTCAGTACCTTCAAAGTAGCTCTCAGAGATGAAGCCAAGCCCAGTATCAAATTCGTAGAGTAGGCGCCTATTAAAGAAGGCAGCACTGCTGATCTCAAGATCCTAAGAGTGACAGCCAGCCAAACCTATGGCAGTAACTTATATTAAACACTCAAACACACAAAGTATCGGCTATAGGGCCTGCCACTTGACAATCTGTATCTAATCTCGATATAACTAAGCCACAAGGAGATTGACCATCTTGTATCCCTGCTTTATCAGTCACAACATGTGTGTGACCAGTGGACCATAAAAGAAGTACAACAGTAGTAGCCTGAGCAGTAAGGAGAGCTGACCCACCAAAGTGTGGGACTGCAGGAGTCATAGTGAAAATGTGTTAGTTGGGTGTATAAGCAGCTCAAGACCTGAGGAGGACAGGGCATGATTCAGACCAGAGAAAATGAAGAGACTCATCAGCATTTATGTGCGTCCCCAATAAACACTATTGCTGCTTGAAAGCTACGCCTGGTGTCAAGGACCACCAAATGTCTATGTTAGCCCTCATCATAAGGGTGTTATCTCTGACATAATTGTGCCCATTCCTGGCATAATAGTGCCAATGGCATAGTAATGGTCATCCTTGACTATTTGTGGTATTTTTGGTCTAGTTGTGGTCTACTGGCAGCCATGATTTACATACTGGAAGAATGACTGGCCTACATTTATGTATTCCTGGCATAATAATGGTCATGACTGATATATGGTCTCTGCCTTGGCCCTTATGGTTTCAAGCCTTGGCCCAACTGTGGCCCTAGTATAATGGTGGGCATTATTGGCATAATACAGACATCTGTGTTTCTGGTCCAGGGAGGACCTGGCTTGGCAGTTCGGTCTGAACTGTTCCCATGAGGCACATAGTCAAGACTGATTTGCATATGGCTGGGTCTAAACTGGGGTGGCATGGTGAGCAAAGGAACAATGGATTTAACCTAGATCTCTTGACTGGGGGTAAATGTATGATTCATTCAGCATTCCATCCATCCTTTATTTGTGTAAGCATCTGTAGCACAAGACTGTAATACCTGTGTATTCAAAGTAGTCTGTCCATATGAGGCATTTGTACATGGGAGTACTTGATGAAAATGAAAAGCTGATGTTTTGGGACCTTGCATTTCCTAAAATCTGAAAACTGATATTTTAAAGACCGTTTTTGTTTTCAAAAATGGATTTTCTTCTGTTAAATTGAGTTTGTTTGCCCACAGTGGAAAGTGGTATTTGATAGAAAGAAGTGCACTTTCAGAAACTGATGAATAATAATTCAAGCTGAGCTGGGGAGACCTACTGCTGTATTTATATACTTTGTGCCATTATTATTATTATTATTATTATTATTATTATTATTATTATATGAAATTTGTAGAGCGCACTGACACCATGGGTTTCCTGGCGCTATAGGACAGAGGTGATACACAGACTGGGGTTTATGCAGGGTTAGCAGGGTGGGGGTAAGAGGAAGGTTTTGAGCAGCTTCCTAAAGTGGAGGAGGGAGTTGCTTGATTTGATGGTCAGGGGGAGAGAATTCCAAAACTTCGGGGCCAAGAGGGCAAACCTTCATCCGCCGAATTTGTTGGTCTTGGTTTTGGGTACGACAAGCGACTGAAGATGAGCAGAGCGTAGATTGCGATTTGGGTGGTAGGGAGTGATGAGGGAGGTCAGGAAGGCGGGACTGGTGCAGTGGAGAGCTTTGAACGTGAGGCAGCCGAGCTTGAAGGCCACCCTCTGTTCTATAGGCAGCCAGTGCAATTTATGCATCAGGGGTTTGGCCGATTGCCATCTTGGGGATTTGAAGATGATGCGAGCTGCCTGGTTCTGGATTACCTGAAGGCGGTGGAGAAGTGTTGGAAGTCCGTGATAGATGCAGTTGAAAAAGTCCAGGCGGGAGAGCACAAGAGAAATGATTACATGGATCAGAGCAGGTGGGGGAAGCAAGTGGCTAACCTTCCGAATCTTTCTGAGTTGGAAGGAGCAGGAAGTTCGGCGTTGATCGTCACGCCGAGGCTCTTTACAGAGATCGTGGGGGTCGGAGGAAGGCCCAGTTCAGTGGGCCAGAACTGGGTCCCCCAAAAAGAGGGACTGGAGCCCGGGAGAAGAAGCTCGGTTTTCCCGGGGTTCAGCTTCAGTTGATTGGAGTTCATCCAGTCTTGGATGTGAAGCATAACGGAGTGGAAGTTGTCTACCGCGTTGGGGGAGTTGAGTGGAAAGATGATCTGTAGATCATCGGCATAGTTATAAACTGTGATGTCCCAGTTACGGAGTGAGTGGAGTAGGGGCCGGAGGTAAAGGTTGAACAGTAAAGGTGACAGGGAGGAGCCCTGGGGAACTCCGCACTACGTGGGGGTCTTGGGTGCTGTGTAGGGGCCCAGACGGACGGCTGGAGTTCTACCAGACAAGAAAGACCGAATCCAGCTGAGGGCGGGGTCCTGGATGCCAGCCTGTTCGACACAGTGAAGCAAGATGTTATGGTCAACCGTGTCGAACGCGGCCGATAGGCCCAGGAGAACGAGGGCCTGGGGGGGTCCCTGAGTCGGCATTTCTCCTCAGCGTGTCCAGAACAGCTAGGATGACGGCTTCAGTAGAAAAGGAAGGCCTGAAGTGGGCCTGATTAGGCTCCAGGTAGCCAGAGGTCTCAATAAAGTTGGAGAGGCATCTAGTGGCATGCGCTTCAAGTAGTTTGGAGAGATAGGGCAGAAGCGATATGGGGCGGTAGTTGGACAGTTCAGCTGAGTCCGCGCCAGGTTTCTTAAGTAGCGGGACTAGGATGGCCTCTTTGAAGGAGCTGGGGACAATACCTGTGCTGAGCGAACCATTCAGAAGAGGTAAGATGCATTCGGGTAGGGAATGACAGACGCTTCGTAGGACTGAGGGTGGGCAGCCATCATTCGGGGACTCTAATTTTATCCAGAACGCAAGCTGTGCTAGGGAGGCAGGGTTGATGGGGGGGAATTCGGTGAAGACGGAGGAGTTGTTGAGGGGAATGTCAGGAGTGGTGGTCTGAGGGGCGGTGGAGATCGATGCTTTGATTTAATTAATTTTTTCAATGAAAAAGAGATTGAGAGCGTCACAAGTTTCTTGGGTGGGGGTTTGGCCTGAAAGGGTTCTGTCATCAGATGTAAGTTCGTTCATAATTTAAAAAATTTCTTTAGATTTGTTGTCCGAGGAGGAGATTCGGTCAGAGAAGTGGGTTGATTTAGCTGAGGCGATTGCGATTTTGTAGTCTCTGCGGGCTGAGGTGTATTGCAATCTGTCTGATTCGGAGTAGTTGCGCCTCCATGTCCTTTCTAGCTGACGTACCTTCAGATTGAGTTTTTTGAGGTCGTCCGAGAACCATCTGTGAGAGTTGTGGTGTCTGGTCGGGAGGAATTTGGGTAAGGGGGCAAATTGGTCGCTGGCTGACTGCAGCCAGGTGCATATGTTGCTTTCTAATTTATCAATATTGGTTCGCGAATCGAGGGCAGGCCGGGTGTCTGAGAGAGTCGCAAGGAATCCTTCGGAGTCATAGGAACTCCATTTGCAAGATAGGCCGCCGGCCATCAGAGGGGGGGAAGTTCTGCCACTGATCGTGAGGGTGGTATCTATTAGGTGGTGGTCTGACCAGGTGCAGGGTGAGATGGATGGGGGAGAAAGAGTTAGGTTTTGGGTCCATATTTGGTCCAGAATGTGGCCCTTAATATGGGTAGGCGAGGTGATTTGTTGAGTCAGGTTGAGTCTGGTGAGAGCCTCGAAGACCTCCAAGGCGTGGGGCCCAGCGTTGATGTCATTAAACCAATAATTGAGGTCACCGAAAAGGGCGAATCTGGGGTTAGAGGTGAGAAGGTTGATCAGCTGATCGGTCAGGGTGGCCGCGAAGAAATGCATCGGTTGGGGGGGGGCGATAGAGGAGAAGGAGTGTTAAGGCCCCGCTGTCCGTTTTTAGGCTAAAGATGAGATTATCTACTCCCAAGAGGGAGATGGACGGAGTGGAGATGAAGTTGAGGCGTTTGGAGATTATTGCCGCTACCCCACCCCCAGGGCGATTTCCTGGCCGATCGGCACGGAGGATGTAATAGTCTGGGGGGAGGGCCGCCAGAATGTCAGGGATAGAGTCTGCAGTCAACCATGTTTCGGTGAGCAGGAGAACGTCCTGTTTCTCGTTGGATAGAAGCATGAAGATGTCGGTGTGATGTTTTACCAGGGAGCGGGTGTTCAGATAAAGAACCCTAATGGTAGTATTGCTCTTGGTAGATTGGGTAGGGGGCGTGACCAGACTGGTGGAGCGCCAATCGGACGAAGTGATACCGGTCCTGGAGATGCGTCTGATGGTGGAGGGGGAGGGTGTGAGGTTGGGGAGTTGTAGATCCCTCAGGGAGTCAGCCGAGTAAGAGATAGAATAGCCGGATTGGCTGGTCCCTGGGCCCGGTCTGGCGTGGACGGGCGCGCTGCGCTCGCCCGCTGCGTGTCCGGGGAATGCACATTGATATAGGGTGTAGTGGGCGTGGCCTCGCAAGAGTGGGCGTGGCCAAGGTCTTGGCGCGAAATGGCGTCAGTGGCGATCTCAACCCGCGGCAGCGCTAAGATCCGCTGCGCGGGGGAATTTGGCAGAGTACAGTTCAAAGTGCCTAGAAGTAAGTGAGATTACAAGTAAAATTTTACACAAAATACAGTGCTTTTTAAAAGCAAGTATCGAGCGTTTCCTCCCGGCTGTGCCTCAGGAGTGATCAGTCTAAATAACAACACCGGGTCTTGACTCAAAACTCAGCAAGGCTGAGCCAACAATAACTAGAAAAACAACACACCTGCCTATGCTGAGCAGCTATTTTCTAATCAACAATTGTTGAAATGTGCATGAAAAATAAGCATGAACACTTGCTTTAGGAATTGCAACATTTGTTTTAATTCTTTAAAGACTATTTTGCTTTTTAGTCTTTCTTTGTTTTTTAGGGCATGAGAATACAAAAATTGTGAAAAGAAGTGTTAAACATTAATATACAAACAAAACAAAACAAACTTTAGTATGTACATAATTCAACCAAACTCGCACTCAACACATTCTTGGCCATCCAGTCATACAAAAACACATTCATACTGGTCCCATTGTCATAACACAGTTGTGAAAAGATGCAAAGACAAAATTAATTTGCTGATTTAAAACGTCAATCAAACTTTTTCACAGTTCTTTGGAAAAAATGATCTTTCAATTGAATGACATATCCACATAGAAAAGAATGACACGGGACCGGGTCAGGTCGACGCGTTTCGAACCCTATCGTTCCAAGGGTTCTCTTCAGGACCACAGTTTTACTATAAAGGAAGAGGAGAGCAATAGTCACTAAACCGAAACCTGAGAGATCAACGTCTCAACCAATGCACCGCTAAACTCAGCCTACCTCAACAAGTGGGTCAAGGCTCCACAAGAAGAAAGGGGAGACAGATGTATTCCCAGCGAAGGGGGAGCGAAGAGGTGCTGTAAGAGAGAGAACAGGTATACTCAATCATACAAGGGGGGAGCAGTGGTTATCTGGGATGTGAACAAATATAAAATGGAAGCACTTCGCCAACTGAATGACAACTCATGCTACAGACGCATCACAAAAAACCCTACACTTGAAATTCAAAGCGAACTATTTGTAGCGATCCAGAAAGGATTTGATCTAGGGTTTGTTGGACCCAAAGAACTGACATTTCTACAGAATAAGAACCCACGTACTCCCGTTTTTTATTTACTACCTAAGATTCATAAGGATGAAGTCAATCCGCCAGGACGCCCCATAGTGTCTGGGTGTGAGTCCTTATTAGAACCAGTGGCGAAGTATATTGAATTTTTCCTTAAACCCTTCATTGAAGAGATCCCAGCACACCTTCAAGATACCTTCAAGATACCACGGCCTTCCTCCAAAGAATCAGCACAATATCTTTTGAACAAAGTTCCCAGCTTCTAGTAACGTTGGACGTCGTGTCGTTGTACACCCAGATTCCTCAAGATCAGGCTATTGAGACACTCTCATGTTTCTTGGACACACGTGCCAGACCTTGTCAGGTCCCTTCAGAATTCATTTTACAGCTGGCATCCTTCGCACTGAAAAATAATTTTTTTACTTTTGACTCCGATTACTTCCTTCAGGTTAAGGGAGTAGCTATGGGGTGTCCATTTGCCCCGGAGCTAGCGATCATGTTCATGGGTCTCTACGAGAACAAATTTATTTACAATGATAATCCCTTCAGTCATCAGATTTCGCATTACATGCGTTACATAGATGACGTTTTCTTCATCTGGACTGGGACTCCAGAAACTCTCAACGGGTTTGTTGAATGGCTCAATGGACGCACAAGTGATATAAAATTTAATTGTACATCGTCCAATCAATCCATCACATTCTTGGGCGTTAAAGTTGTTCCCCATAATGGAAGCCTTGAAACAACTTTATTCAGAAAATCTACAGACAGGAACAAAGCTCTGTTATTTACCAGCAACCACCCGCGAAGTCTGAGACAGAATTTACCTTTTGGACAATTCCTTAGGATCCGAAGGAATTGTTCAAGTAAAGAGGAATATTTCGACCATGCAAATTCACTCATGGAGAGGCTTCTCCAAAGAGGATATCCGAGGAAACTTTTAAAACTATCCCTTAAGAGAGCATGGTGGACGCCACGCGAAACACTAATGCACAAAAAAGCTAAGGTGGAGCAAAATCGAATGGTATGTGTGTCAACCTTTTGCCCTGCTGCAAATCAACTCAAGAAGCTGATAAATCTCAATTGGCATTTAGTAAAAAACTTGCATGAGGACTTCAGGAATCCACCTTTATTTGCTTTTAAGAAGGAAAAGAGCGTGGCTAACCACATTGTGAGGGCAGCATTACCTACCAAACAACTACCGACTCTAAGAAGCTTATTCGGCTTTCCCCAGACAAAAGGACATCATAAATGTGGCACGTGCATCTGTTGTCATGATACCATGGAGGAAACATTGTTCTCCTTTAACAACATTCATTGGAAGCATGAAGCTTTCACAAACTGCAAAACAAGGAATGTGGTTTATGCGATTTTATGCCCCTGCCCAAAGCTATACATTGGGAAAACCACCCAAGAGGTCAGGCAACGCATCACGCAGCATAAATCCAGACTGCGCAGAGAAGTTGAGAATGCGCCCCTGGTGCACCATTGGGTGACGAAGAAACATGACAAAAACAACTTCAAATGGACCGTTTTGTCCAAAATTGAAAAAGACCCAAGAGGAGGGGACTTGGAAACAAAATTGAATCAAAGGGAAGCCTTACTGATCATGAAATATGACACAGCGGTCAATGGACTGAATGAAATTTCTGAAATTTACAAAACCTATCCTTGACATCGGCTTGAGGACTTCATCTCCCAGAATCCTCCTTGGTACACCTCCAATGATACTACAACTCCCTATACCCCTTGGGGCGCGACCATACTCTTGAGCTAAACGGCAGGGAGGCCTCAGTAACCTGCCAGTGATTGCAGGGTGAGGAGCGAGAACTTTGAATAACTTTTTGGACTTCTGAAAAACCTCATTACGGTACGTTTACTCAGGCGCAAGTAAGCGCCGATCACCAGCCACGGACTATGCGCCTTCCCTCGCATATCGGATTCTCACGTTTTCTATCCTTTCCCAACCACAGGGACGCCGGATCCAAATACCCGCGGACCGAGCGCAACCCGTTTGGGAAGCATCTTTTGAGCAGACACGCGCGGCTTTTAAGGTAAGCGCGCAGACCTCCATTGTGATTTCACCAGCTCTGGCACAGTTAGACATAAGAGACCCTGTATGATTGAGTATACCTGTTCTCTCTCTTACAGCACCTCTTCGCTCCCCCTTCGCTGGGAATACATCTGTCTCCCCTTTCTTCTTGTGGAGCCTTG
Source organism: Lissotriton vulgaris (assembly GCF_964263255.1). Lineage (NCBI taxonomy): Eukaryota > Metazoa > Chordata > Amphibia > Caudata > Salamandridae > Lissotriton > Lissotriton vulgaris. Next base: position 816,082,853 of record NC_141687.1, on the reverse strand, counting down.
ACCCACTTGTTGAGGTAGGCTGAGTTTAGCGGTGCATTGGTTGAGACGTTGATCTCTCAGGTTTCGGTTTAGTGACTATTGCTCTCCTCTTCCTTTATAGTAAAACTGTGGTCCTGAAGAGAACCCTTGGAACGATAGGGTTCGAAACACGTCGACCTGACCCGGTCCCGTGTCATTCTTTTCTATGTGGATATGTCATTCAATTGAAAGATCATTTTTTCCAAAGAACTGTGAAAAAGTTTGATTGACGTTTTAAATCAGCAAATTAATTTTGTCTTTGCATCTTTTCACAACTGTGTTATGACAATGGGACCAGTATGAATGTGTTTTTGTATGACTGGATGGCCAAGAATGTGTTGAGTGCGAGTTTGGTTGAATTATGTACATACTAAAGTTTGTTTTGTTTTGTTTGTATATTAATGTTTAACACTTCTTTTCACAATTTTTGTATTCTCATGCCCTAAAAAACAAAGAAAGACTAAAAAGCAAAATAGTCTTTAAAGAATTAAAACAAATGTTGCAATTCCTAAAGCAAGTGTTCATGCTTATTTTTCATGCACATTTCAACAATTGTTGATTAGAAAATAGCTGCTCAGCATAGGCAGGTGTGTTGTTTTTCTAGTCAGGAGTGATCAGTGTCCTATGGCGTGCTAGTTTTCAGCGCGGCTTATATAGGCAGGGCGGAGTGGGCGTGGCCTCGCAAGAGTGGGCGTGGCCAAGGTCTTGGCGCAAAATGGCATCAGCGGCGATCTCAACGCGCGGCAGCGCTAAGATCCGCTGCGCGGGGGAATTTGGCAGAGTACAGTTCAAAGTGCCCAGAAGTAAGTGAGATTACAAGTAAAATTTTACACAAAATACAGTGGTTTTTAAAAGCAAGTATCGAGTGTTTCCTCCCGGCTGTGCCTCAGGAGTGATCAGTGTCCTATGGCGTGCTAGTTTTCAGCGCGGCTTATATAGGCAGGGCGGAGTGGGCGTGGCCTCGCACGAGTGGGCGTGGCCAAGGTCTTGGCGCGAAATGGCGTCAGTGGCGATCTCAACCCGCGGCAGCGCTAAGATCCGCTGTGCGGCGGAATTTGGCGGAGTACAGTTCAAAGTGCCCAGAAGTAAGTGAGGTGCCATAGGGCATGTCTAGATTTGAAGATTACTTCATAAGTCAGGTGGAGACATTTTATATTGATGAATGTTTTCCTGGCATTTCTGATGGTAACCGCACCAAGAATACTTGGGTGGTAACTACTGTTAATCCTGCTTAAGGTGGTTATAGCGTAGTCACTGTTTTACAGTTATAAAGTTTGCTAGTAGCTCAGGAAGGCTTTCCTTGAGCAGAAGTAGCTCTCACTACAGAAATGGTTGGAGACACCTGTCATAGGGATTACGGTCCCACCGCTGTCTCGATGGCCATCTTGAGCGTGTCAGAAAAGCAGCGGTTGGTCCCTCCGCCCAATGCCTTCAACCGCTGGATCAGTATCTGCCAGTCGGACCTCTTCTGTAGATGTCGGTGGGCCTGCCACTTACGGCAAGTCGGTCGCAGGCCCACCGACATCAGAATAAGGCCACAGTGTTCATCAATCCAACACAGAGGACCACCCCGCCCATAGTTAGTATTTTTTCACATATTGTGTCTACTGCACAGCCCTCAGAAATTAGAAAACACGCTTTGGAAATGGCTGCCGGTTTTGTGACTCCAAGAATGAATCACTAGGCCACATCCTCTGTACCTGCCGCGCTATGCTACAGGAATGAAGTAAATGGCTGCGTTCTATTTTTCTTCATCTGGAGATTAGAACTTGTCAAGAAGCAGACCATCATACTTTGAAAGGAAAAACCCCACATCTTGTGCCAGTCTTCTTAGATATCTGGATTATGCAGTCTTCATAAATTATAATTGTTTTATTACATTTAGTGGTGCACGATTTTCCGAAATAGATTCTTTTTTTGTTCTGTACTGAGGGTCAGGAAGGGTGAATCTGTTTTTATTTAAAAAAAAAAATCTCGATTTGTTGTTGTTGTTTTATTTGCAATTGTTTAAAATTGAATAAACAATAACTTTCTGCATGCGCAAACTGTATTTATCAGGTTGCTGCCTTTGTTAAAAATCATAAACGGTGCCATTCACCTGGAAATACTCATTGTACTCCTGTACAATATTGCGTGGTAGATCAATTGTCTTTACAACATGACGTCAGAGGACATAAAATTAGGATTGTAGATACTGTGCAGGACAAATAAAAAAAAATAGTTTTAGTTACTCATTTAGTCATTCATTCCACTCCTTACTTGTGGATTCTGAGCCAAACGTAACGTGGAATAATTATGTATATTGTTGATTAGCAACTCATGTTCTGATACAGTCGAGGTACTCCATTCCATCAACAAGATCATAACATTGTTACAGTTGCATTTTAAGACAAACTCTTGACAAACATAACCCTCTCCCCCATCACCCACCCTATAGATAATGCCATGTTGTTTTGACCCACAAACCCTACAAACCTTCCTCACCCAACCTCATGTAATCAGGTAGTCAAGAAGAGGACCCTCCGATAAATTGCTGGCTATCACTAGTTCCCAATATCGGGTCCAATCTGTAACAGAAAATATTTTAAAACAGATCCTGCAAACTAGGTTTCATCGCTGAGGTCAGCTGATGAACTGGAATGTAATTCACTAGTGGTTTTCAGAACGCATCATGCTTAAAAGGTTCCACTTTTATAGTTGGTAGCCTGGCTGAAATATTGCACACTCGCATAAATCCCTTAGTAAAAGATGGCGGATCTTTTTATCTTCCACTCAGTAGGACTAGAACATTTCACCGCTCCCCGGCATTGCTAGATCATCTCTTGTTTTTGTGATGCCCACGTAGCCAGGTGGTTTCAATTCCATTATCACTACCCCAGGATCAGTGGTAAAATGGTATGCCAGCTTTTCCCTAAACTCTTTCCAAAAGGGGGTAAGTCTGTGACAGCTATACAAAATATGTAATGAATCACCTCTCTCGCTGCCTCCTCACTAACACTTGGAATTAGTATTGGGAAATGTAGTGTAATTTAGTTGAGGTATGGTAGCTATCACTCATATGACCTCATAGCTGTGAGTTTGAGCCACCCGCACAAAGCTCGAATGGTGTAGGTGGACCAGTTTAGCTACCAAGTGTTCAAAAGTAATGGCCAATATTTTTGTAAAGATCTTTACATCAATATTGATGAGAGCTATTCGTCCTAACAAAACCAAACTGGGGTATTCCACCTAGATCTGAGAACAGTAGGGTTGTTACCCTTCTTGTTTCAGCAATATGATTGCCTGGCATTACCATTTTAGGGAACAAGCAAGATGCAAAATTCTTGAAGAAACTGTCAACGCAGCCCTGAGGCCCTGAGGCCCTATGAGGAGTAAGTGTGCATAAGGCTTGTAACATTTCTTCATCAGTTACAGGTGCTTCCTAAATGTTGACCTATATTCGAGATAGCTCAGAGAGATTCACCTCTGTAATTTATTCTCTCTTCAATTGTGGAACATAAATCCATGGAGGTCAGCGATTATACAATCTTGTGATATTGTCAAACTTTCCCCAAGTTAGTTACCTTGGCTTTTACCTCAGCTTATGAACCATATGTGCCCCACCTTATTACTAAATTTGAAAGAATGTCTTTTTGTGTGTAAAAGTTTCAACTCAACCCTATTTGCAATGATATTTCTGAGCTTCCCTCTAGTAGGTGTCATTCTCTTACGATACTTGAAAGAAGGCAATTCCCCAACAACATATCCTAACTTAGAAGAATCCAGAAAAGATTTAAAAAAATCATTATGTATTCATGTATGCCCACTGAAATGATGAAGACTTCCCACCCAATGCAAAGCCACCAAAACGTGAGGTAGAACCCTGCTTCTTTGAGCTTCATGGAAGTGTCAGGGGCGTAACAAAGGCCCCCGCAGCCCCCACGGTGCTGGAGGGCCCCGAGCTCCAGGGGGCACCTAACTCCTGTTCAGTATTTGCTACCAGCCAAGGGCCCTGGCCACGGTGGATACCTAGGCAACTTAGGGGTCCTGCTAGGTTATCAGGTACATATACACATTGATAATAGAAACACAAATTTGTTGGGCAGTGGGGCAGTGTGCAGGACAAAAGAAATGATAAAACAATGTCATATATATCTAATTTATTTAACCGATATCATCGAGGGGTTTATATTGATTTTGAAAAAGTTTTACAAAAAGCATATACATAATCAATCAATGCAAGAGCTAATACATGGGATATCAGCATATATATCACAATTAAAAAACAATTTACACAAATAAAATAATGCATTTATAAAAAACAACAATACCCAAGTGGATAAATGAGGAAACTCTACGCGCGTTTCGGCGTTACACACGCCTTCTTCGGGAGACCACTTGTGATTTCTAGGAATGCATAAAGAATTATGCAAGGTCATAGGTCACTGGTATCACGTCAATTGAAGATGGCTTGTTCCAGCCTATTTATAAACTAACTGTGTTGCAGTCATATACCACAAACTGTCTTTAGATTCTGGGGCGCTAAGGCTGAATGGCAGAGGAAAATTACTTTAATACTTTTTGGAGCTTGATGGACAGACTGCCTTCTGTGCGCTCCGATGTGGAATTAATCAAGATATCGTTAAAATATCAACAAGATTGGTTGATAAAATACTTATCCGGCAAGGTTGGCTTCAGGCCATCAGGCGTCGCGGACAACAGATACGGCAAATACAGCCAATTGTTCCTAAAGGGCCATCCATGCCCATTGGTAATTCATTCAAAGGAACCTGTTTCGTCATAATTTCAGTCTTAAACAACTTACCTGCAGGCGAAGCCAACCTTGCGGGATAAGTATTTTATCAACCAATCTTGTTGATATTTTAACGATATCTTGATTAATTCCACATCGGAGCGCACAGAAGGCAGTCTGTCCGTCAAGCTCCAAAAAGTATTAAAGTAATTTTCCTCTGCCAGTCAGCCTTAGAGCCCCAGAATCTAAAGACAGTTTGTGGTATATGACTGCAACACAGTTAGTCTATAAATAGGCTGGAACAAGCCATCTTCAATTGACGTGATACCAGCGACCTATGACCTTGCATAATTCTTTATGCATTCCTAGAAATCACAAGTGGTCTCCCGAAGAAGGCGTGTGTAACGCCGAAACGCGCGTAGAGTTTCCTCATTTATCCACTTGGGTGTTGTTGTTTTTTATAAATGCATTATTTTATTTGTGTAAATTGTTTTTAATTGTGATATATATGCTGATATCCCATGTATTAGCTCTTGCATTGATTGATTATGTATATGCTTTTTGTAAAACTTTTTTTAAATCGATATAAACCCCTCGATGATATCGGTTAAATAAATTAGATATATATGACATTGTGTGGTATTGGGTTCCCAAGGCCTACATGCTCCGCAGAAATACCCACTTACACCAAAAGAACTGTTGGCACGGAAACTGAAAAGTACAAAAGACAAGTTTATTAAGACCCCATGGGGTGGTGGTACATTCCTGCAGCACCCTTCGGCAATGCAAGAAGTATCACACCGAACGTTGGTGTGAGTCCTTCTTTTATACAATTTACAGGCAATAAAAAGATAGGCGGTACAAGGTTACAGAGTTTAGGTACATATATGGTCATTTTTGGAGCACAGCCAACTCATGGGAGGGGTTACACCTCCACTGGTCAGTTTTGGCGGAACATTCCTGAGGGGTGACTGGTCAGTTGGAACTGTGCATGTACAGGCTTGACCGTTACTAAAAATAGTCTGTTGCTGGGCAAAACTCGAGTGGTCAGCAGCACAGACAAAGGACTAAAGGGCATGCTGACCACGAGGCCGCTCATTCCCCAAAATGGCCGCCGTAACATACAAAAATGGCGTTTTCGAGTAAGGCCAAGTTAAGGGAAATAACGTGTAGCAAAGCTAAGCGCTAACCCGGCCATTTTCAAATTACGACAGACGACCCTTTTAGCGTTTAGCTGAAGCTAACTCATAGTGGACGTAGTCGGGATACTCATCTTCAATATCAATTGACATTATTTGAGCTACTTCTTTATGAAGCATCAATTCTTTTTGGGCCAGAGCTCGTCTAGATGGAATACAAACTGATAAACACATAGAACATAAGGCAGGCCCACATTGTATACATAAACACACAAAGAATAGTATCCCAACTATAATACATAAAATCGTCAGTAGCTTCCAGCCCCAAGTACTAAGCATTGACCAGAACCACCCCGAAAGGGTCCATGTACCATTGTCCGGGTGTATTTCAGCAGCGATTTTGTGGAGTTTGGAAATCGCATCATATACAGATGGCGAGTTATCAGGCACGTAAACGCAACAGCTACTTCCGATAATTCTACATGCCCCTCCTCGATCAGCTAGAACCACATCAAGAACCATTCGGTTCTGAAGCGTAACAATTCTGGATATTTGAAGTTCTTCCATTATATTTCCTAATGCAAAGCAGTGTCATTAGCTACAGCCTCAACAACCCGGGTCAGTCGTCGTATTTTCCGGCTGTTTAAAGCAGCCCCCACAAAGGAAAACAATCCCAAATTAAAATCCACATATTGCTGTAAAGCAGTATCAGTCTGGTCGATATCATCCAAAACCACAGCACGTCTAACTCTATTTAACACAAAATCATGATATAACACGTAATCATTGTGGTACATTGGTGGGGCAATGAATACAGGGGGCAATACAAAAGAGATATAGCATGTACCTAGCCATCCTAAAGGGAGCTGATGATAGCCTTTATTACCACAAATGAAGTATGTATTTCGGGATGCCACAAATGATATGCCATTCGGACTGTCAAATGTAAGTGTGGTGTTACATTCACTTTTTCCAACCGGGAGTGTACCTTTATTACGTATACAGAGATCAGCCTTAGTATCGATAACATTAATGACATGCGAGCTGGACATGTTAATGTTCCTTTGATTGCTGTAAATTCGGGGTGCAGACACATTGTCGGGGCGGTACTCTTCCCATTCAAATCGAGTACCCTCAGCTTGTGGATAGCCGTCCCGATCATGATAGCATATCTTATTTAAACGGGAAAAGCACCCCCCCTTTCGTTGGCCATCGTAGAGTGAATAGAAGAGTAAACCAGGCATTGCAGGAACCATTATGGGAAAACGGGAGTGGGATGAGCGGGGTGCCCCCTTTCTTCTGATGCCCAGGCAACATCCCACACACCCAACAGTTAGAAGTGTTCGTCATATTGTGAGTATGATGCAAAATTTGAATGAAGCTATTGTTCAAGTAAGTCTGTCGGTGCCGTTCTTCAAAGTAGGGTAAGTTGAAGTGAAAATGTTCAGATGGAGCCGGGGTAGTCGGCAGCAAATGTTCTCGTACAGGCACCACAAGTTCTACTACCCAGGCTATTACTGCTATCACCACAATTGTCAATACAAACAAAATGGCACCCAGAATTCTCTTGTCTCGTGATGCAGAAGACGCCATAGTTCAAAAGTTCACAATGTCTCGGATACACAACTACAAAAAAAATAAAAACGCTGGTGCTGAGCTCCGAGGTAGCCGTTGTTTTCTTCTCCGGGGTCAAGACGGGTGTCGCTACTCTTGGCAGAACTGATCCCCCCCCTTGAGATTCCCGGCTTCGGTTTCACAAACCCCAGAGCGGTAACCAACCAGTCTCGCACAAAAAAAAATCTTCTTCCTATCTTGGCCGCTATCGTCCAGAAACGGTGTGGTCCGGGAAGGCTCCCTCAGATTCGGCCGACGTCACAGCTGGGCTCTTTTCTTTGTCCAAGATCTCTTTGTAGTCGGACAACACAGTAGGATTCACCAGGTCCGGAGAGACACGACGGCAGTGAGTTGAATGCACCCACCGCTTTCTGTTGGTCACTCGCACAGCCGTTCGAGTCGCCAAGAGGACTTGCTCGGGGCCACGCCACCTCGGTTCCAAGCTGTTCGCTCTCTCAAACGACTTCACCATGACATAGTCTCCAGGACAGAGATTATGGGCCTCTCCAATGGAATTGTCAGGGAGCGCTTCTCGAACCTGTTGATGAATAGAAAGCAAATCATTTGTTAATCGTGCCAAATAATCGTTCATCATTATACAAGGCACATCATGTAACAATCGCGGCTTAGGAACTCCCTATATGTTCATAGGCCTTCCAAACACCACTTCATACGGTGTGAGGCCAGTTCGAGAGTGGGGCACTGATCTAAGAGAGAGTAATGCTAGCGGCAAGGCATCCGGCCACTTTAATGACGTGGACGCCACAATCTTAGCCAGTTTCAATTTCAACGTGGCATTGTACCGCTCGACAAGACCTGCTGACTGAGGGTGGAACACAGCATGAAACTTCTGCTGGATCCCTAGTCCCTTTAACACATACTCCACAATTTTCCCAACAAAATGAGGACCATTATCGCTCCACAAAAATTTGCAAACTCCAAATCGAGGGAAGTACTCTTTAAGCAAAACCTTAGCTGTTGTCAAAGCTGTATTATCTTTCGTGGGGAAGGCCTCGACCCATTTGCTAAAAGCACACACCACCACTAAGACATACTTAAGGTTATTGCAACGCTCAAGCTGGATGTAATCCATTTGAAGTACCTCAAATGGTGCAGAAGGTGGAACGAACCCTCCTTTCGGAGTATGCGTCCCTTATGCAGGATTGTGTTGTAAACATATCAAACAGGTCTGCACTACTCTCTTAGCAGTATTGGCAATCTCAGGATGCTCCCAAACTCGTGTTAACAATCGAGTAATTGCAAGAGCTCCCACATGTGCTAACCCATGTGTCATCTGGACCATCGCCTGCAAGTAAGCTGCAGGCAATTTCCATCTCTCCATGTCCTTACTCCTCCAACAACCCTCGTCATCCAGTACCCCTTCTGCTGCCCATGTTACAAGTTCTGCTTCAGTCGCTGATTTTTGGATGTCTAGTATCTCTGCTCTAGCATCATGCCATCGCTCGGCCTGCGACTTCGCTACATACATGGGGAAGTCATTTCGAGACATAGCTGTTTGTCTTGCTATACTGTCTGCAAAAGCATTGCCTTGTCCCACTTTGTCAGTGACCTTTTTATGTGCACTGCATTTAATTATCGCTACTTTCTTTGGGCAAAGCAACGCGTTTAGGAGATCACGCACTAGTTCTCCGTGCATAATGTGTACTCCATGAGAGGTCAAAAACCCACGTTCTCTCCAGAGTAAGCCAAAATCATGCGCTACTCCGAAGGCGTACCGGCTGTCTGTGTAGATGTTCACACATAGACCAGCACTCAGTTCGCAGGCTCTTGTCAAGGCTATCAGCTCCGCTGCTTGAGCCGATTTCTGAGGTATTCGTGCTGTTTCTACCACTGTCTTAAGTGTCGTGATCGCATATGCTGCAGAAGTCGTGCCATCTTGCAGCCTCAAACACGATCCATCAACCCACAGTTCCCCATCCACATCTGGAAGTGGCATATCCTGTAAGTCGACACGACCCTTTGTTTGTTCCTCAGTCAGGAAAACACAATCATGATGTTTTTCCTCCTGACCCTCTTCGACCGGATAAGGCAATAAAGTGGCAGGGTTCAGGGTAGCACATCTTTTCAGTGTGATATGTGGCGCCAGAAGTGTGAGTTCATATCCTGTTAAACGTGCGCTCGTGAGATACTGTGTTTTCGTTTGATTTAACAGGGCATCTACTGCATGGGGAACTAGCACCAACAGTTTGTGCGATAAAACTATTTATTTATTTTATTTATTTATTAATGACACTTACCCGTGGGCGTCTCGGCGCTAAACTGCAATGTTGTCACTCCCTGATCCGATTGTCCAAAAGCATGTTTTACTGATTGAATAACCAGGTCTTCAGTTTTTTTCTAAACTGAAGCAATGAGGGGCTTGTTTTTATATGGTTTGGTAGGGTGTTCCAAAGTTTAGGGGCCGCAATTGAGAAGCGGCGATCACCCCAAGAGACTGTTCTGCAGCGATGAACCACTAGTTGATTGAGTGAGGTAGATCGAAGTGTTCTGGGCGGGTGATAGGGAATCAGTTGCTCTTTGAGGAATCGGGGTCCTTGGTCCTGTAGTGTTTTATACACTATGCACAGTGCTTTAAATTTTACCCTGTTGTGGATGGTTAACCAGTGGTAGTTTTTCAGAGTGTCCGAGATAGGTGCAAATTTAGGTTTTTTAGCCAGTGCACGTGCTGCTGCGTTCTGCACGGTCTGCAATTTTTTTGTAACTCTATTTTGTGCGTTAAGCAAGAGACCGTTACAGTAATCCAAAGAGGTCAAAACCAGGGAGGTTTTGGCTGCTGAGTCTGGTAGATAGGGAAGAATTTTTCTTACCATTCTGAGCTTAAAATGGGCATTGGCTGCTACCTTGTTTGCGTGGGCCATGAGATTGAGCTGGTCATCAAATGTTACTCCTAGGTTTCGGACTTTGACCGTGGGACAAGGAGGAGTACCTAGGGCCGATGGCCACCAGGCTGCAGACCAGACTGGTAAAAGATTGCCAAAGATGACCACCTCCGTTTTATTGGAGTTGAGCTTAAGGCAATTTTTTGCCATCCACTCACCGATGGCAATCATCCCTCCTTGGAATCTCTCTGCCACCTCCTGTCCATCACCCTTTATGGCCAACACCAGTTGAGTGTCGTCGGCGTATGAGGTCAGGCTCATCCCATGTGCCTTGATGACACTGGCAAGGTCCGACACGTATATATTAAATAGTGTCGGACTTAGGGATGAGCCTTGGGGAACCCCACACGGTAACGACAGTCAGCTGACTGGAAGGGGCCCACTGTAACCGCCTGGGTTCTGTTGGCCAGGAAGGAAGCAAGTAGGGCCCTGGCAGTAAGCTGAATACCCATCCTTTTGACACAGTCGACCAGGATCTTGTGGTCAACCGTGTCGAAGGCTGCCGATAGATCAAGGAGAACAAGCAAAGCTGTTCCTCCTTGATCGCGGATGGCTCTTATATCATCAGCTGCTTTAATGAGAGCGGTTTCCGTACCGTGATGTTTACGGAAACCGACCTGGGTGTCATCCAGCAGGTTGTGACTTTCAATGTAGGCCGATAGCTGCTGGTTCATAGCCTTTTCTGTAACTTTGGCTAAAAAAGGAAGGCTCGCTATGGGGCGGTAGTTTTTTAATTCACCTTTATCTAGACCGGGCTTTTTGAGCAGGGGTTTGATCAGTGTGTTTTTTAATGCATCGGGATAAGTTCCAGATGTCAGTATCGTGTTACAGACACAGGTAATAATGGGGATAACTGTGTCTGGCACCATGGCGATCACAGAGGTTGGGTATGGATCCAGAGCAGAACCAGCTTTGATCGAGGTTACTATGCTCTTGATTTGGTCAGTGGTGAGGGGTGTAAAACTGGACATGGTGATTTTTGGAGTGGTCATGGGGATAGTAACACTACTGCTGGCCGGATCTGAGTTGAAGGTTTGGTAAATGTCATTGACCTTTGCGAAAAAGAACTTCGATAAGTTATTACATAGTGCTTGTGATGGGGGTGGATTAAGATCCGGGGTATTTCCAGAGAGAGTTTTGGCGAGGTTATATAACTGTTTACTGGAGTTTTTTGCAGTCTCTATATGGAGTGTGAAAAAATGTTTTTTTGCCGCTATTATCATTATTTTGTAGGTAGCAAGAGCTTTTTTGTATTTTTCCTTATTTTCGCTGTCGTAGGTTCTTCGCCAGTGCCTTTCCCTGTTCCTAGTTAGTTGTTTTGGGATTTTTAATTCTTTTGTATACCACTGAGCTTTAGGCAAATTTCTGGTTCTTGAGATGGATTTGGTAGGTGCCAGCTGAGTCGTGGCTTCGCCCAGCCATTTCTGGAATTGGTTGGTCGCGATATTAGGATCGGTGGATAGTTCTGGGCTGGTGTTATTAAGAAGCAATGATAGGTCATTGGGGTTAATGTCCTTCCATGCTTTGAAAGTGCCGGTTTTCGATAAAACAGCCTTTTTTCTCAGAGGACCTTTAGTAGTGAGGCTGCTAAGAATGACTGAGTGATCTGTCCATGTCATGGGGAGAACCGAGGTTATACAAAGTTCTTCCACATTTGTAAAGATTCCATCCAGCGTATGGCCTGCCTGATGGGTAGGGGTCGTGACCACTTGTCTGAGGCCCATTATTTCTAGATCTGATATGAGGGTAGTAGTATCCCTATCACTGAGTTGCTCCAGATGGAAGTTGAAGTCACCCATAATAGTAATGGAGTCTTCTGTGACTATAGACTCAGTGATGTTGCTTAAATCATTAAGGAACGCAGATCTGGTCCCAGGGGGTCTATAAAGAAGTATTCCTTTGAAGTTATAGGTGGAAGACAATTTTATATTAAAATGCATGGCTTCGCATGAGATGGTGGGAATCTGTGAGAAACGGACCTCAAATTGGTCTCGTGCTATGATGGCTATCCCACCTCCTTTACCTTTGGGCCTGTCCTGCCGATAGGCACTGTAGCCTGGGGGAACTGCCGTTACATAGTCAGGGGCAGAAGCCTCATCGGTCCATGTCTCTGTGATGTAGAGAACATCTAAGTTGAGGTCGCCGATAAGATCGGCTATTTCCTGGCAATGTTTGCTCAGGGAGCGCGCATTAATAAGTGCCATGAAAACATGCGTGTCAATCTCAGCAGCTGTGGGATTGACAGCGATAGTGGAGTTAACAAACTCGGGCGCGAAGTTACAATGTGGGCATGGTGTATATTTCTCCAGAGGCACGATAGATCGTATTTGGTGCAGAGCGGAGCGTGAGAAGGACAGAGCTCCAGAAGCGTACCGCGATTATATGGGTGAAGAGGGGCAGGGGTTGTGGCCCTGGGCCCGGTCCCGGCGCGGATGGGCGCAGACGGGCTCGCCTTTGGCGCGCCTTCGGCGCGCCACCGGCGCGCCCGCTGCGCCCGCCCGCTGCGCGGACGGGCGATGCTGTTGTTAAAGTACATGATTTGGGCGGGACGGGAGGAGGGTGGGAGGGGCGCAGAGCTATCGGCCAGCCTTCCCGATTCAAGATGGCGGCCAAAGTAATGTGGAAAGCTTCCCTGCGCCTGAATACAGCGGCGCTGTGGGAAGGGAGTTTGAGCCTCGGCGAAGTAATCTCGCCTTAGGGGCTGCTAGCAATATAAAAACGGACCAATTAAAATATTTTACAGGAGTTTAAAAACAATTCTAGTGTCAATCGTTTTTTTCCGCGTTATCTGTGGCAAAGGTGCAAGGGAGCAAGACAAACCTCCGGCTTCCGCCTCAGAGGGGGACAACAAAACAATTACTAGCAGTAAGGAGTTACGCCTGTTAAATACCCTGGGAGGGCGGGAGGGCGCAGAGCTATCGGCCAGCCTTCCCGATTCAAGATGGCGGCCAAAGTAATGTGGAAAGCTTCCCTGCGCCTGAATACAGCGGCGCTGTGGGAAGGGAGTTTGAGCCTCGGCGAAGTAATCTCGCCTTAGGGGCTGCTAGCAATATAAAAACGGAACAATTAAAATATTTTACAGGAGTTTAAAAACAATTCTAGTGTCAATCGTTTTTTTCCGCGTTATCTGTGGCAAAGGTGCAAGGGAGCAAGACAAACCTCCGGCTTCCGCCTCAGAGGGGGACAACAAAACAATTACTAGCAGTAAGGAGTTACGCCTGTTAAATACCCTGGGAGGGCGGGAGGGCGCAGAGCTATCGGCCAGCCTTCCCGATTCAAGATGGCGGCCAAAGTAATGTGGAAAGCTTCCCTGCGCCTGAATACAGCGGCGCTGTGGGAAGGGAGTTTGAGCCTCGGCGAAGTAATCTCGCCTTAGGGGCTGCTAGCAATATAAAAACTGACCAATTAAAATATTTTACAGGAGTTTAAAAACAATTCTAGTGTCAATCGTTTTTTTCCGCGTTATCTGTGGCAAAGGTGCAAGGGAGCAAGACAAACCTCCGGCTTCCGCCTCAGAGGGGGACAACAAAACAATTCCCTCACTCTGCCGTATAGCTACTGCTGTTGCTGCCACTGCTCGGAAGCACCCAGGTAACCCTCGTGCTACAGGATCAAGAATGGCTGAGAAGTACGCGCATGGCCTCTGCTTGTCCCCGTGTGCTTGCACTAACACTGATAACGCGCACCCATCTTTCTCGTGCACGTACAATGTGAAAATCTTTGTATAATCTGGTGTACCTAACAAGGGTGCAGAGCAAAGGGCCTGTCTCAATTGTTCAAAAGCATTCTGACATTCATCTGTCCATTCAAGGGGCATTGGTGTAGTTTTGGACAGTAACGCTAACAAAGGTTTTATAATGTGTGAAAACCCCATGATCCACTGTCTACAAAAGGATGTTAGTCCTATGAAAGCGCGTACATCTCTCTGAGTACGGGGGACTGGTGTATCTAAAATCGCTTGAATTTGATCTGATGTTAATGTACGCCCCTCCTTAGACAAAAGATGACCGAGGTAGGTCACCTTGGGTCTACAGTATTGTAACTTTTTCTTAGAGACTTTATGGTTGTTCTGAGCCAAAAAGGAAAGCAAAGCAAGTGTACTCTCCTCACATTGTGCGTAAGTGTCTGCAGCCAACAGAAGGTCGTCAACATACTGTATAAGGGCTACTCCGGATTGCAGTTCAAAAGAATCAAGCTGTCTTTTCAAAGCCTGGCTATAAATGCTAGGACTTTCAGTATAACCTTGGGGAACACGACAAAATCTATACGATTTATTATTTAACGTAAAACCAAATAAGTATCTGCTGTCGGGATGGATGGGAATAGAAAAGAATGCATTTTTAAGATCAATAACAGAAAAGGTTGTCGCTGTTGGAGGAACCAATGTAAGCAATGTTGTAATATCAGACACCACCGGGTATTGGGGGATGACAATTTTGTTAATTTCTCTCAAATCGATAATAAATCGATAGACTTTGTCGTCAGTATCTTTCTTAAGGATCGGGAGAATAGGGCTATTACAGACATTGTAAGGAACTTCCTCCACTACTCCTGCAACGATCAAATCCTGAACAATGTGCGTCAGGGCAATTTCACCTTCCCTAGAGATCTTATACTGTGGCACACGTGGCAAAAGTACTCCCTCCTTGACAGTAATTCGAATAGGTGGAATAAGCATCTGTCCCACATCCGTATCTGAGGTCGCCCACAACGTGTGCGGGAGAGAGGCTAATGCTTCAATTTCCTTCATTGTACAGAATCTGTCTGAATCTGGGTAATTGTCGTTCAAAATAACCCGCACCCGTTCAGGAGCGCAACGTATCGTTGCTCGAAAGTATTTGAGCAAATCAATGCCCATGATGTTATCTGGAGTGTGAGGTGACAACGAAAATGGACAAAAGCTGAAAAATTTGTCAATGCAAAGTGCAAGAGGTTGTGATAATGGGCTAGGAGAGGGTGTGCCATCAAACCCTATACATGTTATCGTTTCGCCAGACAGGGGAGCCCTTGGAACCAGGTTTTTGGACAAAGCACTACGAGTAGCTCCTGTGTCAACTAAAAATCAGTAGAACCCAAAATGCCCGCTGATACATATGGACCTCTTTGATCTACTGGCACTTCAACTGATTCCGTACCCCATCCTACGCAGTCCTATGCATGCACATAGTCCTGGTGCTCCACATTCTCACCCTCCGAGATCTGATATTGATTTCATCTATCAAAAGTATTTCGTTCATCCTGACCACGGCCCCTCGTTTCAAACCTACCACGATCACTTCCACCACCTCTTGCTCCTGAATAATTATTCCTCGACCTTCCAACTCCTCGACCACGCTGACTACGCTGCTCACGAAGTACCGGACAATCTTCAGCTTAATGCCCAAACTCTTTACAATATGCACATTGGTCCTCCGCAATGTCAGTACGACCGTACGACGCATTACTCCCTCCTCGCCTACCTCTATCATTCCCTCTAGATTGCGCCCCGCGAACCTGCGCCAACATCACCTTTGTTTTCAATTCCTTCGTTTTTTTATCTGCACTTTCTTTAGCCTCTAATTCCTGCCGTTCATAATACTGAGCCATAGTTAACAAAGACGCAGGGGTCGCCGTGGTCCAGGAACTTTCACTCGCTTTTAACCGCTTTGCAATCTCCGGTAGGAGATTAGCCACGTACTTATCAACAAACAGATGCCTACCCGTATCATCTGTTAACGATTGACCACTGTAATCATGAAACGCTTCTTCGAAACGTGTAAAGAAATCTGATACCGATTCATCTAGCTTTTGTTTGCACGAAGCTAACATAGTCCAATCGATCTTTTTAAAAGGAACAAGCGTTTTTAGTTTGTTCAAAATAGCCGCCGGAAGGTCTAAAATTAAATCACATGGTTTGCATGCAGGCTCCCTGTCTAAGTCAGCCTGGCTTATCTCCTTCCAAGTTGCCCCAAACATCGCTTGATCATTAGTTTTACGAATCGACCTCCACATATCAGGCGGAAGAATTAACCCAAAAAAGAGATCTATATCAACAAGAGTCATAACACAAGAGGAAATGGCCCCTTCCACCCCTTCATAGAATGCGGCGGGATTTTTACGAAGATTGGGTAAAGCGTTTTTTAATGCCATAACATCTGCTCTATTCCAAGGCGTATACACCCAATTATATATAAAATACCCCTTTGTGTTTACCGATGTTTTATCCTCATCCGTACCGGCCCCTTTTGGAGGAACATACAAGGTGCAGCTTCACGCATAGGCATAACATGCACTTTAGAATTCTTATCTGAACCCCGGAGAGAACACTCCTTGGACTGCTCCGTTGACCCCGGCACGGACTCCTTATCTTTTTTTCCTTCTTCCCGCAACCTGGACGCCTCATCCCGTAGCTGAAGCAGTTGTTTAAAAAGAGCATCGACATCTGCAAGAACAAATAAACCTTTATCCAAATTCTCACGATGAACCGACACAGCCTTAGGTTCTAAAGTCTCTGAATGTTTAACGAAATCGAGTGACAACTTCATCTGCAAAAGTATTCAAAAACACATCAATTCTCGTTCTGTCCATTTACTCCTTTCGGCTACAACGTCTGACACAGTGATATGATTCAAATTTAATTTTCTAGCATAACTACGCAACTCCGCGGATCTCTCCGCAGATAACCTGACACTTGACTTATCCGCCTTATCCGACTTATCCTGTTCTTCATCACCAGAATCTTCAGTCGGAGCCTTAGGAGGAACGTACAGAGGCGGAGATCGATCTAATAACGAAAAATCATCAATTTCATTATTAAGGACAGGATAAAGCGGTCGTCGAATAGGAAATTGACCGGTCGTTTGCAAATTACGTTCCCGTGCCTCCCTCTCTTTCTTTTCCTGCGCCTCCTTTTCCTCAAGCTGTAAAGCTTTATCTCGAGCAGCCTTGCGCTGCTCTTTGTCCGCCAAGGCAACTTCACGCTTCATACGTTCACGCACCGCTTTCTCCCACATTCGCACACAATCAAACATATCCTGTCTAGACCTGCGCTGAAACAAACATTGCTCCACAAACTGAACCTTTCGCAAATCAAACGACCCATGTAGTGGCCATTGCAACTCGGGATCAGTTCTAGTGTATTTATGCCATAATTTACTGTACAGTATAGGGGGAAGGCCGAATTTAACATACATTTCACGGTTGGGATTTCCCTCTGGAGGAGCCGGCTGAGATTCCGCTAACCTAATTGTGGTACCATTTCCAAGACAGCACATCCCTCGGAGTGTGCTTAAAACAGGCATGTTCAAAAAGTACCACGAAAGCGTGATACCGTAAAAATGGCACTTACAGTACTTCACACAAATGTGCCGCTCAGAGTACAAACAAAATTAGAGAAACATCTCTACATGCCTGCCTATGTGGAGTGCACTACACATATATATTCAAAGTTCACAAAGTCAAAATGTTAGCTAACTCAAATCGTAGTCTCAATCATAGAACTTCAGTAAGCGTCCGTAGACTACCTTACCGATCACAAATCTTACCCAATCTCAAATATCCAGATTCCAACTGCCAAGGTCTTTAATCGAATCAGCCAAACGGGCACTGTACAGCAACGCAGACGATCAGGATCTCAGTCGGAGACCGGCGCCACCTGGAAGGTCAGATCAGAAGGAAGGGAAGAAAACACCGTGGGTGCCAAGACTCGGGTCACTCAGTGGCAGCGTACGCGTCCATGGCGAGTTTCCAATCCTTCGTCACGACCTCTCCTTCGGGCATCCGAGTCACCGATGAGTCCCTTCGTGGTCGCCAATTTGTGGTATTGGGTTCCCAAGGCCTACATGCTCCGCAGAAATACCCACTTACACCAAAAGAACTGTTGGCACGGAAACTGAAAAGTACAAAAGACAAGTTTATTAAGACCCCATGGGGTGGTGGTACATTCCTACAGCACCCTTCGGCAATGCAAGAAGTATCACACCGAACGTTGGTGTGAGTCCTTCTTTTATACAATTTACAGGCAATAAAAGATAGGCGGTACAAGGTTACAGAGTTTAGGTACATATATGGTCATTTTTGGAGCACAGCCATCTCATAGGAGGGGTTACACCTCCACTGGTCAGTTTTGGCGGAACATTCCTGAGGGGTGACTGGTCAGTTGGAACTGCGCATGTACAGGCTTGACCGTTACTAAAAATAGTCTGTTGCTGGGCAAAACTCGAGTGGTCAGCAGCACGGACAAAGGACTAAAGGGCATGCTGACCACGAGGCCGCTCATTCCCCAAAATGGCCGCCGTAACATACAAAAATGGCGTTTTCGAGTAAGGTCAAGTTAAGGGAAATAACGTGTAGCAAAGCTAAGCGCTAACCCGGCCATTGTCAAATTACGACAATTGTTTTATCATTTCTTTTGTCCTGCACACTGCCCAACAAATTTGTGTTTCTATTATCAATGTGTATATGTACCTGATAACCTAGCAGGACCCCTAAGTTGCCTAGGTATTACTATTTTGATGAATATTGTGCCCTGACCTAGGAACTTGTTACTAGTCGCAGGGGGTCCCTTTCTTATTTGTTTACCTGGCCACGGTGGATCCAGCTTAGGAGGACAATGAGAGACCCTGCAACTTGTGGTACCTGCTGAGACAAGGTACCTGTGTGGTCTCTTGTGGAAAAAAGGGACAAACAGGAAACCTGAAGGGGAAAAGGTAAACAGCCGCAGAACGTCAGAGCTGCAAGAGGATCAGAGCACTCATCCTTTCTGTATCATACCCTGAGGGTTTGCACGTTATTGTACCCTGGTCATATGCACTGTTGTGCATGATATACTGCCAAAAATATTGTGCACGGTTTCACACCGAGAAAATCAGCAGCCGAATAATGTGCAGGTTCAGGGGCGTATTACGGCACCTGGGGAGCAGGTGGGGGGGGGGGAGCTGGTGGGGGTGGGCGAGGAGGGCACTCATTGGCACCCATCCACGCCAAGGTCAGTGAATATTTGTGAGATTGGAGACTCAGAGGCTCTTCATCACATTGCGCAGGATACCCCATCATTTTACATTACACCCCTGTGCAGGATATAACACTTGTGTAATATGGGGCTGTCAAGACCTACTACCCTGATAACACATGGAGGATTACCTGTCCAGACAATGTGCAGAATGCTGATGATTGATTTCATTATTTGTTTGTCTGTGGGTGCCTACCTCTGCTAAAAGTCATCATTTTTACAAACATCAGTGCGTCGGTGCAGATGTACCCTGGTGAAGTGGAGCCTCAGGGGCTTTGACCACCTTACAGAGTGAGCTTATGTTCAATGTCCACCGGAAGCCAATTCAGTATTTGTACCCAAGAAGGCAAAGCTGTATTCCGTCATCCACTGAAGTTTGGTTCTAGTGGTTCTCAGAAACGCGTGCCTTTTTGATCTAAGCACCTATGCTTAGATCAATGCTGGTCAATGCTATGACAATTTCTCCTGCAGAGAGATTTGGCATTTGTATTTATGCATTTAAACAGCAAACATGTCAGCTTGGATGGGCATTGGCTCCTAGTAGCCAATACAGACAGCAGAGTCTAGTCCCATGGTTATCAAAGGTGCCCAGTTTAGCACAACCCCAACTGGTATCTTGTATAAATTTGTAATTGTGTAATGTTTTTGGGTATGGCATTAGCAGCGTCCAGGTTGGCGTTTGTAAGTGATCCTACACTTATTTTATGATGTTAAGTGTCCAAAAAGAGTAGTATATGCTCCCGATTATGCTCAGCATATTGTACTCCGATAATATGCAAAGTATTTTAGCAAGATAATGTGCGGTGCAGGGTACACCGTTAAGTTTTATACTGCCATACTGCAACAATGTGCCAGCTATGGCACCTTGATAGCGCGCAGAGCAGCGTTCTTGCTACTCAAACAAGCCACTGGTTATTGAACCCAGGTAACGTTCAGAGTGTTGTACCAGGGTGGTGTGCTTGTTATTATACTCATATTATGTGCAAAGCATTCTACATTCATAGTATCCGGGTACCAGATAACCAGACTCCGTGAATATTGTACCCATATATATCCTACCCAGATAATCTGCAGCCCAATGCAGGCTCCTTATTTGCAGGACATCATGCCAGATAATGTGAGCGGCACTGGAAGGAGTGAATAATGTTAGGATTGGAAATTATTTATTCTATTAGTTCCCAAAAAATTGCAACAAAACACAAAGATGGAGTAATTGCTTGTTAACAAATCAGTATACCACTAACATCTTAAGACATTTGTTAAAGCATTATTTAAACAATGTAAAGATTCGTTGATAAAACGTTAGTTGCTAAAGCTCTAAATTTCATGGTGCAACCAATGTTTGAGTCCGACCCCAAAGCACATCTCGTTGGCTTCTTTTATTGTTCTAATGCTGCTGCTACGACAAAAATCAGTCTTAAATATTTCTTTCACAGGTCAAGTAATTTAGGGCACAAGGAAGTAAAAGTTCGATTGTTTCTGTTTTAAGTTGACAGACAGAGTGTTTGCTTCTTGCCAGAGTGATTTCAGGATTATTCTAACCGAGAAGAGAAATATAAAGGAGTCTGAACCTTAAAAAGGACTTTACTGTAGAGTCCAAGTAAAATTGTCTTGTCTTGATTTAAGAAGGTTGTAGATACTTGATTTTATTTTCTATTTTGATGATTGTTTTAAGTTCCCTATGAAGTGTCTGATGTAAGGTTGTTCCTATTAGCTAGTCACATTCCGCGCTCATTTGAGAGAGAACAGAACTTGCTGGTAGCTGGTTATCTATCAGCATTGTTGTTAATTGTTGATTGACCAAATAATGTGTTTCCCCAGTCACTTTATACATTTACTTTATTATACGATCTTTCAATTTTTCTCTACTGAAGGAAAACTGTTGCAAAAATAGTTCATAAAACTAATATTGTCGCTGTCAATTACTGATGAGAGACATAGTCTTAAGCCCATATTACGAATTTGGCGGTCCAATGGTCCGCTGAACCCATGCTGGTGGTCCACCTGCTGCATTAGGACTGTTGCGGTTGGACCACCACAGGACCGCTGCTGCTGACTGTGATCCTTGATCCCTGGCGGTGGCTCAGCGGTCTGAGGCCCCTAGTATGCTGGTGGTGCCTCTGCGGTACCCAATTCATATTAGGTGTTTCCTCACTGTCACTCTTTTCATTGTAGTGACCATCAAAAGTGTGGTGGTGAGGAAACAAATGGGGCCCTTCAGGGCCCCCTGTTTCTTTTGCGCCATGGGGTGCATGCAGGGGGGGCACATGACTGGAGGATCTGGCTTTGATGCTCCCATTGCAGTGCCTTTTTTAAAGAGCTCGGGCCACTATTTCCTTAGCTGGCTGAGGGAGTAGAGGGAAAAAACGACTGAGTGACTTAAGTGTGCCAAACCAGACACCAGTAAGTCGCATGATGTGCTCAGAGAATCGGAGATCCTCCCCGAACCAGACCCCCAGGTTTTTTGCCGGGCCACCCTCCGACAGTGGCCGGGGAAAATCTGTGGGCCACAGGGCCTCCACAAAGTTAGGCGGGAATTGACCATAGGGGAGGACTTCAGATTTTCCCTCATTACATTTAAGCTTGTGCTGCGCAAGCCATGTGAGCACGGCGGAGAGGCAGTTCTGTGCGACATCTGTGCCCAGAGTGGGGCTGTTCCAGGTAAATAAGAGCTGGGTGCCGTCAGAATAGGCCATAATTTTGGACCCCAGCTCTTCAGCCAGTGAGATCAGAGGAGTCAGATAGATGTTGAAAAGCAAAGGGCTCAAGGTCGAGCCCTGAGAGACTCCCGTTGAGACCTCCCTGGCCGAGGATGCAAACAGAGGTATTCAGACCTGCTGGGACCGGGTGTCCAAAAAGGACTCCAGCCAGGCATGCACAGCACCCGAGATGCCAATGGCAGAAAGGCGGGATATGAGAAGCTGGTGGGGAACGGTATTGAAGGCGGCAGAGAGGTCTAACATAATCAGAGCCGCTCTCCCGTCTCCATCCAAGCACTCCCTGATAGCCTCTGCCATTTCCACCAGAGCTGTCTCAGTGCTATACAATGTTCGAAAGCCTGACTGGGCCGGATGTAACACTCCTGAGGATTCCACAAAGGCGTCTAGTTGACGAAAAACCACCTTCTCGCAGACCTTCGATAGTGCAGGTAGCAAAGAAATAGGGCGATAGTTGGCAGGGACAGCGGGGTCCGCCGTTGGCTTCTTAGGTAAAGGTAGGAGCTTGGCTTTTTTCCACTGTGTCGGTACAGTCGCCGCCTGGAGTGACCAGTTGACAATGGTCGTTACCTCAGTGTAAACAACCTCTGCCACTCCTGCTAGAACTCTGGCTGGACAAGGGTCAGAGGGTGATCCAGACTTAAGGGATTTCAAAACAGATAGAACATCAGACTCCACAGCCGGAATGAACTGTGAGAATGATGCGGTAAGGGGGATGGAACGGGAGAGGACTAGAGCGACATTCCGCAAAGGCACCAATAGATCCAGGCCTTCTTGGATTATTTGTATTTTCTGAATGAAGAATTCAGATAGCACCTCGCACCATTCCGCAGAGGCTGGAGTGGCCTTAGCCTCTGCACAAGGTGACATGAAGCTTTTAACTATAGAGAAAATCTCTTTCCCATTATTATTGGCCTTCAATATTCTGTCAGTATAGTAAACCCTCTTTGCTTCCCTGACCGCTGCATAGTAAAGTCTCTGAGCTGCACGCAGCTTGGATTTAGCCGCAGGACAGTAGGCCGCCCTCCACTGACGTTCTAGCTTCTTGCAGCCCTGTTTCATCTCCTTTAAAACTGGGGAGTACCAGGGCTGGGAGGGAGAGAGCCGGTGAGCCATGGAGAGAAGAGGTTTACCAGAGGATTCAACCCCAGGGCTGACCCATATGTTAAACCGGTCCACCGCTTCCTCCAAGTCGGAGGCAGGGTCGACCTGAGAGTGTCTAAGAGCCTCCATTAGTTGCAAGGTATCAACCTTACGGGCGACGGGGCCAGATGGAGCAGGACGCCTACCGGAAGATTTCCCAGTGCTCCAGGAGAAGGTGATCAAAGAATGATCCGACCAAGAAACAGGCAGTGGATCGTCCATCCATAGTGCGAAGTTTGAGCAGACTAGGTCAATCAAATGGCCTCTTGAATGGGTGGGCTTAGCGACCCACTGAGTCAGCTGTGTTAGGGTCAGGAGGTCCAATTGGGCCACGACATCGGGTGAATCCGGGTTATCCAAATGAATATTAAAGTCTCCCAAAAGAAGGAATTTGGGGAAACACAGAGCCCGACCGGCGATAGCCTCTCCCAGAGTTTTTAAGAAGGCCCCAATCTGGCCGGGTTGGCAGTAAATCAGAGTACCGCCCAGCGTAAAATGAGGAGATAAGGTGAATGAAAAGTCCAAGGCCTCACCCTCGGAGACCTTGTTGGAGGCCTCACAGGTGAAGGCCCAGTGATCTCTGAACACCATCGCGGTCCCACCCCCGCACCCTGTTGTGTGATCTACGCGGGCTAAGTGAAACCCCCTGGGGACAGCCAGTTCGACCACCGGCTCACATGACTCACAGAGCCATGTTTCGGTGATGAACAGAGCATCCAGCTTATAGTCAACGATTATGTCAAAGATGTTTTCAGCATGTTTCACCATTGACCGGGCGTTAATGAGAGCAGCCAATACACCCTGCTCCTGCCCCACAAAGCGACCTTCGCTAGGAGAGTCAGTGGTTAGGTGGAAGCTGCATTGATGGCACCCCCCGGCTAGATCTAGAATGGCATCGCAGCGTTTCAGTCCTGCACTGGCACTGGGTCCAAAGATAGCAGCTCAGCACGAGTATAGGCCAGCGGGCATGTTGTGGCTATAAGAGCAGATCCGGCACTATAACTGGCCCTGGGCCCGGCCGGTGCGCGGACGAGCACAGACTGGGTTGCCTTTGGCGCCCGCCGGTGTGCCCGCTGCGCGCATCCGCTGCGCGCTCGATAGCCCATCTGCTTTTAAAGGGTAGAGGCGGCAACTAGAACGCCAACCTCAACCCCGGCAAAACCGGAAGTTGACTCCCTCCACATCAATCGGGACCAGAGAGCCCGCGGTGGAACGAGGAGTGCAACCGGCAAGTTTTAAGATGGCAAATGAAAGTGAAGCCACACAGCTAAAGGTGAGTTTAAAAATAAAATAAAATTTCCCAAGATAAAATTATTAGCAGCAACAGGAAAAGTGTCGAGTTTTAGCAGCAATAATTGGCACAGAGAACATAGATTCCTAAAGTGCAGTAAACTGATCACAAGCAAGCACATCCACACGCGCGTCCCATGGGATAAGCATCACTGAAACACCAAGTCCAGCATCTAAGAAAAATCTACTAATAAGATCAATATAACATTAACAATTCAAGAGAGGAAACCAGTTATTCAAAATATCAGTGTGCCCTCCTAAAAGAGATGAGCAGACTGTTACATGTGGTCTATTAAAACTACCATCCTTTTACTATGATGCTTGTCTTCTTGCCTCTCTCCATCCTCTAAGCTGTAGCCCGATGTCCTTCAAACCTTTATTTCCCATTGACAAAACTGTCTGAATTCCGCTATCAGGAGTTCCTTTGGACAGCAATCAATGCTCACTAGTCTTGTTGCCTCAGATGGTTCCTTGAAGTGATACGATTTTTTTCACCTGTCTCAAACATGAGGCCAGATGAAAAAACCCTTTTGTACCAGAACCATTCACTTCTGAGCTTAACTGTGCCTGGTCTGAATTACGTCCTTCTTGATAGAGTGCATCTGAGACGTCGTAAAATAGGCTGTGACAGATGTATAACCGGCAGGAAGACAAGCGATACCTAGCGAAAGTCAACAGCCCTGATGATGTTGCAGTATTGATTTCCAGAGGCGACGAAACACGTGTTAGCTAAGGAAAGCTAAGGACTTAAGAAAAAACAAAGAACACATCAATAAAAGAATCTTTGGAATCTTGAAACATTACTGGTAATTACTAAATGTTGATACTAGCATGTGCCAGGGGTAAAAAGTATTTATCTGTTGACCGAGGTCACGTATTGGGGAGGGGGGTGTTCCCCTAACTCGTAGCACCGCACCAGACTATAGGGTATTCAAATACCGTTACACAAGTCTATTGTGTGCCATCTCCCATTGACAAATCACCCAGGAGAGCTATAACAGTGTATGCGTTGAACAGTGTAGGGCTGACCGATGAAACTTGAGAGATGCCTCAGATGATGTTCTTGGGTTCTGAGGTGAAGGGTAGAAGGGTAGAGGGCGAACCCTCTGTGTTCTTCCATTGAGGAAGGAAGCGATCCAATCGAGGGTGCGCTCTCCGATCTGCTGAAACCTCTTGATCAGGGTGTGGTGGGACATAGTGGCAAAGGCTGCTGAGAGGTCAATGAGGATCAAGGAGGTGGCTTCTCCCTGGTCTATGAGGGTCCTGATGTCATCAGTGGCTGCGATCAGGGCGGTTTCTGTGCTGTGGTTTGTATGGATTCTGGATTCGGATGAATACAGTAAATCATTATTTTTGAGGTTTTCTGTGAGTTGGTGGTTGATGGCCTTTGGAGGGAAAGGGGAACATGGAGATGTGCCGGTAGTTCTTGAGGTTGTTTGGGTCAGTCAATGGTTTCTTGAGGAGGGGTTTGACTTCAGCGTGTTTCCATTCTTCTGGGAAGGTGGCTGAGGTGATGGATGCATTGAAGATGGCTGTGAGCTTGTTGCCGATGGTCCTGTTTCTGAGATTGAAGATATGGTGGGGGTCTGTTGGGTGCTCCTGAGTGAATGGACTGCAAGTTGGCTGCGGTAAGATGTCCCAGATGGTGATCCGGTGGTCAGGGGTTGCATCCAAGGGAGAGAAAAGACTGAGGATGTCGGAGGCCGCAGGTTGTGGTTTGAAGTGTTTGTAGATGATCATGGAAAATGTCTGCCAGGGTGTCGCAGAGGTCGGCAGAGGAGGTGATGACATTTCCGGTTACTGAGGGGTTAGAGAACTCCCTGACGATGCTGAAGAGTTCTTTACTGTGGTTGGAGCGGGCTTTGATGTTGTCAGTTAGGGCATTTCCTTTTCATCTCTTTCAGGAGTAAGTGGTAGTGTTTGAGTTGTCTTGAAGGTGGATCGGTCTGTGGGTTCCTTGCTGGTGCACCATTTCCTTTCTAATTGCTTGCAGTTACGTTTCGTGGTTCTCAGTTCCGAGGTTTACCAACTGGTACATTTGGTGGATCTCTTGAGTTTGGTAGAATTGGTGGGGGCAACTCTGTCGGCACAGTTGGTAATCCATGTGGTGAAGTTCCTAACCGCTTGTCCCAGGTTGGTTGTGATTTCCGGTGGGAAACATTGAGAGTATCGGTCCATACTTTGTCCCACCTGTGGTGCAGGGTGCTGGGTGGCTTTGTGGCAGTGCTAGAGCTGCTGTGATGGTGAAGTAGATGATTAAGGGGTCTGTCCAGGTGAGCTAAGTGGCATGGCTGTACTTGACTCTGTTGCTGGCTGAGAAAACCGGGGTGGATGTGTGTCCTTCATTGTGTGTGGGGTTGGTGACTAGTTGTGTGAGGCCAATGTTGTTCATGCTTTCGAGGAGGTTGGCTGTGCTGTCATCGTTGGGGCCGTCAAGGTGAATATTGAGGTCTCAGAGAACTATCTAGAGTTCAGTGTTCATGGCTTGGGAATAAATGAATTCAGGGATGGTGCCATAGAAGCCAGGGCGTGGTCCTGGGGATCTGTAGGCGAGGTTGCCTCTGTCTTGAGTTGGAAGATGAGGTGCACCATGATCGAAGTGGCGTCATCTGTGGCTGTGGTGTAGTTGATGTTTTCTTTGTGGATGATGGTGATTCCACCTCCATATTTGTTGATGCAGTCCCGGTGTGCTATCTTGTAGCCGTTGGTCGTGGCTGTGGTGATGATGGTTGTGGATGCTGGGTTGAACAAGCTCTGGGAAAGAAAGACAACGTCGGGGTGAGGGAGGTGATGGTGTCCCAGATATCAGTGCCGTGTTTGCAGAGAGATCGGGCATTGAGCAGGAGGTAGTGGAGTTGCTCAGTTGTGATTGCTTGAGAAGGGACAGATGGGCGCAGATGAGCTTGCCTTTGGCACGCCAGCAGCACACCCGCTGCGCACATCCCCTATGTGACCATGCTGTGACCTCCATTAAGTAGTCTTTGGGAGAGGGTGGGGTGGCTGGGAGGAGGGTAGCAGGAGGCAGAATGCGGGACTGGCGGGAAGTTAGTGTTGAGGCGTCATGCTGCAAAAGTGTACAAAAAAGAAAATACCAGGTTAAAACAACAAACACAAAATATGGCAGAAAAGGACAGCTGAGAATGGGGAAAACACAATTACAACTGATTATAGGCACAGGTTCACAACAACAAGGCACAGAAATTTCATGAAAACGGAGGGCTGAAGCTGGAAACTCACAAATGCAACAATGTGATAATGCTGATGCACAGAACAACAGTAGATTGAAAATGAAACACTGATGGAAAACCAGGAATAACCACTAGGCTTAGAGCGGGAGGGAGAGATGGTACACCGACCTGTGCCAAGACTGACACTTAATGTTTGACCCTCCAAAGGAAGGACACCCACAATGCAATTCCACTACAGGTTCTTGTAGGTCATATTGTGAGAGAAAATGGCCTAGAGCCAGTCCAGAGCAGCATCCAGTTCTGACCCCCAATAAAAAGGTAATTCTTTTTGAAAGTGGGTTTAATTACAACCATCTGGGTTTAAACACAACTTTGCATGCATGGTCTAATCATTGCAAATGAACCCTTGATCCTCTACATTCTAGGCTGTAATAAATGTACTTATTGGGTATTCAATAAACAAATGAGCCTGCACCCGGAAGTATGTCTGTGCAAGTGCATATGAAGAATAAGCATTGGCTTCTGATGCTGCAATATGGCATTGGTGGCTGTATGTAGGTATAAGAGACTTTGCATGGAAAGATGAAGCAGATGTCTAATGATAACCATGATGACAATATCTGATAACATGTAACATGTACTTAGAACATCATGACTGCACCACTTGAAGTTCATGGCAGAACGACAGATAATAATTGATTGGTATACAAAATGGGTTATTATTTGAGGAGACTGTCTCAAGTTATAAGCCCAAAGTGTTGGCTGGCCCAACACACAAGTTCAATAAATAAGCCTGTGCTCAACCCCTGGTGATTGTGGCACAGAGCAAACAGGCTTAACTTAACGAAGAGTGTGTAAAGTATTTAGCACTACCAGAACAAATAAAAAGATGAAACAATCCATGATGAAAAATCCACTGCCAATTTCTGAAAAAAAGAAAGAAAACA
Organism: Lissotriton vulgaris; assembly: GCF_964263255.1. Classification (NCBI taxonomy): domain Eukaryota; kingdom Metazoa; phylum Chordata; class Amphibia; order Caudata; family Salamandridae; genus Lissotriton; species Lissotriton vulgaris. The sequence goes on along the minus strand of NC_141687.1, from coordinate 816,054,176 downwards.
TTTTAAGAAAAATTATACTAACACAACTCAAATCGAACAAGGGGAACCGGAAATATGAATATTTAAAGTTTTATGACAAAAGGAGCCAGGAATACGTAAAGTTCCAACTGGAAGTCACTGTTCATGGTTGACTGGGTCTTAGGTGATATTTCAGGCTGTGATGGAGTGGAGGTCAGATACACAGAGCGGGTTGGCCAGGTCAAAGTTTTTACCTTCTCACTTAGTCTCTGAAATGGAAGTCAAAGTCCTCGAGCGGAGCAATGTTCAAGGCTGTATCTGTCAAAGTCAGATTGCTGTGGGATGAGTTCCCGCTGAAGCGATTGGCGATAAATGCTAAGAATGGAATAAAGACAAATTTCATAGCCGCTGTAATCCTTTCGTTGGGTAAATACTTTTGGCGGCCAGGGGACTCCCTGACTAGCAGATGGCGGTCAGACCACCGCATTACCATGCAGCCGCTGGGCTGGCAGTCACAAAGTGCTCTTTTTCACTTCAGCTTGTGCTGCAGCCCAGACCAGGAATAAGCCGCAGCACAAGCCGTCGTGAAATGGAGCACTTCCTGTATGTCCATGGACCATATTCCATGCACCATGTGGTGCATGGCTCACCATGCATGGAGGTGCATAGCTGCACTAGATGTGCCCCAGGACCACTTTACAATACCCCACGATTGATGGGGCCCTGTTTTGAGTCCCCAAAATCCATTTGCAACAGCCTTTTCATGGCTTCTTCCCGCCATGAAAAACCTGCAGGAAAGGGATATCGTAATCCAGATAGCAGTGCCTGCCTCAGCACCACCACCATTCGGGACTATGAATCTGACTGCTGCCCCATCGGGATGACTGATCCTGGCAGAGGGGCGGCCTTCCCCCCCAGATGCTGTGGGTCCGTTCGCCAGTATTGTCTGGCAGTCAGCCCAAGGGGCTGTCGGCAGGTGGACCGCCACTGACAATATGTCGGTGGTGGTCTGTCTTCCGTCATAATCAGCCCCTAAGTCTCCTGGGGTTTTTTTGCAGCTCAAAGTCCTCCAGCAGGCAAGCCTGAATCTGTATCAGACAAAGTTCTCGCTAAATTGGACTCCTTTTCTACAAAGTCACACTGAAGCACTGCAGGTCTTCAAAGTCCTAAAATCCAAACTTTTCTGACTTTCTGTAGCAGACACTCCTGTTTGCCTCTAGGGCTCCCAGGGCCAGAAATAGGGGGCCACGACTCACTACAGCAGAGGCCACCAACAGATTTGAGCACAGGTTCAGTTGTTAATGGTCAGCTGGTCACTCCAGGAACAAGACCTCTTGCAGGTTGTATTTTGCTTGCAGTCACACAGGACGGCAGCCAACTGACTTGAAGTCTACTTCTCAGTCTTGGGTACAAGTGGGGGCAGCTCCAGCCCTTCAAGTATTCCCACAGGTCACAGACAGCAAACCCAGTCCTTTTCCGTTCTTTTGCAGATCCAGATTTGTTCGGTGACCTGGGGGTAAGGTGCCACTTTTGTAGGATTCACTATCTAAGGGCTGGGGTGACTCCTGGACCACTCCCTAACCAGTGAGAATGCAGTTCCTAAGGATAAACCTTCCCAGCATATCATGTTTGCCTTATTGCAAACTATCTCACAGTGCATTATTCTGAGTAAAATCCAACATGGGTGCACCCTTCTGCCCTTGAAAGTTTCTGGTGTCCAAGTCAGGGGTGCTTTTAGGGAACTGAGCAGTCCGTCCTCCTCAACCCCAAAGCTGACTATAGGACCAGCTCCTACTCCCAACTGACTGGTCCCAAGCTGGCTACAGTTGGCCCAGAGAACAAATATGGATCTTCCCCAGGTCTATTGGCTTTGTCAAGGTGTCAACACATTAGTAAAAGCAGTCACACGTTATAAGTCCCCAATGTAATACAATTTAAATCAAAGAAGATAGTAACAACCTTAATTAATGTTCATTGTAAATGGAAAACTTTGCATTGTCAATCATTAGGATTTTCAATAAATCATTAAATGGAATAACTTGTGTCCCAGAGACCTATTTATATATTTGCTATGCTGCTGCTGCTTTAGAATAAACCAACAACGTCCTCACACTCCACAGGTTATTAGCAAGTGCTCCAGCTCCAAGAGTTTTTAAAAAGAGAAAGACCTATCCCAGGGTCATCCATGCAATCCGCTTGGAGACTTAGAGTTACTGTAAAGAAACATTCCTGGGAGGGATAGGTCTGCTGTATTTTTTGCAGCCCCCCAGACAAATGCAAAGATCATTTGTGGTGCCCCTGACCCTCATGAGGCACCACAGAAAGCCAAATCTGCACTTCTTTTCTTTTGCAGGACCTTCTGGAGTGTTCCTTTGCTCAGAGGATTTAGTACTAAAGTAGCAACCCCACGTCACATTTCCTTCTGATTCATCTCACCCAAAGTGCCTTCATGCATTTTTTTCCATTAGGGGCTGTGGCCAGAGCCCCAATGTCCTTGCATCCCCTTCTGGCTCTCCAAAACCTTCTGCATCATGCAGGGGAGCCGGCAATGTTCTTCTCTGCTCTCACCTGAGGTGGGAGCAAACTGCTGGTCTTTGCCTTCCACCCAGATTCAGAAGCAAGCTTATCTTTTCCTGCCCACGCTAGCCGTGTGCAGAAGGCAGTGTGCTGACCTACTCCGTTTTCCCCAGACACAGGCATGAGTTTTTTAACATACCTAACACCCAGGGACTAAAGTACCCAGATTATCTTGCATTTCGACATGCCCCCTTGGATGGAGTCCTGAGGGCCAGAATTCCTCTTGAATAGGAGGCCCCCCGCACACCCTCTCCACTCGATAATCAAATAAAAAGAGGTTGTGTCAACCCTTGGGGACTTGGCTCTCCTTAGACTAGTTACTGGAATTTGTAGCCCTAGCCCCAGTAGCATTTTCTTCAGGCCTCCTTGCCTCTAAAGTGATTTTTCTTTTGGAAGCCTTGTTTTGTTGCTACCTTGCCAGAACTCTGGACTCCTGGTGCTCTCTTCTGCGTGTGTCTTCCAAAGATAGAAAGCTGAACATCCTCTCTGCCACACTTCCCAGGACCCTCAGTCTTTTGACAACTTGAAGGGTACATGTGCCGCAATAGAGTTGAGGGCCAGTCCATGGACATCCCAGGGGGACAATCCACGGCCCCCCAATAGATTCCTTCCCCCCTCAACTCTTCCTCATGAAATCATGAAGGGGCCAGTGTACAGGCCTGGAGAAACTCGTCCTAATCCTGAGGGCCAGTGTAAGTTAAAGTCCTTCAATCCGTCTATGCAGCGGCATCAGGTGGCTTCTACTTTCAGCTGAGGATTCTTTTGCTGTTGTCGATCCCACATCCAGTGTCTTCTCAAATGTTTCTCCCTTTTACAGGGGTTTTTAAGTGGGTGGGGGTCAAACGTTTTAGAAGGCATGCCACTCTTAGGGTGCCACATCATCACTCTACCCCTGTCCCAACCGTCCTGTACAGCATTCTGGTACTTTTACATATGGTGACTTCAAGTGTTCCATGGAACGACCTCCTCTGGGAGCTTCAACTCTGCCCTCATCTGATACAGTGGCGTGATCCCTTCCCACCCAAACTTTGAAGGGGAGCCCCCTGTGTTTGTTTACAGAGTTCTGGACTTACCTCTTTGTTTCTCTGATCTTGGGTTTTCCCAGCCCAGCAGCAGTGTGAGGAGTTAATTTATGGGGTTTGGAGTAGCTCGACTAATTCTGTATAGTTTATTTGGAATTATCTAAAAAATCTGAGATATTGCAGAGAATCACGCAAGAAAAGTTATTCTGCATTTAGTGCTCTATCCTTAGTACGAAATGCCATCCTTGCATCCAAAATAAACACAAAGATGCATTTTGGGGTAAGAAAATGCCACTAAATGCAACAGCACATAAACAGCAGCAAAAGCAGATGCTCACACTTGCTAAATGAATGAGCTTCCATGGTAGTATCTATTCCCCTAAATTACTCTTAATTCGGTGAGCTGGCGTTATTAGTAATTCCTTATAAAAATTACTAAAATTACTCCAATTAGTCCTGCATAATTAAAATGACTCCCATGCCTATATATTAGCAGAAGCAGACTTCCTCGGTACCCTTTCCTTTGTCATGAAATGGATCTTTGATCGTCCTGCTGGCCAGCAGTGTAATTAATTTTGCCAGTATGGGGAGGGAGAGAAGGCCTGTAATCTCAATATGGCTGAGCCAGGGAAATATGGCAATTTTTAGAGTGCAGGTGTCACAAATGTGACATTGAACTCACAATGGGCCCGATTACGAGTCTGGTAGTCCACGGACCGCCAGACTCATAGGGGCACGGCAGTGGTGATTCGGGTGGTCGGACCGCAACAGCCCTTCTGCAGCCGCCATGGAACCGCCCTTTTCTAGTGATGTTGTGACAGTCAGGAGTCCACAATATGCTTGGTGGGACCACCGCAGTCCCGTCAAGCATATTGCAAGTTTCCTCTGCGCCGGCAGTGTCATAGAAGACTTTACAATCCATGCCATGCAGGAACTGTTTTTTGCGTTCCCATTGCGGTGCTCATTTTCACTGCACTGCCTTGGGAATGTAGAAAAAAAAGCCCACCAGACAGGAGGGAACGTCTGATCTGGTGGGCGGTCTGACTATTTATTTGGCGGTGCGACGGTGGACGGATCTAGCGACCTCACTGCCAAAGTCATAATCCGGCCCTAACTGTGTATGTTGTGCCTAAGATCTTAGGACTTGGCTCTTTGACAGAACCTCGATCCGCAAACGGATCAGCAACCGTCCCCTCAACCACTCCCCCAGCACCATGAGACCCCCATGGGTGAGCAGTCGCGCTTTGCAAACTCTTGTTTCATTGTTTAAGATTGATACCTCACTGGAACCTGTAGGACTAAGTAGGGTTGAAATCCTACTTTTGGTGCTGATTTTGCCTATAATGTGTAATTCAGTTAAGGACTACAGCCTTTCAGTAGTACTACAGACCCACACTATGAAAGCCCACTTCATACGACGTTCCCCAGGTCAGTTCCGTTCATTGGCGGGCCTCTTTTGCAGCAAGCTACCTGTGACCAGCTACTGGGCTGTGTAAGATGGTAGTCTCACCCACACAACCTACACACATGTGCTTACATGTTCGTGTGTAACCAACTCTGAGCCTTTGACCCCACCAGCAGCCTTATCTTAAAAGGCAGACACTGGTGGTTAGCTCTCTCAGTCTATTTCCTAAGAATTTATTGTGAATGAGACTTTGATAGTGAGATGCACACACAGTAAAAGTCAGAAACCCGGTAGTCAGAAAGCAATACATTCAGGGGGATTAAATGAGTGCAAGCCATTTGCTACAATATCCCTAACCACCCTCTGCAGAATAGCACATTTTTATATAATTTCATCAATTGTTTTGTAACACACAATAAAACTTAGGATATTCGACTAGTTAGGATCGATGAATGAAATTTAAGATTATGTTTTATTACATATCAACTATACAATACATTTTCTGTTCAATATATAATATCAGATTATAACATTGGATTGAGTCATTGATGCTTAAATAGCTATATAAAAATGCTGAGTACTTTCACAAATTCATTTGCAGCTTGGATTGAATGCTCATCATTTTTAGCCCCATGCTGGGCCCTCCACATTTACTGCTTACAAGGTCTATACCTGGACAGAGACAGGAATCTTTAGTTTCCCAATTTCCCATGTCCTCTATCTCCAACGAAGATTATCCATTCACTCCTTCCATTTTCAATCCTCATTTACTGGATTTTCAAAATTTGCATTCAGACACATCCATCTGAATATGTTGATGTAAAAGTTTCTCACGGTCTGCTTCTAGGTCTTATAGACGATGTATCATCTAGGAATGTAAAAAGTTGTTTTTCCTAAGGACTACTCTGTATTTCTTCCAAGGTCTTTGAAGGTCGCAAAGTTCTATGTTACCTGAGCTTTTGCATGACAACCTCTTACTTTCACAGTGCTATAAAAGCAGTAAGCTCAATAAACAACACTAAAGCCAAAAATCAGGAACTACAATGCACTTTGATCTGCTAATAAAAACTTCATACATCCTCAGCTTTTTCTGTGTTTCTGTGGGGAAAAGTATCATAGTTATTTGATTTGTAAAAGATTGTGGTTAGTACCATAATTTGGACTCTATTTCCACTTTTTTTTTTAGTTCTTCACCCTTTTCTAATCTTTTGACTAAGGAAAGAATGTATCCTTAGGGCTAGAGCGGTCGACCTCCGACCTGGGGAACTGGGTTCGAGTCTCGGCAACAACGCTCAACGTCCTGTGATTTTTGGCAAATCACTTAATCTCCCGAGCCTAACAAAAAATGAATGTGTTCATCTGAAAAGAAACGTGCACTCTTGTAAAGCGCGCTGATACCCAATGTCTCGGGTCTAGTTCGCGCTATATAAAACTCAAAAAAAAAAAAAAGAGAGACAATTTCATACATCTGTTTCAGTGCCACAACCACAAAACTTATCGGTATAGCTATGTTGCTCAAACCGTTTTATCAATGAATTACTTCTTATAAATATGTTTTATCAACTTGGAAGGTGATTACCTGTTAAATCACTGAGTACAGCAATTTTTGGCCTCAGAATTTAACATGTGCTTTCACAGATGCATTGGAAAAGACAGTGGCAATTTCAGTTACGGGATGTCTCTCCATGTCTTTCTCCTAGGCTCTTTTTCTTTGACAATTCTTTTTCTTTATTTAATGTGGAGCAAAATGTTTGCTGAGATTTTATAAAGGCCTAACTTACAATTTTAAGAACAGTCCTCGTAGTTTTGTGGCACGTGAAGAAGTGCACTTGACAATCAAGGTACCAAAAACTCCATTTGTTTCTGAAGTCGGTCATGGTAATCCAGATGGTGCAGACAGTGATTACCCTAAAAATGGGGCAGTGAAATGCAAACATGTGCAGAAGGGACATCTGATATTTTTTTGCCAGATGTTATACTCCAGAGACCTGCATATAGAACAGGCTCTTTGTACTTCAAGACAAATTATTGACTTTCATTTTGAAAATTTTGTTTTTTTTTATCAGCTGCGCAATGTTCACAACATGCTTATACAAAAATGTAGATAGCCCGATGCAAGGGTTCAGAGGTGGAGTCCACTACCACTGGTCTTCAACGTTAAATGAGTGTCTGGATGTATGTTTTTATTGAAAGAGTTGGAGGTGCTCCCAGAATTATTACATCAATTACTTTTGTACCCATTAAATATTTAAGTCCAAAAAGTAGATTGTTTTTATTTCTTCAGATTTTGTTTATATACTTGTTTATTGAGGAAAGTTGACGTGCATTGCTATAGGCATCCGGCTTTTGCTGAACTTCAACTGAATGCAACAATGGCAGGTGCTGCAACGTTTTACAACCCCTTCCCCCCCCCCCCCCCCCCCCCCCTTGGAGCTATCCCTCAACCATCAGGCAATGGTCTGCCCAACATGTGCTAATTATTCAAAGCCTTTTGACAATCTGAGGTGTTGCAAATCAGTGCTACCTTTTACTGAGAATAGCAATCATGACATAAGCGATGACTATTTTATATGATTTGCAAAGAGTTGCAATGCAGCAACTGCAGATTATAAAATACTTTGCAAACGCTGATATTCCTTAATTTTTGGGGGAAGGTCAAAATGTGATTAAAGGTTGGGAGGCGAATGATATGTCCTCTTGTTCTTACTTCAGTATGATATGAAAAGTGGGGTAAACGCTGCTCCAAGGTTATAAAATCTTCTAGCTTCCAAAGAGCAGCTGGAAAAGAGGAAGGACTGCAGGGTGTTCTACACTGGCGTCAGTGCTGAATAGTCTTGCTACATGTAGATCTATATGTATTTACCCAGCGAGAGCATATATGAGGGTTCCATGTGCTGTTAAAATTATATTGACAACATAGGCACTGGAAGTTGTGGTTCGCGGAGTGTCGCAGCACCCCCAGAAACAAGCATGCTAGAATTCAGAAGGTAAATGAGCAATAAAGATGCCTGGGTACATATTGTCTTTATCTTGTCATGTTTTTTGTGTTCAGAGACAGAGGTGAAATGTCAGGCTGTGTCTTGAGATAAATTTCTGCTTATTCCTTTAACATGGAGACCGGTGTTTTCTTTTCATTCATTTGTAAAGTGATCAATGCAACAATCTTGCTCAGTGGGAAAGTAAAGGCTGTAGGGTGTTATTGTTTCTAAGACAACAAAATGTAAATACCTGTGAATGGACTGGGCAAATATTTCACAATCTGCCAGTCATTAAGAAAGCACACATGAAGCAGTTGTTTTGTAATTCTAAAGTGTGAGGCAAGCATTTTAACAGGAGTAGAGCATTTTACTCAGTGATGTACAAATGACAATTATTCATTGATTTTCACACGTTGTTTGTGAGAGGTATATATATTTATATCCACAATACCTCGCAGACCAGCCTCGCTTCACCGCGAAATCACGAGCGTGGTCCTAAGTTGTAGTGCATTATTTTATTTCCTTCTGCAAATAGTATATATATATATATATATATATAATTTTTTTTATCAGTAAAACTGAATGTCTGTGCACATTTAGTGGCCATTTCAAGGAACAGTGTGCTGTTTTGAAACTGGCACTGCACTACCACACCATGCTTTAGTAATATATTTGCCTCAGTGCGCTTCAAAATGCACCACCTCTTCCTTACCACTTTCCTGCTGACTGTGAGTGGTTCATTTGCTGCACTTGTTTTTGTTTTGTTGCTTGGGTTTTTCACAGTCCATGTGACATGGGGGAACGAACATTTATTGCAACGCCCCCGCTCTGAAATTGTTCCAGCACCACTGTTTGACAAGTCAATATGTTAGAGTTGACTGTTTTTCAAGTATAAACTAAGCCAAACTGCTAAAACCGGTTTCTTGTATTCTGTAGTTTTTGAGTCGTCTATTCATGTTCAAAAGCTTGGCGCCTGGCGAGGGGTAGGAACGCTCTGTATAAATAGCGGTTACAAAACAAAACACACTGGCCCTATTCTTACTTTGGTGCCTGTAGGGGTTGCAAAAACATCCACATGAAGGAAATCGTTTTTACTCACCTGTTCTGGCCGTAGCGCCTTGGGGGTCTCGTCAGGGGTATGAAAGCACTATAAAAAGGCTACTATGCAATACAAGGCAAATGGCAGGAGTATAGGAGAAGGGGCGTCTCCGTGCCTTTTAGAATACGTTTTCCTTTCAAGATCCAAAGCTGTTAAACGTGTTGCTTGCAGATCTGATTATTTGTACTATCCCATTATCTTTAATAAATGTTAAAAAGTTCATTTTTATTAAAATGCAAGTTCTAATTCCTTCCTTGGGTTTCGGAATGTGCGTGCAGTTTTTTTGCTAATATGGACTTATATTGATGTCTGCCCTGTGGTTGTGCATTCACAGTACAAGTGAAAGGCACTTAGTTGTCTTCCTTCCTTGTTTAAGCTGGACATTTATGTTTTGACAGTGGTAGAATGTTTCTATACGTCGAGGCGGCATACTGGTTGCTCCCACGGTAGGATGTCAAGTCGAAAGCAGCTCTGAAAACCTTCAAAGCATAGTCTAGTCTCACCGTCCCCAACAGCTGTTCGAGTTTCAGCTGCCTCTCTTCTGTAAGGCTGGGCCATTTGTTCAAGCAATAGGCACTTCTAAAAATACATTCTTCCTTTATATCACTTTAAAGAAACTATTGCACCTGGTAAACGTATATATGCACAATGATTTGTTGAAAAAAAACTACCAGGATTTTTTTTAGAATTTGCATTAATAACCTCGGCAAGAGGGAACTAATATGCGCCTTTGTTGAACCATAATGTGCTTATCCAAGGAATGTAAATATTTAATGTGTTCATTGATAAACTGAATCCATCAACAGGCGCCCAGTGCAAGTCATTCAATATCAACAATGCTTGAGCATTTTTACATCACTCTTTTTACTCACTGCAGACAGTATATAATGCAGATGCCTTTCCTGTGCTTTCAACAAAATTGACCAGTTTCAGTATTTCTCAAAAAACCTGAAAAGGAGGCTTTTGACTTCGAAAGCTATAGTCTCAAACTAAACGCCAAGCTAGCTTCATGGCAATAGCACACTGACAACGGAAATCAAATTCAGCCCTATGGGAATAATCAATAACATGCCATTCATATGTGCTGGGTATCTTGTCAGCCCAGCTACAGAACCACACTCGGGCCCAGGGAATGCTCATCTTATCACACACAAATCCAACTGCGTGTAGATATCTACTCAAACTAAATATTATAAAAGGGGAAGTGTCATGTTTCAGGACTCTTAGGTTTTCTTGGTGTCTCCTGAACCCCATTATGTTGCATAGCGGGCGGATCCATTTCTTCCTGATCTTGTCATAGACCGTGCAAAAGAGCAAAATATGTGCAATATTTTCAATGCTACCTTGGGTGCATAAAGTGCAGATGGTCTCTTCGTCGGTTTTATAGTGTGGTTTCCACTTTACAGTGAAGGCTTTGACTGGGAGAGTTCCATTACGGAACTTCAGGTACACTATTTTAGCTAGACACGGTTGAACATTATCTAGGAACTATTCAAAGCTGGGGCTCGATTATATTTACGGCTAGAAATTGCAAAGTCAACGTATCTAAGCTTGGATTGGAATGAACAGAGGTCAAAACATGGTCCCAATATACTTGCTTCAGGTGTTTCATAGAAGTTGGTGTTAATGATTGTGGGTGACTCCAAAAAGATGCTAGGCTGAGCTTGATAAGCCACGTCTCAACATATCGGAATCAAGGGAAAGTTAAAGTTCTATCTAATTTAAGCAATTTTCTTAGGTCTTCCCTGTGATGTACAAGTTACTGTGTAGTCCATAATCGGATCCAGTAGAGTACTGGTCTCAGAACCGCAATGTGCTCTATCTGTGTGACGTTTAGATCATGGTACCTAGGTATTAACTGTGTCCACAAAGACGAGCCTAATAGATAGGCTTGCAATATTGACTGAGTGGGGTCCAGAACACTGATCTAGGTCATTTTTAATAATCTATTGTCCTTAAAAAAAAATTAACAGCTCTCTTTGACTTTCATCTTAAAACATCAAGTAAGGGACCTAGGAACAAAAACATTTTGGGGCCAGTAAAGAATTTTATGAACCAACCTATGTACTACTAGGTCAATTGGTAAAATTCAGAATCATAATGGGTGAGAATCTGACCAGCCTCATTAATATTAATAAGGTTGGTTGCAAACTGCGACTCACCATGATTGGAGGCCATCACAGGGATGGTGGCTTGCTGGAGTCAGCAGACCACCAGCTCCTTGATTGCTTTTAACCTCATGCGCGCTAGCGGAATTCCGCTCGCACGCTGAGATTTTTAAAACCGCATGTTACGTGACGAGCTGGGCTCGTCATCAGCGTGCGAGGAGGCTACGCCATGACGAGCCCAGCTCGTCATCAGCGCGGAAGGGGTTAAATAAAACACATTTTTCTATACAAACCATTTTCCTTAAAGGAAATGGAGCTGCTTATAAAAATAATTTTTGTTTGCATGTTTGAGATTTGGCAGTAGTCCTGTGCAATAAGTACACCTGAAAAAACTAATTTTTACGGTCCCAAACGCCAAATCAGGGTGTTTGCGACTGTAGAAATGCTTAGTACATCTGACCTCTAGTTTCTGTTTTTTTAGCAGTTGCGAACGAAGGTGTTACAGAGAAATCATTCCTTTTAGTTAACTTAGGACCTGTTAATAGTGCTGTGAGGAGTAGTAAATAAATGTGTACTAATAAAAGAACAACAAATATATTTCCATTAATTAACCCCTTTAGTGCTGCCGTCGGCCAACGGTCATCGCAAGCACTACCTTGCCACTACTGCACATGTCCGTTGGCCGACGCGGCCGCACCCGTTTCTTTGAACGTTCAGCACTGGCGCAGAACGTTCGAAGCAACAAACGGGTTAAATACAACAAATACTGGATATAATCTCTGAAAACAGGTAAAATAAACTTAAAGCAATTGGGCAAGATCAAAAAATGTCTCATATGTTCAATACATGAAACACAGTATAGGTTTTATGTTTGAAAGAATTTGGAAGCCTGGTAATTCAGGCTTGATTCTTATGCCCCAATTCACAAAAAAAATCTGAAATTAAATTACATAGGTTCGAGTCTACTTTTTGGTAAAACCTCAGACTTTTTGGTAATTCCTAAAGTACTTTCTGGGAACCTGCAACTGTTTATCAAATTTCTGGATTTTCTGTTTCAGCCCGAATTGCTGCCAGTCCAGGTCCTCCCTGGACCAAATTCTCGCTGGACCGGAAGCATGCATCCTGGGACCGGTTTCGGGCTATCACCCCTCATCAACCAGGCTAGCCTGAATATGGTTACATACAGGGCCGGACTGGGAACCAGAACCGGCCCTGGCAAAGTGCTCGGCCGGCCCCTCCTCCCCACTCGGGGGGGGGGGGGGGGGGGGGGGAGGTGGGGTTGGAGGTGCCGCCGAGCGCTTTGCTAGGGCCGGTTTTGGTTCCCAGTCCGGCCCTGTATGTAACCATATTCAGGCTATGCTGCAAAAACGGCCCTGTAACAAAATCGACCCCCAGGGGCTCAAAACCGGCCCCCACCCTTGTGGCGCACCGGGGGATTGCCCGGTGCCCGCTATGGCCAGTCCGGGCCTGGTTACATAGCGAGCACAGGACTCATATCTGAGCACACTCTTCCCAATTAGGGTGGTAAATGCAAAAAGAACAGATGATGGACAGAATCCTGAACAAATCAAACATTCACCCCTAGTCACAGATCTGGGTTAAATCTATTGTTTTTTGCTCGCCAAGCCATTCCTGTTTGTACCAGCCACATGGAAATCAGTCTTGACCCTGCTCCCTGTGTGCATCTAGCTTAGCCTGCCTAGAGTGGTGGGTTCTGCCGTGGTGGGGTGTATACCTAGGCACCCCACGTCTAACAACATGTACTTGTGCTCTGCTTTGCTCTTTTGTACCCACATTTGCACTAACGGGCTAACATTTGTACAGGCCGTTGCAAATGTCGCTTGAGTATCAGGGAGGTCAATGCTGATGTCGTTTCTGGAGCGGTCGGTTGTTTGGTGGAAATGTCATGGCAAGTCTAACCAGCAGGACAATGGTGTATCATCAATTCTGTGAGAGATTTCTGTGTGTGCATTCGCACTTTTTTCATTGAATTGTCAGTATGATAAAACAACTCAAAGCTATCACAGAGATGCTCGAGCTGTAACCCGTTACTTTTGTCGTGAGCTTCAGAATTCATTTTTGATTAAAAAGTGGAAATGTCCCATTGTTTTTTTGCAGGTCTGCTCGAAAGATCCTTAGCCCTGCTGAACAAAAGCCGAGAACTGACTGAGTTTATCGAAGAGTTTAAATCTGGCTGGCCGGTCCTAACCCCCGAAATATCCCAGGGAGCCCGCAGCAGCTGCGTGAAGATTGACAGCCTCCTCGAGCTGCTGCAGGACAGACGGCGCCAACTGGACAAGCACCTGAAGCAACAACGCCGCGAGCTGGAGCAGGTGCTGCAGATCTGCCACTGGCACCAGGAAGAAGAGCGGGTAAGGCTTGTGAAGAGAATGTGACGTCAAATGAGAGTCTTGTATTTGTGAAGAGGGGTATGACGCGCCAGACGCACTCTATTTTCCTTCTTTTTGCTTGCACATAATTACATTGCTGTCCAAGTTTTTTGTCTCTTGTGGAATTTCGAACAAGATGAGCGAGTTACAAAATGTTCAGAATACAAAAAATTGACCGTCAGAGGGCGCGATTGTATACCTAACGTAAATATCGGACAAGTGACAAAAGGAGTCCTGCTCACTTCAGGGATACATTTCTAACAGAGATAGGAATTTACCATAATTTATTAGGGACTGCTACATTTTTATTTTAGTCGCTAATTGATTCTTTCCTGTTTAAGTGGAAGGTCTTTTAAACGTTGTCAGGGCGTTGCAAGCTCTCCAAATACAGCTAGATCAAATTTGCTTGAGTTCCTAGACATCCCAGTTTATAACCTAAATAGCAGTAAGAAAACGGGCCGGAAATTTGTAAATGAAGTGTTATACCAAATCTGAACATTCATTTTTAGGCAGGAAACAAATACATAATAACCCAAACCGAGCATCTATCACGGAATCATCGTTTAAATGAGCAAAGACAAATTGTAGATGAATTTATTAGATTGAATTCACGCATGATCTTATGTTCTGCATATGTTGCTGCTGACAAATAGTGTGCTATACATTTGTTTTGAAGTACAGCTCTCCAAAATATAGATATGCTTGTCTTCAATGTAAAGCTTTCCTCTGGAAGACAGCTGAGCAGATTTTCAACATGTGGTTGTGTTGCACCCTCTCCTAAATGGCACAGTGGCACTTCAGCAGTATGATTCTCAGATTCCTTTGGGAATCCCATCCAATCCAGTCCCTGTGGAACTTGGCTGCTACACCTACTTATTAACCCGTTGCATGCTGATGACGGAACCGCTCCGTCATCAGCTGCGGGTGTGCTGTGCTGATGACGGAGCGGTTCCGTCATGGCCCGCTTGCCGCTCCTGCGCGGTGCGAATTCCGCGCCTGCGCTGAGCGTTCTATTGAGCTGGCAGGGCCATGACGGAACCGCTCTGTCACAAGCACAGCCCAACCGCGGCTGGTGACGGAGCGGTTCCGTCACCAGCATGCGGTCACCCCGCCCCCTTAGCACTGCGGCGGAATAGCCGCTGCAGTGGAGGGGTTAAAAAAAAATTACATCCCTCTCCTCATCTATCCCATCACTCCAATGAGCCTTCCATCTTCAGACATGTCTGAAAGAACAGATAGACCCTTGCCAGCACCCCTTCCACATGTTTCAAACCGAGGCTTTCTAAAATCACAGCAGTAGATGGCACCAGTGCTTCATTTTGTAAATAAATAACTGCCAGCTCTCGTCAGTAAGGTCTCTGCAGCTTGCACCGCACATTGCTTCTGGTAGCGCTGTCAATGACAGTCCCAACACAACTACTAACACTCACACTCCTACAAGTGTGACAATTTGAACTATTTCAGGCTACGAAAGCGATAAGAACAAGTTGAGCGGCAGGTAATAGCCATTTTTAATGAATATTAATCTAAATGATCAAGACAGCGCCACCTTGTAGCAGACTGTCACACGTCCTGGTGTTGACAATAAAGTGCCGGTGCTGGGGACCAGAAATTAAGCACTGGATGGCACATATGTTGGGAATGCTCTGGCACAGTCCCATTTAGCCTCACCTAGTCCTTCAGAATCCCTGCACAGAAGCCTAGCTTAGTCAATGAGTTTCAATGGGTATGAATCTCCAATTTCCTAACTAAAAAAGCAGTGGGCTGCTGGATGTAGCAGTGAGATGATCAAGGTTCAGGATGGACTGTTTCTATAAGGAACAGTGTCAGGAAGAGTTTGCATTATGTGGGCCTATGTCTAGAGTGGCACAGTGGGTAAAAAATGATGGGTTGAAATGCCACCCTGAACGATTGCCACTGGTTAGACTATTTGCAAGCTTTCATCCCATCAACATTTGGGTGTTTGATTGCCAGTAGTATGCATGGAAATCTGAGACTAGCACAGATTTCCAAGCTTATATTACCACCAATGTTTGTGGATTCTAAAAAAGTGGTAAAGTTGCTCTCAATCAAGGAGTGCTGCTACGGATGGAGATTTACTACTTTGATGGAAAACTAGTAACTTTATCTATTTATTTTTCTGATCCCAAAAAGTAACAAGTTAAGCTAAAAGCTCTTAGTGAAATGAGAACATGAAAAACAGATATAGACACCGCAGACCTGAATCAGGCTCAACTACTAAGCCAAGAATGCGCATTTGGAAGGTGTCATAAACACACTGTCCCCCCCCCCCCACACCCGCCCCCCCGAAGCTTCTCCCCGCCCATACCATCAGATTTGGTAGTTGTCCTTGGAAACTCATAACTGCGGTCATGTGTGCAACAACAACCTCGAGTCCCTGCCCCGGCATCACTTCTAAGTATTTTCACGCACACACTTTTCCTCATTGCTGCTACAGGGAGCCTTATCGGAAGAATTTTCAAACTGGTGCATGTAGACAGGACTCCAAATTTTCATTCCTCGCATTTTACAAATCATTTTATCAAGTAACTGACAGTCCCCTGTACCAAGCCTGAGTCACACATTGAGGTGGGTGCAGCGCCAAATGAATACAGTGAACCGAGCCAGGCCGAGCCAAGGGCCTGGCTTGGCACTAAAAATCCATGCATCAGCCAAACCATGAAAACATTGGACATGTTTATCTTGCAACAAACATAATGTAAACATATGATACAGTCTCTTCAAAATGATTGTATTTCTTTAACATGCAGAAGTGTTTCACCTTAGTACATCAGATCAATTTTAATCTAAATTATAATTAATGTTTTTTAACTGAAAATTAGGCCAGGACGACTATGAATTGAATTCTGTATGTAAATTGCAATGTGATTTTTATTTGTGCTGCATGTACTGCCTTTTATGATTTTAACAAAAATCTAATAAAGCGTATTTTGACTGATATGATACAGTCTCTTCAAAATGATTGTATTTCTTTAACATGCAGAAGTGTTTCACCTTAGTACATCAGATCATTTCACTTATTAAAAGTGATTGTTTTTAAACATGAACTTAGGAACATTAATGGCTCACCCCCGCCCCAACTACAATGCTTAGTGATCTCAGAGGCATGTTAGTAGTCATGTTAACCCTACACATGGTCTAGATCAGAGGTCTTCAAACTGTGGGGCGTACCCCCCAAGGGGGGGGGGGGCAGAAACACCTCTAGGGGGGAGCGAGCTTCATCAAAAGATTTCCCTTTACATCACTCATTCCGATGTCTGAAACACATTTACTGCAGTGTATTTTCGAAAATTGAGGGCATAAAAACAGGACTGTATTTTGATTAGAGGCAGCAGTCAGAGTAAATATTAATTAAGTGGAAGTGTCAACTCTGCCTTTCCTCTAATCCGAGACACAGCAGCATAAAGGCAGGAAATGGCAGCGAATTGCACTTCTATACAAAATTAAACTTAAAAACACATACTGCTTCGCAGGGGGAATGGTGCTTTTTCCCTGTCCTTCGCCTTTCTTGCTGGCGAAGGGCAGGGAAAAAGCACCGCTCCCCCTGCAAAGCAGTATGTGTTTTTAAGTTTAAGTTTGTATGGAAGTGCAATTTGCTGCCATTTCCAGCCTTTATTGGCCTCCTTGCTGGTGCCTTTTGCATCGGTTCATCACACTGCTGTCTAGACATTTGAAGCTACTTGTAGGATGTTGAAACTTTTTTTTGCAGGATCATTTCAGTATTCCCCCATCCTCGCTCTACTTCTGTTTATTTACCACTGCCAAACATAAATTGAGTTTTGCTCACAGCAGAACACTCGTACAAACATTCTTACTCAACAGGCGTTCACAGTGTCAGACAAGCAGACATTCTTTTACACATAAACAAACACACGTAGAACATGCGCCAGTTCCCCTGACTGTTCACACATTTGAAACAGGGAACGGTTCACAAAACTTGGGTGGTTTTAAACACCACCAGAAGGGAAAGGAATATTAGTGACTCAAAGAAATGTCCAGAAACGTAACCCTGCGCTGGTCCTTTCAGATTGCAGCCACTGAGTCACTTCGATTCTTCAAATTATGGGTTGCATAAAAAGGTAAACTTCTGAGGTCACCTCTGTCGACCTTCACAAGGTCAGGGTGATGCTTTCTTTACTGAGAATCTTTCTAAAAGGCAGAATAACATCCTGATAACCAGACAAAAGGAACCCTTAATTAAAAATAAGCTGAAAAAATAGAGTGCTATGTTGTCTTACACAGGGCATAACTGCACAGTGCAAAGACCTAGGGCCAGATGTAGGTAAATCACATTTACCGATTTTGAAATACTGAATATTACCGAATTTTACCGATTCGGTATTTCAAAATCGGTAAATGGGATGTAGGTACCAACATCTGGAATTTTTACCGATACCTTAAAACTCGGTATTTACCGATTCGGTAAATACCGAATCAGTATTTGCTATGGATTCCTATGGGCCTTGAAGCCCATAGGATTCATTGCAAATACCGATTCGGTATACCGATTTTGTCAAGGGTGCAGGGGGTGTCACTTTGACACCCTCTAGCACCCCCAAAACGGGCATGTGTGCAATGTGGCACACAGACATGCCCTAAGGGCACGTCTGTCTGTCACATGGCACATGTGTACATGTACAGATGTGCATGTACACAGGAATCAGTATTTTACCATGGATTTGTATTCCATGGTAAAATACCGATTCTGAAAGCCATGTGCCAATGGAAAATTGGCTACCCACATATCAATCTAGCATTTTCGGTAATTTTACCGAATCGGTAAATATTACCGATTCGGTAAATTTACCGATTCGGTAATAATACCGATTCGGTAAAATTACCGAATATGTGCACCTACATCTCCATAGCCCTTTACCGATCGGAAACGGCCGAAAATCGGTATTTTCGGCCGATTACGATCGGTAAAGGGCTACCTACATCTGGCCCCTAGTGTTCCTGCACTTTGTTGTCAAGAGGTTTCAGTTGAGAGTCTTATCTCTGGAATCATGGTGTTTTAGCTAACAGCAGTTTGGACTCTGCAAATCTGCTATGATTCAGGCATTTTCAGAGCCCGTGGCAAATTTACATTTGTCATGGTATTTTCCATAATAACAAGCCATTTTCAGGCCATTTGTAGCAGTTTTGCACCCCTTCCTGTTCATTAGTAACAGGGCTGTCAAAAAGCTGCCTGCACAGCCTTAATGTAGATTCGGACCATTAAACCCTGATAGTTGCTAAGTACTCCTGTCCCAGCTCTAGTCAAGGCGGACATTTTTGTAGCCTCCACCAGGGCCCATGGCATCTATTCATGCACTGACCTTTTGGCGTTTTTTTCCAAAAAGAAAGTTTCCCATCATGAGTTGCCTGAGTTCAGTGGTTTTGGGCGAGATTTACAGCTCACAAATCTTCACTTTACAAAACCTGCTAATGTTTTGCTGTTGCCACAGGGTTAAACTGGTTGTCAAACATACTAAATCCCAACTTTCAGATATTTTAGTGATGGGGGGGCCCCAATCCTAAAGGATATTGCTGGGGGAGGGGGAGGGGGGCTTGGCCTAAACAAGTTTGAAGACCTCTGGGCTAGATTCTTATTATAGATAGAGGCACATTAAAGTCTGTTAAATCAAACATAAGAGGTGCATGTACAACGCACATCCTGAACGTAAGTATTAAAAAGTGTTCTCACATGTGATAATAAGGAAAAAGGAGGGTCTCTGAAATAAATGTTTGCTTAGGGTCACACAATTTGAGCAAGCAGGGAAGCCGATATTGACGCCACATTATCTGGTTTAACAAATTTGAAGCAGCCACCAGATGTATATCTCTGACTCCATCTCCTGTTTTACATTACATTTCACTGTTCTGTCTTTTATTCTTTGCACACAACGAGAAAAACAACCGCACCAGACATAGCAGACCTGTCTCAGGGCCCCCAGTCCCAACTACCAAACCATGAATGCACTCATTTGGGGGCTGTTGCACGCCCTTGCGTTTCCTTCAATAATATCTTTGATAGCAACTTTTGTGACTCAAGCAAGTGATTAGTGTTAGTGTTTACTATGGCTCAGCCTCCACTGGTCACAGCACAACATAGTTAAGACAAGATCAGAAAAGAGAGCCAGTATGCTAGTGAATTCTCCAATCCAATCAGCTGATGGCAACAGCACTTTGAAGTCATAAAATCTGTTTTGGTTATGGCTAATATATGTACACACACACATGTGTAAAGACTACCACAAATAATGTTATAGGTTACTGTTGCAAGCATCCTGCCAATAGAAATTCCTCCAACAATGCATTGTCACCACAACAATTGCACCAGTGTTTCCAGTGCAAGCATATAGATCTGGAGCAACACTGTGTTCCATTTCCTCATGCCCTTTTGCATGTCCCATTTGGCTGACATCATGCCATTGATCCTGATGTGCTTAGTTGACCGTGGGTATAGAAGTACAACAAGATACATGCATTTCTGACCTAAACCTTTATGGAGTAAATTTTCAAGCATACGCTGCCAGGCCACCATGTCAAATGCTTTATCTGCAACTATACTTTATATTCCATATAGGACATTTGTTTGTTGTATTTCCTCCAGCTGAAGGATTGACCTCCTAATCTTAATTGTTGTCTTGCACCTCGGTATGAAATCTGACTGATCCATATGTATCCATGTAAGTATATAAACATAGCCAGTTGTCCCACCAGTATTTTACCCAGTATTGTATTGACCACATTTAACATGAACAGTGGACGACAGAACTGGCAATCTGACAAGTCCTTCCCAAGTTTGGAGAGCACTACTACCAAAGCTTCTCTTTTGGGTGAGGGCACCAACCAAAAGTCTAGTGGCTTATGGTAAACAGCAAGCAAACTAGAGTCAGAGTGAGTTTGCAAAATTCAGTGGGCAAGGAATGTTTCCCTCGGGGTTTACCGTCATTTTCATACATTATTACTCATTTAACCTCCTGTATTATAAATGGTCCACCTTCCTCATCTTTGACTGACTTGTGGAAAAGTCTTACTCACTTAACAGGCCCCCTACAACGGTAATGTCTGATCTTGATGGTTGGGTGTAGAATTGTGTATAATTTTGCTTGAGCCCCAAACTTATATCTTTCTTTGAGTACTCTACAGCGATTTTCTGAGTTCTTCTAGCTTTAGTCCAGCTACCGTTTAACATGCTGACCAACCAGGCCAAAGATTGTGCCTCCTTCGCTACCTTCTCTACCTTGTTGTGTTGCTATGCTACATTCTGTTTATAGCAGTGCTTGCCTAATCAATCAGTTACTTTCAGGACCTCTAGTTTCTTGGGCTCTAGTGTTTCCCTTCAGCTAGCATCAAGAACAGTTTACCTCTTGATAGCCATCAATTCTGCCTATCATTTACCAATTCATTTTATGAGATCTACCCTGACACCATATAACATGCTCAAGCATGTTCCGCATTTGGTAACCTTAGATCTACAATATTTCTGATATATGCATAATTTCTACGTAAGTTTGGTAAAAGTGGATGTGAATATTTTTTAAGAAATTGACCCTTATGCATACCACATGGAAACCCCATATTAAAGTGCATTTTTGTGCGAAATTCTGGACAATTGCTAACCAAACATTGAAAAGTTTAGAATATGTGACCCAACCTTACCCATGCACTTACCAGTTTCTATAAGTTTTAGACATTAAAAAGGAAGAGAGATGCATTAGATGGATCCCACATTTCTGTCTGACTACACGTGGGAAAGTTGTCTACAGTCAGTAATCTGCACATTGGGATCCGTCAAACCAACGAGGCACACAATGAATGGTGTACTTTATTCAAATGTTATCCCTCTAGCTCCTTTTATAACATGGAAGGATACCGTATTCTTAACTGAACAGCAACATTCTGGAATTTGTAAGAAACTGGGTTATTGGTGTACTGGGGTGTAAGTTCGGGTCAAGCTGCAATCACAATCCTTGTCACGGTGAGGCACAAGCCAACCCTAAATTAACCTGTGCTCAACCCTCTGGTAGCATGGCAAAGAGCAGTCAGGGTTAGCTTAGAGGCAACGTGTAAAAGGGTTTGTGCAACACTTCAAACAGTAACACAGCAAAACGCACCAGAAAAGGATCCCACACTGGATTAGAAAAAGAGAGTAATTTTTAATAAATAAAATGTAAATGTACAGGAATTTATATAGCGCAAATCACCGAGCGGTTTCTAAGCGCTTGCTTAGGGAACCCGTCCTGGTATTCCCCTGTGAGATAACCCCGGCAGGGTATCCGCAAGGTGAAAGTCAGGAATCCCGCCGCGAGGGGCCGTTGTGGAGATTAATCAAGCTATTGCCCTGAGTCGCAGAGTGTGAACCCGTGAATCGAGTAGGCACCGGAGCGAGAATTGTCGAGTCCATGGACATTTTAGGACTCAAGACCCCGCCGAGCCGGGAATTGAACCCTAGTCCCGTGCTGACCTCTGCTTCCAGGTCTGCCTCCTCTAACCAGTGAGCCACACTTCTCCACAGAAGATCCAAGCGACAAAACTCCAATCAGTAGAGCCAGTTTCTAAAGCATGCTGTCCCTGAGGCTCAAGTCAGGAGGCTAGCCAACTAGCCATTGGAGTCACTCTGGGGTCCTGAGTTTAACAGGTGCAGGTCCAGTCCTTCTCACCCTGGCAAAAGAGTACCATGCAGCTGGTCAGCATAGCAGTACAGCCAAGTGGCAGTCCTTTCAGTAGCACAGTAATTCTTCCTGGCAGACTATCTACAGGTGCAGAAGTGTACTGAAGAGGTGATGTCTGAGGTCAAAATCTTTGTACTTGGTGCCCTTCCTCTGGAAGGTGGGAGAAGATTCTAGAAATTATCTTTAGAGTGCACAGGCTTCCTGCCTTTCCTGCCCTGGGTCAAGACTAACCACAGGTGGTATGCAGCCCTTTGCATGGAGGCAGGACACAGCCTGTTCAAGTGAAGGGTGCGATGTATTAAATAAAGGTGGACATGTACCTTTGAGTTTTGCATGTGCCAGTAGTGAAAAGCTCTTACATTTGTTTTTTACTACTGTAAGGTCTACCTCTCCCATAGGATAATATTGTCCACCGAGATCTAAATCAGGCCCTTAGACCATGAAGGTTTTATGGCTATAGGTAGTACTGCGGCTGGCTCAGAGCTTAGTGAAAGGATTGCTCAGCAATACAAATATACGCTGCTGTATTTGTATACTGAAATGTAGGATACTTGTTTTGGATCCAGTTGTTCAATGACTGGTTGTAGGTGTGATTTGGGTGGAATTCTTTGAACCACATGGTTTGTGGCTCTCCTGTTTATGTCAATGTGTGGAAAAATACGTAAGCTTTAACTTCCTAATAAACAACTACATTGAATATGTTCTTCAAACTGGTTTGTTCTGTAGGTAGGTACAGAGGATGTCCATTTCTGTAGTTCCAAATATTCCGATTTCGTGGATGTTTGTTTTGATATATTTATCCTGTGTTATTCATCCGGCTTTACATATATCTTTTCTATTATAGAGTTTTATATAGCGCAAACTAGACCAGAGACATTGGGTATCAGAGCGCTTTACATGAGCACTAGTTTTGTTACAGATGGACAGTTTCGTTACTGTTCCTTACTTTCTGTCTAAAGCTAAGTTGTCACATAAAAAAATAATTTTATTCCTGAAGTACTTTGCTGTTCTTAGTAGTATTCTCTGTTTTATCACTCATAAACCTTAGACTGTAATCCGTTCTGAAGTACTCAATTTAATTCAATTTAAATGGGATGCCAAATTGCAAAAGAAGATAGCCTGCATTTTGTTAGTACTGTCAAGAATTCGAAATTAGACTGTATTAGTCACTGTAGAGTCATTCCCAACTACATGAGCCAGTGCCTGCAGTGCTTACAGCAGTGGTTAATTTGTGAAACTTTAAGTGTCGGGCCCTTGTGAGGAGGTACTGCAGCTCGCACCACTCCATTGCTCCTGTCAGATTTGCCGATGACAAACCTTACAAGTGTGATAATTCAGACTATTCCTGGGCTCCAAAGCTCTTTGAATGGGTTGAAAGGCAGGTAATAGCAATGTTAAGGTATATTGAATTAGAAATCAATTCAATTCAAAGATGCTTTATATATTTTTAAGTAAAATCATAAAAGCACATTATCCCACATAGTATAAAAAAATTAACATTAAAAGAAAATCATTAAAAATGCTGAAAATAACATGAATTAATAGCCCTGCTATAAATAGCATATTTTTGAGAAATTCATATACCAATAGTTTTCCTGTATTTGATTACCCTTTTCAAATATAAAGCTATAGACCTAGTAAAACCTTCATTCTATAAAAATGGCAATGCTAATAATGCAGGATGACTTCGTCTGAGACCAAGTAGCCTTAAGATTGGTAAAATCCACCTCTTTCTTGGTACGGAATAACATTTGCGAAATATTAGAACATGCATTGGTGTTTGCAGAGACTTATCACATGGGCACATACTCATGGTGCTAGACCAGTCATTCATAAAGGGAAAACTGGTTAGCCTGTGAAAGATCCCCAGTCGTAAACGGGTCAACACCATCCTATCTTAATCACCTAAAATAGTTTTAAGATACAGCTGAATGCTGTAAGTGGTTAATATTATTTGATTCTCCTGTACCGTGGGCTTTAGTATTTCAGTTGAGAAGGAGTGTCAAACAATTTCCTTTTAAATTGTTTCTCAAAACTGTAGTTATGGTGCCAGGGTCATCAAAATATTCAGGATGCCCAAGGACTTTCATACATTTTTTAACATATTTTAACCATGGGATATTAGAGGCCTGTTGTCATTTTAAGCTATCATTTAGAATATCCCAGTTAAAACTAGTTTTGGAGGTGGGCCGTATCTTGGGCTGTATTTTTATAAGGTGGGATATATGCCGCATCCCTAGTTCAGAATGACATATATTAGTAGATGTACTACATGGGACTGCCAACAAATATCAGAAAAGGCATCCTCAACTAACTGCAGAGGGTGAGGAACTATATAGCCCCAAATGCCTGTAGCGTACATATCCGTAGGAACACATTTTGCTTTTTAAATATGTAATAATTCAACGACCGGTCGTCTTCCCTGTTTTCTTCCAAAATTGGCTAGTGCAGCAGTAGCTTTCATAAATAATAGTTTTCCTACTGAAACAGCCTGGGACCATGTTCCCTTCTGGTAAAAAAAAATGCCTAGATATGAAAAACATTTAGTAAATTCGACTTTATTTTTATCAATAAATATATCTCCACATTTTGTATTATCTTTTCCACATTTCATGATAAACGTTTTAGAGGTGTTCAATCTAAGACCCATATAGTAATCAACTGTTCTTGTGCTGGTGCCTATGGTAGGCTAATAGCGCCACCATGTGGCAGACTGCCATAAGCGCCGGTGTTGACAAGTGCCGTTCCCGAGGACCGGAATCCAGCAGCTAAAATTAAACATTGATTTACAGTAAGTAGCATTTAGATTTATCAACAGTGTCAAGTAAAGAAACCATGGGTCTCATTCACAAAGCTACTGTAGGCTGTAAATGTACATTTACTACTGAAATTGACTCCTCTTGTCAATTCAGGAATTTTCAGAATGAGTCCTGACTGGTGTAAATGGTTTTACTTCTGCACCACTGAGGAATTCTTCATCATGAATGTGTATAACTATGCAGAAATGAATTAACCAAGGTGATATTTAAGGGTACGCATGTGTATTCTCACATAATTTCTGGCATATCACCTTAGACTTGTTATGTGAAATTCTTGAAAGCCCAACACTATGCCTGTTTGCTTAATTAAAGACTGTTCTATAAAAAAAAACTCCAGGAGCACTGTAACAACGAGAATGGCCATAATGCTAGCAGCTGTTTTTGCCACACTTGTATTTTTTGCGCAAAATTAGCACTTGGGGCTGTATTATGGTAAAGGCGCATTTTCATTGTTTGCGCTGGGCACAAACAGTGAAAATGCGCTCCATTACTATGAATGCACTGCCTCCAAGGCAGCCGCAAACTCGTGCCGCCCTGAGGTGGAGACTTCAGGTGAAAACCGGAGCAGCTGCTTTTTACAGCTGTGTTTTCACTCCGTAGGAGGCACCCACCTGCACTTTTGAAGGGGATTAGCGATACCCTTGCAGGCGGGTGCTGTCATTGACTGCACCCCCTGCAAGGGTATGTCGGGGAGTTTTAAGGGACCACTACCCCCACCAGAGGGCTGCCATCAGGAGGCGCAGTCACAGTGCACCTCCTGAGGGCTACTTTGCCTCTGCGCCCTTGTCTGTAAAATGGCGCGGGTGCACAGGCATACAGATTCCCTCATTTGCATGTGCATGCCCCCATGTAAATGAGGGAATGCCCCCTGTGGAGAGAGCTGGCGCTTAATGTGCGCCAGTGTTATTGGTATTACAGAAGCAGCCACACAAGCGTCTGCAGCCCCTTCTGTAATACCAAAGTGCCCCGGGGGCTCGCAGTGCGGGTGCAAATGCCCGTTGTGCCCCCGAGACTCTTTATGTAATACGGCCGTATGTTAAAAAATTAAAATAAGGGCACATTCTCACTAAAATATACCACTAAATTACAGATATCCATTTTCTGTAATTCAGTGTATTTTTCTGACATTTCATGTAATAATGTAAGAGGAAATTCCATAAATTTCACACACCTATCGCAGTAGGCCCCAAGCAAGTGATGGAGAGTGGGCATATTAGCCAGTGGCAGCTCCTCTACAATGATAATAATTCGAGGTATTATCTTTGTATTTGTTCCTGCTGCGCAGCTTTGTGGAGTGGGCGGGGCTGCCTCCTCCCAGAGCAGGGGAGGAGTGGTTTGCCTACTCCATGTGTGCAATGGCTGTTTGGCCAGCCCTCTGGGGCCGTCCAAAACATTCATGTGCACTTCGCATGTTATCCATGCAGGCTGCATTACAGCCTGCACGGAGAACATGCCCAACTCCCCATTCCCTGGCTGAGCACCGATCCACGGCGCTCAGACCAATCACAATGCTGCATTGCAGCATTGTGATAGACCATGTGGTAAACACGTTTTCCATATTGGGTATTTCATCTGCAAATTATGAGACGCTAAATTGACCCCAGGAGAAGAAGGGAATTAAAATAGTTTTCCCAAACGATTAAAGTAATGTAACCCTGTTTATTCCGGTAGTCTATTTTTCTCGAAACAGAATCAACACTTTCTCTGATACAGTCCATCCTTTTTTGAGACAATAAACAACGTGTTTTTCAGTTGTTTTCCTGAAGGGTGTTATTCAGAGTGAACAATGTGAAGAGACGGGCATGGAATTACAGCCACTAATCTATCATTTCTGCCAGGTATTCCATTTCTGTATTTTTGCTTCAGAAATAAACATTCTTTGCTAAAACAAATATTGAATACATATTTTAGTTTGAGTGATATTTTGGCTGTGGGTTGCTTAAATAAACTTCAGGACATTGAGTGGGTTCGGAAAACATATTTTGTGTAGGAAACCTCTTTTGGAGTATTTATGTAGAATAAGAGCCTGTTGAGCTGAGCTCTTCCTCCTTGACACAGAACAGATCCAGTATAAGGGATGTTACGATCCAAACAAACTAGCAAAGTTTTTATTGTGTGCATCATGACATTCAAAGCACACATAAAATCCATAAACATTCTATTTGACCGGCAGGTCTGTAGCCTCCAACCTTAGTACTAGTTGATTTACTTTATCATCACTGGCCGGGGTCTAGAGAACTCGTTTATGAAAGTGAATGATGATGTATTAAATTGGACCCCTCACTGTACATATGGGCCCCTCACTGTACATATATTACAAAGGAAATAGCGGCTAAAACTAAAAGGATAGCAAAAAAGACATCACAGCCCTTTGAGCACTGAACTAATGGCTTTGGAGCAACAATATGTGACTTTGATCTCAAAGGGGCTAAGTCTGTGTGTTTAATGCCAGAAAAAAATAACCAGGGGCTTTATTAAAAAAAATGCCCTGGGGGTACACAACAAGTGTGTGCGCCCACTTCTGCACTTCCAGGACACTTTGGTATTAAAAAAGGGTTCACAGGATCATTTGCGGTCTCTTCTGTAATACAGAGAGCATCAGCGCACATGTAACACCAGCACTAAGCTAAAGGGATAGTCCCTCATTTCTGTGGGGCCGTGACCCCATGAAGTAGACACTTTGCCTCTGTGCCAGCTTCTTATTGTGGGTGCAGGGGACCCAGACAAAGAGACTGTCAGAAGGTGCACTGACTGTGCGCCACAAAGATGTGAACAGTCCATGCCCCCTCGAGGGGGCCAGTCAGAAGGAGGCAAAACGGGATCCCATGGATCCTCCCAGATATCCCCCATGCAGGAGGGTTGTGTCACTCACTGCACCTGCCTGCAGGGGGATCTTTATCGTTCTTGAAAGTACAGGCCAGGTACTGCGAAAAGGTAGACCTGCTGCTTAAAAGATCTGCCAACCTTTCACTAATGCACTGCACATAGTGAATTTTATTGAACAATTCTAGTTGCAGCAGTTGCTACCTGTTTGGCCTATTTACAAGTTTCTCGGGAATACCGTATTAGTATTTCTGCACCTCTTATTACCCATACTTCAGGAATGGGTAAATTAATAATTTGTGAATAGCATGGGATTCAAAGTTTTCTCCCCAAGGGTTGCCTGAGAACCAGGAAATTACTACAGGAATCGAGAATTCCACACCATGTGCCCGTAGTAATGAACCTATTTTTCATTCTATTGACACCTTGTAACGTCACAGTTTTTCAGTTTGTGACATAGGTAAGGATTGTTTGGTGCACGATATTCCCTTTCCATTTAATTCCTGATTGGCTTGAACACAGTGTTTCTTGCCCAATTAGGAATAACAGAAGACCTTTGATGTAGGCCTAAATGTTTTCCATTATGTTGGAGAATTTCTTATAAATATAACATCTATTTGGTTGTTCTTTGCTCTGCCTGTGTTCAAAACAGTAGTTGCATATCTTCCCCTTTTCAGTTACACAGCCCAGTCCAGACGCCATTGTTAATAACTAAGGTCTGATTTAAAGGGCACTCTGTCATAGTGGCCACTTAGTCCCCTTTCCTCTGTACTTAAGGGGCGAATCTCCATTATTTAGAGTTGGGCAGGCCTTGGGTATGTCAGCGGCGGAGACTACTCCGCCTCTGCGGCTGATATACACCTCTGATGGCCCAACGGAGTAAAGAGTGTTCAGAGGTTTTGTATTTTGTCCCCCTGACCTATTTAGAGTCGACAAACAAATGACAAGTTCTTACTTTCCAAAACATGGTTAGTGGCTTTGAAGAGCACCCTGAGTCTATTTGAGGCCTCATGAAGATGAATTGCCTGCATGTACTGCGCTGTGATGAACTACCTGTGTGTGGTTTGGAGTTGTCTCAGGGATGGTCTTGTAGTCTTGCAGCTGTGTGGATTTCCGCTTCTTTTTCTAACATCAAATGGAATATTTTCTGTTGCTGAGTTCCTAGCTGCATCAAGGTGCAGATCATTTGGCTTTTATGGAAGGTGATTCATCAGGGTATGGATGCGTGCTTCCATCTGGAGAGTCCTGTTGATGTCCAGTACCAGTATATCTATTTTGCACAATGGTGATTGCGACTGTGTAGTTATTTGTAAGTCAGGGATTCCATAGGCAGAGCGTTTTTTGTTTTGCTAATAACTTTTATGCTGCTTTCAGACTCTTCACAAAACAAAACTTTCCAAATGAAAAGTACATCCAGCTCATCTCCTTTCTGGAAGTTTTCGGAGTGATCCATTACACAAGAGCTGGGAACAATAAGGGGGTCCCAAAATACTTTTTCCCCACGCTATTTGAATAGAGAAAATTAGTCAATGTTACTGGACAAATGGCTGAGCAGAATTACACCACATTTAGTAGAAAAATGGATCATTATCAGAAACCGTGCATTTTGTAATAAACCACCAGATAATGAGAGCAGAGGCTGTAGCGCATCAGGCAGGGGGAGAGAGTGCCACCTCTGGTAGGCTCAAGGAGCCCGTCGGGGCAGGGGTCGGACACTAATCCCTACAATAAAGACGGTGCCCACATAGGCACCACCATAGGGATTAGGATGTCAGTTACTCACAGCCTTTTCATGCTGGTCTCACCTCAATGGGAAAGCTGTCAGAAAGTGAATTTGGGGGACTCTAGCAGGGACCCCATCACCCGTGGGCCTCTGATATGTGTCAAGGGGCACATGTAGTGCCCCCCAAACATCCATGCACCATGTGCCAGGCTCCACATGATGCCTGGCACATGGAGGATTGATGTTTATAAACATCCCTTTTTCTATTGTGGCTTGTGCTGAGGCCCTTTTCCAGGTGGCAGCGCAACCTGCAATGGAAAAAGGGATGTTTCCAACCGCCTACAAGTTATTGTCATCCTAATCTGGCGGGTGGTACATTCGACTTCTTATCAGGTGGTCCCACTCTTGCTGTGATTGTGTTTGGATGCTCGTCTGACCGCCTTCGTAATAAGTCCCTAAGGGTCAATAATTTGTGCTGTCTAGTGACATGGGAAAAAATTGAAAAAAAAGCATTCTGATTGGCTGGATCTGCCAGACTGAGATCAGGCCCACAGGTCCAAGAGCTCAGTAGAGCATTGTTGCATCCGCCATTACAGGGCTCAGAGTCTCGATTTTATAGTCCTAAAAAGAAATTTAAAAAACTTGGGTTGGGTTACCCTGAACCCCTAGCCGTGGATGGATGCCCAAGAGGGACCTCCCAAAGAGTCAAATAAAATAAATATATATATATTGGGGTCTCTGAAATCCTGCAGGAATCCCACTGGAGACAGTGCAGAGCCCTGTGCTCCCACAAGAGTCCTGCAGGACAGAAGAAAAACATTTAAAACAAGCATTTGCAATGCAATAGGTCTCGCATTATTTAAGTTTGAGCTATTATTATTGTAAATGGCAATGTTTTTTGCTTTATGCTATAGTTTTCTTATGTACATAAAAAGCTACATATAAAGTATTTGTTGTTAAAATTATTTATGCTGTATTTAAATTTGTTTGCATAAAAGATTACAAGAATATCTTAGCAAAAAAGTTAAACTTTTTAATGGTAATTGACTAAATGTCCATTTGTACATTTTAATTTCAAATAGGTAAGTGTAAACATCACAAATATATTGTGCAAACAGTGCAAAATATTTTAGCCATAAATATTTTTGTTTTATGAGGTAGTTTGTAAGAAAATGATTGTAAAAGGCAAACACTGTAATTAAAATGTAACATATAACAGTACAGTTATGGCTAGTAAACATACATTAGTAGTATAGTATAATTGTAAACAAGATGTAAATAAGACTACAGAAATTAGCATGAATTATCA
Organism: Lissotriton vulgaris; assembly: GCF_964263255.1. Lineage (NCBI taxonomy): Eukaryota > Metazoa > Chordata > Amphibia > Caudata > Salamandridae > Lissotriton > Lissotriton vulgaris. Next base: position 816,023,284 of record NC_141687.1, on the reverse strand, counting down.
CTTTAATATCAACTTTACAAACATTTTGAAAACACGATCACAGCTGGTAATCATGCATTGGCTTGTTATTACAAGCATTTCATTTTAATAAATATTTCTGATTCCCAAAAACAAATATGACAGTCTCTCAAAATAATGGCTTTTCAGTTTTAGTTGTATCTTTGATCTCCATGTCATCAAGTACTCATGAATATTACTGCCCCATGGACAGAGTCTGGCTTTACATGTCTACATATTAACATCCAATTCCATGAACACCCATCGCATGCCAGGGATGACCATCACCGCTGGTGAAGAGAAGCACAATTGTGTCAAGAATGCCCACAATACGTTGTGGTCCCATTATACCAGGGATGGGCTCAATAATGCCAAAGATGCCAACATCATGCCAAGCATTGCTAGACTAAAAGTGGGAATAATTCTAACAGGGACACCACCAATAAATTAAGAAGGAACACCATTACGCTAAGGCAAGCATTACCGCCTTCGGGTAAAGTCCGCGCTATATAAAAATGCATAAATACATGAATAAAGAAATACCGCCTTCGGGTAAAGTCCGCGCTATATAAAAATGCATAAATACATAAATAAATAAATACCGCCTTCGGGTAAAGTCTGCGCTATATAAAAATGCATAATTAAATAAATAAATACATACCGCAAAACATCCTCGTTACTCTGCCGGCCTGCGACCAGGAAGTCAGGCAGGCCGGCGCGACACCCGGAAACAGGAAGTAGGAGGGCGGGAGCCTACCCCGCCTCCCACGGAAGAGCCGCGATTGGAGCCGTGTTGGGAGCAGGGAGCACCGGAGCAGGCAGGAGCCTACCCTGCGCCCCGGTGCCGAAGGAGGGAAGAAGAGTCCTGCTGCCGGGCCTTGCAGCTGAGGAGAGGAAGCCGGTGAGTGCGTTGCTGAGCGGCGTGCGGGCGGAGGGAGAGGAGCATGTAGGCGCGGGGGGGGGGGCCTGTGTATGTGTGTGTATGTGTGTGCGTGCGTGTGTGTATGTGTCTTGGAGTGCGTGTGTGTGACTGTGGGGGAGGGGGTGTGTGTGTGAGCGAGTGTCTGTCTGCGTAGTGTGTGTGTGTGTGTGTGTGTCTGTGTGTGTCTGTGTCTGTGTGCATGCATGCGCGGTAGGCTGGGAGGGCGGCGCATGCGCAGTAGGCTGGGAGGGCGGCGCAGGACGGAACGTGCGCGTTCGCGCAGCCAAATCCGAATGCTAAAAATCGTGCCAGTTTCTTGTCCCTCATTCCCCGGCATCCGCCAGCTATAGAGTCTCTGTCCCTGTTCCAGGGCGAGACCTAAAAAGGAGGAATGTGGGAGGGGGTCAATAGGCAATTGCCTGGTCATGGGGACTTTCCGAGTCCTGTAGCATACCCCACTCTTTCCAGGAATGAAGGTCATGCACAGAGAAGGGTTGGCTGCCATATGGTGGTTGGGCTTAAATTGGGCCAACCGCACGCTGGGTACGGTTGAAGGCTGTGCATGGCGGGTGGGTGGTTGCTTGCAGGAGGTTGGGTGCAGAGCTTAGCTGCTGGCCTGGCCCTGTGCCAACCATGCAGCGCATTTCTGAAGGCTGGCAGCCCATGCAGATGGGGGGCTGAACACATGGCCAGTCTTCAGGCCAAGTCCTTCGGCCCACCCCCACTGCTGCACACAACCATTAAAAACATAGAAATCCACTGAAATAAAACCAAAGGTCCAGGTGGCCCATCAAAACAACTATATTTAGGGATAACAATACTCTCAGACCCTGTGCACTGTATCCATTATGCCAGTAATCCCTTTGGCATAAAGATTTGTAAGTATAAACTACTTGTATGTGGGGAGTTCATCAATAACAACATAAACACAAAGAATGAATTCAATAAAAACTTATACATATCTAATGTACTCATTTTTAAATCCTTACAGTGTTAACATTTGCTAAATTACAATCATATTATACCCAAATTCTACTTGCTCCACATTAATTTCATAATCCACATGTATTTAATCACAAACATCTTTTTTCCATCATTTTATCAAAGTCCAGAGTGTACGTAATTGGCATAAGGTTTCCAGTCTCCTATCCTAAGGGTAGGGCACGGTTACGCCGCATCTTTTTTCCGCGGACTTTCAGTCTGCATACCATTACTCCGCAAGGTCATTGACCTCGCATACCATCACTCAGCATTTTTTCACAACGCATGTGCATTTACCACAAAGGCCTTTACAACGAATTACGTTGTAAAGATATGTATGGTAAATGCACATGCGTTGTGAAAAAATAATAGACTTTAAGAAGATGGAACCAGGAGGAGTGTGGAACCACGATGACGAGAGAGGTAAGGGGGTTTGGGTTAATTTTGTAAGGGTGGGGGGTAGTGCTGGGGTAGTGATTGGGTAGTGTAGTGTAGTGTAGTGTTAGTGTAGTTTAGAGTTGTGGTGGTTGTGTAGTGTAGGGTCATGCTGGGGGTAGTGTTTTAGGGTTTAGGGTAGTGTTGTAGTGTTAGTGTAGGGTCATGCTGGGGGTAGTGTTATAGGGTTTAGGGTAGTGTTGTAGTGTTTGTGTAGTGTAGGGTCATGCTGGGTTTAGTGTTTTAGGGTTTAGGGTAGTGTTGTAGTGTTTGTGTAGTGTAGGTTCATGCAGGGGGTATTGTTTTAGGGTTTAGGATAGTGTTGTAGTGTTTGTGCACTGTAGTGTCATGCCGGGGGTAGTATTTTAGGGTTTAGGGTAGTGGTGTAGTGTTTGTGTAGTGTAAGGTCATGCGGGGGGAAGTGTTTTAGGGTTTAGGGTAGTGTTGTAGTGTTTGTGTAGTGTAGTGTCATGCTGGGGTAGTGTTTTAGGGTTTAGGGAAGTGTTGTAGTGTTTGTGTAGTGTAGGGTCATGCTGGGGGTAGTGTTTTAGGGTTTAGGGTAGTGTTGTAGTGTTTGTGTAGTGTAGTGTAGTGTCATGCTGGGGGTAGTGTTTTAGGGTTTACGGTAATGTTGTAGTGTTTGTGTATTGTAGGGTCATGCGGGGGTAGTGTTTTGGGGTTTAGGGTAGAGTTGTAGTGTTTGTGTAGTGTAGGGTCATGCAGGGGGTAGTGTTTTAGGTTTGCGGGTCGTGTTTGTGTAGTGTAGGGTAGTGTATGTGTAGTGTAGGGTAGTGTTTTAGGGTTTAGGGTTGTGGTGTGGGTGTAGGGTAGTCTTTGTAGTATAGGGTCGTTTTTTAGGGTTTATGATAGTGTTTGTGTAGTATAGGGTGGTGTATGTGTAATGTAGGGTAGTGTTTTAGGGTTTAGGGTATTGTTGGTGTAGGGTAGGGGAGGGTCGTTTTTGTGTAGTGTAGGTAGTGTTTTAGGGTTTAGGGAAGTGTTAGTGTAGTGTAAGGTTGTGTAGGGTAGTGGGTAGTGTTTTGGTGTTGGTGTAGTGTAGGGTAGTGTTTGTTAGTGTTTTTTGCAGGGTACTCACTTACCTTTAAAACTTTTACAATGAGTATACCTTTAACATGCATGCCTTTGCGTTGTAAAGGCATGCGTGGTAAAGGCATATTCGTTGTAAAAGTTTGCGTTCTCTTAATTTGAGGAGTGATAGTATTTGCAGATTAATTTTTGCGGAGTGATGGTATGCGGGGTATTTGTATGCGGAAAAACGTCACATATTCATCCTAAGGCAATGCTTCTGTAACTGCCTGATCCTTTGGCAAAGTCCAACAAGTGTTTCATGGATGTCTTGCTGCTACTTCAGGATTGCAGGAACAACAATTACATCTTAAGCTTTACATCTCACAATAGATACAAAAATAAAACAGCAACAATCCTCTGACTCTACATCAACCCACATATACGTTTCTAATATTTACAGTCGCAAGTTATATTGTAGAAACCGCATTATTCACCAAAACCATCTTTAATATAAGTTTTCACATTCATCAAATGAACATTTTCACCTATATATGTTTGGACATATGTTGTATTCATCTAAACAGGAGAAATAAAATGTCAAGTCTCACATTAAGAAAATACATTTTATAAGTCCAGAAAGTGTTCAAAGACCCAATTCACAATGCCAAGGACGGATAATAATATGAGAAAAGCACCTGAAAAGGCCCAAATGTAACTTCAAATAAGCTGACCCTGATTGAGCTGTCCAATTTCTCCTTTCATTACATATAACATGTCTCAAATCAACAACAATTAAATGGACAAAGAGTAATAAAAGTGCACCCACTTCCTCTAACCCGATAGTAATCATCATTCTCATATGTGAAGAGGCAAAAAAAATGTCCCAATAAAGGTTCTTGTCCAATATATCAACGCTCCTGATTCAGGATCCACTACAGGGCAGTATAATGCTAATAATGATACTGAGTCACACCGTTAACTGCCAAAGCCTGTATTTTTTTCAATTTTACCAGGGAAACACTTATTTGGAATTCCAACAGCAAACACAAAAGTGACAAAATCACATTGTGGTTGACTATCATCCATGAGCTCCTAACTGCAAAAATATCCTGCGAAAGCAGTTCCCTTATTATCTACCTGTGAAAAATTACAAAAAGATTTTTCCAGAACTGCCCGTCATTGCTTATCACAGAGCTCCCACTTTACGACCTCTTACTGTGAGGGATGAACTTGAAAAAGCTGTAACAAATGCTGGGGTTTATTCCTTAGCTTCTAATAGGTGCATCATAGGTCAACACTTTTTAAAAAGGTCATCAGTAACAAGTTCTGTTAGAAGAAGAACCTATAAGACAGCATCATAAATGTTGATCAACATACATCATTTATGTGATTCAGTGCCAACGCCAAAGTAGTTAAACACAATATGTGAGCTAAACAGTGAATGAGCTCTGTATGTGAGTCAGGAATCTTAAATCAGCAATATTTAATAAGAAACTGGACCAGCCTGTAGCAAATCATTTTAACCATGTGGACCGTTTTCTAACAGATTTGAAGATTTTCCTGTGGAACGTGGACTTCAGAGAAAACGTTTGGATGTACTGTTTAAAATCATTGCATCCAGATGCACTGAGCATCACTGACAATACCACTTGATCACTAAATATCTTAAGAAAGCTCAGGGCTGCATTGATTCACATTCTAAATGGAATCTTTATTCATGTTGTTTTTTCAGAATCCAGTAGTGTCAGCTGTGCAGCCACAATTAAATGAATCGTGTACTGTCCGAGCAAGGTGGAAGCGGAAATGTTGTTGTAGAAATATATTTTTATTCTTTGTTGACTATCTGTTTGGGGCACTTCTTTCTTTTTGGGGCAACCTCAATTTTTTTTATCCCTAACCTCCATTTACCGTTCACCTCCCCTGAACCCTATCATTACCTTAACCTCCCTTTACCTCTACCCGCCTGGAACACCAAGATAACCCCTATTCCCTTTACCCCTTTGTTTTTTTTTAATTACATGAAAATTATGTTAGTTCAAAGAAAAGAAAATTAATGGCATGGGAAAGTTTAAAAATACTTGCCTGCGTGGTACTTGCCTACATGGTAAAGTACGTGTGGTAACTGTCATGCATAGTAAAGCCTGCATTGTAGGTTGTTTTCAATTTTTAAAAAACATTTTGTGAGTGTCATGGCAAACTCAATTATACTTCAATATCACACCTCCCCTTCTTCCTTTCCAGTAATCTAAATACACATACTTTCTGGTACTGATTTATTTTGCAGAAGACAGGGGTCCACTTAACTACACCTTTTCCATTTATACATCAGGAGAAGCATTAACCAATCAGAGGGTAGGAGATGGCATATTCGTTCTTCAGTAACATTGAATTATAATCTTGCTCTTTCTTAATCTTTTAATTCCTCAGTAGGCATCTTGGGCTAACAGTCCAACAATGTGCAGGGAGTGAAGATAATAAAGCCACAATGATTGACAGCGGATGGGCCATTCTGTAGACATTACAGTATATACATATATTTCTTAAAATGATCATTACCAGAGTCTGTTATTTTCAGTTTCATTTGTAATTGAAGCAATAGGATTTCTACAAGTTTAAAACTTAGATTTCCAATAGGAATGCAATGGAATTTTGGGAAAAAGGAAATTACAGTATTTAGTTTTTAAAGTAGTTTTTACTAACGCTTTTGATTAAAGTATCTCAATAGATGACTACAACTAACTAATCTGTGATACAATGTATTTGTATATTTTTGCCATTACCTACTTTACTTTAGTGACAGTAGTGATATCATAATATTGATGATATTTTTTTACCTCAAATACATTTTTTTTCTACAGGTGACCTGTTGGTTTAAAAAAGACATTGAAGATTATTTGCAAAATGGACTCTTAGGTTCTTCCTTGACTGAAAATGAGGAGTTACTCCGCGAGTACAAAGAACATGTTCGCAAAGCCAAGGTAAGACAAATCAGCTGTCTGAACCTCTCAAGAAAAGGCAGCTTCCAAGCACAATTTAAGAAATATTTAGAAATATAGGATTTGATTCTGACTGCTTTTGTAACTAAAAAATATTGGTTTGTTAAAAAATAGAGAAACCGAACAATGTAAACTTTTTATTAACAAAAGTGTTTTTTATATTTCTTTTTTGTTTAAAGAAGGTTTTCTTTTTTGTGTTAACAGCATAGACAATCAAATTTTCATTTGCAAACTCCTTAGGACAACCTGTTTGTGCATTTCACAGTTGCAACTTCACAGAGTCGACCCAAATACTTTTGCATCAATTCATATATTAGCTACTCTTTTAGCGAATCTTTGCTCACTCCCCGGCCATCTTCATGCCAAATGCAGCATTGGCTGTGACTACTAGTCTACTAGCTGTGGGAGGTGGATACTGGGCACGAAAAATCCACTCACCCACTCACAATTGCGAGTGAAATTTTTGCAGTTCGAGCAATTTTTAGCACTTTCTCGAAACAGGTGTTCTGTTAGTTCAGAAGTGAATGAGCAATTAAAAGACCTTTAAATCTTGCTTTATCTTGACACATTTGCAACTGCTCAAGGACAGAGGTCAAATGTCAGTTTGTCTTTTTACTAATTGTTGCTCATGTGTTCCTGGAAAATTGTATTTACTTTTCTTTCTCTTTTTACAGTCAATGCTTTTTGTCAAGTGAGCTATTTGACAATAATTGTAAAACAAAATGCAGTTTTTTAAAATCTAAAACAACATTTAAACAGCTTGTAAATGAATAGTACAAGTAAATCAGAAATTATGAAAGAACTTTTTTTGTAATTCAGAAGTGTCATGCAAACAAAGATTTAAATTGGAGGAAAACAAATCAGAACACTTTACTTGGTGATGTGCAAATGACAAATATTTGCAGAAACTTTATTTCCAAACATTGTACACTATAAAGTTTTAAAACCACATGTCAGTGACAAATTCTGTGGCCATTTCAATGAAGATCTGCTGATTGCAAATAACAGTGGGCTGCTATTTTATGCTTTAGTTATGTAAATATTTATTAAAGTGACAGTTTTTAAACATGACATGAGAGAAATTCCTGGCCAAGCCCTGATGCCAATGCATTTAATGAACTAAGAGGCAATTCAGCAGGCAAGTGTATCTTATATGTGGCTAGATTTGCATTCTATACGGAGCTAATGTTTAGTCTACTAAATCAAACAAAAGTGTTTTCTGTACAGCAGACATGCTGAACTTGTGTATTTGAAGTGTTCTCATATGTGATAAAGAAGAAAATTGTGTCTCAGTGAATTAAATACTTGCCCAGGATCACATAATTTGAAGCCAGTTTATTAGTATAAAGCATTATAATTAGGTCGAGTAGATTATTTAAGTCACTAGACCTGCAGGTCTAGAAACATTTTGTGTGATTTTTCCAGCCTTGGGATAGAAATGAGTGGGACAAAGTAACAACACAGGGAAGGGTATGCCTATCTGGAGTTATTCTACATCCCAAATATGACCATTGTTTGTGCATCTTGTGCCTGCAATCGTCTGCTCATGTATTGCCAGAGCTGTGGTGAAGAGCACATATGCAGCTTTGCAGTCAGTAATACCTGTGGCTATATCAGGGCAGTGTCGCCATTTCTAGCCCTGGCCTTGTGGCATCATTGTGAGTGGGTGCGATTACAATAGTGCTGCATTCACTCTGTAGGTCGCACAGTATTGTGTCCCATCTTGCTGAAATTGGGATTTTACAAGGTCCAATATATCTTTCCTGTGGAGTACAACATTCTCAGTTTGGACCATATTTGCAGGGAGTGCCTCCAGGTCCCGTTCCTGGGGGGTTCAGGGGATTTCCACCTCTTAGTAATCAGTCGTTTTTCTACAATCACTCCCAGGTCAATAAAACGGGTGTTCACCCTCTGGTTTGTACATCTGCTATAGAGATGCAAAATGCTTGCCTCCCACGTAAGGGTAACTGAGTGCTCCGTGCATCGGGACAAGGCGTCTGTAACTGACCTCCAGTACTCACAAAGTATCGGGCCATTCAACAAAATATGTAACAGGTTCACATCTGCGAGGCTACTGTGTGGGCAGGTGGCATCTGTGCGGTTAAAGTATTTATTAATTCTAGCAGTGGTGAGATACGCTCTCTGTGTGATATAGTACAGTATTAGGCGGAATTGCATATTTCTAGAAAAACAAACTGGACTTTCAAACACTGGGACCCACTTTTTATCTGTAAATGGGTGGTGTAAGTCCTCTTCTCAATGCTGTCTCAAGAGTGACAACATCGCTGCAGCTTGGTTTCTGAGGGAGTTAGCAAACTACTTTAGGAGATGTCTACCCAGCCCTATGACGTGTAAGTATTGAATCATTAAGTATGTTTGAGGTTCATTTGCATTGTCTTCCCATTGGCTACTCAGGACTGCTAGGAGTGAACAATGTAACAAAAAACTGACCTGGGCTGAGCCCGTCCTCTTCAACCAACGTGGCATACAATGCTAATTTGCCATCCAGGTTTAAATCGCCCATGTCCCGCCATTGGCACAGCTATGACAACATGGTGACCGCTCAGTTCCTGGCGTACCCAGCAGGGGCAGTGCTGGCGACTACGGTGTCATATGTCATGTGATGTATAACACCTATGATAACAGCGGTCTGCAGTATTAAGTAATAGAAGCTCCAGTGATTTCTCTTTTATACAAGGATAAAATAGGGAAAACGGGGAGGGAGTGACCAGGGTGGCGAGATGGCAGTTGTGTTGGTTAACTGAAGCCCAGCCATCCATCTGGCCAACCACTGAACCTGCGCGGCTAGATAGTACTATTCCATGTTAGGGACTGCCAATCCCCTGTTATCTGTCGACAGAGGTATTTGATGGCTACTCGGCAACGGGAGCCACCCCTGAGAAAGTCTCTGATAGTTCCTTCAAGGGTACGAAAATAGGGGGGTGGTATATTAAGGAGCAAATTAGTAAACTAGTATAGGACCACCATTTTAACTAGGTCCACCCGACCCATGACTGACAGCGGTAGAGTCCCCCAGAAAGACATCTGGGAGCGAATGGACGTCATCGCTCTGCCCAGATATTCCTCCAGAGAGTGTTTTTTTATATATCTTTTCAAACAAAAGGCATCAACAGATAGAGTACCCATTAGTGTTGCAATTGCACTTTAGCTCAGAACATTCCTGTCCAATCCAATAATTTCCGTTTCTCTGCCTCGTTCCTGCCCCAGTGATCTCGTGCATGAAGTAGCCCCTGAATAGAACTCAGGCACTCTCTCCCTGTTGTCTTCATTGAAGCAGCTCTTCTGATATTTTAGCTGACTCGTGCAGATCCGGTTGCTCCCCTCTGTCCTCCTGGGTATCGTAGCGCTACTCCTAAGCTGCCTGTGCTCTGTGCTTTGTTCCTAATATTTCATCACTGCGCCGCATTGTCTCTTATCCTGGCTCTGACATTAGCGCTGCTTTGCTGCTTTGTTTACTGATTGCACTGTGCTTAATTTCATAGCGCCGACTTGTACTCTCAAGTGCTGTGTTCATTGCGCTGCTCTGTGACCCCTCACAGCGTCCACCACTCAGCCATTTCATTTGTAGATTTATTATTTCTGTAATAGCGCTCCAGTGCTCGCCCCAACCTCTCCCTGCTTACAGTTGTTGTTATTGTTGCAGCCATTTGCTGGCTGTGACGTCCAAGCCCGGCCCTCCAATCACGCTCCCGCCTCCCAGCTGAGCCTGCCTCGCCCCTCCCCTCCCAATATCCTCTTATGACAGAAGCTTTTGCGCGCAGCGTTCACGCGCAGCGACCACGCCCCAGCCGCGCCGAAGGTGCGCCAAAGGTAAGCCCGTCTACGCCCGTCCGCGCCTGGACCGCGCCCAGCGCCAGACCCCCTGCCCCTCGCGCTGCCCAGCCCCCCCGCACTACCTACGATGCCGCCACCCTCCTAGCCCTTAACCCCGGTCGCGCCCCCAACTGCGTCCAAGCCGCTCCTGGACGCACCCATGGACCGTTCTCCTGCTTCTCCTGCAAATTTAGCGGCACCGACAACATCTCCGCTACGACCACACCACAGATTCCCGACCCCAACCACCTACAATGCATCCTTCTCAACACCCGCTCGGTCCACAGGCACGCCATTGACCTTTGGAACCTACTAGACACCATCTCTCCTGACGTAGCCTTCCTAACGGAAACATGGATGAACGCTTCCTCCGCCCCTGACATCGCCATCGCTATCCCTGATGACTATAAGATCACACGCAAGGACCGCACCGACCATACAGGAGGAGGAATCGCTATCGTCCATAAGAAATCCCTCCGCATCTCTACCAGCTCCGACGCCAACCTCGCTAACTCCGAACACCTTCACTTCCAGATCCACATCGACCCCAAGACAACTCTCAGAAGCACCCTCCTCCCCGCGCAAAATTCAGTGAAGACATCACGGACTTCATCACCCCACACGCGCTCCCCTCCAAAGACTACATCCTTCTGGGAGACCTCAACTTCCACCTTGAAAAGATCAACGACCGCAACACCACCACCCTCTTAGACAACCTCGCCAACCTCGGACTTAAACAACTGGTCACTTCCCCCACCCACATCGCAGGTCACACACTCGACCCCATCTTCACCTCCAGCAACCATGTCTCCTTCAGCCACACTACGGATCTCCTCTGGACTGACCACAGCTGCGTTCACTTCACCTACAACAAGCCGAAACCCATCATCCACCTCCAACCAACTCTACAAAGAAACTGGAACAAAATCACCACGGATCAGATCTCCACATCGCTCCTTCGAACCTCCCCAGCCCTCTCTTCTAACGCCAACGAAGCCGCCTCCAACCTCAACCTTTGGTTATCCAACACCGCCGACACCTTAGCACCACTGAAAAAACGTCAACACAAACTTGGCAACAAGAAGGCCTCATGGTTCAACGATGATCTCAAGAAGTCCAAGAAACTGTGCCGCTCCCTTGAAAAGGCCTGGAAAAAAGACCCATCCACCAGCAACAAGGACGCCTTCAAAAGCGCCACCCATACTCACCACCAACTGATCCGAAAAGCCAAGAAAACAGCATTCAAGGATCGACTTGACAACAACGCCCACAACAGCAAGGAACTTTTCAACATCGTCAAGGAATTTTCCAACCCCTCGGCCAACTCCAACGACATCACCCCCTCTCAAACCCTCTGCGACTCCCTAGCCTCTTTTTTCCACAACAAGATTGCTGACATCCACAACAGCTTTGACAACCAACCCGGAAGCCAACCCACCCTACCATTTGCTGACCATCTTCCCCCTGTAAACACCCTTAACGCCTGGAACCCAATCTCCACTGAGGACACCATCCGCCTGATGAATTCCATCCACTCTGGATCCCCCACAGACCCATGCCCTCACCACATCTTCAACAAAGCAGACTCCGTCATAGCTCCGCACCTCCGAGACGTCATCAACTGCTCCTTCAACTCCGCTACCTTCCCAGAAGACTGGAAACACGCTGAACTCACCGCCCTTCTGAAAAAACCAACAGCAGACCCCACCGAACTCAAAAACTACCGCCCCATCTCGCTTCTTCCATTCCCGGCCAAAATCATCGAGAAAGCCGTCAACAACCAGCTCGCCGCCTTCCTCGAAGCCAACAAATCACTCGACCCCTCACAATCTGGCTTCCGAGCCAAACACAGCACTGAGACCGCCCTCATCGCAGCAACAGACGACATTCGAACTCTACTGGACAATGGAGACACAGTCGCCCTCATCCTCCTCGACCTCTCTGCAGCCTTCGACACAGTCTGCCACAGCACCCTTTTACAACGCCTCAGAAACATCGGAATCCAAGGAAAAGCACTGGAATGGATCACCTCGTTCCTCACCGGAAGAACCCAGAGAGTCCGCCTCCCACCATTCAAGTCCGAGGCCTCTGAAATCATCTGCGGCGTACCTCAAGGATCCTCACTCAGTCCCACCCTCTTCAACGTATACATGAGCCCCCTCGCGGCCATCGCCCGCCAACACAACCTCAACATCATCTCGTACGCGGACGACACTCAACTGATCCTTTCTCTCACCAAGGACCCCAGCACCGCCAAAACTAACCTACACGAAGGAATGAAAGAAGTCGCCGAATGGATGAAACAAAGCCGTCTGAAACTGAATTCAGACAAAACAGAAGTCCTCATCTTAGGTACATCCCCCTCTGCATGGGACGAATCCTGGTGGCCGGAAGCCCTCGGAAAAGCACCCATCCCGACAGACCACGCACGGAACCTTGGCGTCATCCTGGATTCTTCACTCTCCATGAACAGACAAGTCAGCGCCGTATCCTCTTCCTGCTTTAACATTCTTCGCATGCTCAGAAAAACATTTCGCTGGATCCCCTCCGAAACAAGGAAAACAGTCACCCACGCTCTAGTCACGAGCCGACTGGACTACGGAAACACCCTCTACGCAGGTACCACCGCTAAACTCCAGAAGAAACTACAACGAATCCAAAACGCCTCAGCCAGGCTCATATTAGACATCCCACGCAACGAACACATCTCTGGTCACCTTAAAGACCTCCACTGGCTACCCGTCAATAAGAGGATCACTTTCCAACTGCTTACCCACGCACACAAATCACTCTACGACATCGGACCAGATTGCCTCAACTCTCGACTGTCCTTCTACACCCCCTCCCGCCAACTTCGCTCTTCCAGCCAAGCCATCGCCACTGTACCTCGCATCAACAAGACCACCATGGCAGGCAGATCCTTTTCATACCTGGCTGCCAAAACATGGAACTCACTCCCCGCTTACCTTCGCCTCACCCAGAATCACCTAGCGTTCAGAAAGCAGCTTAAAACGTGGATATTTGACAAATAATCCTCCTCCCCTTCCTAAGCACCTTGAAACCCTCTGGGTATGTAGTGGCCTATACAAATTTTATGACTTGACTTGACTTGTACACTGTTTCTTCTGCCATCGCGCATCAGTCCATTTCTCCCTGCACCCCTTCACGGTGTGGTCAGGACTCCCCCACAGTATTGAAAGTCTTGCAACCAGAAAGCCTTCCCCTGCCAATGATTGATCATTCTGCCCACCTTTATTGTTCCCAATAAGGTGGTTTTGGGGTCAAGGGGAACATCATGTCCAACTACTCTTTCTAGAGCTCTATACACCTTCATCCAGTATTGTGGTGTTACAACAATTTACAATTTCTGTAACTCAGCTCTCCCTAGAAGCCTCTTTATTCAACACTACATGACCTTTTCGAACTCACAATTTAACCCGTTATTTGAATTGCCTCAAAACTGCATTCAAAGTGGATCTCAGTTTTATAGAGCAGTGAAGCTAAAGCAACTCATATTCAATCCATATCGAAAAACTGTGTCCCTCCGATATTGTCAATCATTTAATCAATTTCTCATTTTGAAAAAGATAATAATAGAAATCACTAAGGTCAATGTTTTCAGATTTAAACATTTCTGCAATACAAAATCCATCACTTTGGCCAATCTCTCCCTCTTTCTCATAAAGTTAGAATCGCTCTGAAGTGGCTCCATCGCCTCAACCAAATCAACTAATAATCTGGTTTTTCCTTTTCTGGGCACTGATCGTGAAAAGACTCCTTTACCTGCTAATTTCTCTTTATTAAGAGTTTAGTGCAAGTCTCTGTTATGATCTTCCTTTGACATTTACTTGAGAAAAACTTTTTAACAAATCTGAAATTCTGGTAAATATTACTATACTATTGGAATGCTGAGCGCCATCATCCAGAAGAAATATTCTTCTCATTTGTTGCAGAAATTGGTTGCAGAAATTAACATTCACAGAGCATGCCCATTTCTCCAATACATTTAACTATATACTAAATCGCTTTTTGGCCTTAGATGTTTATGAACAAAAATGACATTAAAAAATGTGCATGGGTTTACAAAGTGGCATCCATTTTTCACAGATATTTAAAACATGGTTGGCAATGTTCCTAGCCGTCTCCAGTAGTTGAAACCACCGAACATGGCAACCAAAATGTGCAACGAATGTACGAAAGTTAAATAAATTATATTTTACACAAATATTATCATACATTGCAACATCTTTTAGATGATTTTTTTTCCTGCAAGTAGGTGATATATCATGTTCTTCGTGACTGTGATGCTGATTTTTATAGGACCAAATGCTTTCTTTTATTTTTTTTATTTCAAAGAATTTTATTAGAAGAATATTGTATATACAGTACAGTACCGATACAGAGAGGGCAATACAGGTGGACTACCAACGCCGTTGGGGTTACAGTAGGCGTAACATTCAGACATGGATGGTGGGCTGTGCAGGCGGTCATGATCGGCATCTTGGCGTGGCTGGCTGTGAAGAACTCTTGTATTGCCCTCGGAGAGAGAAAGGGGAACAGGGTAGGTGGTGTGTTCGGTGCTCGTCCAGCATCCAGGCATTGTGATGCATGGTCTCGGACTGCCTATGGGGGTTTTGGTTGCTCCCAGGTATTTGTCTAGGGCGGACCACATCTCTCCCCTTGCTGTGTGGTTGGGTGAGTAGCTTGCTGTTATGTTATCCGCCTCCCTGAGGAAGGTAACCCAGTTAAACCACTTTTTGAAAGAAGCCTTCCCGGTGTCCTTCCATTTCGTTAGAACTGTTTTCACCTCCGCTGTAAGCAGGAGGTCGACTAGGTCTCTGTCCTCTTTGGCTTGGAGCTCCGGGGCCATGGAAGAGGTGACTAACCCTATGAAGTCAGTTTGTATGGTGTGTGCCACTATGTTGTTTATGAAGTCCCTGACTTTGGTCCAGAATATCTTGACCTTGGGGCAGTAAAGGATAATGTGTGCTAAATCGCCTTTCTCTTTGTGGCAGTTCCAGCACAAGTCGCCATCTTGGATCCCTGCCGCCGCTAGGCAGGCAGGGGTCCAGAACGCTTAGTGGAGTAGCCAGTATTTGGTTTGTGCGAGTTGTGGGGTGACTTTGTTCTTGACTGCTGAGTTCCACAGGGAGATTTTTTCTTTCTCGTTGAACCCTCCGTTGTGTAGGGTCTCCCAGGACTCTAGGGTTTTGTCATTTAGTCTTGACTTTTCTGGGCTGAGTAGTTTATAGAGGTGGGATGTCTGGTGGACGGTCTTCTTTAGATTCATCATGTATTTCAGGATGAATGGAGTCTCTGTACCAAGGTTTGCTCTTGTGATCGCTGCCCTAATCTTTAGGAAAGCGTAGAATTCAATATCTGGCAGGTTGTGTAAGTGTTTAATAGTTTCGAATGTGAGTGGCGTACCTAGCTTTCCCAGTTGTTGGGGGGGGGGGGAGATACCCCGTTCATACCAGGCCTTCATGTCTAGTGCTCTGTCTTTGTATTTTATTCTAGTATTGAACCAGATGGATTCCCAACCCATGTTCCTAATGCTTTTTCCATTCTTTTATCGACCTTGAGGAGGGCCGACCTAGTGTTCTTAAGAATAATGTTGTTGGACTCCGGATGTTTGTTCGCTGTGAGCATGGCTATGGGATTGAGCCGTTCTAGGGCGGCTCTCTCGAGTGACAGCCAAACCGGTATGTAGTCTTGCTACGGCATTAACCAGTATATCCCCTGTTTGGCCAGACATGCGGTTTGGAAAGTTTTAAAGTTAGTGAGATTAAGTCCTCCTAAGTTTTTGTTTAGCCTTAATTTCTGCAGGCTTATTCTGGGCTTTTTGTCTCTCCAGATGAATTTGTTGGTCATGTTATTCAGCTGTTTATGGAAGTCATCCGTTGCTATAAGCGGGAGCATGCTGAGCATGTAGTTAACCATGGGCGTTAGCATCATTTTAATTGTTTCTACTCTCCCCCACCAGCTGATGAACTTTGGTGACCATGAGTCAAGTCTCTCTTTCAATTTCTTCAGCAACGTTCCTTCATTCCAATTTCCAATTTAAAACATTTATAGTTCCTTCATTATGGTCCAGAGTGGACTTAAAGTCCCTGCCAAAATACAAGCCCAGGTATTTCAGGAAATTCTTTTGCCAGGTTAGTCCTGAGTTCCCTAGAACTGCTCTGGACGTGTGGACATTCAGCGGTTTGCATTCTGACTTATCTCTGTTTAGTTTGTACCCTGAGGCCTGCGCATACTCCTCAATCGTGGACATTAGTGCCGCTATCGATGGGCCGGGGTTCTCAGTTGTAATTAGTATGTCGTCTGCGTATGCAGCTAATTTGACCGTGGTCCCTCTTACTGGTATACCTTTTATTTCTGGGATATCACTGATCATGGACAGTAGTGGTTCAAGCGCCAGTAGAAAGAGAGCTGGGGAGAGAGGGCATCCCTGTCTCGTACCTCTTCCTAGGGTCAGCGGCTCCGACATGCCCCCATTGAGCACCACACGTGCCCTCGGTTCTTTGTAGAGCGCCATCACCATCTTCCTATATTTTTCTCCCAGGCCGAACTTTATCATACATCGGTCAAGAAAGGGCCATGAGACTCTTTCAAAAGCCTTCTCGGCATCCAGGGCGATCATGACCGCTGGGTCCTTGATGGCGGAGGAGTGGTTAATTAAATGGCATAGGAGACGCTTGTTGTCCTGGGACAGGCTATTTTTGAGGAATCCCACCTGCGAGTTGTGGATTAGTTTAGGGGGTTGCGCGTTTAGCCTTGTCGCTAGGACTTTTGCATAGATCTTGCAATCGACGTTAATTAGGGGAGATTGGCCGGTAATTTTGGGGATGACTATTATGTTAGCTTCCGCCATGGAGTGTGTCATACTACCCTTTTCGACGCAGTGCGTAAAGACCTCTACCATCGTAGGTTTCAGTAGGTGGAGGAAGTGCTTGTAGAAGCTAGCTGTGTGCCCATCTGGGCCGGGCGCTTTGTTATCTTTGAGCGTTGCTACCACTTTCTCAATTTCTTCCCCCGTTATGTCATTCTCTAGTGACGCTCTCTGATCCTCTGAGAGCCTGGGTAGGTTTAGCTTGTCTAGGAGGCTTGCTCCCCCATCCGCTTTGAGGTCCTTGTCCACCCTGTAGAGCCCCTCATAGAAGTCCTTGAAGAACTTGAGGATCTCTTTGTTAGCTGTTTGGGATTTGTTATTGCTATCCGTTATAGCGGCAATAGCGTGCTGTCTCTGCTTGCTTTTTAGGTAGGAGGCTAACGCTTTCCCTGCTTTATTCGCCGTACATAAGTTTATCGCTTTGTATTTGTTTATCCACATCCCTGCTCTCTCGCTCAAGATTTTGTTCAGTTCGTATTTTTTTGTTGTTAATTCGGTGAGGGTGTTACCATCCGTTAGGTTGGCACAGTGGCCCCTTTCCAATTCCCTGATCTGGTTCTCTAGCTCTGTTATCTTTTTATTTCTTTCCCTGTTCATTCTGGCTTTGATGCTTAGGATTTTTCCTCTTATGGTGGCCTTCAGGGCGTCCCACAGGGTGCCTTTGTCTGTATCTGCGTTATCGTTGAATTAAAGGTATTCTTTGATGGCCCCCTCGATTTCAGCTATATTAGCTGGGCATTTGAGGATGTCGCTATTCAGTCTCCATCTACGGCTGGGGTTCTCATTATGCCTTCCGCTAAGTGTTAGGCTAATGTGCGAGTGGTCGGATATTGTTATAGGTGCGATTTCTGTTTGGTTTATCAGGTGTGTGTGTGAGGCAGACATGACGATGTAGTTGATCCTACTGTATGAGTTGTGTGGGTGGGAGTAGAATGTATAGTCCCTGGCGTCCGGGTGTTGTAATCTCCATGGGTCTCTAAGCTGGAGCTTGGCACACAGGTTCCACAGGGTGTGTAGCTCCTGGGATCCGTGGCTCGTTCTAGGCGGGTGTCTGTCTAGTGCCTGATCCAGCACCAGGTTGAGGTTGCCCGGCACCATCAGGAGGTCTTCCTAGGGTAGACTGCTTAGTCTGGTATCCACCTCTTTCCAGAATGCCTTGTCTTCTGTGTTAGGCCCATATATGTTGGCTTTATAGATCATCTCCTCCCCCTGCTGAGGCTGGTTATTAGTAGTCTCCCTTCTTCGTCCGCATAACTCTTGTGTAGTGTAAGTCTGGCTTTTCTGTTTATCAGTGTGATGACCCCCCTCTTTTTATGTATGGCTGGTGAGGACGCTGATTCTCCTATCCAGTTCGCCCTCAGTCTATGAGCATCCTCTTCTGATAGTTTGTCTCCTGGAGTACGCAAACATCACACTTGAGTTTTGTTAGATAGTCTATCACTTTCCTTCTTTTAACTGGGTGGTTGAGTCCCTTAACATTAAGTGAGATCACCTTAATGTCCGAGAGTATCTGTTTGTGTGTTGGCGGTGTCATCCCTTATCTTGAGTGTCGCTTGTCATCCTGGTGTCTACAGTCTTATCTAGCCTATCTGCTTGCATTCATAGTGCCTTGCTTGTTAACGACCCGCTAACATGTAGGCCTGGACGCTGTGGCTGATCTAGTGAACATATACTCCTGCCTGGAAGTAATGGGGAAACCACGAGGAGGTGGTAGGAAGGAGAAGGATAAGAAGAGTAAGAAAGAAAAAGAACTGTACCTGGCGAGCTCCCCCCCCGTCCCGCCCCCTGCGTTTTGTCCTATGGGCTTGCGACAGCAAAGATCCCTCCCTCCCCTCTACCCAAGGATTATTGTGATCACAGTCCCTGAAAGTTTTTAACTGTTGGCCTTAAAGGATATGTGCAAAGTCTATGTCTTCCGTCTTCGAGCTTGCTTTTGGTCTATGCATGATCTGGAGAAAGACTGAGGTAGATAGTTCAGGTGTTTGTGCTCGAATGGCAATTATTTTAATAGTTTACAGTCATAGATATGAGAAGATTGGTTTCCATTCATCATACGTAGTATGTAGGAAAAAGGTTAACATTTAAAAAATTGACCTGCGAATATTCACTTATCAATTTTGTAGCAGAATGTGTGGGGATCCCTCAAAAGTATATCTTATTTTATATGTTGTTAAATAAATTGCTGGCATGTGAGGGCAGCCCCCACAGAATTGTGCACAGGTTCCTTGCTCCCCTGCATTCCTGCTCCACACTTGTCAGCACCGCCAGCCTCCCACATTGTGTTGCACAGCAAACATACTGGAAGGTTTATCCTCTGAGCAGCCTTGATGTGGCCTGCCCTATTATATAGTGCATTTAATTATACTTTTAACATGTTAAATAAACTCTGAATCTAAATTTCAGAAAAGTGTGGCATGTCTAAGCCCCAAAAATACCAGAAAGGTTTAGGATTTAGGGTTTCTCAACAAGGGCTTCCTGGGCGTAAAGATACATTCATCTAAAAAACTAACTCTGGGAGCTCCCATTGTCATAGCGATCATGGCAATACACTTTACTGGCTTCTTTATGGATGTTTGCCGCTCACCCATAGTTTCGGTCCACATTCCAGTTTGGTGTATCTCATGCCACATCGTAAGTTGGTGTGACAATTTACGCTATTCAATGTGTTAATTCAAATATATAGATTGAAATCTAAGCGTAAGCCATTGCTAACGGCTGTTCAAGAAACTAATGAATCATATTTCTTGTCAGATAGAAAATGATTGTTTACAAATATTTCCATATTATCCATTTCTTCAATGTGGGGGACGTAAATGTCCCAACGTTTTTAATAGAAATGAGTTTGCTGTTACAGTTCATAGATTTTTTAATGTCATCAAGAAATAAGGTGTATGCTAAACACAGTGAATCTTCTGTCGCTCCAGGAGGCCTTTTTAGTTCTGGGAACAGTCAGCAAATGTGCAGCTGAGGAGTGTAGGAGCGTAGACTTTTTTTGAGGAATTCGGGTCCTGAGTTGTGGATTGCCTTGTGGGCAATACAGAGGACCTTGAACCTTGTTCTGCTCCTGGTGGGCAGCCAGTGTAGCGGTCGAAGTACCTTGGAAATAGGTTTGAACTTGAGGGTGCTTGAGAGAATTCTTGCCGCTGCATTTAGCACCATCTGCAGTTTATGTAGCAATCTTTCCTGGGCATTAAGACGTAGACCATTGCAGTAGTTTAACTTAGACATAACGAGTGTGTTAATGAGAGTTCTGCCCGCATTAGGACAAAAGGTATGGTAGAAGTTTTTTTATCAGCCTAATGGTGAAAAAGGATGATGAAATTACCGAATTGGCGTGATGAATAAAAGATAGTTTGTCGTCAAACATGACTCCTAAATTCCTGACTTTTGTGACAGGGGATAGAGTTGGGCCTAACTCTGCTGGCTACCAGGAAGGAGACCAGCTAGGGGAGAGATTACAGAAGGTCATCACCTCCGTCTTCTCGGAGTTTAGTTTGAGACAATTGTTTGCCATCCAGGTGCTAATAGCAAGCATTCCCTCTTGGAAGTTAGCCGAGACTGTCCCGCCACTGTTGTGGATCTCTAACACAATCTGAGTATCGTCGGCGTAAGAAGTTAGTCCCAGGTTGTGGGACTTGATAATCCTGGCCAGGTCCGACACGTATATATTTTCACAGGTTTGCACTTAGCGAGGATCCCTGTGGGACCCCGCATGGCAGTGAAAAAAGTTTAAAAATTAAAATTGCCGAGCTTTACAAGTTGGGTACGGTTTTGCAGGAAGGATGTCAGGAGGGCCTTGGCTTTGTCTTTGATACCTATGGCTGAGACACAGTTTATCAAGGTTGAGTAATCAACCGTGTCAAATGCTGCTGAAAGGTCCAGCAGCACCAGGACCGCGGCACCTCCCTGATCAAGAGTCATCCTGATCTTGTTAGATGTCGTGATGAGGTCAGTTTCTGTGCCGTGGCCTTTCCTAAAGCTATCAGAGTGTTCATCGCTTTTTCGAAGATATTTGCGGGGAAAGGGAGGCAAGCAATTGGTCTATAGTTCTTGGTCTCTGTGGGGTTAAGGTTATGTTTCTTAAGCAGTGGCTTGATGATGTTTTTTTCCAGATGGAAGGGTATGTTCCTGTCACAAACATTGCATTGTAAATATTGGCCAGTTCAGAACCTATGATATCCGGTATATGTTTTAGTGTGCTAGGGGGGGCATGGATTGTTGGGGAACCAGATTTAGTGGTGGATATGAGGTCGATAATATACTCTGTGGTGACCTGGCTAAATTCAGAAAGAGTGGGGGGTTTATTGTTGGTGAGATGTAATTCTGGGCAGTTAGTGGAGTATGTTTGTACGTTGGATGTAGTGATTTGATTATTGGTTGAGGACTGGGTTAAAAAATTAGAGTAGATGTGGGTGAACTTTTCCTGAAAGAAAGTGGCAAGAGAATCACAGAAGATTTGCGTGGGGGTTATGCGCAGACTGATCTCTGGTCCGGAGAGCTTAGTAACGACCTAGAACAGCTGTTTCACAGAGTCTTGTGCTGTTTCAATTTGGTTGAGGTAATAGTTACTTTTTTCTGTGATTAAAAGATGTTTGTATTTGGCCCTTACTTCCGTGTACTGTGTTTTCATAGTGATGTCATAATCTTGGCGCCAGTGTCGTTCTGAGTTTCTACATTTTTGCTTTTCTAGTCTTAGTGCCTCCGAGAACCAGGGACGGATGAGATCTTTCTGTTTTTAGATGTGTTTTTTAGTGGTACTAAGGTGTCAAACGCAGTATGGAGCCATTGTGATTAGTGCATGGCTGCCAGTTCAGGGTCATCTGGTAGGTCTTGATGGGTGGACAGCAGGTGTGATTTTAGGACTTCGGGGGAGATGCTGCCCCAGGCCTTACACTGATTGGGGAGAAGGGGATTGGCGTGATTGGCTTTACACTGATTGGGGAGAAAAGCACTGGCGTGATTTCGGTGTCAGTGTTTAAGAGGACCGCAGAGTGGTCGGTCCAGGATAAGGGGAGGATGTTTATTAGAGAGATTTGTCTATTGTTTGTGAACAGCCCATCGAGTGTGGGTCCACCGAATGGGTGGGAATGGTTACTAGTTGGGAAAGTCCTATTGATTTGAGTTGTGATAGTAGGGCTGAAGTGTCATGGTCGATGTGGGCTTCAAGGTGGAAATTGAAGTCACCTAAGATGGTAACGTTAGCTTCTCCTGCCAATGGCTCTGCAAGGATATCTAATGATGAAAGAAATTCTGCTTGTGGTCCAGGAGGGCAGTACAGTTGGATGCCTTTAAAAGAGTGTGAATGAGTGAGTAAAATTGTAAAAATAAAGGCTTTGCAGCTCTTGGTGGGGATTATGTCTACCCTAACTGTGTAGTTGTTTCAGTAAATAAGTGCCAATCCGCCACCTTTTTTATTGGTTCTGTCTCCTGACGCAGAATTAGTCGGGAGTTACAGTGGCAAAATCAGGTCCGAAGGAAGGATCACCCCAGGTCTCTGTTATAAATAGGAGATTAAGTTTATTATTTTCTAGGAAAGTAAATATTTCATACTTATGTTTGGGGAGGGAGCACGCATTTATGAGGGCCACGTGGGTTGTTCTGTGTTTGGTGGATGGAAGGTGGACCCTAGTGGGGAAAGGATTTTCACTGAGAATGGATGTGACAGGGCATTTCAAACATTGGACGGTGAATAGGGTGGGTAAGGTTTCTGCTTTGAAGGAGGGACAGGTTTGTGAGTCCTTGAATATGCCTGCTATGTTTTTTAGTTGGCTGCTGGTATAGGTTTGTATGTTAGGTTGCAGGGTTGGTTTAAACGGGCCAGGGGGTAGGACCCTAGGCCCTGTCCAGGCCCAGAGGGGCGCAGACGGGCTTGCCTTTGGTGTGCCTTCGACGCTCGTCCGCTGCGCGAAGCAAGTGGCATCTGTTTTAAGGAAGGGGAAGATCAGCTGCTGGTCAGCTGACTTGGTGGATCTAACCGGAAGTATTAGTCACTTCCTGTTGCACATAGGGTTCCCTCCACTCAAACCGAAGGATCGGCGGTGGACCCGGGAAATGTGCAGATTTAAGGGGTGAGTGCAGTTTGTACAAGGTGGAGGTTAAAAATAACAGTATTCAAGTTATTTGTGATTTTTTTTTTTAAACGAGCATTTTTAAAAGAATAGCGTGGTAGATGCCCTTTGCCAGGCGCTCCTATTTCAAGCAGTAAAGATGTCTGTCTCACCTCAAGCACGTCCGCTGCGCGCATTCTCATGCATACTGGCAAAATTTTGATGTACAGAGATACTCCTGCTGCGATGTCTCTCCTCGGAGGTTACTTAACATCTTGGTGTATGTTAGGCACAACTTTGAATCCTAGAATGACAAGATATTTTCTGTCTGATAAAGTCTTGTATTTTCTGTGTACCAGTTATGGATTCTGCTTCTTCTTTTGTCTTTTCTATTATTTCTTTTTAGTTTCTTTTGGCGGCATCCTTTAACACTTTCAAATCACTGTATAAAAACATGTAACATGGTGTTGGACATGGCCCTCTCTGCAGGATCAATACCAAACTTTTTACCTTCACCCCTACTGTTTTCTGATCTGTTTGTATTGGCTTTTAGGACTCTGTGAGCTTTACCAGTGCTTGTGCTGACTGCTTTAAACAGGTTTTAACCAATTGCCCTTATAAGTCCCTATTAAAGTGGTACAATCTGTATCCATGTCATGTAAATTAAATGCTACTGCTTATTGTGCTACCCAGTTAAGAAGCCTTTTCAAACATTTATTAAAGTGTGTGTTGTAATGAAATCAACTCTCAAAATCTGTCAAAGGGTCTCTCCAAATGAGTTCCCATCAGACTTCCACCCTGTACCGCCCTACATCATTTGGGAACCTTCAAAGTGCATCTGGGAGATTGAGCACCCAGTGCAAGATTTGGCAGGACTCAACCAAATCACTCACATCAGTCCCAAACAGGTTGTGTTCAATAGTAGGTATCAGGAGGTAGTTGAAAAGCAGTGCTCATTAAAGTAAACCAAAAAATGTGTAAGGTGTAGTGGCTAAAATTGAGTAAGAGGAGGAAAATATGTTTAATATATACCTCCCTTTTCTCAATATTAACAAGCATTTACAATGCAATAGGTTTCGCAGCATTAAAGTTTGATGGATAAGAAGCAAGCAAATGAAATAGACAAGAACGCCACTGAATGCTAATCAATGAGCGGACCTAAAGCCCAATCTAAATTTTGGTATTGTCCACAATATGTCCTGACAACAGACCGCTACAAGCTGGATCTTAACACACATACATACCTCTGTTACAAACCAAATTTAAACGTGTTTGTGTAACAAGATGGTGTACTAACCAACCAGCTGGACCAGTAATGCAAATTGCTAATTTACTAAGGAAGGATAGCAAGACGGGCATATAAAGACATGGATTTAAGATTAATTGCTGACTTAGCGGAGGTTAAAGGAGTAAAAAAAACGAAATCATTATTATTAGATATCAGTTCATGAACCTGATATTTTCGATCAGCTCAGGTAAGCTGCGAGGAGTAGCATTAAGTGTCACAATGAGATCCAAAAGGAAGTCGAAGCAAGAGTTTTGTTTAGCCTCTCTACCTTACTGAGCTTCTTCTACTCTCTTCCTTACTGAGCCACTGCTGCTCTCTGCCGTACCGAAATTCGGCTACTGTCTACATTAGCGAGTCTCTGCTACTCTCTACCTTACTGATCCTCTGCTACTCTATACCATACCAAGCCTCTGCTACTCTCCACCTTTCTGAGCCTCTGCTGCTCCCTACCTTACTGAGCCTCTGCTACTCTCTAATTTAGCAAGCCTCTGCTAATCTCGACCTTAGTGACCCTCTGTTACTCTCTATCTTACTGAGTCTCTGCTACTCTCTACCTTACCGAGCCTCTTCCAAATAAACAGTGGTGTCATGGAATTTGAAAAGCCTACAGTTGTTTAGAACGTGGTGAAATGTAGCTGTCATAGGTACAAAACTCACCACATGCAAAATGGCACTGATTACATGTGTTCTGTTTGTGTACTAATAAGCTGAACATGGATCAAAAATACACCAGTCACACTGTGCACGAAACTACAATTCCCAGAATGCCAAGAGCATTTGGCCACAAAAAAACAGAGGTAGCTGATTTATTCACTCTTGACAAGGGATCAAACATTAACTAAAACCATTGAGTTGTGAAATATCCCCATGCATGGTCACGTTCATTCACTGGTAGGCGAGCTAGTACCACTAAACGTTACAGCACAATATTTCTTATAGCAGGTATGAAGGGAATTCTGCTGTTCAGACCAGGCGTTGCGGCAGCTACACAGTTTATAAAATGAAGGTGCGGGGCCCCTGCACCAAATGATCTTGGGAAGCAAGGGGAGGGTCTGTCTTAGAGAGGAGCGTGATCTCACGTTGTATTTTTAGCAGTCTTTTGCTTTTATTCTTCGCCGCTTCTCCCGCCCTGTCTTCTCCCTATCTGGCCGGTGCTTGCAGGAGGCTGCTGTAGCCCGAGGGGACTCTCCTCACGCATACCTCTGTTGACACAGTTCCTGCGCAGTGCGCGAGCTGAAACGCCACATGCTTAGGGACTGCTGGGCTCACGCTGAACCTCGGGAGACCCCAGGACTGCCGCTTCTCACCTTCATTCTTCAATGGAAAACCGCTGAAAACTATGGGTTCCCCCGAAAAGCAGGTACAGCTATCCCCAAAAATACCTTCATAAATAGTTTCCTTCTTTGTTATCTTTAAAACTCGTCTTGCGAAGGGGTTTCCTGGTGCAGAGAATTTTTTTTAGCAAGTCCTTTCCACTGTGGTTTCCTACAAGACAAAATCCTAACAAGTCAGGTCCCGGGCCGCGCTGTGATTGGCTGACGTCACGGGGGTGTCCCGGCCGGCAGCCAATCACAGCTTGGCCCGGGAATGACGTCACGGGGGTGTCCCGGGCCGGCAGCCAATCGCAGCGCGGCCCGGGACAAAGGGGCGGGGCTTAAAAAAGCACCAGAAACGCCCCCGAATCGCGTTTTCAAGAGAAAGCGCGATTGACAGCCTCTGTCTCCCAATGGCTAGCCTCCATTTATGGAGCTAACCAATGAGAGGCAGAGGCGGGGCCGACGTCCCTACTGAAAACAAAAGTTTTCAAACTGGGAGGGGCTGTGCCCCTCGCCAGGTTCGAAACCTAAAAACGAGCACACCATGTCAGTTTTTTAAAGGGGGCCTCGAAACGGGTCTCAATCGGTCTCTGTTTTGTGCCCTTGCACAGGTGGCCCGTTTTTTCCCGGACTGCAGTGACTCCAATCACACTGCTTAGTTCTCACTACTGGAGAAGATACGGCATGACGTCATGCCGGGTGAGCGTTGTAGGGGAAGGCAAATCATTTAAAGAGAGTCATTTTCTCTCTTGATTTCCAATATCCTTTTAAAACTCAGGAGCAGCAGCATTGTTGTGATGTCGGGCTTGGAAGCTTTTTTATTATTATATACAAACCATAGTTGCTGATAATTTAGATAATTTATCTTATGCAACTAATGACAAAGCTAATAGCCCAGACTTGTTGTAGGTATGATGGTATTTGTTGTATCATATATCTGGGTGCAATGACAGAAACAGTAATACAAGTCTGGCGGCACACCATTTTAAGCACAGATTTTTAGCGTAGGTGTTTGTAAGCCACGCCCTTAAGTACAATGGCCACGCCCCTTTGAAAGACTCCCCCCCCCCCCACCCCCAGTTTTTTCATACCACGTAAAGCCCTGAACACATGACATTGTATATAGTAAAACAGAATAATAAACATTTTAAAATAGCACGTGCGGAAGTCACAGTCGGTGCTTAAAATTAAGAAGTGTTAATGCACAGATGCTCAGAGTACCTATTATCTACTCAAACATGTGGATGCTTCCACAGTAAAAGTACCGAATCCCTACTTCGAAAGTTGGCACTCTCCCTTTCAAATTATATACGTGCAGGTAGGTACTTAATAAAACATCACACAACACATGTAAAAAAATTAAAGAAAAAAGCTCTTCGGTTTATTTAGTGTTCTTGTGCACTCGTGCCTTCAGTGATTTCAAAAGCTGAAGGACTTTTCGGGGAAGTGTGTCTCACTGCTTTTCAATCAGTCGTGGTAGTCTCCTCAACTCAGCCACCTGTTTACCCACTATCGCCGAGCAGCGCCTTGCTACTGAGAAGTGCTGGCACTCCCCCTGTCGAATGAACGAAGTGTGGGAGTTCAGTACCCGACAGGACCTGCCCATGTAAAGCACTGACGGTAACTTTAACTTTACACAGAGCAAGAGATCCGTAACCTGCGCAGCATGGTGAAAAATGACTAAAACGAGAACCAGGATACGGGGGTTACTGTATCCCGGACACCCGGGCTAGATCACTCGGGATACTGCATTTTATCCCAGCCGTCATGCGACGTTTCTGTAGCAAACTATTTTCCAAGCAGTCAATGAGGAGCGCCCTTCTAAAGTCTAAACCACACCTGTGCGACTCGATAGTACCTCTTCAGATCACACCTGTGTCTGGTGAGAACTCTCTGTGGGATCACGCCTGAGGTATGCCGAGCACTCCACACACCAGCCGAGTCAGCGCGAGAGCGCCTCTGGAGACGCACGCGCGCCATTACGCCTCATTACGCCCGGCGCACTGCAGGTTTAAGGGAACCGCGCGCCCAACCAAGGAACAGCGCAGACAGTAAAATGCAAATTAAAACAAAGTTGACTTGAAAGGTGGGTACAGGGTACGGTTCTATGCTGGAATCTGCCCGAGGGCGGGGCGCAGGTGATTCTGTCGATGTCACTTTAAGTCCCTTCCCTCCAGTCATTCGCAGCTCTCTGGACTCCCCAAATCAACCCCTGTGCACAAAGCGTCCCCTGACTCTCCCTACTCACACAGCCCCTCTCTACAATGACCTCTCCGAGGTGAACAATGGCTCCCGACTCTCACTCTTCACATAATACTACTCCCCACAGACAGAGTGACAGGCTCCCCGGTAAGTGCCTGAGCAGAAACCTCAGACTTTTAGCGCTATCTCCCTCTGCCCCCGCATCTCCCAGGCTCCCTTCCTACCATGTTCCCAGTGGCAGGCTGCTGGCGGCTGTGGTTCTACTCTGGGTCTCTCGGCCATCCGTGGTCGGCGAGGTCCTGCTTGAGAGGAGGGTGAGTGAATACTCCTTACAGATCCCTCGGCTGCACCTGCCTCAGGTGCGCTGCTTTAAGCGTGGCCGGCCGGTGTGTCTGAGGCTGCAGGTGTCTTCTGATGACGCTGCACATTCCTTTCCAGACACCTCTGAGACAGGACGAATGAAACCCTAACCCGAGGAATGTAGCTGCTGGTTCACCCGCAGGCTGGCTACGGGATACACCAATCCCATATCTCGCCCAGTCATCAATGGGGCGAAAGGCGACAGAGAGTCCATTCATTCATTAAGGGAGTGACGCCAGAGAGACCCCATTGATCCACGGAGGGCAAGGAACTAAAGGCAGACCATTCATCCATGGAGGGACGGAGGCTTCAGGTAGCCCATTCACCCATGGAGGGACGCAGGCTTCAGGCAGCCCATTCACCCATGGAGGGACGGAGGCTTCAGACAGCCCATTCATCATGGAGAGACAGATGCTTCAGGCAGTCCATTCACCAATGGAGGGACGGAGGCTTCAGGACAGGCAGCCCATTCACCCATGGGATTTTGTCGAGCACGTATGGCACCGAGATACTGAAAGAGTACCACAATGTAAGGCGCAAAAAGCAAGGACATGTATAAACACTGAGTTGTTGCTAAGAATGTAGGACAGGTCCCGGGCCGCGCTGTGATTGGCTGACGTCACGGGGGTGTCCCGGCCGGCAGCCAATCACAGCGCGGCCCGGGAATGACGTCACGGGGGTGTCCCGGGCCGGCAGCCAATCGCAGCGCGGCCCGGGACAAAGGGGCGGGGCTTAAAAAAAGCACCAGAAACGCCCCCGAATCGCGTTTTCGAGAGAAAGCGCGATTGACAGCCTCTGCCTCCCAATGGCTATCCTCCATTTATGGAGCTAGCCAATGAGAGGCAGAGGCGGGGCCGACATCCATACTGAAGACAATAGTTTTCAAACTGGGAGGGGCACTTCGTGCCCCTCGCCAGGTTCGAAACCTAACAACAGATTTCGATCTGGGAGGGGCTTCGCCCCTCGCCAGGTTACGAAACCTAAAAAAAAGTATGGGAATTGTGATGCTGTGCACAATTTGGGCCAGTTCAGTGAGCGTGGGGACATGGTCAACAGCGTGGCTAAAAAAAGAAAATATTCTGTAACATTTTTTGGTATTTCACCTTCAGATAACTACATATAAAATAAAACACAGCTTAATGTAAATGCAAGTTATGTTAATCAGTAGGGAAATGCACCATTGTACAGTATGAAACATCTATTAGTAAATGCACTGCACCTGATAGCCACAGAATTGAATTCTGGTTGGTCCAGTGGAAAATAGTGACTTGTGTATGTTTAGGGCTATAAAATACAAAGTCCCAGTCCAGTGACAGAAAGCGCTTTGGGCGTGTAAGTTATTATTTTGACCTTACATTACACACAGTAAACGACAGGCTGCTACAAAATGCATGAAAAGGTTTAAAATACAAAACGTGTTCCAAAATACATATTTTAGTAATGCCCAAAATGTACATAGTACACTTTTTTTTATATAACTGTCTTTTAAAAGCACACACTTCCCAACTTAGCTGGTAGCTCACTTACAATAACTCTCAAAAATAACAACTGTCTCATCAGAAAGCTTCGAGTAATTCCGTCAATTAAAGCCAATACCAGCTTCCAAGCACCATGTACATTTGCAGATTGACCAGTTGAGTACATTTACATTGCTTTTGGGGAAGCAGGCACCCTGGCAAAAAAAGGCTTGTCTAGCTGTATGCACTCCCCTCGGTTTCGCAGCACAGAAGACTCCCTGCCCCACACTTCAGCTGAAGCATTCCAACCGTTGCAATTAACCTTGTCTTTATACAAAATGTAGTATTACTGATTTTCTAAAAGTAAAAAAAGTATGGGCACGTCCTGCCTCTCAGATCCCCCTTCTCACTCTCCCCGCCACGGGGTACAAACAGCCAGAAGAAGAGAAACACGGACTAAACAAGCAGGCCATGGCAGAGAGCAGGCTAAACAAACTGTAGGCAGCAAGCAGGTCGGGTCAAAGAGCATGCTAGTTAGGGTAGCTAATTAGACTAGAGCAGTGACGGGATGGGGCACGTGCAGCAAGAGAGAGTTCAGGGAAGGAAGTGGCATGGCACAAGCTGCGCCTGCGGAGCTGCTGAAGGGTAGGTAGGGTGCAGGTACAACTGACATTTAGGCTGGGTAGGGTACTCGGGCAGGGTGCACGTTGCATGGCAGGCCATTGGCGTGGCACACCCAGGAGGCGGGGGTCAGGACACGGGGGATAACAGGCTCTAGTTAGGGAACAGGATGCAGGACAGGTGCCTGGGCGGCTTTGTTGGAGGCATACTGAGGGGCAGTGTGGCTGCAGGTAGGCAGAGGCTGCAGGGAAGGTTGGCAGTAATTGTGGCTAAAAGGCTGTATAAGGTGCCAACGGCCCCGTGCAGGTAATGAAATAGAACACCTGATAGCTGGCTGGGTAATAAAATACAATAACAATCATGGTTCCGTGGGCGCTAGGGCACAGAGTTTCGGTTCCACTGCACTTGCTGCACCATCGATACCTATGCACGATATATTGTTAGTACAGAACCTAAGAGGCTTGCATGGCAGATAAGGTGCATGGTATTATCGGTGGCGGCGGCTTGCTCGTGGGCCTCTCACCTGCATTGTAGAAGCGGTCCAGCACGCCGGTCTCCCCGAAGTCCAGCTTGCCGAAGGGCAGCATCTCCAGGCGGACGCCGGCGCCCTCGCACGCCTCCCGCAGGCTCTCCAGCGCGGCGCCCTCGCAGGCCTGCACCCCGGGGCTGGCCTCCTTCATCACGTACACCACGGAGGTGCTCCTGCACCCGGGCTTGGACCGGAGCGGGGCCGGGCACCCGACCGCCGGCCCGTGCCCGCCGCCTCCACCACGGGATGCCGAGCAGCAGGGAGGTGGGCACGGAGAAGGTGATGCCCTCGCTGCTGTCGCTCATGTTGGCGCTGGGTCGGTCCCTCTTGTTGCCCGAGGCGCTGTCTTGGGTCCTAAAGGAGGGGTGTGCTGGGCTGCATGCCCGCAGGGGTGCCCGGTGGAGTCAAACGCCTGCAGGGTCCCGGCCGCCCCCAGCTGCTGCAATCATCACAAACGTCTCCCCAACACCTCCAGCCGCTGGTGTCTCACTCAGGTGCAACCTGTTGCAGGAGCCTTGCGCCGCGCACCGGCTCCGCGCGACTCCACCGCCTTCTAAGAAACGCGCACGCAGAAAAAGAACACTCGAAGAAGCAGTCTAATAGGAGTGCACTCCCCCTGTCCGGCAGCCGTGCACGGGCCTCTGCGAAATGCCCTCTCTGTGTGCAGTTCAAGATCTAGCGAGGGCACACCAGCAGGCGAGGCACATGTGGGGGTGCGCCGCCACCCTGCTGCTGCCGGGGGGACTCCCGGGCTCCCAGGTGAGGCGCAGGGCTGTGTTTACTTCCCTTCCTCGCTGCTGCCTGCAGCGGCACACTAGCCAGACAGTCTGTCCCCGCCGGCCCCGGTGTGTGGGAAGTGCCAGTGCGCAGTGTGTTGTGAAACGTGCTGTGTGTGGCTGCTGTACAAACTGTAACCCGAGAGCCGCCCGCCCTCCTCCTTCTCCCTGTACCAGCCCTTCCCGCAGTCCTCTGCTCGAGAGATAGAAGTTTCCCACAACTGTGGCGAGTTCCGCCGAGTGCACGTGACTCCCAGACGCTCCCCTGTGGCCAGCCCGTGCTGTGTGCGTCTCACGTTCCTTTAACTACTACAATCTCAAGCAAATCACTATACAGGCGACTCAAATCAAGCAATCAATGTAAACTTTACTCAGTTTTTGAAATAAAAAAAACATATAAACAAAATAAGCCAATAACATACACGTCAGTTATAAATCATCCTAAAAAACGATCAATTTTAAAATCGGAGAAACATGCAGTGTATGAAACTACCTTGAGCGATGCACAGATCATATAAATAAGTACATAGTTAAACAAGTCAGGTCCCGGGCCGCGCTGTGATTGGCTGACGTCACGGGGGTGTCCCGGGCCGGCAGCCAATCACAGCGCGGCCCTGGAATGACGTCACGGGGTGTCCCGGGCCGGCAGCCAATGGCAGCGCGGCCCGGGACAAAGGGGCGGGGCTTAAAAAAAGCACCAGAAACGCCCCCGAATCGCGTTTTCGAGAGAAAACGCGATTGACAGCCTCTGCCTCCCAATGGCTAGCCTCCATTTATGGAGCTAGCCAATGACAGGCAGAGGCGGTTCTAACCCCACTATTAAAAACAACAGATTTCGATCTGGGAGGGGCTTCGCCCCTCGCCAGGTTACGAAACCTAAAAACAGTGCAAACGGTAGTTTCAACAAATAACTACACAGTAAATATCACCTGAAAATTCTCCTGTTTTCAAGTTGCGGGAGTACTCCCGCAACTTGAAAACAGGAGAATTTTCAGGTGATATTTACTCTGATTATCACTTTTACGTATGATTTAATTCACATCATCACACTTAGCAGTAGCATAATTAGTTCCTGATGAAGCAGCGAGGTGACCCATGGGCCCAGTGAAAGTCTGCAGAAACTTGTCGACCACTTTTTCATCTGTGTGGTTATTTGTTGAAACTACCGTTTGCACTGTTTTTAATATTGAGAAAAGGGAGGTATCCATTAAACATATTTTCCTCCTCTTACTCAATTTTAGCCACTACACCTTACACATTTTTTGGTTTACTTTAATGAGCACTGCTCAATCTCCCAGATGCACTTTGAAGGTTCCCAAATGATGTAGGGCGGTACAGGGTGGAAGTCTGATGGGAACTCTTTGAACATTTGGAGAGACCCTTTGACAGATTTTGCGAGTTGATTTCATTACAACACCTTTCTTTAGCGGATAAGGCACACACACTTTAATTTCTGTGACCCCTTGCTACTCTTAGGTTGGTATATAAGTTATTGTCAGGGTTGTAGCACTGGTACGTCGTTAAATATTCCCTGGGACCCCCTTTGTGTGTTGAAATAGCCTTTTCAAACATGTCTCAGGACTGCCACTGCTGCCTGTGTGCAGTTTTAAACTGCCAATCTGGCCTGGTAAATTAAACCTTTTGAATGCAAAAAACGGTTGGAACTTACACACTAAAAAGTACAAACAACTGGTCTAGTGGATTGGAATGTTAATGTGAACAAATGACTCTAACTGGGGCGTGCTACACGGTGTAATAGGGCCGCCTGTCTCTCATGTGAACATGAATGTGTAGGGTTATTCAAGCACGATAGCCTGGAATGGGCCGTGTGCACAGCTGGTTAATATTACAGTTACTGCACCACAATTCTGCTCAATGTGTTTCCAACTTTAATACACAATGAAACGCAAAAAAGAATACTCAAATTGGTTTCACCATGAATTTTCATTAGCTTTCATAAAGCAATAGTTATCATAATATATCATTAAATTGAGTACAAAAATCATTGCATGTTGACAATTTGTACAAACAACATAGTTTCACAATCAAAACATTGTTACATTGCTGGAATAATAAGTGGCGATTGGTGACCCTCGGCCCAATGCATTTCGTGACTTCGTGTGGTAAGAAATGTTGATGCTCTGCGTGTTAAGGCAGCTAACTACGAGCTCCTTATATAAAATCCTGAAGAAACACTGACTGCCTGGATGTAAACTGAAGGTTCAAAACCACAATCCTAACAAGTGTAAACACAAGCATGAAAGGCTGCTCAAAATAAACCTTTTGCCAGGCCAAACCTTCTTTTTTAATGCAGGTGTCACCCCTAGGGTAGGCCATAAACAGGCCATAGAGTAGGGTACATTGTATCTAAAAAGCTGGACATTTAATTTTTGTATGTCCTGGCAGTGAAAAACTCCTACATTCGTTTTTCTCTATTGTGAGGCCTACCTCTTCCATAGTATAACATTGGGTTACATTATTACATTTAATAGTGATACCTTTTGTTTGGGAACAGGTAGAATATCATGTTTGGTCTCTAAAGATTTGTAATTTTTAATCCTCTTTAATAGTGAATTCGGATTTTAAGTCAAAATTCTGAAAATGCCACTTTAAGAAAGTTATTGTTCTAACCATGTGGGTCCTGGATCACAGGACTGTGAATAATTGCCAGTTGGCCTTTGCGTATTCCTCTCAGACAGTGAGATAAAGGGATACTAGATGTTTGCAGGATGGGCCATTCTGCCATGATGGGAGGGGTGGGGCATTTCCCCGTCCCACTTACATTTCAAAGAAGCTGCCTCACCACACTCACAAAGAACTACACACCAGTCTTTTGTCACCCTATACCTCTTGGAAACTGGGCATGGAGGAAGAAAATGCCAGAATCTTGGATGGTGGAAAAGCTTCAGAAGTTTCTTCCACTTTAAAGCTGGCACCAGGTATAAATACAGGACATTCAGACCAGTGCTTCAGTTCATTCATGGACCTGCAGAGGATTCTCAGAAGGACTGCCTTTTTCTTCAGATGACTGCCCTGTTGCTTGAGGTCTGCTTTATACTTCAGAGCACTGTCCTGCTGCTCACAGAGAACTACCCTACTGCTTGAAGCCTGTCTTGAACCCTCGGAGGACTACAATGCTGCTTGAGGAATACCTTGATGCTGAACCCCAGGACTACCAAAGAGGCTTCAAAGGCTAGTAGGCTGGCCTCTTATTCTGAGATACAAGGACACACAAAGTTCCAGCAATGTTAAGGCTGCCCCTGGGCCCAGCCTGAAGTGAGTCCTCTCCTTCAAGTGGTGCCTATCCAGTCCTGGACTCTTGCAATTGGTGCCAAAGGTGCTCAACAACTTAAAACTAAAACTTGGGACTTGGACATTTTTCAGCCAAAAAGTGATGTGAGAACCAACATAAGACCAAGACTTACCTGCTCGCCGAGCCTCCAAGGTGTTTCTTTGGCCCACCTGCTTTGCGGTACCTCCTGCGATGTTCTTCTCTGCAGCAGCAAATCCTGTTCAGCGCACCTCGCAGAAGGGGTATCCAACCTCGTGGTGCCCTAGTCAGCAACAGCCTGCTGCTTAGTCCCACTGGAGATTTTCAACTAACAAAAAGTAACAAAGTCTTAAAATAGAATCTTCACCATGACTTCACGTAGCTACTCCACAATGACAACGCCTCCACCTTGGACACCGCTGGCTGCCTTGCCCTGCTGAATTTTGCCTCCTCAGACATTTTTCTTTCAAATTTCTTCTAAGTCCAAAGGTAAGCCAAGACTGAACCCAATCCACCTCGTGTATCTGGTCCATTCTCCACCAGGTTTGGCCATAACTTTCGTCTTTGCACCAGTTTCCACAAATAGATGTTCAAGGTAGGAGCTTTGGTCTTAGGCTGAAGTTTTTGAATACAACTTTAAAAATGTATAACTCCTGTTCTACTGATTGAATTTATTCATATTTTGGTGTCAGATAATTTATTCCAATTTGCTCTATTTTTCTAAATCAGTGTGGAATTTTTTCTAGTGTTGTGTTTTCACTTTATTACTGTTTAAATGCTGAATTAGTACTTTACAAATTGCCTGTAAGTTGAGCCTTACTGATTTTGTGCTAAACTCCTGGAGGGTCAAGCACAGGTTAATTTAGTGACTTTTGTGGTTAACCCTCACAGGAATGGTGGTTGTTGCTTAAGTAAGGTCAACACCTCCCTCAACCAAAACCTAGGGGTGGCCGTAATGAATTGGCAAAATGTGGCGAATCTGGATGGCCCATGTAACGCAGAGTTCTGGCCAAATTTGACAAATTGCCATATGGTGGAATTTTCTCCCATGAGACTCCACAAATACGAATGAGATTTGGCATCCCCTTGCGGCATTTTCTAACAGAGGCAGTCGGGAACGGTTGCGGTCACAGGATTACTTTTCGTGTGGATTTGTTGCTGCTTGAGTAGATTTTCTAATCAAGGTGCAGCAAAATCAACTCGAATGGCTGCATGCTCCTGTGCACTGCATGGTGTCATTTGTGCCAATTTTTCAGCGCTAGAGCTACTGGTGCTAAATTTTTGCATATTCAGCTTAACATATATATTTTCCACCCATTGGCGGAACTCTACTAAATCTCAATGAGTTTTTATGTAACTCCATGAGAATTCAGCAGAGTGCAACTCCACGAGTTCCGCCCACCACTACAAAAAAAACAATTTTTAACACATACATTAAAATGCAACCTGTAATTCTACAATTAGAGCAATTATTAGTTTAAGTGATAGAAGGTATTTCCCCATTCCAATTGCAACATAAAAAACATTTACTGAGAAGAGAAATACTATGAGAAGAAAAATGCATGGAACACAGGACACAAGTAAAGCAGTAAAGTCATCTTGCAGATAACAGACAGGAACCAGGTTGCAAATGTAGCATAAATAATTATCATCCCATTGCACACAGACAAGACCACTCCTAAACCTTAATCATTTCTATAAATTCACCAGTCCTCTACCTGGCATTTAACCCTATCCTTCTTTAAAAAAGCACAATCTGAGGGAATTTCGCCAAATATTTAAGAATGTCAGGATCTTCTAAATTATATTTAGTTAACAAAGCTGACATTTGTACTCTAGATAGGCAAGTCTTGACCTTGGTTAATAGAGCAATTTCCTTTGTAGTAATGCTTTTTTACCTTAACAATGGAGTGAAGTACTAAGGAACCAGTATTCACTATCCCTGTTTGTTGATCTTCAAGAAGCCCATTGAAGTTATTTTTGGCACCATATAGTTGATGTCAGACATTATGAAGACAGCTTTTCAGTACCGGCTTCCAATACCCCCTTCAGAAAGTTTATAGCCCTTGTTTTAGTTAACAAGTCACTTGATATATAAAATAAACTCAAGCTTAATTACTTTAATCATTGTAAAGCTGAGAGAACAAACTACTGTCTTTTAGAGCTTTCCATCATGTGCAGAAAAACTGGTTGAAGAGGTGCACTCATCGCATGAATTTCTGAATTAAGAACACCCACCTTATGTAATTTAAACAATACATATGTTACAAATGTTAAACATAATTTGGCTACCCAGAACATCAATGGCGTGAATGGCCATTAAAGTGATCTCATAAACAACATACCAAAGTATTTAAGATAATCCCTGGGTTTTAGCCCCTCCCCAAAAAAGCAACCAAAAGGATCAAACCCTTTTTTTAAATCAAAAACAGACATTTTGTTATTCTAACACTAATTATGTGTTATCATGGCAAAAAGATTGTAGGTCATCCATTTTTCTCTGGATTTTCAAAGCAGTGAAGTCCATCATTGTTAGATCATTACATATAGTAAGAACCCTATATTTCTATCTCCAGCTTTCGGTGAAAATGTATTTGATGTGTAGTATAATGCAAGGAAATCAGCTAGTAACTTGCAAAAAAGGCTATTTTCCCCATAAGCCTACAATTACTAGAAACATTTATGTCAGTGGACTATGGACATAAGCAATATCATGAAGGGACCTGTAGAGCTGCTCAAAGCCGACAGCTTCCTGAAATCCATAAACTACTCACCACTCTTCCACACTTGTTCATCAATCACGCTGCCAAGAGCTGCATCTTTAAAAGGATAACAGCACATCGGCCATCATCACGCATGACATGCAAATACTTCCCACACAAGATCAACACAAAAGACTGCACACCTTACACGGTGTAGTGGGCTACCCATGTAGGTAAGTGATTCAGCTCTACACATAAGGCACTATGCAGTATATACATCTTGCTTATTGTACAATACCAGGGCCTGATTCCCACAGGAAGTAGCTTTATAGTTGGCAAGAACCCTCTGTACCCACAGTATCAGTATCTCCCTATACATTGACTCAAGGGCCACCCAAACGTCCCCAAAGCATCAATAAAGCTGCCGGCTGGTCTGTTGATCTCCTGGCAGCTATCTACATGATAAAGCATGTTAACCTACTGTCTAACCTACCAAAACCCCACTTGCTTGGATTTATTTATTTTAATTATTTATTTAGTGCATTTTGATAAAGCGCTGACATTACCTGAAGGTGTCAGATCACTGTGAAATAGAGCAAGTTACGTTACAAGAGAAAAGTGGTACAAAATAGTACCTTACAAAGACTAAAAATGAAGGGTACACAAACACATAATCCAACGCAGCATGCAGGGGTGAGGAATGTACAGGAAAAAATACAACTTTACAATGAAATGCGATCTTCCAAGAGGGGCCTGAAAATGAAGGGTGCACACACACAAAATCCAACACAGCACGCAGGGGTGAGGAATGCACAGGAAAAAACACAAATTTACACGGAAGAGCGAACGTCCTAGAGGGGCGGGGGTATGAAAGTATTAGTTATGAAAGTATCTTTGGAAGAGAAGAGATTTGAAATCAGCTTTGAAGATCCGGGTGGATGAGGTGGCACAGAGCAATGGGGGAAGTGAGTTCCAGATTCTCACTGCATTGCCTGAGAAGGATTGTGCCATCGATCTTTCCCTTTTGAAGATGGGAGGCTCAAGCAGAAGCTCTTCCGCAATGCGAGAAGGTCGAGAGCCTCCGGACAATTTCAATTTATTTTCCCGGTAACAAGGGGACATCGTGTACAAGGCTTTGTGTGTGATGCAGGCAGTTTTGTAAATATATCTTGCTTCGATCGGAAGCCATCAAAGAGAGGACAGGATAGGAGTGATGTGATTGCTTTGTTTAGACCCTGAAATGAAGCGAGTTGCTGAATGGAGGATGGATTTGAGAGAGGTGAGGTGGGATTTGGGTAGACCCGTCAGAAGAGAATTGCAATAATCCAGTCTTGAGAGAACCAGCTAT
Organism: Lissotriton vulgaris; assembly: GCF_964263255.1. Classification (NCBI taxonomy): domain Eukaryota; kingdom Metazoa; phylum Chordata; class Amphibia; order Caudata; family Salamandridae; genus Lissotriton; species Lissotriton vulgaris. Next base: position 815,984,281 of record NC_141687.1, on the reverse strand, counting down.
TTTACCAAGGTTTTTAAGTCTTTCTCCGGGAAGAACCAACGGATCCCCCACAGAAGGCGCAACTGGTACCGTGCGTTCTTGGCAATAGAGTTGATGTGGGAGATCTGAAAGAAACAAGTTAGTGTTAGATTCCTTACCTTAGAATATCCCCAGGCATCAGACTGTATCCGGAGAGTTTTGCGTAGCAGTACCCCTGCACGTCGGTAGGCGCCGTCTGCGTCTCCGCATCCGTCGTTGGAGTCGAGATCGCCGGGATTACGTTGTCGGAGTACTTAGACGCCCCCCTCACGTGCTGACGTCAGTTCTTCTTTTTTCTGTCCCAGCGGGAAGAGCAGTACTCCTAGTCAATTTTTGACTAAACCTTTTGATCTTTTTTGGATCCTTCTCCAGTCGATTCCTCGACTCGAGGTGCTAGTAGCAATGCCCGGGTTCAAACCCTGCGACGATTGTCACTGCTTGATGACGGTGACTGACCCCCACCGTCGGTGCCTTTACTGTCTCGGGCGGACCACGATGACAAGTCATTCCCCGACTGCCGGGCCTTGACTGCGAAGGCTAGGCGGGAGCGGTCCCGTAAGTGTCTCGAGCTCCAGCAGTCGGCCCCGCGCCGCTCGAGGTCCCGGTCAAGGAGGAGGTCGAGGGGCCACAGTCATCGCCGCTCGACGAGTCAACACCACTCGTCGGGCTCCAAGTCCTCACGTAAGTCGAGGCACAAGAAATCAAAGAAGCAACATCGCTCTTCCGACTCCCCCGATGCTCGCGTGACGCGGCCGGGGGTTCGGGCGACACCGCCCACGCGGCTCGGCAGGAGCTGCAAGCACCGCGTCCAGCTCCACACCCGCCGGTCCCTGGGCTGCATGCGACGCCGAAGGAGATTAGCAACTTCCTCACGGCCATGAGGTTGCGCTTCCCTCTGTCGGAACCCGTCGAGGTGCCTTCGGCTCCGCGGGTCCGTCTGGGAGCCCAAGCGGGCCGGCGGCTCCGGGCCCGGCGCCATTGACGACTCCGGCCCCGACGCCGCAGGGCTCCTCAGGATCCAGGCCTGGATCCGTGACGACGCCAGTCGACCTTACAACTCCTCCACTGGCGCCGTCCCCAAGGGTGTCGCCACCGATGCTATCCCTGTACGCCGTCGTCCCCAGTCCCAGCTTCGGTCCGGATCCGGTGTCGGTCCGGCGCTGCACGGCGCCGCCTTCGACGCCGATCATTGAGCCCTTCACCGACGACCTGGCTCCATCATTTATTCCTGACTATCAGGTGATGGATGATGAGGGGGTCTGAGGACCCTCTGGCACTGCAGTGCCAGTTGAGCCAGGACTGGGCAGACGAGCTGGGGGAGGCCAGTGGTCTGGACACTTCGCCCGACACTGGATTTGTCTCCCCTCCTACCCTGGCTACTGAGGAGGGTGCTGCTTACAGTGTGGTGTTGACTAGGGCAGCAAAGGCCTTGGCTCTTGAGCTCCCAGTCACGGCCGTGAGGACTAACCTCCTCACTGAGGTGCTCAAACCGCAGGCAAGCTCCTCGGACCCTCTTCTGCCGTTTAACGAAGCCCTCACTGATGTTCTGGTGGGCACCTGGTCCAAGCCCTCTACAGGCCTCCCTGTAGATTGGAACTTGGCCCGACGCCACCGCCCGCTCCGGGCGACCCCAGCTTCCTATCCGTTCACCCCACCCCCGGGAGCCTGGTGATCCAGGCCTCTACCTCCCAGACCGCATTTCCGACTGCTCCTCCGGATCGGGACCCCCAAAGGTACAATCAGTTTGGGAAGAAACTGTTCTCCTCACTGAGTTTGGGGTTGCTGTCTGTCAACACCGCCTGTCTTTTGGGCTGTTACACCCACTCTCTGTGGGATACGGTTGCGGAAGTGCTGCCGCAATGCCCGGTGGAGGTCCAGGCAAAGCTTACCCAGGCCCTAGCAGAGGGACGGGATGCAGCACGCTATTCCATTCGGTGTGGCAATTGCAACAACGGTGGCGGTTTGCCGCCATGCCTGGCTACGGTCTGCTAACTTTTCGAGAGATGTCCAAGCCACCCTTATGGACATGTCCTTTGATGGCCGTCGCCTCTTTGGCTACAAGGCGGACAATGCGCTGTATCGTTTCAAGGACTCCAGGGCTACGGCAAAGTCCTTGGGCCTTTGCCAATGTCAGCAAACTTCCGCCTTTTGTCCCTTTCGTGGCCAATGAAGAGGCAGCCCCACACATCCAGCTAGCCACAGGCTGCAGAACCAACCTCAACGCGGTGGCGGCAACCGCCGTGGCAGTGCCGGCGGACACCGGCAAGGCCAGTACACCCCCTCCCCCCGCAGCATCTGCCTCTAAATCCTCCTAGTCCGACTTTTCAGCCCCATTCGACGCCAGTGGGGGGCAGGGTTCGCCATCACCTCCTCCACTGGTGCTCATCACATCGGACAGGTGGGTTCTGCAAATTGTCCGAAAGGGCTACTCCCTCCCCTTTGAGGTGACCCCTCCAGCCATGCCACCGCAGTACCACCGCATGTGGGGGGATCACTTGCGACTTCTGCAGGAGGAAGTTATGGCCCTCTTGGCCAAGGGGGCCATTGAGCGCGTTCCTGAGCCAGAAGTAGGACGTAGTTGCTATTCCCACTACTTTCTGGTACCCAAGAAGGGCAAAGAAGGCCTATGCCCTCTCTTGGACCTACGGAGCATCAACGGCTTCCTCCGGAAGGAGACGATCAAGGTGCTGACTTTGGCTCAGGTCCTAGCTGCCCTGGACCCAGAAGACTGGATGGTAGCGTTGGGCTTGCAGGACGCGTATTTCCACATCCCCGTCCTGCTTACCCACCGGAGTTACCTGCGGTTCACGGTAGGCCACGAGCACTTCAGTTTACCGTGCTCCCCTTCAGCCTTACCAGCGCCCTACCGGTGTTCACAAAAGTGATGGCGGTGGTCGCAGCTCATCTGCGCAGATTAGGGGTCTCAGTCTTCCCATATCTCGATGATTGGTTGTTGAAGGCGGGCTCGCCCCAGACAGTCCTCTCCCACCTCCAGACTATGGCCGTCCTCCTGCACTCGCTGGGGTTCTCCATCAACGTGCCGAAGTCGCACCTGTGCACCTCTCAGAAGCTCCTTTTCATCGGAGCAATTTTGGGTTCATCCCCCCGAACAGCGGTTTCGGGATATTCAGGCTCTGATTCCGATCTTTGAGTCTTTATCCCGTGTCTTGGTCAGGTTGACGCTGCGGCTCCTGGGGATGATGGCCTTCTGCATCCTTCTGGTGCATCACGCCCGGTGGCGGATGCAGGCTCTGCAGTGGGACCTGAAGTTTCAGTGGGCCCAGCATCAGGGCAACCTGTCCGACCACGTCCTGATCTCGGAGGGCACTGCAAGGCAGTTGCAGTGGTGGTTCACGATCCGCGATTGGGTCAGCAGCAGATCTCTCTCCCTATCCCAACTGGAGCACGTAGTGGTGACAGATGCGTCCCTCCTGGGATTGGGGGGCCACATGGGAAAGAGGGAGATCAGAGGCCTCTGGTCTCCGGCGGAGTCCCGGCTCCACATCAACCTTCTGGAGCTGCGGGCGATCCAGCTTGCACTGAAGGCATTCCTTCCCTCTGCCCAGGGAAGTGCAGTGCAGGTGTTCACGGACAACACCACCACCATGTGGTACTACAACAAACAGGGCCGGGTGGGATTGTGGACCCTTTGTCAGGAGGCTCTGCACCTGTGGCAATGGCTGGAACACCAGGGCATAACCCTAGTGGTTCAACACCTGGCAGGTTCCCTGAACGCCAGGGCGGACAAACTCAGCTGCCGGTGCATGATGGATCACGAATGGCGTCTGAACTCGAACATGGCGCAAGGCCTGTTTCAGCAGTGGGGAGAGCCTTGGTTAGATCTATTCGCCATCGAAGAAAACATACAATGTCATCAGTTCTGCACGTTGGAATTTCCAAGGCAGCACTCGCTCGGAGATGCTTTTTGTCGCGACTGGAGTTGCGGTCTGTTGTATACCTTTCCGGCTATACCACTTCTGCCCAGAGTGCTGAAGAAGATCAGGCGCGACCGGGACCAAGTCATCCTTGTGGCTCAGGTCTGGGCACGGAGATATTGGTATCCCGAGCTACTCAGCATGTCAGTCGATCCCCCGATTCGTCTGCCTCTTCAGGAGGACCTTCTGTCACATCAGCAGGGGACGGTCCTCCACCCGAACCTGTCCAGCCTCCACCTCCATGCATGGAGATTGAGCGGCGGCAGTTGAGGCCATTTTACTTGCCTTCTGAAGTCTGTGATGTGATTCTGGCAGCCAGGCGTCCCTCCATGAGATCGGTATACGCCTGCAGGCGGAACAAGTTTGTGGCATGGGGCACAGCAAAGGCTGTGGATCCACTCTCTGCCCACTTTCTGAGGTTCTCCTCTTCCTCCTTTCTCTTGCCCAGTAGGGCTCTGCTCTGAGCACTATCAAGGGCTATCTCTCCGCCATGTCAGTCTTCTTGAGGCTTTCTGATCAGCCTTCTCTTTTCAAGTCCCCTGTGGTAAATAGATTCATGTAAGGCATCACGCACATGTTTCCTCCTGTTCCTTTCGTGATGCCTCAGTGGGATATGAACATTGTTCTGACCTATCTGATGTGCTCTCCTTTCGAGCCACTTCACAATTGCCCTCTTCGTCTTCTGACTCTTAAGACTGCATTCCTGGTTGCCATCACCTCTGCCAGGAGAGTGCGTGATCTCCAGGCTCTTTCTTCTAAGCCTCCTTTCCTTTCTCTCCATCCGGACAAAGTTGTTTTAAAAACTCTTCCTTCTTTCCTGCCCAAGGTGGTTACGGCCTTTCACATTGGGCAGTCCATCACCTTGCCCACCTTCTTTCCGCCTCTGCATCCTTCGTAGGAGGAAGAAAGGCTCCACTGTCTGGACCCAAAACGTGCGCTTTCCATCTACCTAGATCGCACACGCCAGTTCCTGGTGGACGACCAGCTCTTTGTTGGTTACATGGGCACTAAAAAGGGACGGGCGTTGCACAAACTAACCATCTCTCGGTGGGTTGTGTTGTGCATCAAGGTCTGTTACTCCTTGGCTAGAAAGAAGCCCCCTGTTGGGCTGAGGGCCCATCCCACTCGGGCCATGGCTGTTACTACTGCCCTGGGTCGGGGAGTCCCCTTGCAGGACATCTGTCAGGCAGCTACATGGGCCTCGCTGCACACGTTTGCTAGACACTACTGCCTGGACAGACAAGTCTGGAGAGATGGCTTTTAAGGCGTTCCTTTCTCCAGGACTTCCTGGTGTGATCTTGGTTCGCAGACCCACCACCGGGGTTGGTATTGCTGGGGTATCTATTTAAAGGTAAGGAATCTAACACTAACCTGTTTCTTTCAGATGCACAAGTTACTTACCTTTGGTAACGTTATATCTGCAAGAAACAGTAGTTAGTGTTAGATTCCTTACCGTCCCACCCATCCTCCCCGTTCTGCGAACCGATATCTAGGGTTAAGGTATCTCCCTTTGAGGGCCCTAGTTTCTTGGCACCAGTGTCGGTCTCTGGCATGGCTCTGCGTTCCTGGCGCGGAAATCTATGTACAAGAACTGACGTCAGCGCACGAGGGCAGTGTCTAAGTACTGCGACGTCATCCCAGCGATCACGACGCCGACGACGGACGCGGAGCCGCAGACGACGCCTACCGACATGCAGGGGTACTGCTACGCAAAACTTTCCGGATCCAGTCTGACGCCTGGGGATATTCTAAGGTAAGGTATCTTACACTAATTACTGTTTCTTAACCCCTTCGAGGCTGATGACGAGCTGGGCTCGTCATGGTGTAGCCTCCTCGCACACTGATGACGAGCCCAGCTCGTCATGTAAAGTGCGTTTTTTAAAAAGTCAGCATTCTAGCAGAATCAGAGCAGCGCGCATGTGGTTAAAGATATATCTTTACCGAAGGTAAGTAACTTGTGCATTAAGTTGAGTCTTTTGTCAAGAATGACACCTAGGGATTTAGCACTGTCGACAATGATGGGTTTGTTGTTGAGTAAGTTCAGCTGATCCATCTGCGATTGAACAGGAGAAGGTGAGAGAGAGGTCGAAAGGAGGAGGAATTCAGTTTTGGCTGGATTTAGAATGAGTTGGTGAGCTAACATCCAGTTGTGAATGGAGCTGAAAGTAGAGTCGAGTAATGAGAGTTGGCAAAATCCGAAGCTGCAAGAACCAATCATTTAATCTTATGAAAATGTTAGCAACTAAATCTAATAAGGAGTTAAACCTGTAAATTGCTGACCTGGATGGGGAGCCTTTCTTGGAGAGGTACTTTAAGATAATTTCAAAACAAGTTTCTGGGACAATGCCTTTTTACACTGACCATACGAGAAATAGGGATCAGTTTGTTAGTCGAAACTTCTGGTTAAAGCACAAATTAAATTTTGGTAAATTAACGGGGGCAGTACAACCAAAGTTAATTGAAAGAATCATATACTATTATTTTCTAAAGTCATTGACACTAGAAGTTCTTCAGTTTTAAATTATTTAACCAAAGCCCAGTAAAGATCCAATAGGTATTTTTATTCCATTCAGATTCTCGGATCATGCAAAGCCTTGTGGTGAGTGTCATTAGGTTTTTGTTTTTCGAAAACAAACTTCTGCTTTGGAAATTTCTTTTTGATGAAAAAAAACTGTTTGCATGGATGCCATCAAAACCGATGGTGATATCCACCAAACGTTTTGTACCTAGAATGAAATGGCATTGATGGAGGTTCCTATCAAGGTAAAGAGATGATCACTGTGTTGGAGGTCATCTCTAAATTTGACAGATTGAGTACCACTGGGATGCAGAGTCGGCATCTGGATGGCAGAGGTTATGTCCTCAGCCATCCCAAAGAAAACTACTTCCAATGAAATGGAAGACAGCTCATATTTTAGCTCTTCCTCTATAAACAATTGATTTTTTAAATACAATACCAATGAAACCCTATTTGCTATAATATAATGTTGTATATTTTCTGGATGTTATCTTTGAAGTACCCTGACCCCAACTGTTGATGCTCAGTGTCATCCTAATTTCACCCTAACCTAATCCAAACCACCTTCCTAACCATTAGCCTGACGTACATCCATCCCCAACCCCTAATCTTGATTTGAACATGATCCCGTCCTCAGTCTGGACCCGAATTCTTATCAAGACCCCACCCTAATCTTAACTATACCTCTCTTATAGGTTCTCTAAGGACTAACTTTTGCCATTACACTGCATTTCTCCTAACCCTTCCACAAACTTTATACATTACACTTATGTTGATCAGTATCTAAACCTTACCTTTTCCAAACTTTGACGTTAACCTTTACCTTTGCTCTAAAAGTGACCATATTCCTGCGCTAACTCTCATCCCTTGGCTGTGCTTCCTGCTACCATTAAAATATATGTTACAGATTTTTCTCTCTCATGTTTTTTGGGTAATTAAATGGTTTTATTGAAATGTGTTTTCTGTGTAAAAAGAGAGGAGCTTCCAGGGGACACCCAAGAACATTTAGCTGGAATTAGATGGTGGCAGTTTCACTGCTCTTATCCTTCTTTAGCCGTGAAAGGCGTAAAGCCCTTTCATGACCAGGAAGTCCAAGCCCTTATCTGTTTTGTGTGGTGTGCCCTGCAAGCTTCTCGTCATGGACTTGACAATCCACAAGGTCCCTATATCTCCTTCATATTTTAACTACCTTCACCTGCAGCACACACAATTCTGCTGGCCCAATGATGCACAAGTAGTGCACCACCCACATTTGATTAGTATCTACTGCCCTTTCATAATGAGCTATGGGGAGGTCGATGGCAGCTGATGCTAATTCAGAAACACTGGCATTATGTGTGTTCCCTTTCTGCAAAGACAGCCTTCTGATCCATCACCTAAACTCTGTGTACTCTCCCATAGCTCGGGTGCTTAACCCCACAATGTATGTACCTGTGTTTTGTGTATTTGTGTAGCATGTTACAGATGTATTTTGTCACTGAGACTCTCTCAAGATTGACTGATGTGCTATGCATTGTATGAATACCAGTTGAACTTTTTGTGAAAAAATACGCCTTTAATGTGAAGAAATATGGAAATACACATTATCTAATGTTTCTTTAGTAGAAAGGACTGCAAATTAAATAAGATTTGACTGAACCCCCATTTTCTTTTTAACATATTTTATTGATAGATTGCACAGTAAAAGCAGCACCTCGCACACCGAAGTTAACTGCACATCAAATATAAAGCATCACGAAATTGGCAATTTATGCAGCATTTTAGAATCCAATGTTTCATCAAACTGACCAAACATCCCCCCTCCCCCTAACTACCCCAACGCCCCCCACCCAGATTTTACCCATCCCGTTCGCACGAGAGCACTTCCCAGTTTCTCTAATATAAACCACCATCCAATAGCATGTGTACCCCTTCCTCATGACCCGCCTATTCCATCTCCTGATTCATCTCCCGGTCTATTGGGGGCTCCAGCCAAAGGCCCCGATACTCTGCCCACTGCTTCCATATCTTATAATGCTTTCGCGGGCACCCATGGGCCACAAAGATTGGCTGCTCCAGCTCCATACAGAAATCAAGTCCCTTCTTCCACACCGAAACTGAGGGAGGGCGGGGGTCTTTCCACGCCTTGGCTATATCCCTTTTGGCAAGGGTAAGACCCAACAGCAGTAGATGCCTCTTATATATGTTAGTGGAGAAGTGTGGCTCACTGGTTAGAGGAGGCAGACCTGGAAGCAGAGGTCAGCCCGGGACCAGGGTTCAATTCCTGCCTCGGCGGGGTCTTGAGTCCTAAAAATGTCCATGGACTCGACAATTCTCGCTCCGGTGCCTACTCGATTCACGGGTTCACACTCTGCGACTCTGGGCAATAGCTTGCTTAATCTCCACAACGGCCCCTCGCGGTGGTATGCCTGGCTTTCACCTTGCGGATACCCTGCCGGGGTTATCTCACAGGGGAATACCAGGACGGGTCCCCTAAGCAAGCGCTTAGAAACCGCTCGGTGATTTGTGCTATATAAATTCCTGTACACCCTTCCAAGACGTGCAGTAATCCTAAATGTGGTGTGCGGGGAAGTTCCCACCCCAATACCTCGGCCATACAGTTCCATACCCCAGTCCAGAATCCAACCAGTGCACCACAGCTCCAAACCGTATGGATCAGTGTCCCCAGCTCCTTACCACACCTGAGACAGTTTTGGGAAGCAATGAGGCCCGCCCGCCACAACCTTTCTCTTGTAAAGTACACTCTATGTAAGTATTTAAATTAGATCAGTCGCAGCCTTATCGCTATCGCCGTGCCTCTTGGGGCCTCCAGCGCTTCCCTCCAGTCCTCCTCTTCAAGTGCCCCTACATCACGCTCCCATGACTCCCGAAGTTTCTGAAGTGTTGTTGAACAATGTATTACCAGCGTGCGATAAATAAGGGAGATCTTTTTGTCCACCAGATCCCCATAAAAACTTTGGCCTCCAGTGGGCTAAACTCCGGTAGGGAATCCAGACCCTCAAGACTCGGCCTGATGGCATGGCGGAACTGTAGGTACCTAAAAAATTGGAACTGGGGCATATCATACTCCCCTCGCAAATCTTGGAAGGATTTGAGCGTCGTCCCTGACATCACATCTCCCAAGGACGAGATGCCGATGGCATCCCAGCCCCCAAAGCCTTGGAGGGACGCCAGAGCAGGCAGTCGGCCGTTGCGCCACAGCTGGGTCTCTTGCGTCAGCCTATCCCACCATCCCATTCGACGTAGAGCCTGTCTCCAAACTTGAAAAACTACCTGGGTGGCCGGGGGCAATCCCCTTCGCAACCGCGGCGCATAGAGGACCGTATGTAACGTATTGTAGCCCATGAGAGGTCTCTCCAGAGCATATGCCGGATCCCCCCTATCTCCATACCACCATTCATTTAGAACTAAAAGTTGAGAAGCCTGATAGTACGACAATATATCGGAGGTTGCCGGACCCTCATCATAGGTGGACAGGAAACAGGTGCGCAGCGCTACCCGCACCATTCCCCCAGCCCACAAATACTGTCCCAACACTTAATTTACTTGTCGGAACCACTGGGGCGAGATCGGGTATGGGTGATTTTGCAGTTGATAGAGTAATCGGGGGAGAGCCACCATCTTGAAGATGGCTGGTCTGCCAAATATAGTAAGGGGCATTCGGGACCACGTCTTCATCTCCAAGCGGACTCTATCCCAAACCGGCATCAGGTTGCGCTCCCAGGAGAGCGCTGGACTCGCGGAGATGAACACCCCTAAATACTTAATACCTCCCACCGCCGTTTGCAGCGTGGAAGCCCACTCCCCGACACCTGGGCCGTCCCCCAGCACCCATATTACCGATTTACGAGGATTTAAGTAGAGACCCGAGGTCTCGCCGAATATCTGCATAATTTCTAATAAGCGCGGTTCCGACCTATCAAGCTGCGTGATCAAAAACAAGACGTCATGGGCATAGAGGGCAATCTTGTCGGCCAGGCCTCGCTCCCACACGAAACCATGAAGCGGCGCATCCAGCCGCACCCAAGCCGCCAGCGGCTCCATCGCCAAGGCAAACAGGTACGGGGAAAGGGGGCACCCCTGACGCGTACCCCGCGCAGTGGAAAATTTGGATGATACGGCCCCTGCCACCCTGACCGACGCCGTCAGATCCGTATACAAGAGTCTCAAATAGGACAAAAAGTAAGGCCCCAGGTTAAGCCGAGGCAGAAGCGCAAATAAATAAGTCCAGCTCAGGGAGTCAAAGGCTCTGTCAATGTCCGCCAGAAGGAGTGCCGCTTGGACCCCAGTGCCTTGAATAGCCGCAACTGCGACGTGTGCCCTTCGTATATTATGCCTAGTTGCCCTACCAGGCATAAACCCGGCCTGATCCGGTTGGACAAGCCCCATAATATAAGGCATGAGCCGGTTAGCAAGCGCTTTAGCCAGAATCTTAGCCTTAATATTTAGGAGAGAGATGGGGTGGAACGATGTGTGCTGTTCCGTAGGCCTGCCCGGTGTATGGAAGACCACCACCTCTGCATGTCGCCAATCTGCCGGAAGGGTACCTCTCTCCCTCCAGAGTAGCTCTGTAGGGGGCACCCAATTGTAAGTGATATTTCTTTAAAAATTCGCTAGGGAACCCATTGGGCCCAGGGGCTTTCCCGGTGTTAAGCTCCCCCAGCGCTTGACCCAGCTCCTCCGCAGTGAGAGGGAGCTCCAGACGGTCACGTACATCATCCGTCACCGCCCGCATTGGCAAGTCCGCTATAAAATTGTCTACCATGTCCGCCAATAGGCACTCATTCGGGGCATATTGGTCCGCGTAGTACGCAGCGAAGCTCTCTGCTAGTTCCCGCGGGTCCGTTATCGGATCTCCCACCTCATCTAGGAGTCCCAGTAAGGCCTGCGCCTGAAACGTATTCTGGCAGAGGCGGTGCAACATCATCGCGGACTTTTCTTCCCACTGATAAACTCTACTACGTGTCGCCAGCCACACCTGCCGCACCTCGTCCAATAATATCGCCGCATAGGATTTCTGCGCCAAGAGGAGCTGCCCCACCGCTTGGCCATCACCGCCCATGCATCGGCTCTCCAGGGCCTCCACCTCTGCCGCCGCCGGATCAACTCTGCCTTCCGCCGCCGGCGTGCCGCTGCACACCACGCAATATCCACTCCTCGGAGCGTGGGCTTCAAAGCCTCCCACATAGTACTGGACTCCAAAACAGATCCTGCATTCTCCACCAAATAATGAGCTATGGCTTCCCTCATATGACTCTCATAGTCCTCGTTCTGGAGATGCCATGTAGAGAGGCGCCATCAAAACGGTTGCCGCCACCTATCCAGGGCAAATTCTATAGCCACAGGGGAATGATCTGGGAGACTCCTGGACAACACTGCCGCCGACTCCACCCTGCCAAAAACCGAGCGGGGGACAAATATACAATCCAGCCTAGAGAAGTATTTGTGGACAGCCGTAAGGTATGTGTAATCCCGCCTGCGCGCATGCAAGTATCGTCATGTGTCCACCCAGTCCAGACCTCGTACTAAATCCCCCAATTTAGTGGCCCCACCAGTCAGCTGGCCTCCCCCGGGCCTGCATCTATCCAACAAAGTTGCCATGACATCATTCCAGTCCCCCCCAACTTTCGCCGGCGACTCGGGGATATCAGCCCAGATCGTGAACAACTGCTCCACTAATGACCACTGCAGCGGGGGCAGGGCATACACACTACCCAGAACCAGGGACTCTTCCCCCACCATGCCCCTAATGAATATGTACCTGCCCTGTGTATCAACCCATTGGGTGGAGTGAACATATGAGAGCCTACAGTGGACTAGAATAGCTACCCCCCGGGATCCCCTAACAAAGCCTGCATGATATACCTGCTGATAGCCAAAGCGCTGTAGGCAGAGGATTTTGTTACCCAACAGGTGAGTTTCCTGCAGAAACAGTACATCAGCACGTTCTCTTTTCGCCTGCCACAAGACTGCGCCCCTCTTGATCTTGTCTAACATACCCCTCACATTCCAGCTCAGGACCCGGAGGGATGCCCTAGGAACTAAGGCCTTCAACCCAGCAGTCGCCATTCAGAACCCAGGAAGGGAAATTGCCCCAAGGCGGGCCACGAAAGGAAGCACACAGGAACACTGGAAAGTCTCTTACTGCCATGGGATCAAACTCCCACAAATCCCCCCTGCAACCCATTAAACTGCCACCCCCCTCCCCCAGCCCCCCCATACCTCAAAAACACTGAAGTACCTGTCGCGGTATAGACACCCCTCGGCCCCAAACGGGAGCCCAGAGAACAGCCACACCAATGGATCCCCATCAACCTACCCATGTACCTAACTCCCCCCTAACAACCCTTAAGCAAATGGGGAAAAATGGTCCTGCCCCCATAGGTCCCCCCCCACCCCACCGCCCCATATACATTGAAAGTGTTAAGCACTATAGCCAGAAGTCACTTATGTCTCTGAACGCCACAGGAGCTGCGCCATACCGGCGCCTCAGGCCGGTCAAGCACAGCAGATCGCTGCAATGGCTAGTGTTTCTTCGGCTATGTGTCCAAAGCTCGGGGTTTCACCATCTGGAGATCAGGTCCCCCTTGAGCTGGAGCATTTCCTAGATCTGGACCGCCAATGCCTGCCCCCTTTCGGCCGTGTGGGAGCGGGTCTCATTTTGTGAAGAGTCGGAGTCACGGCCCGGCGGGGTATGCGCCCTAACCTTCACTGTCTCATCAGTCCATTGAAATACTTCCTCCGGGGTATCAAAGAAATTAGAACGAGATTGAAAGACTACCCTCAGGCGGGCCGGATAGAGCAATGCATAAGGGAGCTTGAGATCCCTGAGTCGTGCCTTCGCCGCCATAAAGGACTGCCGTTGGTGTTGCACAAGCCTAGTATAGTCAGGAAAGATAAGAATCCGCAAATTTTCAAACATTAGAGGCTCCTTTGCCCGCGCATTCTGCAGGATAACATCCCGATAGTTCAGCAGCTTAGCTATCACCGGCCGAGGACGGGACCCCCACGGGAGGCTTCTGGATCAGAGCCATGTGCGCCCGCTCTATCACAAAGCATCTTCAGAGGGAATCCGGGGGGAGCCAGCTCTCTAGCCATTGGGCCAAGAATTTCTCCATGTTACCCTTCTCGCAGCCTTCCACCAAACGATTTGTACCTAGAATGAAATGGCATTGATTAAGGTTCCTATCAAGGTAAAAAGATGACCACTGTGTTAGAGGTCATCTCTAAATTTGACAGATTGAGTACCACTGGGATGCAGAGTCGGCATCTGGATGGCAGAGGTTATGTCCTCAGCCATCCCAAAGAAAACTACTTCCAATGAAATGGAAGACAGCTCATATTTTAGCTCTTTCTCTAAAAAGTATTGATTTTTTAAAATAAAATAACAATGAAACCCTATTTTGCTATAATATAATGTAGATTTTCTGGATGTTAACCTAGAAGTACCCTGACCCCAACTGTTAATGCTCAGTGTCATCCTAATTTCACCCTAACCTAATCCAAACCACCTTCCTAACCATTAGCCTGATGTACATCCATCCCCCAACCCCTAATCTTGATTTGAACATGATCCCGTCTGCAGTCTGGATCCAAATTCTTATAAAGACCCCACCCTAATCTTAACTATACCTCCCTTATAGGTTCTCTAAGGACTAACTTTTGCCATTACACTGCATTTCTCCTAACCCTTCCACAAACTTTATACATTACACTTATGTTGATCAGTATCTAAACCTTACCTTTTCCAAACTTTGACGTTAACCTTTACCTTTGCTCTAAAAGGGACCATATTCCTGCGCTAACTCTCATCCCTTGGCTGTGCTTCCTGCTACCATTAAAATATATGTTACAGATTTTTCTCTCTCATGTTTTTTGGGTAATTAAATGGTTTTATTGAAATGTGTTTTCTGTGTAAAAAGAGAGGAGCTTCCAGGGGACACCCAAGAACATTTAGCTGGAATTAGATGGTGGCAGTTTCACTGCTCTTATCCTTCTTTAGCCGTGAAAGGCGTAAAGCCCTTTCATGACCAGGAAGTCCAAGCCCTTATCTGTTTTGTGTGATAACATCCCGATAGTTCAGCAGCTTAGCTTAGCAGGAGTCCAACGAAGCGTAGATTGTTCCGCCGGGCCCGCCCTTCTGCATCCTCTGCCCGGAGCACCAGGTTTTTCTGGATATTTTCCATGGTTGCAACTTTGCGTGTCAAGGTCACTACATCGTCTTCCACGCCAGAAATCCTTGTCTCCACCTCTGTAATATGGGCCCCTGGATTGTGCAAGTCTTGACGCAGGAGGGTAACATCCGCACCCCCGATCTTCGCATCTAATATGCCCCTAGATTACGTTATGGCTGCCATCAACGCCACATCATCAGGCCCTGGATTGGGGGGCCACCGGCCGCCCCGGCACCTCTACCCTGTCCCGTGTATTTGTCTATGGGTCCATGTTTCGTGACTGCGCCACCACTCCCACCTCTCGTCATCGTAGGCTATTGGCAAAGTCCCCTGCTGTGGGCGCCGCTGTATCCTTTACCAGCGCCCTGTCTCCGGCACCCCAACAGTTCAAAGAGTATTCAGGCGTCCCCCAGCAATTCGTCGGATACCAACGATGAGACCAAGCACTATGCTCCACCACGTTGAGGCCTCCATTGCGCGCTTCGGCCCCTCCAAGCCCCTTGCTGGCCTTCCACCGAAGTCACCGGTTCCCCCGCTCCAGGGCGTGCCACCCGTTGCTATATTCGTCCTCCACAGGGCGCCCCGTTCTGCCTCCTCGCCTCCTATAGGATCCCGATGCGGCCAATTTACGCCCGCTCCATGCAGCCCCTCTTCGACCAGTCGCTCCCAAGTCCAGCACAGGTCAGAGGCCAGCCCCCTCAATAACAGCCTTGTGGGAAGCCCTGGAGTCAGTGCAAATGGGCCCCCCACAGTCCACACTATCCAGAGAGGACTAGGGCTCTCCACAGCTGCCACCAAATGTCAGGTCGCGGGACCAACTGCACACCAATAGGAGGGGGCCCCCCCGCCTGCCCCTCGCCGCCACTGCGGCTCGAGCCGACCGCCTGAGCTGCTGCTGTCTGCCCCCCAAGCATAGGGGGGGGAAGGATGAAAAGACACCCTCTTACTTGCGGCCCTGCTGCCAGGAGAAGTCCCACATACACCGGTGCCCGGGTCAGCCCCCCGTGGGAAGCACCAAAATCGAGGCCCCGGCTTCACCGGGCGGACTAGGCCGCACCACCACATCTGCTCCCAAGGCCAGCTCCTCAGCCTCCTATTCGCGCCACTTCCGGATATCCAGTGGGGCCCAAGGCCGGTCCAAGCAGCCCGGAGATCAAGGGCGCCCAGTCCGGGCCAGCGTCACTCGTACCTCGCCGCCCGCACCAGCATGCAGCCACCTCCGGGGGTCCACGAAATTCAGGGTCCCCGGCTGCCCCTCGTGGCCTAGGCCCAACAGCACCGGATCGTGTTCTCTGGCCCCGTGTACATCCGTCAGCCGGGATTGTTCCCAGGGTCTGCCGCTGGCCTCCGCACTCGCTCTACACCTCCGGGGCACAAGGAGGTGAAGGGGGACCGGAATAATTCGGCGGAGGAAGGATCGGCGGACGGAGCTCTCTTAGGCTGCGTCCGCCATGTTGGCTCATTGGCCACGCAGAACCCCCATTTTCTTCACAGTCATTAATTTGACTATGGAGATTTTGGCATAGCCACCTACTTAACTTGCTGTTACATGGACCAGCACTAGAAGATAACATGGCCATGACTGCGGTTAGAATAGTGAATTATTTATGACGGGGTAAAGGGAAGTCTGGTGATGGCCAGCTCATATGGCTCCGGGCATGTGGTTTAACTAAATTCCTGGATCCCAGTTTCCCATCCCCAACTGGGAATCAGGTTTACCACCTCGCTCTAGGCCATTTTGGTCTCTGTCTCCTGTCCAGAAATGCTCACCTACAAATCATTGGTTTCAGGTGTTTTAGTCGAACTAGTTCAATAAAAGCAAAACAAAACTACTTCACCGGGAAGTACCATTAGGTATCACATAAAAGTTCAGGGCCTGGAAATAATATCTGTAATGACCTGGTGGAAGGTGGTCATCCTTCTTGGAATCCTGTGGGACCAGTGTATGCCCCTTGTCACACAAGTGCTCCCATCAACTTTAAATATATATTGTGACTGGCATGTTTATAAATGTTAGCCCTAAAATATTTGGTACCCCTTTGGGCATAATTTGACTGCTAGCTCAATCTGAACACCAGTAGTTTTGTTGCGCTAACGTTGGGTGTTAGTTTGACCATAAAATATTGGGTGAGCGGGTCTCATCGCGTCCTCAAGTCCTCTTTCTAATCGCTAGGCGAGCATATAGGCAGGCAAATCCTGCAGCGCGCCCTATTCCAGCGTCAGCGCCATACCTGCAGCGCTTGTTTTTGGCAGCTCCTTGTTTTTAAATACCCATTTTTGTCTTTACTTTAATTCTTGTTTTGGACACTTTTCCCCGGTTTTTAGAAGCCTGGCCTCGCATACTCCCACCTCAGCCATCACACTCGCACCATAATTGTGGTATTTCACCGCTCTTTTCGGGTCCTCTGCCCCTGACTCGTGGCGGCCATATTGGGTGAGTGGGTCTCATCGCGTCCTCAAGTCCTCTTTCTACTCGTTAGGCGAGCATATAGGCAGCCAATCATGACGCGCAGCGGCCACGCGCAGCGGGGACGCCGGATTGACACCGGAGTTACGCCAGAGTTCAGCCCGTCTGTGCCCGTCCGGGCCCAGACGGGCTCAGGGCTGGTCCCCCTGCCCGATTCACGGGAGCCATCTCCAATTCGCATCAGGTATATGAGGGAGGAACTCATGGCTTGGCGGTCTTTGAAACCCACCACATGTAGGTTTGCTCATGAGGGAGGACAACCATTCCTACCCTTTGGGGCCTGTAATACAGGTCAAGACACGGCCTCAGACAATCCCGTGTTATCAATAGCCCTGTTGAATTGCCGGTCCCTACCCAGTCACGCGACAGAAATCAACTCTCTTATTCTTGACCATAAGCTGGATGTGTTGTTTTTAACAGAGATCTGGATCTCTTCCTGCTCCGGCCCGGATATGGTTAGAGCACTCCCACCCGGTTTCCTTATATTTCATCTAGACAGACCAGTGGGGCGGGGAGGAGGAATTGCCATCCTTTACAGGGATACGTTAATCTGTAAGGCTCAGGATGGAGGGATGAGCGACTGCGAGAGCTGTCAATTCTCCCTACGCTTGTCGCCCACCGCGTCCTTGGCTGGCCTCCTTATTTACCGCCCACCTGGGACCATGGGTAATTTCCTTAATTCCTTTCTAGAAACGGTTGCGCTTCTTGCCTCCTCCACTGAGAACTTTGTGGCATTGGGGGACTTTAACATCAATTTCGATGACCCCTTGAATTCCCAGGGAGTAGATCTGCAGTGTGACCTTAAAGCATTTGAGATAAACCTGGTCAATTCGGGTGCAACGCACGGGAAGGGACACCTGCTCGATCCTATTTTTACAAATTCGGATCGTCTCAATGTACTGCCCTCGCTGGCTTTGCCCTGGACAGACCATTTTATGGTTCCGGCCCGGTGGCAGTTTGACGTCCCAGTGGCATCAACACCTAGGGTATACACAGTGGAAAGAGCCTGGTCTAGGCTCCCAGTGGACACCTGGGCGGTACACTTGGAAGCGTCCCGGCCCTCTTCCGGGCCTGACCCGTTAGTAGCTGACGAGAATTTAATCACCTGGCTGACCAACTCGCTCAATGCCATCCTCCCTAAGAAAAGACTTCTTACTAGGGGTAGGAGAGTGGGATCAGCTCCCTGGTACACGCCAGAGCTGAGAACACTGAGGAAGAGCTGCAAGATGTTGGAGCGGACCTGGAGGAAGGACTGGGGCGAAGTGAGCCGGAGTGAATTTCGGGCGGCTCTTAGCACCTATAAATCCGCCATCCGGGTAGCGAAATCTGAGTTTTTCAAGGAGAGAATAGGTCTCTCTTCCAACTCCTCGAAAGAATCGTTTAAGGTCATCAGAGAACTCTTGAAAACTCCTGAACCTCCGGTCATTCACGACAATCCACGTGAGAAATGCTCAGAACTTGCCTCTTTCTTCAAAACCAAAATAGAAAACATCTTGGCATCCCTACCTTGGCCAACCCAGGAGACACTCTCTGTTGGTAACCCAGGGTCTCAGCCCGGGGTGCGGACAGCGGAGCTGGACTCCTTCGGTCCAGTCACTGTGGAAGAAGCTCTCAGGGTCCTGGCGACCGTGAAGAGTGGGTCTCCGAGAGACCCTGTACCGATGAAATATCTGAAGCAGGTAGCCTCTACCATCGGCGGCCCAGTGACGGACCTTATAAATCTATCCGTCACTCAAGGAGTGGTGCCCCCCAGTTGGAAGGGAGCGGTAGTTAAGGCTCTCCTGAAGAAGCCTAGCCTGGACCCCGCCGACCTTGCTAACTTTAGGCTTATTTCCCTGCTCCCCGGCCTAAGCAAGGTGGCGGAGAAACTTGTGAATAGCCGCCTATCGGGTTTTTTGGAATCCAACTCCCTTTTGGGGGACTCCCAAACGGGCTTTCGCCCCGGCCAGGGGACGGACACTGCCCTGCTGGCAGTCGTGGAGAATGCCAGGAGCATTTTGGATTCAGGGGGATCGGTGACAGTGATCCTCCTGGACCTCAGTGCGGCATTTGACACCGTAGACCACCAGGTGTTACTCCAACGGCTGTCAGGGGTGGGGGTCTCCGGGATGGCCCTGAAATGGCTCGCGTCCTTTTTGGAAGACCGGACGTTTGAGGTTTGGGAAGGCCACGAGAAGTCAACATCGGTCCCTCTCCAGTGTGGTGTGCCACAGGGCTCATCGTTGAGCCCCACATTGTTCAACATTTATATGGCCCCACTGGAGAGTGTGGAGCTGCCACTGGGTATCAAGATTATCAGCTATGCTGATGATACCCAGTTGGTGGTAGGGCTTCCCCAGTCAGCGAACCAACCCGATCGGCTGCGCACATGTTTAGCTAAGATCTTTACTTGGATGTGCAACTCAGCACTTAAACTTAACGGTTCAAAAACTGAACTGATGATGCTGGGGAACTCCCCTCCCTCTTTGTCCCCCAGTAGCTGGCCTAGTTGTCTGGGAGCGCCACCCACCCCCAAACAGGAGATTAAGAGCTTGGGGGTGTGGCTGGAGCAGGACCTGTCTTTTAAGTCACACGCTAAAAAGACCGCAGGCGTGTGTTTCGGCCTGCTCCGGTCAGCCCGGAAGATGCTACCCCTCCTCCCAATAGCCTCCAGGAGGTTACTAATTCAGGGGCTCATCATCTCACTGCTGGATTACAGCAATGCGCTGTTTCTGGGGGCTCCAGAATCAACTTTAAACAAACTGCAGCAAGTACAAAATGCTGCTGCCAGGCTCTTGACGGACCTTCCCAGGCGGCAATCAGCTCGCCCCGCGTTGAAGGCGCTTCATTGGCTCCCTATTAGAGAGAGGGTGAAGTTCAAAGCACTTTGCATGGCCCACAAAATTCTGCAGGGGAAAGGACCACCTATCCTACGGGGTATGGTGCAATCCTACAAGGCCCCCCGTTCCCTTCGCTCAGATCACCAACATCTGTTGCAAGTCGCGAGAGTAAGGAAGGCCAGGACCGGTGGTAGAAGATTTTCCATAAATGTGGCAACATTGTGAAACTCCCTCCCGCTGGACCTGCGCTCCGAAACGGGCACCTTACGTTTTCGCAAACTTTTAAAGACGCATCTGTTCCCTGCCTAATCGCTTTTGTTTCTTGCTATGGTGTGTCTCTCTGGATGAGCGCTGGGATGCCCAAGGGTAACCACGCGCGATATAAAACTCATTAATAATAATAATAAACTAGCCTATATGTCAACTACACCTCATTTCTTAGACACAGCCCACAAGATCTCTGGTATCTCCATTCGCTGGACACTAAGGTACTTTGCCATTTGATAGAAGGCCCTGGTGTCCTGAAATCATCACATGTGGCTTCAGTAGGATTTCTTTAAATTGTTGGTGGCTTATTTGTGGTATACATTTTCTTGGGAGTTAAGCCACTTCACCTAAGACTGCTGTGAAACTAAAGAAAATTGAATACCACATAAATGCTTTGTGAGGCAACATTCTGTTTTTTTTTTAAGGTAGGCATTAAGGGCCTCTGTGGTGTCCTGCCCAATGCTAAGGAAAGTCAGGAAGCTTCTGTGCCCCTTTGACTTGTAAGGAGCCAGTGAAACTCCAGAACCTGCTGGCACTGTAGAGGAGGCTGTAAGGCCAGAGATGTAATCAGTGATACAGCTTTTGCAAGCAAATCACTTATCTTCCAAATAACAGACCTTGCCCTCTACCTACTCAGTCGTGGCAGTGGCCCACTCATAGGAGGAACTGGACCTCTCATAGATAGAGCAGGATATGGAGCACACCACAGAAATGTCACAGTCATTCAATAACTCCTTAGTGAATTGGAAGCCTAAGAGATGGGCCTTTGTGGGTGCACAAGCAGGAAACCTGAAAGATCCTATGATGCTCACCTAGACAAGCACTTCACCTTTCCCAGCTGCTGTCACCTTCTCTAGCTCTTCACTAAAAGAGGTGGAAGACAGTGCATCCATTAAGTCTGAGCAATTGTTCACAGCTTCTTTTCTAGGGAACACACATACTGGAGGCAACTATAAAATCAACACTTGGAGGTCGTATGGCAAAGGTGCTTATTATGCTACCAAACACTAGCTCTTTCTGTATGTTCTCAGCAATCGGTTGCAGTAACTTTATGCACAGCAAAGTCTAGATGCCATCTTTCCAGTTTAGGCCCAAGGTAGGAGATTCAGATGCCTTCAAAGAAGCTTTTTTAAAAATGTTTCATGTACACAGGAGGGGTATCAGTGCAAGAACTTTTGGCCAATGTCTGTGCATTACATTTGTGCTACTCCTGGTTTGGTGGTTCTGTAATGCAAGGAACAGGAGGTGTGCTTTGCCAGATGGGCTGGTTACATGCAGACACATGTGTACATGCGTAAGCCCACGAGTACGAGGCTGCCAGCCCCCTCCTCAAACTTTAAAAAGTGTTTACACAGGAAGAGAAGCTCTCTCTGGGGTGTGGTCTGCCGAGGCAGAGGGTGCTGGAGCTTGGCGAAAGGCTGGCTCAGGGAACCAGTGAAGACATCTCCCTGCCTACTCCATCCTCCCTGTGACCAGGAGGGTGAAAGAAAGTGCTCCCAGTGGCTGGGGTGTGCCACCAGGAGCAGGAAGAGGCCGAGATCACCAAGATCGGATCCCTGGCGGCTGAGATATGCCATCCAGAAGAGAGGAGACATTTGACCTCTGCCATCCGATAACAAAGCACATGGGGCTCTGCTGCCGGTCCAGAGAATGCCCCCAGGGTGGGTCAGGTCCCGGGGGCTGCCACCACAAGAAGAAAAATCAGGGAGCGCTGTCACGCTCCCCGTGAAAAATGCCCTTGCGGGATGCCAGGAGCCAACTCTGGCCACCGCCGAAACTGGAAGCAGGGGAGTGTCATCGTGCCTCCCTGGTAATGGGTAGAGGGGCCCGGGATCCCAACTCCGGGCCCCGCCAAAGCCGGGGAGCGCCGTTATGCTCCCCGTGAAAATGGCTGAGTTCGAGGAGGAAGCGGGGAGTACCTTTGCCTCCCCGCAAAGAGGTCTCTAGGGGCCCGGGACCCCAAACCCCGGCCCAAAGTAAAGCCGGGGAGCGCCACCGCGCTCCATATGAAGATGTCCCCCTTGCATGGTGCCAGGAGCCCACCCTGGCCCCAGCCAAAATAGCAAAGATGGGGAGCGTTGGCTCGCTCCCCATGAAGAGGAGGAGGGTCCTGGGACAACCATCTTCGGGCTCGAAGTGAGAGAGGAGGAGGAGGGGGAGTGCAACCCTACTCCCCCACGGCAGGAGGAAGGCGGGGGGACTGCTGTTGTATTCCCCTAAAAAGACCTGCCGGTCCAGCTGCAAGCAGCAGCAGACCAGAAGAGCAGCGCTGGCTCCCGTGGTTGCACCCAAGGGTGCGGGCCTGGAGCCAGCCGGAGCAGCTGGAAGTGCGCTCTTCAGGCTGCCCTTACCTCCCCAGATGCTGGAAATTCGGGGTGTCCGGAAACAGCCAGAGTAGCCGGCCGCCAGTGGGCTCCCCGAGCTGGCTCACTCACCAGGGGGTCCGGGTGGGACCAGGCCCCCCACTGAAGCCAGGAGACATGGCAGGAGGCCTCCGGGGGCAGCACAGTTCTCCCCGGAGCAGCCGGAGAGCCGCTGCTATAATGTGCACCTCAAGGGCAGAAGCCTAGCTCGGCTTACAGAAGCCGGCAAGGAAACCTGGTGATTTTGGCGTGTGGCGGCCCCAGGAAGATGGGGCCACCGCTGTGTGTGTGCCAAGGTGCAGGGGGAGCTGCTGGAGAAGCGCACTTCCCCCCCAGCACAACGTGAAGAAGTCCCTCCCTAAGTCTCATGGGGACTGAGAAGAATAACCCCTCAAGGGTTCAGCAAGGAGTCATCTGCATCCCCATGGCTGAAACTTTTGTTCTACAGCTGAGGGTGCTCTAGGGACTGCCTCAAGGAGCGAAATGCTGTATTGAGGATGTTTGGAGAAGGGTATCCCCTGGAGGTGAAGAGGAGTATAGCACCTGTAGTGCCTTTACTAATGTTATACCTTCCAGAGGGACTGAAGGTCACATGCATAATGTGAAGTACCTGTGTAAGGTGATGTCTTAAGCCAAATGGGGTTATGTTGCTTCATTCTAAAGTGATGCTTAAACATGTGTTCTTGCTGCTGTGCTTAGGTGAAGAACTCAGACTGTTAGCCCTTAAGACGTAGCGGTGTATACTTCATGGTCAGTAGGAATTGCTTGGTTAGGGTGTGTGTCACCAGGGCAGGTGTACCTATTTTAAAAGCAGGTTGAGGTAATAGGGTGGGTCGTCGCTGGGATGATGCCAGTGCGCAGGACCCTCGCTCCAGCTTAGGTTCAACTAATTGCATTTGAGGGCAAGATGATGTGCATACATGGGAGTGGTGGTACTAGACCCCACCCCCTTGCGGGAGGGGTGGAGATGTTATGAAATGTTCCAAAGTAATTCCAACAGCTTATGTATATTTGTAAATTGGTGCATAGTATTGAGTAGTGTGTGTGTTTAATAAATGAACTTTTACTTTTATAAAGCAAAGTACAGACTGGACAATCAATTATTGAGTGTTATTGCTGCACACCTGTAATGGCGATTACTAGCCCACACTACCTCCCTTGAGTAACCCTCAGACTGCTCTGTAACACTTCCCTCTGAGAGTCAGGCTGTACTTGGGTGTTTGGTTCCCAGTGAAGGACAAATGTGGTCATGTTATTTGTGCAGGCGTCACAGATACTGCCTCATTTTCCAACAAAATCCAAGAGCAGCTTCCTGCATTATTACAGCACCAAGAATTGTTCTACCCTTTCCCTCAAGCTGTCAGACTTAGACCCTTCAAGGCCCCTGCCAGCCCGAGAGGCTTGAGCTTGCTTGCGTGAGAGTTGTGCTGGAAACTTGTTGAGTAACTCAAACATAGCTGGGATGAGATGTGTCTCTTGGCGGATAAGGGTCTGTGGCCCCATAACCTTAAGCTGTGTTGGACCCCCACATGCCTGCTGCTGGACATTTTTCTCTTTTGACCTGCTGCTGTCACTGAACCATTCCCTGTTTGATATTGTGGCTGCATAGCGTCCCTTTTCCATTGTAGGTCATACAGCTGATGTGTCGCTCCATTCCTTAGATGGACCAGGGTTTGCCCTCCATGCAGGAGGCCATAGGCTATGCTGGAAGGTCTGACTAGAAAGTTACATTAGAATTTGTGCAAAATGAACTTGTTTCCAGGATCGAGCAGAGATCAATTTGAAATGTGTTGTACGGTCAAGAAAGCCTTTTATGGATATGTGCAAATGGTTGTTGTGAAGCTGTGCTGGCACTGCACCTGAGGCATGTACTACAGTCATCTGATGCCATAATGTTTCACATCTCTGCACCCAACGAATGCCATACATGCTGTTCCCCTGCCCATTCTGATTTGACACTATAGGGCTTTCATGGTGACTGCATAGAACCAGGGCAAGTGCCTGTCCTGAGGCTCCTAGGTGGACCCCATAGAACATTTATTAGGGCTCCATTTCTCCTGTGCATGCCTATGGGTTACTCCAATATCACTGACCATGGCTTCTCTATACATTGCATGCCTTCAGGTCACAAGCTGTCTCTTCAGGGCTTGTTTACAGTCCTTGCCCTGCCTGTATTCAGTGTATGCTGCGAGTAGACCATTTGTCGCTCTTGCGTGCCGTTTATAGGGGCTTGCTCAATCATTCACATCAATCAGTTAATACACGGAGGTTACTAAATACCCTACATACCTATAACCTATATGGAGTGCATGCTCCAGGGAGTTCACCTGTCACTCCACAGAAGATTAAGACCTTTTGTTACAAGGCCCTTTATCCAGTGACTGCTATGAGATGCCCAATCATTCACAATCGGTTAACCTGCCTGTGTTTTATCACTCTTCCTCAGATCACAGCACATAGGTGCTGCAACCTACGTCAGGATTAAGCATCTGTTAGACCAGTGAGCCTTAGGTTGGTCTTCCCCCAAACTTTTTTGCCTTCCTCTTCCAATTGTTTGCTGATCTTGTTTTTACTGGCCATAGGAGTCTGTGTACTTTCGCCAGGCTCCAGCACCACTGCTAACCATCTCTAATGTGCATATGCTCACTACTTTAAACATGGGTACATTGGCTTATACCCAATTGGCATATTTAATTTACTTATAAGTCTGTAGTAAAGTGCTACTACATGTACCCAGTGCCTGTATATTAAATGCTACCAGTGAGCCTGCAGCAATGATTGTGCCACCCACTTAATTAGCACTTTAAACATGTCTCAGGTCTTCCATTGCAGCCTGCGTGTGCAGTTTTAAACTGCTATGTTGACTTGGCAAAATAAACCTTTTTGTTGGAACAAAGAGGGTGGGGGGGTCCGATGGGGAAAGTTTAATGACCACGGTAACTCAAACCCCTTTCATCAACTAAATAAACAAACAAGAGGTACCTGGTCAGGTTGCTAAGCTAAGAGTTGTGTCGTGCCAAGGTGACCACTACACCAAACTGACCTCCCAATGGCAATACTAGGTTAGAAAAAGTCCCATCAGCCCACCCTTATTGGTGGAGTGTCGTCATGTGGGATATGGACCATGAACCTAGATTTTCTCCTGATGCATCTAGTAATGATGCAGAGATAGGTTCTGGAAGGTGGTCTTCTTAACCCAAGTATTGCAGAGGTAGGACCAATGGGGTGCAGTGCTAGTGAAAACAAAAGATAAGGGTGATTTTAAAATTGGCTCCTGTGACAAAAAATATGTTTATTCAGCATTGTCCAGGGTCAAGGGTAAAAACAACGCCTATAGTTTTAAAAAAATGACTATATCACGGCGTAGTGCGTAGTGGTCAACATGTTTCAGCTCGTTGGACAACTGGTCCGAGCTTTCTTCAGGACCTAGAGATGTTTATGCATCTGCACTATTAGAAACACGTGGTGTGATTAACATATTGGATTAGTCCTACCGGATCTTTGAGCCCAAAGTTTTCCTTGGTAGTCATCCAATTAGTCCGGATTTTCCTAAATGAAAAGTGAGAGGCAATTGGTGATGAAGTGGCACTACAAAAAGACACAACACAACTAAAAACAAGCAATGGCTGCAGAAGACTTTTCTCAGCCCTTCAGAAACCAAATATGTCTTCTGATTTATAAACAAATTAGCTACACATAGCTCGTAAATTTATGTTCTACTCACCCAGCAATCTCTGGGAAAGTACCTCACCTCACCCGGCACCCACTCGGTAAAGAAGGAGGCCCCGCTCTGTTAGGGATGGAAAAGTATAATGACCTCTAATGAACTGATCTATTGAGGTACAGAGTATATGTGCTCAACTCGTCCATATATATGTATTTAAACACTAACTAAAAACTAGTTGACTAAAAAGAGACTCAACCCAGACATAGACACATGGTAGGTGACTTGGCTAGGGAATAGAACTTAATATAAAACATGGGTTCTGTGGATGGGCTACAGATGTAAGCTGGACCCTCATGCAGAAGAATAGGAGGGAGCAAAAAAAGGGGGCTAATTTGCTGGCAGTGAGACTAACAGACTAGCATGCAGTAAACTGCACAGTTTCAAGATAATTTAGATAATGACATAGCTTAATACTACAAGTTGCAGAGTATCATGGTCAGCTAGATTCATACCTGTCCGTCGGTACCCCTATGGCCAGCGTCCAAGCAGGAGTGGAGGTGATATCAACTGTTAAATGCTGGGTTAAATACACCCTCTAATTGGTTAATGTCGTCAAAAACGCGCGAAAAAACTGCGTTTTTTAATGTAAATGACCGCCCCATTGGTCTACACTATCCGGCCAGTGCTAAGGGTGGAAGCTAGGGTAAGCCGCGCATGCGCTAAGGTTTAGCGCAATTGCGAGATATTGGAATGTAAGCGCGCATGCGCTAAAGATTAGTGTTCTCGAGAGATGTTACTGCGCATGCGCTAAGAGTGTAGCGCTGTGTCAGGACATGTAACGGCGCATGCGCGTGTGCAGAGAGAGTTTGGAATCTGCACGCGCAGGCGCCGTGTATAGATTCGGACCTTCTGCGCATGCGCAGATAGCTAACACCGATAATGTGTGTCGCAGCAGCGCCAAAATCGAATAAAACAATGTGCCTGCAGACATCGCGCTAGCATTATGATGCGCATTTAAGATGAAAGAGTGCGTGTCTGGCACTGTATTCTCTGTAATACAACAGAGGTTAGATATAAAGAGGAAAAATATACCTGGGGATATTGTTCCTCATGAGATGCATACACAGATGGGGTTATACGAACAAAGCTTCACCTAATATTATTATCATTACATGGCCAGATAGTGACACCACTGGGCACCCTGGACAAAGACCAGATGTAATTGTGCAGACAAAAGAGGGTGCTATGTAAGGCAATCCTAAATAAGGAAAGTACCAGTAAAGAGAGGTGGAGAAGGTCCTTACACATATTGGCTCAGCGGTAGGTCATATGTTGTGAACATAACCATGGTTTGCTATAGAGATGACCACGGGATGTCGTCGTTGAGCCCCTTAGAATCGCTTTTTAGCTGAAATACCCATTTCTGCTCCTTTTTGAAAAGGAATTTGGAGATGTCATTTATGTGAGTGGGAATGTATGGGTGTTCTAAGACCACCCATCTCATGTCTTCTGCTGTGTGTTTGGTACTTAAAAAGTGGTTGGTCAGTTTGGTTGCCTGCTTGTGTCGCCTGATAGTACTCTTATGCTCACCAATCCTGATTTTGATTTTCCGGGTAGTGTAGCCAATATACCTGAGGGAACAAGGGCAGGTGATCATATAGATCACATTCTCTGTGTTGCAGTTAGTGTGTTTTTTGAGTACCCAAGTCCTCCCCGAACCCAAATCGATGGTGTTGGTTTTGCTAGTCTGGGGACAGACACTACAAGAGCCACATGGGTGATGCCCCGTGACAGGTGGGAGGTTCCATAAGGTGGGTGGTACTGCAGTGGTTTGTAACCTTGGTCTTGTATGGACCAATGTGTCACGTAAGCTTTGGGCTCTTTTAAATGAAAAGAGTGGTAAGGGGATGTTGGCATTGGTGGTATTGAGAATCCCCCAGTGTTTCCGCACTGCTTTCTGAAGTCTGTTGGATTGTGTGTTGAAGGTACTCACAAATGTGAGTCTCTCAAGAGGTGGTTTAGGAGGTCGTCTATCCAACAGTGCCTCTCGGTTGTTGTTAGAGGCCCTTTTCCAAGCCCTTTTAACCAGGTGTTTAGGATATTCTCGTTCCTTTAGTTGTTTTGAAAGGGTCTCTGCATGTTGGTTAAATAGTACTAGGGATGAACAATTTCTTCTCACTCTGAGAAATTGACCCACGGGAAGGTTTTCTTTCAACGAGCGTGGATGGTGGCTGTTGAAAAGAAGCAGAGAATTTCTCGCCATTGGCTTGGTATATAGTTCACTTTGTAGGCTCCCAGCCTCAGGAAAAATAGACAGGTCTAGGAATGCGAGTCTGACACGGCTATGTTCTAATGTGAATTTTAGGAACTGGTTCCGTTCGTTCAGCCATTGGTGAAAGGACTCGATCTCGTTCTCAGTCCCTCGCCATACCATCAATATATCGTCTATATATCTCCTCCATAGCACCACTTGGTGGAAGAAAGGGTTGCTATGGTGGAGGACAAGATCTTGCTCAAATTGATGGACGTAGAGGTTGGCGAGGCTGGGGGCGAAAACGCTCCCCATTGAGGTCCCTGAGATCTGAAGGAATAGTTGGTCCTCAAATTTAAAGAAGTTTTCCTTCATAGCTAGTTCTGCGCATGCAAGAATGAAATTAACAGGAGTGATGCTATCTAGTTCTTCTAGTGATAGAAGATGTCTGATGGTGTCAAGGGTTTCCTGTTGAGGTATGCAGGTATAAAGAGACTCGACATCCAAGCTGGCTAATATGTCGGTCTCCACATTAAACTCGATGTTGGGTAGTAGGCGTAGTACATCGGCAGTGTCTTCCAAATATGTGGGCATTTTCTTGACCAAAGGTCTAAGAAAAACGTCCACAAAAGTGGACAAAGGTTCCAATAGGGAGCCGATCCCGGAGATAATGGGACGTCCCGGGGGTGGTCTGGTGGCCTTGTGGATCTTGGGTAAACAGTAGAACCCAGGAGTTACAGGGTTCTCTGTTACCAAAAATCTTGCCTCCTGCGATGTAATCCAACCTTCATTCAATCCTTCATCTACCAGATTTTTGATCGTTAACAGGAGGCGGGGAGTGGGGTCTTCAGTAAGGCGGCGATAGAATTGCTGATTGTCCAGTTGTCTAAGACATTCTTGTCGGTATTGGACCATATCTAACACTACCGTCGCACCCCCTTTATCCGCCGGTTTTATAATGATAGTAGGATCTTTAGTAAGACTAGTGACGGCTTGTCTTTCTGCTTTGGAGAAATTGTTGAAGGTTGTGGACTCCATGTCTTGTATTAGTGCCACCTCATGTCTGACTGCTTGTTCGAATGTGGTTACAAGTGATGGTACTTGATGACTCAGGGGGGTGAAGGTGGATTTTGGTCGCAACCCGGTGTTCCTGGGTTCATCACTGCTGCTGTCTGGAGATTCAGTTCTGTCTTCAAAGAAGAAGTGTAGACGCACCTTACGAAAGAATTTCTCCAGTTCAGTCCTCATCAAAAAAGGATCCCCTCTATTTGTAGGGACAAAGCCAAGGCCTTTTCCCAAGACTGTTTGTTCTGCCAATGTCAAACTGCGGGAGCTTAAATTCACTATTAGATCCCTGTCGTGTCTGCACTGCTGCTCTGTTGAGCTGCCTTCCTGCTCCGTGTGTTGGGAACTGAAATGTCGGGGTCCCATTGGACCGTTTGTTGTCCTCTTCTTTTGCCCCGGTTCTGTCCTCGGCTACGTCCTAAAAAAGACTGGTTAGGAAAAAACTGTGGGGGTTGTCCAAATGGATTCATTTGTTGTGGAAAAGGTGGGGGTTGAAAACCCCACGGCCCTGGATGCCACCAAGGGCCCGAGTGCTGATAGTTGCCTGGGTATTGGTTATAATTCCCTCCTCTCTGTCTACCGCCTCTTCTAAAGGGTCGTTGTTGTTGCCCATCTGGGCCGGCAGATGTACTCGCTTGATTGGACATTTCCGAATCACTAGACTCGGATCCAGAGGTGGAGTAGTTTGACCCATATCGTTTGCCTTTGTTATTAAACCCTGGGGCTTCGTAGTTATCATTGGTATATGGGTAAACTTTGGTTAAGGAAAAGCGTTCAAGATCCTTCTTAAATTTTTCCATCTTGCTTGTAAGTATGTTGTCCTTATATTCCTTGTTGGCTTTGTTGGTTTCATCCATACGTTTTTTGAATAGAGTGGTGCAAGTGGCTTTAATCTGTCCCTCCAGAGTCTGGATCTCTACAAGGATGGCATCTGCCACCCTTTTGGCCGTGTTGATGATTAATATGAGCCAGTCTCGCGTGCAACGCCATGCTATAAGGGACCAGTCGCGCTTAAATTCCTTATCGGTCAAAAATAACCTAGGTGCATTTGTCACAATCAGGCCTGTGGGTGCACATTTGCCCCTAAGGTATTGTGCCATGATGGTGCCGTGTATTAGAGTACGGGAATGTGTCTTTTTCAAATTCAGAAGGGTAGGCCAATCGTCTTTGGTAATAATGGTGGTCTCGGGCAGTGAATCGAGAAGACAAGGGTTCTCATCTAAAACAGACTGTAGCATCTCGTCATCGAATGCTAACCCTGCAAAGTCAGCCATGGTTCAGAAAGGGGAGTCTCTTACAATATATCAACTAGTTGAGCGTAAACAGGGAAAGGAACCCTGTATTCAAACCAGAGAATTTCAATACATGACCCGCAACGACTAGGTTGCACTAAATACTGGAACAAAGAGGGTGGGGGGGTCCGATGGGGAAAGTTTAATGACCACGGTAACTCAAACCCCTTTCATCAACTAAATAAACAAACAAGAGGTACCTGGTCAGGTTGCTAAGCTAAGAGTTGTGTCGTGCCAAGGTGACCACTACACCAAACTGACCTCCCAATGGCAATACTAGGTTAGAAAAAGTCCCATCAGCCCACCCTTATTGGTGGAGTGTCGTCATGTGGGATATGGACCATGAACCTAGATTTTCTCCTGATGCATCTAGTAATGATGCAGAGATAGGTTCTGGAAGGTGGTCTTCTTAACCCAAGTATTGCAGAGGTAGGACCAATGGGGTGCAGTGCTAGTGAAAACAAAAGATAAGGGTGATTTTAAAATTGGCTCCTGTGACAAAAAATATGTTTATTCAGCATTGTCCAGGGTCAAGGGTAAAAACAACGCCTATAGTTTTAAAAAAATGACTATATCACGGCGTAGTGCGTAGTGGTCAACATGTTTCAGCTCGTTGGACAACTGGTCCGAGCTTTCTTCAGGACCTAGAGATGTTTATGCATCTGCACTATTAGAAACACGTGGTGTGATTAACATATTGGATTAGTCCTACCGGATCTTTGAGCCCAAAGTTTTCCTTGGTAGTCATCCAATTAGTCCGGATTTTCCTAAATGAAAAGTGAGAGGCAATTGGTGATGAAGTGGCACTACAAAAAGACACAACACAACTAAAAACAAGCAATGGCTGCAGAAGACTTTTCTCAGCCCTTCAGAAACCAAATATGTCTTCTGATTTATAAACAAATTAGCTACACATAGCTCGTAAATTTATGTTCTACTCACCCAGCAATCTCTGGGAAAGTACCTCACCTCACCCGGCACCCACTCGGGAAAGAAGGAGGCCCCGC
Organism: Lissotriton vulgaris; assembly: GCF_964263255.1. Classification (NCBI taxonomy): domain Eukaryota; kingdom Metazoa; phylum Chordata; class Amphibia; order Caudata; family Salamandridae; genus Lissotriton; species Lissotriton vulgaris. Next base: position 815,952,438 of record NC_141687.1, on the reverse strand, counting down.
TCTGTTAGGGATGGAAAAGTATAATGACCTCTAATGAACTGATCTATTGAGGTACAGAGTATATGTGCTCAACTCGTCCATATATATGTATTTAAACACTAACTAAAAACTAGTTGACTAAAAAGAGACTCAACCCAGACATAGACACATGGTAGGTGACTTGGCTAGGGAATAGAACTTAATATAAAACATGGGTTCTGTGGATGGGCTACAGATGTAAGCTGGACCCTCATGCAGAAGAATAGGAGGGAGCAAAAAAAGGGGGCTAATTTGCTGGCAGTGAGACTAACAGACTAGCATGCAGTAAACTGCACAGTTTCAAGATAATTTAGATAATGACATAGCTTAATACTACAAGTTGCAGAGTATCATGGTCAGCTAGATTCATACCTGTCCGTCGGTACCCCTATGGCCAGCGTCCAAGCAGGAGTGGAGGTGATATCAACTGTTAAATGCTGGGTTAAATACACCCTCTAATTGGTTAATGTCGTCAAAAACGCGCGAAAAAACGGCGTTTTTTTATGTAAATGACCGCCCCATTGGTCTACACTATCCGGCCAGTGCTAAGGGTGGAAGCTAGGGTAAGCCGCGCATGCGCTAAGGTTTAGCGCAATTGCGAGATATTGGAATGTAAGCGCGCATGCGCTAAAGATTAGTGTTCTCGAGAGATGTTACTGCGCATGCGCTAAGAGTGTAGCGCTGTGTCAGGACATGTAACGGCGCATGCGCGTGTGCAGAGAGAGTTTGGAATCTGCACGCGCAGGCGCCGTGTATCGATTCGGACCTTCTGCGCATGCGCAGATAGCTAACACCGATAATGTGTGTCGCAGCAGCGCCAAAATCGAATAAAACAATGTGCCTGCAGACATCGCGCTAGCATTATGATGCGCATTTAAGATGAAAGAGTGCGTGTCTGGCACTGTATTCTCTGTAATACAACAGAGGTTAGATATAAAGAGGAAAAATATACCTGGGGATATTGTTCCTCATGAGATGCATACACAGATGGGGTTATACAAACAAAGCTTCACCTAATATTATTATCATTACATGGCCAGATAGTGACACCACTGGGCACCCTGGACAAAGACCAGATGTAATTGTGCAGACAAAAGAGGGTGCTATGTAAGGCAATCCTAAATAAGGAAAGTACCAGTAAAGAGAGGTGGAGAAGGTCCTTACACATATTGGCTCAGCAGTAGGTCATATGTTGTGAACATAACCATGGTTTGCTATAGAGATGACCACGGGATGTCGTCGTTGAGCCCCTTAGAATCGCTTTTTAGCTGAAATACCCATTTCTGCTCCTTTTTGAAAAGGAATTTGGAGATGTCATTTATGTGAGTGGGAATGTATGGGTGTTCTAAGACCACCCATCTCATGGCCTTGGCTTTGTCCCTACAAATAGAGGGGATCCTTTTTTGATGAGGACTGAACTGGAGAAATTCTTTCGTAAGGTGCGTCTACACTTCTTCTTTGAAGACAGAACTGAATCTCCAGACAGCAGCAGTGATGAACCCAGGAACACCGGGTTGCGACCAAAATCCACCTTCACCCCCCTGAGTCATCAAGTACCATCACTTGTAACCACATTCGAACAAGCAGTCAGACATGAGGTGGCACTAATACAAGACATGGAGTCCACAACCTTCAACAATTTCTCCAAAGCAGAAAGACAAGCCGTCACTAGTCTTACTAAAGATCCTACTATCATTATAAAACCGGCGGATAAAGGGGGTGCGACGGTAGTGTTAGATATGGTCGAATACCGACAAGAATGTCTTAGACAACTGGACAATCAGCAATTCTATCGCCGCCTTACTGAAGACCCCACTCCCCGCCTCCTGTTAACGATCAAAAATCTGGTAGATGAAGGATTGAATGAAGGTTGGATTACATCGCAGGAGGCAAGATTTTTGGTAACAGAGAACCCTGTAACTCCTGGGTTCTACTGTTTACCCAAGATCCACAAGGCCACCAGACCACCCCCGGGACGTCCCATTATCTCCGGGATCGGCTCCCTATTGGAACCTTTGTCCACTTTTGTGGACGTTTTTCTTAGACCTTTGGTCAAGAAAATGCCCACATATTTGGAAGACACTGCCGATGTACTACGCCTACTACCCAACATCGAGTTTAATGTGGAGACCGACATATTAGCCAGCTTGGATGTCGAGTCTCTTTATACCTGCATACCTCAACAGGAAACCCTTGACACCATCAGACATCTTCTACCACTAGAAGAACTAGATAGCATCACTCCTGTTAATTTCATTCTTGCATGCGCAGAACTAGCTATGAAGGAAAACTTCTTTAAATTTGAGGACCAACTATTCCTTCAGATCTCAGGGACCTCAATGGGGAGCGTTTTCGCCCCCAGCCTCGCCAACCTCTACGTCCATCAATTTGAGCAAGATCTTGTCCTCCACCATAGCAACCCTTTCTTCCACCAAGTGGTGCTATGGAGGAGATATATAGACGATATATTGATGGTATGGCGAGGGACTGAGAACGAGATCGAGTCCTTTCACCAATGGCTGAACGAACGGAACCAGTTCCTAAAATTCACATTAGAACATAGCCGTGTCAGACTCGCATTCCTAGACCTGTCTATTTTTCCTGAGGCTGGGAGCCTACAAAGTGAACTATATACCAAGCCAATGGCGAGAAATTCTCTGCTTCTTTTCAACAGCCACCATCCACGCTCGTTGAAAGAAAACCTTCCCGTGGGTCAATTTCTCAGAGTGAGAAGAAATTGTTCATCCCTAGTACTATTTAACCAACATGCAGAGACCCTTTCAAAACAACTAAAGGAACGAGAATATCCTAAACACCTGGTTAAAAGGGCTTGGAAAAGGGCCTCTAACAACAACCGAGAGGCACTGTTGGATAGACGACCTCCTAAACCACCTCTTGAGAGACTCACATTTGTGAGTACCTTCAACACACAATCCAACAGACTTCAGAAAGCAGTGCGGAAACACTGGGGGATTCTCAATACCACCAATGCCAACATCCCCTTACCACTCTTTTCATTTAAAAGAGCCCAAAGCTTACGTGACACATTGGTCCATACAAGACCAAGGTTACAAACCACTGCAGTACCACCCACCTTATGGAACCTCCCACCTGTCACGGGGCATCACCCATGTGGCTCTTGTAGTGTCTGTCCCCAGACTAGCAAAACCAACACCATCGATTTGGGTTCGGGGAGGACTTGGGTACTCAAAAAACACACTAACTGCAACACAGAGAATGTGATCTATATGATCACCTGCCCTTGTTCCCTCAGGTATATTGGCTACACTACCCGGAAAATCAAAATCAGGATTGGTGAGCATAAGAGTACTATCAGGCGACACAAGCAGGCAACCAAACTGACCAACCACTTTTTAAGTACCAAACACACAGCAGAAGACATGAGATGGGTGGTCTTAGAACACCCATACATTCCCACTCACATAAATGACATCTCCAAATTCCTTTTCAAAAAGGAGCAGAAATGGGTATTTCAGCTAAAAAGCGATTCTAAGGGGCTCAACGACGACATCCCGTGGTCATCTCTATAGCAAACCATGGTTATGTTCACAACATATGACCTACCGCTGAGCCAATATGTGTAAGGACCTTCTCCACCTCTCTTTACTGGTACTTTCCTTATTTAGGATTGCCTTACATAGCACCCTCTTTTGTCTGCACAATTACATCTGGTCTTTGTCCAGGGTGCCCAGTGGTGTCACTATCTGGCCATGTAATGATAATAATATTAGGTGAAGCTTTGTTTGTATAACCCCATCTATGTATGCATCTCATGAGGAACAATATCCCCAGGTATATTTTTCCTCTTTATATCTAACCTCTGTTGTATTACAGAGAATACAGTGCCAGACACGCACTCTTTCATCTTAAATGCGCATCATAATGCTAGCGCGATGTCTGCAGGCACATTGTTTTATTCGATTTTGGCGCTGCTGCGACACACATTATCGGTGTTAGCTATCTGCGCATGCGCAGAAGGTCCGAATCGATACACGGCGCCTGCGCGTGCAGATTCCAAACTCTCTCTGCACACGCGCATGCGCCGTTACATGTCCTGACACAGCGCTACACTCTTAGCGCATGCGCAGTAACATCTCTCGAGAACACTAATCTTTAGCGCATGCGCGCTTACATTCCAATATCTCGCAATTGCGCTAAACCTTAGCGCATGCGCGGCTTACCCTAGCTTCCACCCTTAGCACTGGCCGGATAGTGTAGACCAATGGGGCGGTCATTTACATTAAAAAACGCCGTTTTTTCGCGCGTTTTTGACGACATTAACCAATTAGAGGGTGTATTTAACCCAGCATTTAACAGTTGATATCACCTCCACTCCTGCTTGGACGCTGGCCATAGGGGTACCGACGGACAGGTATGAATCTAGCTGACCATGATACTCTGCAACTTGTAGTATTAAGCTATGTCATTATCTAAATTATCTTGAAACTGTGCAGTTTACTGCATGCTAGTCTGTTAGTCTCACTGCCAGCAAATTAGCCCCCTTTTTTTGCTCCCTCCTATTCTTCTGCATGAGGGTCCAGCTTACATCTGTAGCCCATCCACAGAACCCATGTTTTATATTAAGTTCTATTCCCTAGCCAAGTCACCTACCATGTGTCTATGTCTGGGTTGAGTCTCTTTTTAGTCAACTAGTTTTTAGTTAGTGTTTAAATACATATATATGGACGAGTTGAGCACATATACTCTGTACCTCAATAGATCAGTTCATTAGAGGTCATTATACTTTTCCATCCCTAACAGAGCGGGGCCTCCTTCTTTCCCGAGTGGGTGCCGGGTGAGGTGAGGTACTTTCCCAGAGATTGCTGGGTGAGTAGAACATAAATTTACGAGCTATGTGTAGCTAATTTGTTTATAAATCAGAAGACATATTTGGTTTCTGAAGGGCTGAGAAAAGTCTTCTGCAGCCATTGCTTGTTTTTAGTTGTGTTGTGTCTTTTTGTAGTGCCACTTCATCACCAATTGCCTCTCACTTTTCATTTAGGAAAATCCGGACTAATTGGATGACTACCAAGGAAAACTTTGGGCTCAAAGATCCGGTAGGACTAATCCAATATGTTAATCACACCACGTGTTTCTAATAGTGCAGATGCATAAACATCTCTAGGTCCTGAAGAAAGCTCGGACCAGTTGTCCAACGAGCTGAAACATGTTGACCACTACGCACTACGCCGTGATATAGTCATTTTTTTTAAAACTATAGGCGTTGTTTTTACCCTTGACCCTGGACAATGCTGAATAAACATATTTTTTGTCACAGGAGCCAATTTTAAAATCACCCTTATCTTTTGTTTTCACTAGCACTGCACCCCATTGGTCCTACCTCTGCAATACTTGGGTTAAGAAGACCACCTTCCAGAACCTATCTCTGCATCATTACTAGATGCATCAGGAGAAAATCTAGGTTCATGGTCCATATCCCACATGACGACACTCCACCAATAAGGGTGGGCTGATGGGACTTTTTCTAACCTAGTATTGCCATTGGGAGGTCAGTTTGGTGTAGTGGTCACCTTGGCACGACACAACTCTTAGCTTAGCAACCTGACCAGGTACCTCTTGTTTGTTTATTTAGAAAATAAACCTTTTGCCACGCCCCAACCTTCCTTTGTCACACATATAAGTGACCCCTAGGGTACACCCTGGGCAGCCCAGAGCGTATGATGCAATGTATTTAAAACATAGGACATGCACTTATATTTTCACATGTACTGGTAGTAAAAAAAACTCTTAAATTCGTTTTTCACTACTGCAAGGTCTTCCTCTCCCATAGGATAACAATGGAGTTACCTTATTACATTTAATAAGCTGTCACTTCCCAATGAGGGGGGGACTCAGTTCATGTGTTTCGTGTCTTTGAAATTGTAATGAAAAATTCTAACTTATGATGAAGTCAAATTTTAAATTACAGTTTTGAAAATGCCACTTTTAGAAAGTTGGTATTTTCATGCCTTAGCCATTTGGTGCCTGCAGCCTGTCTCTGGGTCACATGACTTGGTGTAGTTGACAGTTGGGCTTTGTGCATTCCTCCTAGACAGCCCCACATAATGGGGGGCTTAGGTGAGCCTGGGTGGACCATCCCTGCTAGGATGGGAGAGAGGAGCTAGGCCCAGCCCCACTTACATATGAATGGTATGTGTTCTACCTCTACACAAAGGGCTCAATACCCCCTGTAGTAAGTCTGGAGTCAGGGCCAGGAAAGCCGGGCACCAGTGCACTTCAAAGGCCTGCCTCTGAAACCTACTCCCCACTTCAAAGGCACAACTGGGTATAAATGCTGGACCTCTGACACCAACTCTTAATGTACATTTTGTACCTGTGGAAACTCTGCCAGGAAAAAAGACTGATGCGCTGCTAAAAGAATTGCCACTCTGCTAGACTGTTGCTCTAAAGGACTGCCTCCCTGGTGTGCTGACCTGCTGACCCTTTGCCCGGGTGAGAAGGACTGGACCTTCATCTCTGGAATGCAGAACCCCAGAGTGACTCCAAAGGCTAGTTGGCTGTTTCACTGATTTGAAGCCTCAGGGAAACAAGAGGCTGCACCAAGACTCTGTGAGATTAGTCTAACAAGTGGTGCCATCTCAGTCCGGGACCCTTGGTAGTGGCTTAAGGTGCTTTGCCAGCCGCTGTGGATCCTGCAGAACTGACGCATCTCCTATGCTGCGTGGCGCAACCCCGAGCAGGACTGACGAATCACCTCTGTTGCGTGAATTGGACACGTCATAAAGATTTGCTTCGCTGGCGCTGCTACAATCTCCTTCGGAACCGCAGTTGCATGACGCATTCTCTGCACAGGATCTCGCATATCCAGCCGGACTCCGCTTCGCAGCATCACAGATCCTCGCAACTGACGCATCTAACCGACTGTGCAACTCATCCTCGATGCCGAACTTCACATCGCAAGCCCACATTGACAGGATCTTCGATAATGAAGCAGGACCTCACATTGCAGCATCTCAGAGCCGACGCATGGCTTCGGCTGCGCAACGCATCTTCTTTGCGGATCCTCGCATCGCTCCGCAAACCAGGATTTAAGATACTCTGTTCAGCAGGCCTAAAAGGGTTCCTGCAGCTGGCCTGCATTCCATTGCGGTCAGCCTGAACTTGTGATTTTGTCCTGGTCTGACCCGACCAGATACCACAGTGGGCCCTTTTTGGCTCTATTTTCTCTGAAATCTTTAAACCTGCTTATTTACAGTTCTACTGAATGGATTTTTTTATTTGGTCTGATATATGTCTATTTCTCTATTCTGGGGTGGCACCCTTTTTGTGTGGTTTATTTCACTTTATTACTGCTTGAAGTGTTGCACAAACAATTTACACATTGCCTGTAAATTAATCTTGACTGCTCTGTGCCAAGTTACCAGAGGATTAACCACAGGTTAATTTAGGGTTGGCTTGTGCCTCACCCTGACAAGGATTGTGGTGGCAGCTTGACCCGGGCTCATACCTTGGTTAACCAACAACCCAATTTCTTACACAGCCCCTAGGTCTTCAGTGATAGACTGCTTTTAAAATTATTCTTTCTTGTAGAGGAACATATCAAGTTTGTTCTTTAACACCCGGTTATTTTTGATTTGGGGCTGCAACCCTTTCATCATTTAGGAAGAGACATACCCTTCAACAGAGAAGGAAATAAGGTATTCTATGGAAAGTGCTGATGTATGATAAAGATATTTAGTAGTTAGTTTAGAGAGGAGAACTCAGTTTTACTAGTTCTGTAATTTCTTGTTCAGTAAGCAGTGGTTGTGGGCTTCAGTTTGAAATTATCTAACAAAAACTCTGAACCAGTTTCCAAGTTGTAACTTTCCTAGGATTAGGTATGCTCTTAATGAGATTAAATATTTAGGAGTAAATATTTTCTGGATTTTTCTAAGATTGCCTTATTTACCCTCAAACATTATGTGGCTCGAGTAGAATTGTGTTAGTCGGGCAAATCTTAAGTTCTCAACATGTGGCATGCCGAAATTCATAACATATTTATTCTGTCTAAATTCATATATAAATTTAATTGTATACTATGGGGCACATGCATCAAGTGATTTTGGAGTCACAAACGGTGCGAATCGCAAAATTCGGCCGTTTGCGATTCCAAAATCACTTTTTGGGATGCATTAAACAATTTATTAGAAATCCCAATTTTTTGCGATTTCTAAAAATGAGATTGCATTTAAGGAATCGCATTTTTGCAATTCCTTAAATGCAATGCATGAAAGTTTTAAAAAATGCGAATTCGCAAATAGGGGGAGCAAATTAACACGAGGGTGAACCTCGTGTTAATTTGTGAAATCTTTCAAATATGCTCAAAAAAGCATTTTTGAAAGTGTCATGTTACACACACACGTCCTTTGGACATTTGTGTGTGAGACTTGTACTTAAAATAACATTTCAAGAGTGCAGGGGGGGGTCCTTTGAACCCCCCTCAGCACCCTTGAAATGCATTAACAAATTACGACTCGCAAAATGAAAATCGCAAAATGTTAATGCCTTCCCATTGATTCCTATGGGCCTTTTGGCCCATAGGAATCAATGGGAAGGTTTTCCTTAATTGCGATTCGCAAAATGTGAATCGCAATTAAGGAAAATTAAGAATTCACAAAAATATTTGCGATTTTTTGATGCATAGGAATTTCCGATTCCTAAATTGCGATTCCTTAATTTTCACAATTTAGGAATCGCAAATTCCTACAATGATGCATGTGGCCCTAAATGTGTTCTCAAAGAAAGGCCTTCACTCTGTTTACATAGGGCCACATGCATCATTGTAGGAATTTGCGATTCCTAAAGTGCGAAAATTAAGGAATCGCAATTTAGGAATCGCAAATTCCTATGCATCAAAAAATCGCAAATATTTTTGCGAATTCTTCATTTTCCTTAATTGCGATTCACATTTTGCGAATCACAATTAAGGAAAACCTTCCCATTGATTCCTATGGGCCAAAAGGCCCATAGGAATCAATGGGAAGGCATTAACATTTTGCGATTTTCATTTTGCGAATCGCAATTTGTTAATGCATTTCAAGGGTGCTGAGGGGGGTCCAAAGGACACCCCCCTGCACCCTTGAAATGTTATTTTAAGTACATGTCTCACACACACATGTCCAAAGGACATGTGTGTGTGTAACATGACACTTTCAAAAATGCTTTCTTGAGTATATTTGAAAGATTTCGCAAATTAACACGAGGTTCACCCCTCGTGTTAATTTGCTCCCCCTATTTGCGAATTCGCATTTTTTTAAACATTCATGCATTGCATTTAAGGAATCGCAAAAATTTGATTCCTTAAATGAAATCGCAAAAAATTTCGAATAAATTGTTTAATGCATCCCAAAAAGTGATTTTGGAATCGCAAACAGCCGAATTTTGCGATTCGCACCGTTTGCAACTCCAAAATCACTTGATGCATGTGTCCCATAGTGCTTGGAATGTCTGCATTGCGCACTGGGAATAAGCAACATTTTCTTGGCAAATGCTGAAGATTAAAACTGAGATTGAAAACAATGGGCTCCATATTTTCTTGTGTAGAAAAAAAACACATTTTAACATATCATTGGTCTGAATGCATTTCGGGTGATAGAAAGTAGTCTAGTTATTAGATCGAATTTGACTTGGTCCACTCAAACCTTTAAGAATGATTGTTGTGCTCAATGCAAACAAGAACTTGTTTGGCTCCTAGCTGCAGAAGTGCAATTATTTCAGCCCACAGAAGAAATTAGATCTCTATGAAGGTGATAAACAAGCCAGAATGGTTCTTGATTCATCTACTTTATGATATAATTGGTCTTTCAAACATCAGGGCCACAGTCTTTCAACCAAGCAATCAACCAAGTAGTACTTGTATAGCATGGCTTATCCCCTAAGAGGGTATCCAGGCGCTGTGCTGCAGGTATCAGTCAAAAACCCAGGTCTTGAGTCCCTTCTTGAAGTGGGTGAGCGAGGGTGTGGTGCAGAAGTGAAGGGGGAGGGTGTTCCAGGCTTTGATGGCGAGCGGGGAGAACAAGCATCCCCCGAGCAGAAGAGGCAGTACGTTGTATCTGTGCAAGGGCAAGTTGGGCTGAGCGGAGTTTCCTGGTGGGTCAGTGGAAATTCAACCAGTGGTTCATGTAGACGGATCCTTGGTCATGGAGGGCTTTGTAGGTGTGGATCAGAAGCTTGAAATGGCATCTGTTCTGGACGGGGAGCCACTGAAGGTCCTTCAGTTTGTGGGTGATGTGTGTCCTTCTGGTTAGTTTGAGGGCCAGTCTAGCAGCTGTGTTCTGGATCGTCTGGAGTCTTTGAATGAGTTTGATGGTGGTGCCTACATAGAGTACATTTCTGTAGTCTGGTCAGCTGGTGATGGTGGCCTGCGCCACAGTTTTCCTGGTGCTGATGGGGAGCCACCTGGAGACTTTGCTCCGGGTCCGGTTCAAAGCGTTGACCTACATGTTTAAGATCAAGGCAGGGACCGCACCAAAGTACCTGCAAAAACTGGTTAGACCCTACGTTCCTGCACGCAACCTCCGTTCTTTAAATGGAGCAAACTTTGTGGTTCCTAGATTTAAACTGGCCCGAGTGGGAGGAAAGTCTTTTTCCCATTTGGGACCAGTCCTTTGGAACTCCCTTCCCTTAGCCTTACGTAAGGAGGAAAACCTCGCCAGTTTTAAGAAAAACGTTAAAACTTGGCTCTTTAATAAATAATTGTAGTCTTTGACCGGGTTGCTTTCTGTGTTTTCGGCCTCTCAGTCCTGGCACCGGGAAACCCTTTGTGGGTATCTGTGCGCATTATAAGTGCAAAAAATAAATAAATAAAATAAATAAAATTGCTTAAAGTTTGGTATCAGGTTGAGGAAATGGCGTTGACCTGACGTTTTATGGAGAGTTCGCTGTCCAGGATGATGCCAAAGTTGCAGGCATGGTCTTTCGGCAGGGGGTGAGTCGAAGCTTCGCCGGCCACAAGAAGTAGTTCCAGAAAGCGGCGTGTCTGCCGAAGATCAGAACTTCAGTTTTGTACGTGTTGAGCTTTAGGCAGTTGTCCTTCATTCAGATCAAGATGTTCTTCAAATAGTTGTGGAAGTTGGTCTTTGTCGATGCCATCCTGATATTTTTAAACAGGTCCGTACAGATGGCACTATGCTGAACTTTGAATATATGAAATGTCATTATTCCTTTTAGTATATCGTCCACCTAACACAACAATTAGGTTCATGAAACCTTTCCTGAAAGTGGTTCACGACCTCCGCACCCGCTATGAAGGACTGGTGGTGCTTGGTGACTTCAATTTCCACTGGGAAATAACCCAGAAGGATGGTCAGGCTAAACAACTTGAACAGGTTCTAGCTTCTCTGGGACTTACTCAGCTGGTGGGGGAGCCTACACATGAGAGGGGCCATACGTTGGATCTGATTTGGTCATCCTGCCCATTTTTTGCCCCGCTTGTGATCTCCCCATGCTCCTGGTCTGACCATTATTTGATTGAAGGCCAATTCCCACTCCTCACAAGACAGCGGGAAGTTAAACCAGATTGGAAACTGCTGCGCAGTTGGAATCAGGTCAAAGTTTCTGACTTGACAGCTATCTTATCACAATCTGACTACCCCCCGCCTTTGGTGGAAGATTTGGAAACCGAAAGTGCTGCTCTGGTGTCTACACTTAAGGAGGCTATCAAGGTAGTTGCTCCGGCCCATAAAATTAGATTGAGAGACAAGGGCAAAGGAGCATTATGGTTCAACAAAGCTCTTAGGGAACAAAAACAAGTCCTCTGCCAATGTGAGAGAGCTTGGAGTAAGTCTTGCATGCCCAGTGCGCTGGAGACTTACACTATGCAGTTCGCATCATATAAAAAAGCTATCCGTTTGAGGAAGGCCGAATTTTATGAAGCAGCAATCCAGGAGGCTACCAATCCGCAGAAAGAAGTATTTAAAGTCTTAAACGATTTACTGACAGTTAAGGGGCCAAATCCGACTTTAAATTTAACGGACTGTCAAGACTTTCAAGACTTCTTCATGAATAAAATAAAGGACCTGATGGTAGAAATCAGACTGACCCCTAATCTTCTGTGCTTTGAGCCTCCCTCTATTTCTTCGAGGCCAACACCAAACTGTCTGACGGGGTTGCCTGCCCTCACCAAGGAGTCTCTATTTCTTATAATGAACCGGGTGAAGTCAGGGATGGTCTGGGATGGAGGACAAAGTCCTTGCCCTGCTGAACCACTGCTTGGAGATGTGACTTGTTCCCTCCAATTTCAAAGAAGCACGGGTGGTTCCCCTTCTAAAGAAACCAGGTGCCAATCCAAAAAACGTAAAAAAATTTAGGCCAATCTCCCAGCTACCTTTTCTCGCCAAAATTCTGGAGTAACATGTGTTGCACTCTCTCACCCACTTCCTCGAAGACAATCATCTTCTCGAGCCCAATCAGGCGGGTTTCAGAGCCCATCACAGCACGGAATTTGTGATGCTTTCCATGCTGGATGACCTGAGACTCAAGGCTGACAAAAAAAACCTTGTGCCCTGTTCCTTTTGGACTTATCCGCGGTGTTTGATACCGTTAATCATTGCCGACTTCTATCGCGGATTAGGGATAAAGGGATACAGGGCACGGTCCTGGACTGGCTGACTTCCTTTCTCAAAGATCGCTCGCAACGAGTTCAACTAGCAGACCTTGTGTCAAATCCAGCCAAGTTGACTTGTGGTGTTCCCCAGGGATCAGCCCTTTCACCCCTGCTCTTTAATTTATATCTACAGCCTCTGATTGCAGCACTGAACAGGATGGATTGCAGGGTTTATAACTATGCCGACGATACGCAAATTCTGATCCAGATTGACCACTCGTCTACGGCCCACTTGAGAATGCAAGACATTCTCAAGTTTACGATCAACTGGATGTCGGACAACTCTCTAAAAATAAACCCGGATAAAACAGAAATCCTGGCAGTCACTACAGCTACCAATCCGTGGAGCGATCTTTTCTGGCCGGCCGAACTGGTGGGCACCTGTGTTAGTCTGCTGCGTCAGCTGCAGAAACTATCTTCACTACTGTCTCTCTCCACCCTCAGGCTGGCGGTCTCTGCCCTGATCCTGGCATGGCTGGATTACGGCAATTCCTTATATTATGGCCTCCCAAAAAACCTTTTGGCCAGACTTCAGGTGGTGATGAATGATGCGGCCAGGCTCATCTATCTATACTACTATTATAAAGAGAGAATTGTGTCCTTTGAGCCAGGTAAACTCGAAAAGTACACCACCAATCACAACACCTAATACAGCGTTGGAAAGGGGAGATCCAGGAGATGGACATAGGCTATAGAAAACCACACTATATACATCAGGGGGGGGGGAACGTTAGGGGAAAAGTAGTCCATATAGGCGTATGGATACAGTGATTGCGCGCGACGTTCGGCGTCGTCACAACGCTTGGGAAAGGCGTAATGGCGTGTGGGCGTGAAGTCACGTCAACGCGACGTTCGCTGTCGGACCTGAGCGCAGGAAGGAGCAAGGGAACAGTGGTGTGAGAGGGGAGAGAGTGGTGTGAGAGGAGAGAGGTGAGAGTGGTGTGAGAGGGGCGCCGTCTCCTGAGCCCGCTCATTAATTCGTGGCCTTAGTGGCTCAGTACAGTGCCTTGAGGCCACGACAGGGTCATTCCAAGTGTTTACTCACGTTTTTAAAGTGCTTGGGTTTGTTTAGCTCAACTGTTAATCGTGACAGGAGGCAAGGAAGTGTGTACCCCGAGGCCAGCAACATTCTTAAAGGCTTGGTTTTGTGAAAAGTGGAATGTGCGGCCTCATGAGACACAATAAATGCGGAGCCCGGGTCCTCGAGAGACACACGTGAAATGCGGAGCCTCGGGACCTCGAGAGACACACGTGGTAAGTGCAGCTTTGGAGTCTCCTCTGCCATTACGAGACTGCGCTCATCTCAGCTCAAGGGGTTTAGTGCCTGCTGCTGAGGTCTGTTTCCTGCCTGCTGAATGCTATGCACGCTCAGACTTTCATCATTGTGCGGTCGATAAGATGCGCGCTGCTGGGGTCTGTCTCTTTGCTGATAAAGGTTATGCCCGCTCAGCCTTTCATCATTCTGCGATCGATAACATGCGCGCTGTTGGGGTTGGTGACGGTAGCCTGAGCACAGCTGGCACGACGGGTCCCGTGCTTGCTGAAGGCGTGCACTCAAGTGTTTGCTTTTGGAGTTTTGGGATTTTTGACACACCTGATGGATGTTTATTTATTTATTGGCTTCTTTGCGGCGCTGCTGCCTCCCCGTGCCAAAAGAGCCCACGTCAGACAAGATGAAAGGCGTGCCACAGGTAGCGCCTTGGGTGTGTGGGGGGGGGGAGGTGCCCTTGCAGAGGTTCCAAAGTATTCACACTGTTCCCCTACAGTGCCCCGACCCGCCAAATTGCCCTCCCGGTGCCAAAAGCCTGAGCTGAGAGCCCACGTCAGACAAGATGAAATAGGTGCCCGAGGGTAGCGCCTCAGGTGTCTGAAAGGGGGAGTCGCCCTCAAAGAGGTTCTAAGGTATTCGCACTGCTCCCCCCCCCCCCACACACTGCCCTCCTCCCTGCTGGGGTCACCTCTGCCAGGTGGTGCTTGCACGTGGTAACTGGACACCCCCACCCCCTGCCCAGATAATCCCCACTCAGCCCCACCGGGGGGCTCACGGTCCCGTCTGCTGGGTGGGGGAGGGGGCAGGAAGGGGGCGGGGGTGCGTCAGTAACCCAACAATGAACGGCTCCTCTGATCCGAGGATGGGGTGTTTGAGGATGGCAGGGCAGGAGGGCTACTAAAAGGCCTTTATGGGTTGTTAATGTCTGGGCGGGCAGAATACAGCTGAGCACACCTTTTATCCAATCCCTCTCTCCTCACCTTAAATATCCCATATTCTCATTGCGGTTACCTAGATTCACAATAGGCCTGGGTGAGAGTTGCGTATTTTGCTTTGCGGAAATTACACAAAAGGACCAACGAGTTACACAAAATTACATGGAATGCCAGTCGGCATTTTGCAATATTTTTTAGTGGGAATGTGTCCCTATGATAGGTGTGAAATTAGTTTTTGCATCCATTTGGGCATGAGGTTGCATTTTGCGCAAGAATAATGCTGCACAATCGTGCATCAACTCGTGTTCTGTTAATTTGTGTTGGGCCACACTCCTGCATTGATATTTTTACCCGTACATTTCAGTTGTGCAATGTTGAGGAATCTCAGGCATTTTGCCTAACAAGCATAACGCAACATGCCAGCAATGACACGAGATTACGCCAGGGTAAACATTTCGCCTGGGTCTCATTTACATGCATTTTGGCCAGAATGTTTGGATTATTATGGTTTAGGGAAAAAACACACAGTGGCACCATTTTTCTAAGGCATGCAGGGTGAGGAATGGAGAAGTTGATGAAGTATCACAACAGCCGCAAAGAGCTTTGTGCACCATGCCAGTCACAGTTTTGCAGGGACCCACACAGCCATTATGAAATGGATGCAACAGAGGTATGTTCTGAGTAACGCACACTATGCAATTACCAGTCAGAAGTTCAATTTTTGTTGTTCGCTATACGACCTGTCAATGTTATTAAGAAGTTGGCTAAAGTTGTATTGCATTGAAGAGTCTTCGGTGTCCAACAGACGTGTAGAGAACGAGAGAGACAGGTGTGTCTAGAGAGAGAGAGAGGTGTGTGTAGAGAGAGGTGTCTAGAGAGAGAGAGAGAGAGATGTGTGTAGAGAGAGAGGTGTGTGTGGAGAGAGAGAGAGAGAGATGTGTGTGTAGAGAGAGATGTGTGTGTAGAGAGAGATGTGTGTGTAGGGAGAGAGATAGAGGTGGGTAGAGAGAGAGGTGGGTAGAGAGGGAGGCGGGTAGAGAGAGAGAGAGAGAGAGAGGCAGGTAGAGAGAGGCGGGTAGAGAGAGGGGTGTAGAGAGAGGGGTGTAGAGAGAGGGGTGTAGAGAGAGGGGTGTAGAGAGGTGTGTAGGGTGTAGAGAGGTGTGTAGGGAGGAGAGAGGTGTAGAGAAGAGTGGAGAGAGTTGTAGAGGAGTGTAGAGAGGAGAGAGGTGTGTAGAGGTATAGAGAGAGAGGTATAGAGAGAGAGGTATAGAGATAGAGGAGGTATAGAGAGAGGTATAGAGAGAGGTAGAGAGGGAGGGAGAGAGCGGGAGGTAGAGAGAGAGAGACAGAGAGAGATGGGGAGAGAGCTAGAGAGGTTGGAGAGAGAGTGAGAGAGAGAGAGAGGTAGAGAGAGAGCTAGAGAGAGAGCTAGAGAGGGTGGAGGGAGGGAGAAAGGGAGAGAGAAAGATAGGGTGGAGGAAGCACGTGTGTGTATGGGTCCAGGAAATAGCGTAGGGTCTCACCCAAACGTAGGAAGTACGCAAAAATGAAGGGTACCAGGGCTTGGAGCCCTTAAAGGCAGATGCAAATAAGAGGACAATTGGACAGTACAACTTTTGCAACTGATTGTGGGGGTCCTAGGCCAATGAAACCAAACAAACTAAACAGAAAAAAAGACACCCAAGGTCAAAGAAATGCCGATCCTTACAAACCAAAAATGGTAAATTGCACCCTGCAGAAGAGTGCGCATTTTTTAGGCATGCATATAAGGCCAATTAGAATGATACATCTATACTACTATTATAAAGAGAGAACTGTGTCCTTTGAGCCAGGTAAACTCGAAAAGTACACCACCAATCACAACACCCAATACAGCGTTGGAAAGGAGAGGTCCAGGAGATGGACATAGGCTAAAGAAAACCACACTATATACATTAGGGGGGGACGTTATGGGAAAAGTAGTCCATATAGGCGTATGGATACAGTGATTGCGTGCGGCGTTCGGCGGCGTCACAACGCTTGCGAGAGGCGTAATGGCGTGTGGGCATGAAGTCACGTCAACGCGACATTCGCTGTCCGGACCGGAGCGCAGGAAGGAGCAAGGGAACAAAACACGACATGCGGGGAGGAGCGGCGGCGCGGGACCGACACACAACATTGGAGTGCCCAGCGTGGGGAGGAACGGCGATGCTCGTGGGAGCGCAGGAAGGAGCAAGGGACAGACACCCGACATGCGGGGAGGAGCGGCGACGCGGGAGCTGGTATGTACGCTCTGCTGCTCCCGCTGATGGCCGCTCTGCTTCACGTCTCCTGCAGCGCTGCTGCCCCCAGCCCCCTTCTGCCCCGGACAACGTCGGGGCGGGCTGCTAGTTTTCAATAAACCTATGCGAACCCGGGCCTCGCCCCTACTACGGGACCTACATTGGCTGCCAATTGCTCAAAGAGCAAAATTCAAGAGCCTTTGTATTGCACACAAGGCCGTCTATGGCTCAGCCACCACCTACATCAAGGACCGGCTCATTAATTACACGCCAAGTAGGACCCATCGGTCTGCTGAGGCATGTAACTTGGTTTGTCCTCGGTTCAACCTTGCATCCAAGGGTGGCAGAGCCTTTTCTTGCACTGTCCCCCTGGCATGGAACCTTCCCCCAGCTGAACTTAGGAAAGAAACCAATCTCCTACTCTTTAGGAAGAATCTGAAGACCGTGCTTTTCCTGGAGGCATGGGGGCCCTGTGATTGAGTGGTCTGGTGTCCTACTGATGTTGTGTGTCCGCTGATAGCGCTTAGATATCCCTGGGTGATAATGCGCTCTACAAGCTCATAATAACATAACATAACATAACATTATACGTTAGGGGAGATGGAGAAACAAATGTATGAAGTAAATATTAATATATAATTCCCAGTGACATGCCAAAGCAGACTGAAAAGCTATCCTTTCAGGTAAGGGGCGGGACAACAAAGGAGAAGACTATAAGAGACAACAATGAGATTAACATTCAAAAATATTTTTGAACCTCTCAGTAGAAAATCAAAGAGCGATACATGCTATCAGTGCTGCATTTGGGAAAAAACTAGATAGTTTAACAGGGTTTAACGAGGAATTAGAGAACACAGTAGATAAGGTAATCATTAAAGCAGAAGAAAACCTATCTTTTAGCATATGTGGTGAAAGAGCAGGTTTTAGGGGACGTTCTCTAGTTAAAAATCCTACAAGCGAAAGAGGTCACTTTATACATATGATCAGTCATTTCCAAATCAATGCAGGATAGGCAAAGTGAGTTAGCGAAACAAAAAGATGAGTTCAAAGAGTTTAATGGCAACGGCTCAAATGAAATTCTCATCATTACTCAGTGTCAAGCACAACAATGTGATGTATAATTTTAGGGAACCAAAAAAAGTGGATGAGTTCATTTAGCATTTAAGACAAATATGGGGAAATGGAGGTTTTTTATTTGCAAAAATAAACAATCCTCAGACAAGCTTGAATTAAATGCATTAGGATAATGTTAAAAAGAGTAGAGGGGAGGGGATGCACTGGCTGAGGAGCATAAAGGAGACAATAGAAAAAAAAATGGTTCTTGATTGATTCTTAATCAAAATCAATCAAAACCAACAGTTAAATAGTAAAAACCTCACAATACATTGCAAAACTAACTAATGTTATGTATCTACTTTTAGAATGAAGATGTTTTAAATAGTCCTGAGGAAGGTGTTCCAAAATAAAGAAGCACCGAAACACGTCGACATACTTTTTAAACTGTATTGATTTTGATTATGTATTATGTGATGATAAATTGATTGGATTTATGTAAAATGTTCTTTTGAGAATAACCTATATGATTGTGTTTTTAACTAAATTGTGTATACTGAGTATATGAAAGTAATTGTTTTTAAACTTATCAATAAAATACATTTAGATACATCTAATGTTATGTTTTGACTTAAATGCAATGTGCCTTGGGGGGTCTGTTGATGTAATTATTTACAACAAATGTCACTGTTTACTTAGAATCTGAATACACAGAAAGGAAATCCTTTTTTGGTTGAGGTAGAAAAAAGGCCAGACCAAATATTGTCAGTTCTAACATTCAATGCAAACGATTTGAGGATGTAAAACCGTTTCATTTTCCTGCCCCATAAAATCATTGTGCATCGAAAATTATTTTACAGGAAACCCATTTCTTAAAATCGGAATTTACAGCACTTTTTAGTAAGCAAGATTGGCTGTTACAGTCGCAGGCACAAAGTACAAAGGGGTGGCCATGTCGGTGAGGCAAAAGTCATTGGGGTGCAACTCTCCAGTTGTTATTGGACATGGCTATAACATTCTATTAGATAACATGCTATATAGGTCAACAAATTGTAATCAAGTGTCTTAACCAAAATCACGTTTATGTGGTCTTTTTTTATAAAAGAGCATGGGCTCTGCGTTATTTGATGGTTAAAACCAAGTTACACTTTGCCATGGCCAGATGTAAGAGCTCCTGACTCAGAGTGCTCTCCCAGCATCTGGGTCCTCTGCTCTAGAATAATCTTCCTCCCCACCTCAGAGCCGTATTATACTCTCATTTTAGGAAAGCCTTAAAACCTCATTATTTTGAAAACCACCTTCCCTCTTTGTCTTCATCTGTTTTTGTCGGACTCTATAATTATGCTCGCCTGTTATCTTCTCATACTATCCATCCATTGTCTTTAGCGCGAGATGCCTCTTGAAGAGAGCACTCTCTCCAAAAATAATAGCTCTGTGAGGCTCCTCGCTCCCTTATTGGATGTCAGAATGCACTTTCACATTGTCCTTTAGGCTTCTCTTTTTACATAATCTTGTACTTTACCTTTATAGTTATTTTTTTGCTAACTGTTTTGTACTTTGGGTAAGCCAAGGTATCCATGATGAAACTTTGTAGAGTCTTCTGTTTGAGTATTGGGGAAGCACATCCACAGCTAATGTGCAGGGCCTGATTCACAAAGGTAACTTAACTTTTGTGTAAGTCTACTATTTTTGGCATTTCACAAAGGAATTCTACAAATAGTATCTTTACGGCTGTTGAGTCTCCACACTTGTGACGAGACTCCGCACATAAAAAAATAGGCAGTCGCAAAGATACTACTCTTAAAATTGCTTTGTGAATTTCAAAATATTGTTAGCTTACCCAAAAGTGTTAATTTACCTTTGTAAATCAGGCCCTTACTTTGTGGATTCTCCCAAGCCCCTTTGGTATTCACTGATAATGATATGTATCATATTGTGAAGAAACAATTTGCAGGCACTTTCCTGATGTCTTGAACAGATTTTGGACATATTCAGTGGCGGATGACTCTTATTAACAGTTGTGAAATGGGTGGAGGTGGGGGCGTGGGGTGGGAGAATACATTTTTTTTTTTAACTTACCCCATTCTGCTTCTGCAGGCTCGTGCCTCGGAGCTCCTCTGCTTCCTTGTTCTAGCAGACACTGGGACAGCAGCAGACTCCCTGTGCAATCCCTGCGCTGCACTCATGTTATGAGAGCAGCGTTCGGATTGGCCAGAGTAGGCTGGTTTGATGCTCCGCTCAGGACAAGGAGTGAAGGACTGGGTTATTTAAGACCCAGCGGTGCCAGGGGACAACACCTGAAACCTTCGTGGGTAAACTGCTCCGGCGTACGAGTGACAGAGACACGGGACACTTCCTTCGGCGTCAAAGATTCAAGGTTTATTTACTGCAGGGAACACAGAAGTCACAGGAAGTACAACGAGTGTAAGTTCGAGGAGACTGCTTCAAATTGCTACTGAGGATCGCTCCTTTTATACAAATTTCTCCCATAGGGTTGCATGGTACACAAAGGTTTACAACTCGGTTCCCATAATTATCCCCGAGAGGGGTCACTTTGGTCACTTTGATACATCCAAGGTCCGGGGCATAAGTGCGGAAACATTTGGCGGTTCCCAACTGTAAAAACCCATCTTCCCACCATTAGTACATTCCAATCGGCAGTAAAACAGATCGAAGAAGGAACAAGAACAGGTGCAGAGGAAGATGGAAACAGTGGGGAGATCGAAAAGGGTGAAAAAGGGGAGGTATCAGGAAACACGAGCTACAGGCATCAAAGGGATGTGCCTAATGAGATGCACGGCTGAGACAATAGACCGGCACGGCAAGATGAGCCTCGAGCGGAGCCATCTGCCTTGCAGTATAATCCCCCTCGTCATAAAGACACTTTGAAAGAACATGTGTCTTCCGCGGATGTCTTGGGAATCCCAGGGTCGCGAAACGGACAACGTCCGTTCGCTGGCTACTTGAGGGCAAGAGACAAAATGGATGCCGTATCTAAGATGGAACCCGTGGGTACAGATGAATAACCCACTTAACAAACGAACGGTTTAAGTTAGCACAGCGAAACTGCGCACACTTACTAAACTCGTCATTTGCGGTTCGTAGATACCAGACTCGATCATATTCGTGTGAGTCGAAAACACCACTTACAATTGTCACGGAACCTCAGACGCTCCTTTTGCCCTCATGTAGGCAAGCACTAGTCGGAATCATACTCGATATTCATCAGACCATCTAGATGTTGCTGTAACATAGCTCTGTCCAACCGAGTCCCCTTGGTAACAGGTGGCTGTCTTATACACGTTGTAGCACAGAGGCCACATAAGGCAGGACCACACTGCACGCAAAGGCAACACGTGAACAGGAATGCCACAACGACTCCAATGATCATCAGAATCTTCCAACCCCAAGTCGACATCAGGCCCCAAAACCACCCAAGTAGCGTCCAATCCCCTACATCCACGTGTATGGATTCAGAGATCTTATGCAACTTTGAGATGGCTTGATAGACGGTCGGAGCGTTATCTGGGATGAAAATACAGCAGCTCGAATGGATCACCTTACATACCCCACCTCGATCTGCTAAGATCACGTCTAAAACCATACGGTTTTGTAACGTCATAAGTCTATCCGCCTGAAGTTCTGTGGTGATATTACCAAGGGCACTGGCAGTAATATTAGCTGTTGATTCTACTACTCGAGTCAACTGTCTCAGGTTCCTACTATTAACCATAGGCCCCCAAAACGGGAGGAAACCCTTAAAAAAATCTCCTGCCTCTTGACCGGCAGTGCCCTCTTCGCTAATTACGCCTCTCACAACTCTAGTTTTGTGATAGTCTGCGTCTACAGTGAACGTCGGAGGCAACAGATTTGCGATAAAACATGAGCCCACAAAGTCGGAGGGCAACCATGCATACGCACGATCATGGCAGACAAAGTATGTACCCTTGGCAGCCAGAAACACAGGGGACGAGACCATCGCCAGAATGTAATTCTCGGTGCAAGCACTCTCTCCAAGTCGGGCTTTCGATCTTCGGCCACGACCCATTAGACAAAAATTACCAATGTGGGGTACGACCCATATCGGAGGCGAGCTTTTAAGCTGTTTTTCACTCGTGAGCGCACTATACTCGACCTTACTCAGGACAGTATAGGGTTGTACCTCCTCCTCTGGGATGAGCGATGGCTCATAGATATCTCTATCTAAATCTTCTATCGCTATGGACAAAGGCTTATGATACGAGCCAAGGCCAAAGTAGGGAGAACGTGGCTCTCGACTGGGGTAAGAATCTAGTGCGCTTCGAAACATTGTTTGGAATGCTCGAGCTGAACCCTGGGAACTATACGGTAAGACCAAATATGGAATTCTCTTATCCGTGGTATGTGGCATTAGTCCACACACCCAACAATTAGTAGTATTAACCACTAACTGGTGCTGATGAAGGAGCTGAATAAAGGAATTATTTCGAAATTCTGCACGTCTAGCCTGCTCGTGTTCAGGTAGGATATGAAAAGAATGAGGGGATGCAGTGGAGGTAAGTTTAGGGTCAGAAGTAGGAGTAGGTATGGCAGAAGGTAAGAAGTACGACATCATGTAATACACCCCACCCGCCAATAGTGCAGAAACAATCAAAAGCAATACAAACATTTGGAACATAAAACATTTGGTACGAGTGAGTTGTTGTAGCTTGAACCTTTGCGCCTGAGCTTCTTCCAAGTCCATCAGCTTTGAAAACGCCATCCCCTATGACCGTCCGCAACGTTTCTTGACGCACTTCGTTCTGTGTAGCAGTAGTCAATCCCTAGGAGTTCCCAGGAACCGACGGTCTTTAACCTAGCGTCAAGACCTACTAACCAGAAGGAAGTACACGCGCGGCCCTACGGCCTTTATTCACAATGTATATGTAAAAATGTCTCTCAGCTGTGGAAGCAAAAATACATTTGGAACGAAACTCAATATATACAAAATAATTACAATAATACAGGTGTTCAGATTGATCATGGAAAACGGGATAATGCAATTGTCAAGGGACAGAACAGAATCTTTTATTTGTCCTTAGTGCTGGAACGCAAAAAGTATCGAGTTTTCCCAGGACGTGTATGTTCATCAAACAAAGGATCCGATGAAGGAACAGAATCCTGTTGATCAGTCGAATGTTCTGGTCTCGAGTCTTTTGGTGACAAATGTTCAACAGTGTCTTTCTGCTGCACTGAGGATTCTCCGACAGGTTGTGCGTCGCTAAAAGGTACAAACGCCGGCAATCCTTTGGATTCAGCTGAAGCAATGCCCCTCCTCACCCACTAGTCTGCCGGTAAAGGAATAGGAACTTTCTTCGTATGGGTGGCATGCACCCAATTTTTCCGGCCCTCTAAACGAACGGCAGTTCTCGTGGCAAGGAGGACCTGGTAGGGTCCAGTAAACCGGGGTTCCAAGTTCTTCTTGCGGGAAAAATTTCTGGTTACCACCCAGTCTCCGGGCTGGAGCTGGTGGCCTGGACCCTCCGTCTGCGTCGGCAATGCTTCGTAAACCTGTTGGTGAATTAACCTCAGTTTAGCAGTCAGATCATGAAGATAGTCAATCAACATTGGGTATTCAAGACTGGAGAACACACCCAGTCTAGGGACCCCCCACACATTCGCAGGACGACCGAACACTATTTCATAGGGACTAAGCCCTACTCGGGAGTGTACGGTTGCCCTAGTTGACAATAAAGCTAAGGGTAAAGCATCAGGCCACGAAAGACCAGTCGTAGCCTGAATCTTCGCTAGCTTCAGTTTAAGGGTGCCATTATACCCTTCAACCAAACCAGCTGACTGGGGATGATTGGCGCTATGGAATTTTTGATTAATTCCAAGGCCCTTACACACACTCTTCATCACACTCCCCACAAACTCACTTCCGTTATCCGACCATACAATCCGAGGCATTCCATACCGAGGAAAATATTCCTTCAGTAGGATCTTCGCAGTCGACAGGGCAGTATTGTCTTTAAGAGGATAGGCTTCAATCCATCGGGAGAACGCGCAAACCACAACTAAAACGTATTTCAGGTTGTTGCATCTCTCCATATGGATGAAGTCTAATTGGATCACCTCAAAAGGGCATGAAGGGGGAGCAAAGTGTCCAGGAGGAGTTGGGGTTCCCTTACCAGGATTGTACAACATACATACCATACAATTCTTAACCAATCGTTCAGCACATTTCGTGATACCATCATTTTCCACACATGGGACAGCAACTTACAAATACCTTTCACACTAATATGTGCTAACCCATGCGCCATTGTCACAACAGCTAGCACATACGCATCCGGTAACATCCATCTCTTATGTTCCGACAAATCAATCCAACAACCATTCGCATCCAACTTTCCCGTACTCTCTTTCCACTTCGTCTTTTCAGTCTCGGTGGCCTCATCTTGAATCGCTTTCACACTCTCGATAGTGTCCTCACACATACTAGTCTCTGCAGACCACCTAACCGAACTCGTCACATACATTCTAGTGCTAAGGTTCCGGGCAGTCTCCTTAGCAATCTCATCCGCAAATGCATTACCACGACCAACATCATCCGTCACCTTGCGATGTGCACTACATTTAACAATCGCTACCTGCTTAGGCAACGTAAGTGCATCCAAAAGATCATTCACAAGTTGTCCATGCTGAATCTTCGTACCATGCGATGTCATAAAACCTCTCTCTCTCCACAACCGTCCAAAGTTATGAGCGACGCCAAACGCATATTGGCTGTCGGTAAACACATTCACACGTTTCCCTTTCGCCAACACACACGCTCTAGTTAGAGCGATCAGCTCTGCAGCCTGAGCAGAGTTCTGATTCAATCTCGCAGTTTCCACTACAGTATTCAAAGTCACAACAGCATACGCAGTAGTCACATCACCATTCGGCAATTTAAAACATGAACCATCCACATACAAAGTTCCGTCTGGATTTTCCAAAGGAGTGTTTTTAAGGTCCACTCGACCTTTTGTTTCCTCTTCAGTCCTCAGATAGCAGTCATGGGCTGCTATTTCATCTGACTCTGTGCTAATGGGTAACAAAGTTGCCGGATTCAGAACATTACAACGTTTTATCTGAATATGACTTGCCAACAGCGTCAACTCGTACCCAGACAACCTCGCACTCGTCAAGTGCTGAGTTTTCGTACGATTCAAAAGAGTATTGACCGCATGCGGAACCATCACCGTAAGCATATTATCCATGACCAATCCTGCTGATTGTCGGATGGACACCGCAGCTGCCGCTGTTGCTCTTAAGCAACTCGGCAATGCTCTAGCTACTGGGTCCAAGGTCGAGGAAAAATATGCACATGGACGTTGCTTACCACCAAAAGGTTGCGTTAAGACACTCAAAGCACAACCTTCCCTCTCGTGAACATATAATGTAAACGGCTTACTGTAGTCAGGGGTACCTAACACAGGAGCCGAACACAATGAGTCACGCAATTCAGAAAAACTCTTCTGACATTCTTCCGTCCATGGTAAAGGAGTTGAAACATCCTTGCACGTAAGAGCCACCAATGGTTTCGCTAGCAATGAAAAATTTGGAATCCATTGCCTGCAATACGACGTGATACCTAAAAAGGCACGCACATCTCTTTGGGTTGTTGGCACAGTCATTCGCGCAATTGCTGCAATTCTCTCTGGGGTCAACCGTCTCCCCTCCTTTGACAATAAGGGACCTAGATAGGTTACTTCTTGACAACAATATTGGAGTTTAGAAGGTGACACCTTGTGATGTAAGTCACAGAGATGTTGCAGCAACGACACCGTAGCAATTTTGCAAATGTCCTGAGTATCTGCAGCCACCAATAAGTCATCGACATATTGGATTAAGGCCGCACCAGCCGGCAACGAAAACGCATCCTGTTGACCCTTCAAGGCTTGACTGTAAATCGATGGACTCTCACAGTAGCCCTGAGGAGCGCGTTTGAACCGGAAGCTGCGACCACCAAGAGAGAAACCGAAAAGGTCTCTGCTCTCTTCGGCAATCGGAATGCTAAAGAAAGCATTCTTCAAATCGATCACCGAAAACCATGACGCAGAAGCTGGAATCAGAGTCAGTAGCGCCGTGATGTCAGGCACAACAGGGAACTGAGGAATCACAATTTTATTTACCTCCCGTAAATCGATAACAAAACGATAAACAGGTGGTTTTGAAGGATCAGTACGTTTCAGAATAGGCAGTACAGGGCTGTTGCACACGTTTCCCCTAGTCTCCTCAATAACATCTTTCTCGATCAAATCATAGATGATCGCTAACAGTGCTCGTTCACCATCAAGGGAGATACGATACTGGGGAATACGTGGCAACCGTACATTAGATTTCAGCTGAACAACATAAGGGGAGACGTCAAGCAGGCCCACGTCATTGGGACCTGTTGCCCACAAAGATGCAGGAAGAGAACTCAATTCCGGTGGAAGCTCATCGAGAGACAAGTACATAGGAGAGACAACCCTCTCTCCTAACGTAAGCTTTACACCCGCAGGAGAACAATACAAAGTTGCATACAAACGTTTTAGCAAATCCAGGCCCAAAAGATTTTCACCACAACCAGTAGTTAAAATCAACGGAGCTTTCAGCTCACGAGGCCCAATTGTAAGGGGCAAAGGGCGTGAAACTGGATTGCTAACAGGGGCGCCAGAGAATCCAACAGAAACATTAGTTAAGCCAGACAAAGGTGCGCCAGGAAGTTTCGAATGCATTATGGAACTTTTCGCTGCACCAGTGTCCAACAGAAAAGGCTCAACGACGCCCGATGTAGCAACTGCGACGTAAGGCCCTCTCTGATCAACCGGAACTGATACCACTCCCTCTCCTTGTCTATGGCTGTCCTAGTAATTACTGTCGTCATTTTCCTGATCGACGTAATAATCATCTACATTGTACTGTGCAGATCGTCCTTGCGATGATCCACGTTGATCAAAACAGTTATTGGAATTTGATGAGTTATCTGAACGATCATTTTGAACACCACGACCCCTACCACGTGATGTCTGCTGAGAACCACCACGACCTCCTCTAGATGAGTTACCACTGTTACGATCATTTTGAACAGGACAGTTGAATTTTAAATGACCCTCCTGTCTACAATAGGCACACTGA
Organism: Lissotriton vulgaris; assembly: GCF_964263255.1. Lineage (NCBI taxonomy): Eukaryota > Metazoa > Chordata > Amphibia > Caudata > Salamandridae > Lissotriton > Lissotriton vulgaris. Next base: position 815,925,150 of record NC_141687.1, on the reverse strand, counting down.
TTGTACCCTAACGAAGATCTTTGGGAAGAGGAGTCATTTCGAGGTTGTGACCTATTCGATTGCGACTGCGATCTATTTTGCTGAGGAGCATTCTGATTTGAACGCGGAGGATAGGCCTGCTGCAACAACACTTTTGTTTTAAGTTCTTTCGTCTTTTTAACAGCGCGGTCGTTCTCCTCTTTTTCTCTGTTCTCATAATACTGTGCCGTAGCCAATATTTGAGCCGAGGTAGAGACGGCCCACGCACTCTCAGAGTTTTATAATTTATTGCTCAAGTCGGGCAATAAGTTAGAGACAAATTTGTCCATGAACAACCGCTGACCACCCTCAGTGCTCATATCCTGACCACTATGGTCGATGAATGCCTCCTCAAATCTCGTAAAGAAATCGGAAACACTCTCGTCTTTCTTCTGTTTACAGGCTGACAATTTGTCCAAGTTCACCCTCATAGCTGGCATAAGTGTCTTCATTAAGGTAATTATTCTTTGAGGGAGAGCAGTAATGAGCTGTTCAGGCTTAGCCCCGCCAACTTGTCGCGTATCGGCCGCAGTAAGAGTAGCCCAATCGCCACCTAATTCGTTTGCGTGATCTTCGTGCCGAATCTTAGCCCATACCGGTTGCGGTACGACATTGCCGAACAGCATGTCGATATCGTCAAGATTCATTATTGTAGCGTCTACAAGCTGCGACAATTCTTTATAATACCCTGCAGGATTTTTGCGAGGGTCAGGCAAAGATTGCTTCACCTGTAAAACTTCTGATCGTTTCCATGGGAGATGTATCCATACTCTCTGGAAATGTGGCAAGATCGGTGGATTTTGAGCAGCATTACCTGGCATCCACACTGGTGGAACTTCACGCATAGGAAACTGACCGGACGCATCTAACTGACTCTCAACATCCTCAACGAACAAGGCTTGAGGTATAGGAGTGGGACGAAAAGATAGCAACCGTTCAACAGCACGTCGAACGTTAGTATCCACTATCAGTCCGTTCGAGAACTGAAGCTGTAGATCAGACAAAGCGGTCAACACATCATCAGGTGCATCGGCCGATATCTGATCACGCAGTACCTTGCACATTTCTTCGAACACGTATCTTTGTGTCGGTACATTGAATTGGCAGAACGTATCAAGTACAGCACGTGGAGGATTTCTAAGAGGGTGCGTCATCCAACCCATCGCCATATTATATAGTGCAGCACGTTCCCTGTTACCGGGAAGCTGACTACGTCTTTGAGGACCGTCCGAACCAGCGGACCCAAGAACAGGACCAAGAGAATGGAAAAAACTAGCCACAACCGGAGGAGTACGACTTCGAGTAGACGGAGAAGTATAGCATAAAGGACTAACAAGAGAAGGGGTAGAAACAGAAGAAGCAACAGGAGTAAGTAAAACAGGAGCAGTAGCGGGAGCAGGAGTATGTGGAAGCGGAGGAGCAGTAGGAATAGAAATAGGCAAAGGAGCGGGAACAGTCGGAAGAGCGGGTGCAGGTTGAGGAACAGGTTGAGGAACAGGTACAGGGGGAGCCACAGGAAGCGCGGTACCCTGTACATACGGAGGCGGCGACTTCATAAGATAAGACATTAGGGGACCCTCAACTGACTCTTCCTTCTTATCCGACTCCGTAGGCAAAACAGGATAGCATTTATCTATGGACATACGCTGTAGCCTATCAAACACTTCCTTTTCCTTATCCTCCTTATCACGCTGAAACTGCTCTGCTTTCTTTACAATGGTAGCAACACCATCTCTCTGATTACGTTTAGTCTGTCTGATCTCTTTCTGTCGGGCTTCTTTACGCCACAACCGAAAGGCATCAAACATGGCCGGCCTTGACTTTCTCTCAAACAATTTAGTCTCAAGATTATCTAAAATCGTTGTCTCAAAACTACCATGAGGTGGCCAACTAAGGGCACCATCTTTTTTGGTATAACGGATCCAGTAATCATTAAAAGTAATCGGGCCTAGCCCGTGTTTGCTGTAGAGCTCATAAGTGGGAGTTCCAACCGGAGGTATCGGACACGAGTCCTCCAGTCGGGAATCCGTATCACAACGTCTGAAACAACTAAACAAAGTACTGCGACCAGGCATCTTGCACACTAGCCGAGTTTCACAAACGTCAAGGGTTACGGGATTTATCAAGTCCCTGCAAAGAGCAACAACCCTCGGTCTTTGGCGGCTGCAGTCGTCAAATATCACAACAAAGTACCAAGAACCACAAATGCAATGGAACCATGCAACAACTAAGCAACCACAACCAAGAACTCTGGGAGCGACCCACAAATACTTAACTCAAAGATCGATGGCGTCACCAGGAAGGCCCGTCAGTCGTCTCGCTATACCAAGGTCTACGCCAGGCGCCAAAACAGGTCTACAGTCAGGGCAGCAGTCCGTCGCAGCCGTCAGGAGGCGGGAATCTTCGCGGGAAAAGTCTTCGGGCCACTTGTTTCGACAACAGGATCGATGAAGTGGAGTGCACCTTCCCTCTGAGATTTCACACGAAGTTCCTCACGATCGTCGGGCTTGGACCGGTACCACTGATGCAGCCCCCGTTGGGCGCCAACTGAAGGACTGGGTTATTTAAGAACCAGCGGTGCCAGGGGACAACACCTGAAACCTTCGTGGGTAACCTGCTCCGGCGTACGAGTGACAGAGACACGGGACACTTCCTTCGGCGTCAAAGATTCAAGGTTTATTTACTGCAGGGAACACAGAAGTCACAGGAAGTACAACGAGTGTAAGTTCGAGGAGACTGCTTCAAATTGCTACTGAGGATCGCTCCTTTTATACAAATTTCTCCCATAGGGTTGCATGGTACACAAAGGTTTACAACTCGGTTCCCATAATTATCCCCAAGAGAGGTCACTTTGGTCACTTTGATACATCCAAGGTCCGGGGCATAAGTGCGGAAACATTTGGCGGTTCCCAACTGTAAAAACCCATCTTCCCACCATTAGTACATTCCAATCGGCAGTAAAACAGATCGAAGAAGGAACAAGAACAGGTGCAGAGGAAGATGGAAACAGTGGGGAGATCGCAAAGGGTGAAAAAGGGGAGGTATCAGGAAACATGAGCTACAGGCATCAAAGGGACGTGCCTAATGAGATGCACGGCTGAGACAATAGACCGGCACGGCAAGATGAGCCTCGAGCGGAGCCATCTGCCTTGCAGTATCATCCCCCTCGTCATAAAGACACTTTGAAAGAACATGTGTCTTCCGCGGATGTCTTGGGAATCCCAGGGTCGCGAAACGGACAACGTCCGTTCGCTGGCTACTTGAGGGCAAGAGACAAAATGGATGCCGTATCTAAGATGGAACCCGTGGGTACAGATGAATAATCCACTTAACAAACGAACGGTTTAAGTTAGCACAGCGAAACTGCGCACACTTACTAAACTCGTCATTTGCGGTTCGTAGATACCAGACTCGATCATATTCGTGTGAGTCGAAAACACCACTTACAATTGTCACGGAACCTCAGGAGTCTGTGCTGTTTCTCCAACCCGGCTGTACATTACAACCAGTTTGGAGAAACCTAACCGAGCATGTCTGAACAGCCTAAGACAGCCGGACAAACAGACATACACAGTTAGTAGTGCACATCATCACTCCACCCCCGTCCCTTGGCCTGGCCTAGCCCCACCCAACCCCTCACACACCGGCTTAGCCAGCAGCCGAAAAATAAAATGATATTCTATTTTCAGCTTCTGGCTGAGCCAGAGAGACAACGCTCCTCCGCCATTGCAGAGAACCTGCCGCTGGACATATTTCAAACAGAAAGTAATGGTTTGTGTCCTGTACATATATATTGTAAGTGAATAAGTTATTCATTGCTCGATCGCAGTGGAGTTAAGGAATTAGATAGAGATACAGTTGAATACTCCAGTGCTTTGGCATTCATTGATGTGGATGAAAAGTTCTAGTTAGCAGTTAGTATGCGTTGATCAAATTGTTCTAATCAAATTAAAATCTTTCTTTTAGGAATGGAGTTCTTTCCTTGATAACTTAAAAGAGGAGGCCCGCAAGATTCTGCTGTCAGAGGATTACATAGATAAAGTCAATCTGAAATGTTCTACCGAAAGACTCAGTTCCCTGCAGACCACATTTTGGCAACTAATGCATGAAAGGGCAAACTTTTTGCAAGAAACGAATGACTTTTTCCAGAGTGCTAACAAGGTAGGTATACTTATTTTATTGAAATGTAAATTGGCTAGAACTTGTATTGTCAGTTTTAGATAAAAGCAGATGAAGAGTAACTAGAGGGCCCGTGTGTGCCTCTCTGTGAATTGGCATGCCCGATTTTGGGTCGTCAGGCCTTTATATTATATACATTGAGTCATGACATGGGTCACTCTTTATAAAATTCAAAACATGGAAAATATAATAGCTATAATTGAACTAAATAACAGTTTATTTGCATATGGTCCATCTCCTTGACCCGTGCGGCCACATCCTCCAAAACCAGCCAGTAGTCGATGCGCGACTAGGCGTCTTGAGAGATCGTGATACACATGTCAACAATCTTTTCACCATATCTCTCACACCAGACATCACAAAGTGCCTGGTCAATCATAGTAGCCTGAAGTTGTGCAGCTAAATGAGGAGATGGTCGGCGCCCAGTCTGAGATTTGTCCAATACAGGGTTTAGCACAACATTAAAGCCCCCTCAGATGATTGTAGAACAGCCCAGGCCTTGGATTTTGTTCCAAGAATGACCACAAGATTTATGTTTTTTTGTGATTATATGAGAGTTTGTTTATACATAGCTGTTATGTTTTTTAATGTATTATAATTTGTGTTCAATTAATACACTCTTGAATGCAATATAAAGGAAAAATAAAAAATAAATTGCTTCAAAGATTGAGCTCACATATATATGGTTTCATTAAGTCAATGTAACTCAGTGTGCCACAACTAATTAGTGGGCTGTCCAAATAAAGCACTGTTGGGAGGGGCGGGCTGAGGCATGGGAGGAGGAGGTGGAGTGCTATGTGCGCTCCACTTCTTCAGTGCTCATGTGTGTTTGGCCGGCCGTCTCAGGCCGACCAAATCACACATGCACACTTAGGTTTTCTCCAGCCCAGCTGCATTGAGCAGCCGGGATGAAGAAACCCCACAAACTCCCTGGCCTGAGAGGAGCGTCTTTCTATCTGGCTCAAGCCAATCCTCGCACAGCTCTGCAGCATAGCGATTGGATGAGAGTCTGTCCCAGGTGCTGCTCGGACCAAGCAGGAAGTAGAGAGGTGGTGCGACGCTGGAAGACGGCCGGCGGCTAAAGGTATGTTTTAAAAAAAAAAAAAGTATTTCTACCCCTCGCAACCCCTCCCGCAACCCCTCTTGTGTTTCCTCCACCCGCCCTAACACCGTTTGTTTATGACAGCTGCCACTGAGTACATTGCAATATGCGCTTCTCCAATCCAGCCATACCAATTCCTAGTGCGAGAGTGCTCGGTGAGATGGAGCTCCTGGCGGAAGCTAATATCAACTTTGTGTCTTCCAAAGTAAGTGAATATCTGCTGGACCTTGCATGCGGAGGAGCCCTGACAATACAGAAATAGATGGATCCCACCAATCCCCTGCTGAGAGCAATGAGTTTGGGGAAGAGCACACCCATGCATGACGGAGGATAGCCTTCCAGTGTGCTGCCCACACGTTTACTAAGCAGCGCGTTGGTGAGTGTGTAAGCTGGGCGCCAGGCGGAAATGGGGAGGAACACGTCAAGGCCTCTGCTGGCTACACTGAAAGTTACAGACCATCAACACGAGAGTTCTATGTAACTCTGAGGGCCTTCTCGACTTGGTGTGGAGGTAGGGCCTTTCTCTTGGGGTCTTCACAGTCGAACATGGTGCCAGTGTAGGCCGTAGTCTTTAGAACACTCTGGCCACGAAAAAAAATGCCAAACAGAGTTAAGGGGCAGGAGACTGCAGTGTTCCCCATGAACTGCAGCTGCGCTGTACTGCGACCTACGGACCATGGTAAGAAGAGGGCTAGCTGAGATGGCCCATGGAGCGCATATACGCTTGAACAATATCCACAGGTGAAATGGGGGGTATAGTAGAGGAAGTTACCCCGAACCCTGCGAAGTCTGACAGGGAGATATAGAGAGCAAAGATTACACAATAGATCCAACCCCACTGGGAGCACCCCTCTTCTGATCCCTATGTGGGGCTGGCATGAAGAGGAAAACAACACAGAACGCAGATGGGTGGAAAGGGAAGAAACTGAGGCCTAAGAACAACGCCCGCTGTCTACGAACTCATAGTAGCAAACATTACAACACACGTGATACCCATGGCGAGGGCCAGGGTCAAAAAAGATCGTTTGGTGAAGGACATGTTAGTGAAACAGTCACTGACAGGTACCCCCGCGAGCGGCTCAGTGGGGAACGAAGACCATAAAGAAGGGGTAGAAGCTCCCGATTCCCTAGCAACCAAAGCCTTTATGACCTTGCTCTTCACTTCACTTCATAAAGATCTCCTGGCGATGCAATCCCAGCAATCAGCTGACCTAAAAGATGGGCGAAAAGACCTAGACGGAGTAGGAGACCGGATTGCGACCTTGGAAGAACAGGAATCCAGCAGAGATGAATAGCTGGAGATGATGGAGCAAGAGATCCTGCGACTAAGGGAGAAACATATCAACTTAAAGGTGGCCGCTGAGGATCTAGAAAATCGCTCAAGTAGAAACAATATGCACATCTGGGGAGTCCCATCACAAACCAAAGGGGAAGACATTCGAGCGTACGTCCTTACTCTCTTCAGACATGTGTTGGGAGACGAGAGCCCCTCAGATATACAGATCGACAGGGTGCATCGAGGTGGACTGCCCAAAAGCAACAAAGCCCCCGCCAGATATCATGGTGTGCGCACACAATTATCAGATCAAAGAAACTATCATCCGACAAGCGAGAAACGCTCACCCAGTACAGTTCAGAGGCCATACGCTGCTCTTCTTCCAGGATCTCTCCTTGACTACACTGTTCAAGCGCAAAGAATTCTGACCTGTCACCATGCATCTTAGAGAAAAAGGGATCCCGTAATCATGGGGGCCCTTTTCGCATCATATTCAGACACAAAGAAAAGTTGTGTCAGATCAAATCCCTAAAAGATGCCCGCGAGGTGCTGGGCCTTGGTACAGAGGCCTCCCAGGAAGATCGCAGCAGGCGCATGAGGAGGGGCACCATGAAGGAATCAGGTTTGGGGGTGCCCCCGCTTGCCACAAACCAGATTTTGAGATGATAGCAAGCAAGAGAAAAGCAGTGATGATTGAAGGTCTGGCCAAATGACCAGAACATCCAGTTTTCCCCTGACTGGTTCCTCTGGGGCCCCAGGAGCTCATGGACAGGTTGTCGCTGGAGGACCCCCCCAGGCAAGTCAGTTTCTTTCTTTTTCCTAGTCAACTAGGCGACTCAAGATAACACTTCCTCATGAGGATGATGGTAGGAAGCCGTCGCACTCCCCCAGAAAATTTCTTTACCTTTGACGAACTATTGTCGCTTGCTGTGTTACAAATGTTTGTTAGCTTTTGTTGGAAAAGGACTCATTGGGGTTTGTTTGATATGGGTTTTTATTTGTGTTCACATTCTCTTCCGCACCAATGTCTGATGGTATGGTATAGAGGTTACTGTAAGGGCTATGATGGCTCATTTTGAGTGAGCGCCATGCAGAGCTCAGGTGGATACAAGCACTTGCACCCCCTTAAACAAAATCTATGGGTAGGACCCTGAAGATTGTAAGCCTCAATGTTAGAGGCCTTAACCATCCAGTAAAGCGCTCCGTGATCCTGTCCCTATTAGAAAATTCCATGGGGGGGGACATCTGCCTCCTAAAGGAAACCCACCTCTTGCAGCACGAAACCCATCGCATGGGCTCCCGAAGGTTTCGCCGCCAATTATGGTCCTCCAACATGTAATAAGATTACGGAAACACTCAGTCAGATGGATTTATCCTGGGACTTAACCTTGAAATCTCGAGTTGTGAATAATCTTACATACCACTATGAAGAAATCTGGAATGTAATATACTTCTACTAGATTGTATCATTTCTGAACATCGCAACTAGCCTTGAGAAAGCCCTGGCTCAATCTGCCACATAGGGCAAAACACGTGTCGGCTGTCCCCTTTTTTCCTAACTACCTGCCATAAAACAGTGGAATGGTTTTGAAAAGTAATAAATGGAAATAATATATCTACCTTCACTCAACTCCTCCTGGACTGCTGTGTTGTGTTACAAAAAAAGGAATTAACCTAATGAACAAACAGACCGACTGAAGGGAGGAACACATGCTTACAGCCATACTCCTACTTGTCAATACGAGACTGAAAGGTCCAGAGCCTTGAGCTACGTTCCCCCTAAGACTCGGAGGAATCTACATCTAACACCAGGATCTCTGGTCCGTCCTTTTTCCCTGAATATATCTCCAGAGAGTTGGGCCCAGTTATGACAGGATATTCCGAAAATATATCATAGTATACCACAACGCGAAACAGCGTACAAACTTATCTCACGTTGGTACTTTACCCTGGTCCGCCTACATCAGATGGTACAGAATTTCTGGAGGTGTCAGGCTGACAGAGGGGACTTTCTACATATTTGATGGTCTTGCCCGAGCCTTGAAATGTTTTACAGGAGATTCTCAGTCACATAAAGGATGTAGTGGGTTTCCCTATCCCCTCCTCCCTGATGATTACCCTATTAGGCATTAGGCCCCCGACATTGACCGCTATGACGTTTTCAGACTGGCGTTTGATACTACAGATGCTGGGAGCAGCCAGGCAATCCATAGCTTTATTCTGGAAGAAAACCTACCCCCCTCCGGTGGCCACATGTTTCCTCCGTTTGTGGCATGTTCTAGCCCTTGAATTGCTTACTGCACGTATCAACCACACGGACGCCAAATTCACCCGCGTCTGGCAGCCACTAATAAGTCATTTCTCTAAGATGGAGCACACTCGATTAGTCCCGCCTAGACTACGAGCTTTGCAACTGTTTGATGATTCTCTTGAACCTTATGTGAGGGGTCATCTGCAGGATCCCTCTGAACCACCACCCCTGTAGGAGAGGCCTCACTTCTTCCTTTATGTCAGGACCTTGAACCACCCCCCCCTCCAACAGCAGGTTATTTTTAATGGAACTTCCCCTGTTCCCTCACTTGGTTGTGTGGTTTGACCCTCCTTTCTTTCTCTTCTTCTTCTTCTCCTTATTCTTCCTTCTTTCCTTTTGTTCAGTGTGAGTGATGTGCCCCTGATATCTCTCAGTTTGGATTATTGGTTCGCCTAGCATATGAAACAGGTGAGCAGGGTATGCTGTATGTGGCTTTACATAAATCACCGAATTGTGTTGGCAAGGACAAGGTTTCATAAGATTTTAGCGATGTCAGATGTTTTCCTTTAATCTTTCCTGAATTAAGAGAGAGGCCTGTTACCTTAGAAGGGGCTGTGGCATATTGTTTCGCTTTTTGTTTTAGTTTTCCTTCTATCTTCTGCAGCACAGGGTTCAGTGATAATGTATGGACTCCTTCATTTCTGGTTTACTCGAAATGTGCTGACATCCAAATTGAGAGATGATATTCTTATTAGGCCTTTTTGATGGGGTTACATTGCTTCAATTTGTAGGATCTTTTTCCTGTGTCATGTGTTCAATAAACAAAAGATGCTCCAAACTTTCTATCAAACAATGAATTCTGAACTGGATGCGGCCCAACCCCCACCTGTTATATATCTACGAGATATACCAGTGACCAAACTCCCAGAGGTGCTTGCAGAACAGCTAGATCAGAAAATCCATGTAGAAGAGGTAATAAAAGCAATTGCACGTGTCCAGCTTCATAAATCACCAGGCCCCTATGGGTTCACGGCACAAGTTTATAAAATGTTCTGCCCAGAATTGACACCCCTGTTCACAGGCTTATTTAATTCCTTCCTAGAGACAGGCTCACTAACAGATTCTATGCTGGAAGCCTCGATATCTGTCATCCCTAACCCATCAGAGAGGGCTTCATCAAGTGGGTTAGTTGCATATATAACGCTTTACAAGCCTTTGTTCTAGTCAATGGAGTGTCCTCAAACAGATTTCCCATAGCCAGAGGTACCCGCCAATGATGCTCCTTATCACCACTTCTCTTTGCACTATATCTTGTGCCATTTGCACAAAGCATTCAGGATGACCCACAGATCAAAGGCATCTGTTTGGAACGAAGACTCATACCATTAGTCTATACGCAGATGACGCGATTATTTCTCTTGCACAGCTGCAGACATCTCTCCTGGCCCTTTTGGCAGCATTAGAAAAATGTTGAGGGGTGTCGGGATTTAAGGTAAATCTAAGTAAATTGCAGATCTTGAACCTTTCAGTAGCTCCTGCCCAAAGAAACCTGTTGAGAAGAACATTTCCACTGACGTGGGGTAAGCAGGCCATACCCTATTTGGGCATTGCATTGGCTCTTACTATATCCAACACTGTAGCCCTAAACTGCGCAGCCCTTGTGAACAAGACCACACAAGCCTTGAGCTGCTGGGGCCATCCGGGGCTGGCGTCGTTGGGAAGAATAGCGGCTGGTAAAATGATGGTCTTACCGCACATTCTATTTAGCTTCCTGACCTTCCCTCTAAATCCACCCCCGAAAGCAATGCGCTCTTTACAACTGGCCATAAATAGATTCATCTGGGGTGGCAAGAAAACACGTGTGGCCCTTGCACAAATGGCACAGTCGACACGGGAAGGGGGGGTGGGCCTGCCTTTAATTCATAGATACCTACAGGCGGCGCATTTACGTTATTTTCAGGAATGGAAGCAGCCACTATCAGAAAAACACTTGTCCTACATGGATCAGACTGTTACGGGAGTCAACATTTGGAGAGAGATCTTGCTCCCCCGTAAACACAGGGCATGGGAATTATACTCCTCTCCAGTAACAATACCTACAAGGAGAGCGTGGGATAGAGTGGCATGCACCAAGAACTGGATGTAATTTACCTCCCCGAACCCTGATTTCAACTCGACAATATTTGACAGGTGGCGGGAACAAGGTTGTAACAGTATAGGGTCTTTATATGATCCAGACGATTTGATCCCATTTGGTTAATTAAAACAGGACTACCACCTCCAGCGGACAGACGCGTTTCAGTATTTGCAACTACACCGCTGGGTCACGGGACCAACATACCAGGAGATGGTTTCGAGGAACTTAAAGGGGTTTGAGAAATGGCTGGTACGAAAACAGGAGGACAAACCCCTTATATCTGAACTCTATGTGCTGCTGACAGGGGGTGAGAAGGGTGGCAAGAGCAAAGGGCAGAAGCGCTGGGAGGAAGTGCTGGGACGCGCTCTGTCTGACAAAGAGTGAGAGGACATCCACCATAGAGCGCACCACACATCACGTAACACGGCGAGTTCAGAGTCAGCGTATAAAGTGCTATCTACTGGTACCTTATTCCGGCAAGTAGTCATGACTGGGATAAGAGCCGATCTGAAAAATGCTGGCGAGGGTGCGGTCAGACAGGTTCCCTGGTTCACTTATTATGGAACTGCCCCAAACTAGAGTGCTTCTGGGAGGCGGTCATGGACAAAATAGATAAAACAATTGGGACCTCAATCCCGCGCTTCCCATCGTACACTCTCCTAGGTCTGCTGAACCCAATGTCATTCCCCTTGCACTCCCTAAGGGACAGACAGATGGCCCTTGCACTATTAGCCGTGAAACAAGTAATCCTAGCTAGGTGGGGCACACCAACTGTTCCAGATCATTTGTCATGGCTGCAGAAGCTCTGGCTAACTCTAGCCATGGAACGAATGTCCATGGTGGCAGATCATAGAGAGGAGAACTATGCGGATCTATGGTCTCCGTTCATCCAGATCCTATCAACCACCTGCCCACAATACCTACGACTCCTGTGACACCTTCCTTCCTGAGGGGAATTGTACTGAATTTTACCCGTGCTACACACTCGTACTCAGCCCCTCTACCCTGATAGGAAATCCTGTCCGAGTAACATGACTGGATCATTGTGAGGCTGGTGCGGAGGAGATGAGGGAGGGGAGGAAGTGGGGAGGAAAAGGGCTTTTGAGTTGTTCTTGATGTTGGTTTGTTATTTTTCTTTTGTTCTCCGTTAAGAGATCCGTTAGCGCTGCCGGCCCCTGGGTTGTAGGCATACAGCTGTGTTTACGACTACCATTGAACATTGCTGCCGGCCACAGGGTTGTAGGCATACAGCTGTGTTTACGACTACCATTGAACTTTGCTGCCGGCCCCTTGGTTTTAGGCATACAGCGGTGTTTACGACTACCATTGAACATCGCTGCTGGCCACTGGGTTGTAGGCATACAGCTGTGTTTACGACTACCATTGAACATCGCTGCCGGTCCCTGGGTTATAGGCATACAGCTGTGTTTACGACTACCATTTGAACATCTATGCCGCCCCAGGGTTGTAGGCATACAGCTGTGTTTACGACTACCATTGAACATCTCTGCCGGCCCCAGGGTGGTAGGCATACAGCTGTATTTACGACTACCATTGAACATCGCTGCCGGCCCAAGGGTTGTAGGCACATAGCCGTGTATGAGATATGGATTGTTTATTAAACAGAATGGTTACATAAAAAGTATTCTGTGGAACGATATTAAAATATATGCTTGATATTGGTAATTTGTAATAAGATTGAAGTCAAATATCTGATCAACTTGAAAGGGCTAGCTGTATTTCTATATGTGTTTCATTCCCCCGTTCTTCCACTGAAAGTGATTTCATAATCCTTTCCCTGTAAGGCAGCACTAGTAACAACATGCAGCTAGCTAGCCATCTCACCGCACCATTGCCCTACAAATAGTTGATAAGATTTTAATAATTGTGAGACCCAAAGCAGAGCGCCAGACACTTGTCTCAGATACTCGCAGAAGCTTATGAAGACTAGCAATGTAAACTAGTAATTCTTTTTTGTTGTTGTTTATTTTTGTACCTCAGATGTTATGCATTTAAAATAGTTTTCAAATTTTGACTTTCAAAATGCACTCAGTTCAAGTGTTACAAATGTCAACGTGAGTATTAATGGTTGAACGTTAAGAAAGCCCCAGCAAAAATATAAACTCTTTTCAACGGGTATATAGTTTATTAACTTGCAACTGACCTCTGCCCGAAATATAAATGCCTTATGGTAGTCACCAACTAACTTGTCGGTCGAATTCTGCGTTCAAATTTTCTTGAGTGAACACTGGGTGGTGCTCGCAAAGCGTTATGGTCCTTTCACTTTCCCAGACAGCATAAGTAGTCAGTCAGTCAGTCAATCACTTTTATTCGATTTTTAAAAAATCATAAAAAGACACAGGATACATTTCAAAGGTTACACGTACAGAAAAGTTAAATAACACAGGGAAAATATTTACATAATATATACATAGTGATTCATAATTCATAGCAGCTGAATGTAAAGTGACATGAGCGCAAGCAATTCCTATACACAATAGAAAAGGATTAAAAGGTACATTTAAAATATATAAAACATCGCTAAATCTATTTTCTTGTGTGAGTTAAATTCTTTAAAAAAAACAGTTGCCTTTAAAAAATTTCGTTTATAATCAATCCATTATTACATTTTCTGCGCTTTTTATTGATGCGTACTCCTGCTACTAAAAAACTTGCAACATGAAAAGTGACGTGTGCATTGTGCAGAAGTTGCAGGAATAAGAGGGCTGGCCTCACGTGTAAGAAGCGGGCCTCTCTAAGGATGGGGACAAGATATTTCCTTCTGATTTTATCATAGTGATCACAGAACATAATAAAATGTAAGGTGTCCTGGGGTGAGAAGTTATCACAATCACAAGGTTTGTTGTTTTCCGGGGTCTCCCATCTATAGTATGAGCCCAATAAAAAGTGAATTAAATTCAAACGAAATCTAATTAAAAGAAAGCGGTGGAAAGAGTTGTTTACAAGTACCAGGTAGGTTTCTGGGCCTGGGACGGTTTTCAATGTGAAATTCCTTCTCACAGTAAATTTCATAAGTTCAGTTTCCTCTCGCTCTAAAATAAAAAGGTTCATCAGTGAATCCTTAATTGTTTTAACATCCTCTTTGGTTATACTCATAGGTGAGTAAAAAAGGTCTATGCGTCCCACCTTTGCTAACATATTTTTAACATACAACATCCAGGGGATCTTGAGAACTCCATCCAAACTTAAACAATCTTCTAGAATTTTATGATTTAAAGAGATCTCTTCATTTAACCAGGTTTTGAGCCAAGTAGTAACCGGGGCAGATTTTATCACATCAGAAACATACCCAACTCCCAGTTCTGAGTGAGTGGAAAAAGTAGGGGTAGACTGGGGAACAGAAAGCAGTGATCTTAAAAACCTGTTTACTGCCCTTTGAATAGGGACAGGCTCTATGTATCCCCAGATTGACATCATAAGCATAAGTAATATGCTAATCGCTCCAGTGCTGCGTGACCCAGAGAGCTCTTCAGCTTGTGAGCTGTATTAGCGTATGACATAAAAATCAAAGTTTATTTATTTTTTATTTTTAAGCTCCAAGCTATTAAAACGGTTTCTACTTTTGAAATAATCTTATTCTCCGAAGAACTGAAAGGTTTCCCTTAAGTGAAACTCGATTTTAAATTTGGTAGGGGTATTGATGCATATTAAAAATGAAAATACTTCGATTAAAAAATAATTTTGCTGCAAGCAATCGAAGCATTCAATAGTTATGATCAATTTTAATTGATACTGCGGGTAGTTTAATAGCAAGGATTCCTGATCTGAATATCAATTGTCTTTAAATAGCAACACGCATATTTGAAAGCTGCTATATAAATGGGGATTGAAACTGTAGAACGTAAACTGCAGAACCGTGAAATGTAAACTGTGCTTCACTTGGAGTCAGGCAGACCTTTATGTCATTACGGTTCCAGGCTTTTTATCGACACAGGAGTTATGCCAAATTCAGAAATTAGCAACTTTATAAAGTTGTGAAATTTGAGACTTTTGCTCATCTATGCTGGTAGGAGATGTTTCCCTCCCCAAAAACATTCCTAGTTAAACTTTCTATTAAAGCAGAGTGCTCTGGCTAAAAAAAATGTTGCCAGGAATTTTCTATTTGACAACATTTCACGAAGTTGATTAAGATTTTAGTTTTTTATACAAACAGGTTGGTGCGT
Organism: Lissotriton vulgaris; assembly: GCF_964263255.1. NCBI lineage: Eukaryota > Metazoa > Chordata > Amphibia > Caudata > Salamandridae > Lissotriton > Lissotriton vulgaris. The sequence goes on along the minus strand of NC_141687.1, from coordinate 815,910,003 downwards.
GGCTGGTTGAGTACCAAGTAATGCAGTCTGTGTGGGCTCCGGGCCAAGCCCCCCTTCAATTAATCATTTGCCTGCCTAGAAGGCTCGTGGGACCAACATAGGCAAGGAATCATGCATCCCTGCCAAGTGCCATGCATCACGCGTTAGACTAACGCGTTACAGTGTGGAGGTCCGCATTACTGTACTGAAAAGCAAAATCATGCATTATAGGCATTAGCGCCTGCCCCCAGGCTGTCAAGCTATAGAGTTGTTAATTCCAATGCTGAGTCTGAAACTTAAAGCTGGAGAGTAGCAGGGTGCCACTCTGGCAGGTTGGGGCTGGCTGTCTGAGCCATGCTAGTGCAGGAAATGAGATTTTGATCTCTTATCTGATCACCTAGATACCTCATTTAATCCCTTTTCGGATCGGTTATTGACTGTCATTGAGTAAAAGGCAAACCCACATAGGTTAAATCAACCCCACAGACTGACGCAACTCTAAAGAACCACTTACGACGGTAAAAGTTTAAAGGTTTATTATAAAACCAAAATCAGTTGCAAGTACAAGCACCTCAAGATAAGGTTCAGCAGGTATACAGGTACAAGGAGGAACATGAATTCCCTCAGAAATCTCAATCTACAGAAGAAAACAATCAAAACTAATTCAAAAATCAACAGGTTGAATATCATTGACACTAAGTGGATCTGAAGCGCCATTTACAGAAAAAAATGAAACTGGTTAAACTGTTCCTACACTATGCTAGATGACATCCCTACTTAGCAAATCTTTACCTAAAAAGGTGTCAGCCGTTTGACTTCCGAAGAAGCTCAAACTCTCTTAGTCTCTGATGGAAACCTATGTCGCGTAGCAGTACCCTCTCTGCCTACCCATCCGCTCTCTAAGAGTCCTCAGGTCATCTGCTCTCCTTCTCCCCGGAGTGCTGTCCCTAATACAAAATCACAGTATGGGTGAAACGCCCCTTTGAGACGCCCACCACGTACACATTTCACGTGGTCCTGCTTCTGGTTTTTTCCACAGTTTCGTTTCTTCGAATCGTCTGTTAAGTTGACCTTGCTTCCTAGGCGCCGTCTCCATCGTGCTGGTACCCCCATGACATTCCGGTCGACTCCTCCAGACCAGAGCCTATCTCCTCAAACAAAGCTCTATTCATTACGTTGTGATTGGTACCCCCCTCGCACCTGGAAACAGACACTTCGAAACAGGGCCCCAAATTCCAAGCATCCCTTATCTCACTAGGCCATAAAACTTCGACCAGCATTGGCAATTTAATTTAACGAGACTTTTGACTCCTGGCTCGCACGTGCAGATCAAAGCTATTCCCTATCTCTCCAAGCCCACTAAATTATATGCAGTGGACTACACTTTGTGAACTCTTACTTCTTTAGCCTAAAATAACATATGAACACACCACTCTATACTTATACAAAACTCTTCTATATGATATAGATTTGAACACATACATATATAAAATAAGCAAATCAGTAATAATATCGAATCCATGTTACATGAAAGATACAATGGTACCCCTTCATTCTTACACAGTGCTATGTGGTCTGCACGTTTCTTCAATTTACATTTCATCTCTTTCTTCATTTAGTAACTGCATACATAGATTCCGTTTAGCACGTTCAAATGTTCCTAAGCATTTCACACATTTCTACATTAGCCCACCATGTATACGAGCCTTTCTAATTCTAATAACACTCTAGAGTAAATACAGATACATATTCTCTCTTCTCAAGTTACATAGGCTAACTTTACGCTACAGGCTTGTGAATATGATGCAGACATGATTTTTATTCAAATTGCGCTCTCTCAGTTCCCCCCTTTGATGACCTCTAGGGGTCATCACTAACACCTCAATTTGAATAATTTACACAGAACTGGTTGCAAGGCTCCCCCTTTTTATCGTTTCAAGAGCTCTCAGACTTCTATATTGATGATCTTGCAAAGCAGCTAATCTCCTTTCTTGCTCTCTCATGGACCTTTGCAACCGGTTTGATCTATACCATTTGTACAGTCTCACTAAACCCCACAATACGATTATGCAAATCAATATTATGAAGATGGGTTTCAAGATATACCAAACAACGCTTTTACCGAGATTGGCAAACCAACCTCCAACTTTACCCATTCCATGACCTACTTTTTCCCAAACATTTATCTTTTGTCAAATCTTCAATTTCTCGATGTATCTTAGTAATATTTTGTATAACCTTCTCAAGTGGTTTTGAATTGTCTGGAATGTATGTGCAACATTCCTGGACCTTCAGATCCTTGCAGACTCCGCCCTCTTTTGCTAATAGAACATCTAAAGCAAGACGGTTCTGAAGAACCATTGCCCTAATCGATTGCATTTCTCCTTCCACTAGCATCAATGACCTTGCAGTACTGGCAGACAATCTATCTACAACTGTAGCTAATCTCCTGATCTTGACATCATTAAGTATCAACCCTAAAAGAGGAAACATGGCTCCAAATACGTCTCCAACTACCTCAGCATCTCCTACATCCCTTTTCCCTCTTGCAGAAGCCTTTCCCTCTGTAATCTCTAAATCCTTTGCGTGGTATATTTTGGGGAAGACAATTGCCAAATAACATGAACCATACCAATTGTCCGGTAATTTAACATAGGCATTTCTTCCACATACAGAATATACATTAGGAATCACTTGCATCCCTTTCATGAAATCTTTCGTGTAATATTCTAACCGGAAAGCGTGTTCACAACTAACTTCACCTACAAATACACTCTCATAGTATGTCTTGCTTCGAGTCAAACATAACTTTCCTTTCTGTGTTCTATCTAAAGCTATTGGACCATTACTACCCTTCTTTTTGTGTGCCTTTTCCTCTTCGGTCCAATCTGTTTTCCATTGTCCTGACATTTTCAGAATCTTCTGCCTCCTGTAACGGTCATCAACTTGTCCAATGAACTTTTTCTCGATCTCTGACACTTTGCAAGTCAGATTATTTCGGCGTGCATATGAAGTATCTAATGTATCCCAAGGAAGAAAGAATTTTGCTAGTCTATCTTCCTTTTTATAGTAGTCCCACTTATTCATTTGCTTATAATTCGGGACTTTAGGCAGTACCGAATCATAATTTGAAAAGTAGTACTCAAACCCTTCTCGACCATAAAATATACTGAGCAATAAACTACATGTTATCCCATATGTCAGTGGAAGGTGATGATATCTGATGCCTTCATCTATGGAAGCCGGCAATTGCATGCAGACATAACAATCTTTGGCCTCCATGGCATCAATATACTCGTACAATAACTTGGCATATGCGTTTGTCCTGAAATTTCCCTGCGACTCATCTATGTGTAACCTACGGGCTTCATCTGCCAGTAACGCCTTTTCACGTATCACATTGCTCTCCTCTTTCTCTCCAACAAGAGCAGGTTTCAAAGTCGTTACAGGCTTTACATCTGTTGTCTCTTTTACACTTGCATGTCCTACTATGTATGATACTGTAACTACTGTGACTATGAGAGAAATTACTACTGCTATCAGTGTGCCGATTATGCATTTATCATATAAGCTAAGTGTCCAAGTAGGAATCATTCACAATATAAATTTTACATTCAACAGTGTCATAACAATGATCACTAAATTGAAGAGGGTAACCAAAGGGTTTCAGCAACAGCAAACAGTAAATAGTATCAAAAATATATTTATTTTTTGCTTTTCAATTATAAACTTTTTTGTTTTACAGTTTTTTCAAGAATCAAAAAGTCCGGCAACATTAAACCACCAAAACCATATCTCACGAATCACGATATGCATTTAGCCTTTCATTTTGGACTGCCAGTCTCCATGTTATCAGACAGCGTAGCTCTTCCCTTTTCGAGGAAAATTTCAATTTTAGATCTTCATTCGGATTATTTGTTTTCTCAGTCTGTGAAGCACTGTTAACCAACAAAAGTCCCTTTTACAACAAAGTCTTTTATTTTCAGCAACAGACAGCCCTAGCCCTTCTCCGTCCTCTAAATGAAATCCCTAAATTTCTTCTTCTTTCCACTCGGCGCTAGGTTATCTTCTTTCTTTATGGCTTGATTACAAAAGTCTTTATGTATCTACAATGATTCTAGTGCCAGCAGCTCTAATGGCATATTCCAACAGTTCTAAACGAAGGATGGTTTCTTCATGTGCTGGTACTGGATGACCCAAGGTTGGAAACTCTAATCTGTTCAGCACCAGGTCCTTGATCCGACTTAGGTAAAGGGGAACGGGGAGTGTGAATGTCAGTAACCCTTCAGTTTCGATTCCAGGTGTCAACAGCCGTACTTCCACCGTTACAATTGGATCGAGATTGGTCACCTGCACTTCCCTCACCCTCCCGGATCTCTGTCCCCAAGACATCTGCTGCTAGGTAGGTCCACTCAGGGGTGGCGTATCTTCTGCAGGGCACACGTACCCTCCTTGATCTTCTCGGACTCTCAAAACCTGAGTCCGTTGCACCTTCGTCTAGATCTGAATCTTCAGAAATCGGGACAAGGGTTCTCTCTGGATTTGCTCTCAAGCTTGACCTTCTCCTTCTTTCCGGCCAGCTAGCTTCTCCACTCCTTGTCCTCCTGCTCCTTGTTCTTGCACTCGTCTCTTGACCACTTACAGCTTGGTCAGTGTCTGACTCGAACTCCCAGCTACTTTCTCCTTCTGAGGCAGCTTCAGTCTCACTGGTATATTGACCGTCCTCAGCCTGGTCATACACGGCCTCAGCCTCTTCAATCACCTCTACAGCTTGACTTTCCCCCTCTGTGGCTTCTCCGCTTTCAGCTGGATTTTCATCCGAGAGAGGAGCTGTTTCTTCCAGAGGTGCTGGAACTCTTCGGGTGTGTGAGGCGTGGATCCAGTTGGGCAAGCCTCCACACTTTACTGCCGTGTTCGTGACCAATATGACTTGGAATGGTCCACGCCAGCGCACGTCTAGACAGTTCTTCCTGACGTGTTTCTTCACCAGGACCCAGTCCCCCTGACACAGGTCATGGCACAGGTCCTGAGCTGATGGAACCTCTGCAGCCTGCACCTGAAGGGACACAGAATGAATGGCGTCAGATAGTCCCTTGCAATAGTCCAGGATCAAATCATCTGTGATGTTCAACAGTGCTGCAGTTGGAACCGATGGCAGTCTCATAGCCCTCCCCATTAGCACCTCATGTGGGGAGAGACCTGTCCTCCTATCTGGTGTGCTACGTATGCTCATGAGGACAAGTGGAAGTGCATCAGGCCAGCTCAAGGATGTCGATGAACAAACTTTGGCGAGTCTGGATTTTATGGTGCTGTTGATTTGCTCTACAATCCCCGAAGCTTCTGGTCGGTAACTACAGTGGAGCTTCTGGTCTATACTTAGGGCTGAACATAGCATCTTCACTATTTCGCTGTTGAAATGTGTTCCTCTATCTGATTCCAAAGAGGCCGGCACCCCAAACCTCGGGATAAGTTCTCTAAGCAACAATTTTGCTACTGTAAGTGTGTCGCACCTACGTGTGGGGTAAGCCTCAACCCATCTGGAAAATATACAGACAATCACTAGGACGTATCTGAGTCGATTGCACTTGGGCATTTCAATAAAATCCAATTGCATTCTATTGAAAGGCCCCCCCAGACCTCCCTATGTGGCTCAATGTGACTGGTGTTCTCTTTCCTACATTCAGCTGTTGACATATTACACAACGCTGACACACAGCTTCTGCCGCTACTCTAAACTTCGGGTTGTACCACGTCTGTCTGAATACCCTTACCATGGCATCTCTACCTATGTGTGCTGGTCCATGCAATCTCCTTGCCATTGGACTAACGAGTTCATTTGGTAAAACTGCTCTCCCATCTGCAGAGATCCAAAAATCCATCTCACTCTTGGTACAACCAGCTGTCTCCCATGCCTTTTTCTCATAATCAGGTGCATTCTCTTGGATACACTTCAATTCATCCCACGTGTCTACAGTTTCCAACAACATAGTCAATTCAGTCCTTTCCTGTATTCCCCCCACTTCTACCTTGGTGAGAGAATACCCCTGTTCCGCACAGTAACGTGCGACTTCATCAGCATACCGGTTACCTTGCGACACAAAATCTGTGTTTTTTGTGTGCGCAGTACATTTAACAACTGCAATAGCTGTTGGACCTTGCAATGCTTCTAGCAATAATCTCACAAACTCTCCATTCCTAATAGGAGAGCCTGAGGAGGTCATGTAACCTCTTTGAGACCATAACTGCCCATAGTCATGAACTACCCCGAAACCATACTGGCTATCGGTGTATATGGTGACTCGAATTTTATTGCCTGCCAAACAGGCACGGGTCAAAGCAATGATTTCAGCTACCTGAGTGGAGTGTACTCCTTCCAGGCAGGCAGCTTCCACAACTCCGGTAATTGTACAAACGGCATAAGCTGCTCTCAGCTGACCGATATCGTCTCTTACGCATGAACCATCAACAAAGAATATTTCATCGGGGTCAGTTAATGGCTCATCTACGATATCTGGTCTCGGTTTGGTGCATAGTTCAGTCACATCAAGGCAGTCATGATCTGTACAAACTTCATCATCAATATCATTTGGAAGTGGCATCAAAGTAGCAGGATTCAAAACAGAGCATCTTTTTAGGGTCACATTCTCAGCAGCCAATATGACTTGCTCATAGCGAGTGAGCCTGCTATTCGTCAGATGCTGTGTCTTGGTCCTAGTCATTAACAATTCTACAGAATGCGGTACATACACCACTAACTGATGTCCCATAACTACGTTTTCACACCTTTCAATGCTGACACCCGTTGCAGCAACGGATTTGAGACATCCGGGCAACGCTGCGGCTACTGGATCTAAGGTAGCCGAGAAGTATGCGACTGGTCTACGGGCATTTCCGTGTATCTGGGACAAAACTGACAAAGCACAACCTTCCCTTTCACAGCAATAAAGCAAGAATGGTTTCTCGTAGTCAGGCATTCCTAAAGCCGGGGCACGACACAAGTCCTCCCTCAGCTGCAAAAACGCCATCAAACAATCTTTGTCCCATGGTACCGGATCGCTCACCCCCTTGTGCGTCAGTTTTTGTAAAGGTTTTGCCTTCAGTGAAAAGTTGGCTATCCACTGTCGGCAATAACCGACCATTCCTAGAAACATCCTGACTTCTCTTTGTGTTGTGGGCGCACTCATTTTCATGATCGCCTCTATTCTGTCTGGAGACACCTTCCGTTTTCCCTTTTCAATCCTATGGCCCAAGTATTGCACTTCTGTCAGACAATACTGCAATTTACTTGGGGACACCTTGTGTCCATTCTCGGCCAAATGATTTAGTAAGGTGATGGTGTCTATTTTGCAAGCTTCCTCCGTTTCTGACGCCACAAGTAGGTCGTCTATGTACTGGACCAGAACCGAGTTCATAGGCAGTACTAGACTTTCAAGATTTTTCTTCAGTAGCTGGTTAAAAATCGATGGGCTTTCTGTATACCCCTGGGGAATACGACACCATGTTAAAACGCGATTTTCCAGCTTAAAAGCGAAAAGATATTGACTTTCCTCATCTAGGGGGATTGAAAAGAAGGCCTGGCACAGGTCTATCACCGTGAACCATTCAGCTTGGAATGGTATCTGGAACAGTATCACTGATGGATTCGGTACCACTGGACAACATGAAACAACTATATTATTAATCTTTCGAAGATCTTGCACTATTCTGTACTTCCCACTAGGCTTCTGCAAACCCATAATCGGGGAGTTACATGGACTTCCCACGATCTCCTTCAGTATTCCCTGTTTAATCATTGATTCGATCACTGGCTTTATTCCTGCAATCGTCTCCGGGGTCAGCTTGTATTGGGGTGTTCTTGGATACTCGGCATTTGGTTTTACCATGATCTTTACCGGCTCTACCCCTTTGATTAGTCCTATTTCTTCTCCAGTAAAATCCCACACCGCATCTCTCAAGTCACATGGAAGCTCCTCCACCGTCAAGGTAGGGTATAGTTCCACGCACACCTGTGAGTTTGCAACCTTAAAATCGGCATCATCATCGTTAGTCTGCACTTCTACTCCTTGAGGTGTGCAATATATTGTACAATTCAGTTTACAAAGCAGATCTCTTCCCAACAGACACACTGGACTGGAATCACAAATCACAAACTGATGCTCATCGCTGTATTTCCCTATTTTCACTGACACTGGTTCTGTCAGAGGATTCGTCATTCTCCTATTTGCGACTCCTACCACCTGGATCGTCTCTCCCGACATTGGCAGACCTGGGACCACTGCCGATCTTAGAGTGGATCGAGTGGCCCCCGTATCCACCAAAAAGGTCGTAGGACATCCAGCCACCTCAGCCTCCACATATGGTCCTCTCTGGTCTACCTCTAGGGCTGCCCCTAGGGTACAGTCTTCTTCTCTGTTCACTCGTTGTCCCGTAAGGGGATCAACGTAATAACATTCCTCTCCTCCCACGAACAGTGGCAGTTGTCTATAGGTTTTCCCTCCATTTGCAATACGAGGCGGTTGAGGGAACTGAGCTCGAGGAGTCTGAGTCCCCCCTTTGATAAACTTTCCCTTCGGTATCGCTGTTCCCTTCACCAGACTGTTCTGAACATCGTCCTCCTCCGGTTCTAATTCCCCCGTCTCGACATTATAGGGACACTCGCGTTTCCAATGTCCCACCTCGTTACACTGATGGCACCTCGTCGTCTTTTTCAGTGTCGCGATATCTACCCTAGGTCTCTGTCTTTCCTCATCGTCTTTACTTTGATTATTCTGCTTTTTCCCTAGAGTTCCGGTTCCCTGTTGTCGCTGTCCACCCTTTCCAGCTGACTGCATCTGTACCAACATCAGCTTCTCCTTAAGTTTCTTTGCTTTCGAGTCTATTTCATCGCTGCAATACCTTGCATACCTCAGGATTTCATATAAGGGTTTGTTTTGCCAACAAATCAAATGCTGTTGGATCATTAAGCTTATGTCAGGTCTCAACCCTAGAACGAACTTTGACACAAACTGTCCTATGTCTTTAGGATCCATTACGTCCAACCCACTGTACTGTTTGAACGCTTTCAGCAATCTCTCATAACACTCGTGGACAGTCTCTTTAGGTTCCTGAGTGGTTCGATCTATCTTAACCCAGTCTATGTCCTGCAACGGCACCTTCTCTTTCAACCATGCCATTACCCTCTCATACTTCTCCATAACTTTCTCTGACGGTCCATTCGTCAGGGCATCCCTATCCGGTTCACAGATGGGCCATTCAACACTGAGCTTACATGCCGTCCACAAATCCCCTGGTACTACAATGTCAAATAGGGTGTTCAAATCGACCCACAGCACTTTAGAGATCTTCACGAACCTCTCTACCTGTTTGTACCACTCTACGGGATTTTCCCTTAGCTTGGGGAAGGAATTGGTAAATGCCGCTAGATCCCCCCTGCTCCAGGGCACATGCACGTAGTTTCCATTCGCGATTTCTCGCAAAGGGAAAGCTTCCATCCGCTGTGGCCCTCCCTCTGGGGACATTCCAATTGTACTCCTTCTGACGGTCCCCCTCTTGGACCATCTTTCCTCCCATTTATCCAAATCCCTCCACGTTCTTATACCCAGGATCAGTTCCTTTATGTGTATTTTCAGCCCAATCGTCCTACGTTCATCTAGATCCTGATCCGTGCAACTCAGCCTATGGTTACCCTGTAAGGCTTTTGTTCTTGATAAGTCTATCATATACCTGGTTGCCAACTCAGATAGTTTTTCATGAACTGACCTCGCTTTCCGAGTAACATCCTTAGCCATAAACAGTATTTCATCTTGTTCATACAGATCGATCCTTTCCATTGGCAATGTGCCGTCTATTATTTCATCCAAATCTGATTTTAAACTGGTTACATCGAGCCGTTTTGCTTTTATCTCAGCTCTCAGTACCTCGTTCCTAGGTGGTCCGTTAATCTCCCTATCGTCCCAACTCCGAGTCCTACGTCTAGGCACAGGTGAGCTATGAGGGGTCCTCCTTGATTCTCTTTGTTCCCACCTTTCTAAATCCCATGCTTTTCCATCTTCCCTAGGTGTATGGTGAAACAGTGTCCTATCTCCCACCACTCCATTCTGTCTTTTCGGCTCTGTCTCTCTAGATGCAAGATAGGATCCCCCGTTATGTTCTAAGTCACCGCAATTCCCTTGCTGTCTGGTGTCACTCAGTAAACGATAAGGTCCCTCACAGCCCTCCATGTTTCCGTGATCCCGTCCGTGATCACCGGATACATGGTGAGACCTCTCGCGACTCCCCATACTCCCGTGACTCCAATGTTGCACATTTTCGCCCGGTGTATGGTGAGTGCACCTATAACTATCTCGGTACTCCTGTGTTCTTCGTTCTCCCTCACTAAGGATGGGGCGAGGCACCCCCCCACATCCTGTACTCTTGTCTTCACACATTTGTCTATTGCCACCGATGGTATGGCAAGTATCTCCTTTGCTTCCTTGACTCCCTCTCTCCCACTCCGGACTGCTTTCGCCAGCTCCGCAGTGAGAGAGGATCCTGTTATCTTGATCTCTCCATTCGGCTTCTGTTTCTATTCTTTTATTCTGAGTCTCTACGGCAGCATCCCATTCTTTCAAGTACTCCCTTAACTCCTTAAAAGATTTCGGTCGCGGTCCCCTCAGATCCATCTGTCCTCTCTGACCCCCCTGTTCTATTAAGGGATCCATTGCTGAATCCAATGGGGTACTCCGACTCCTTGGTCCTAGCAACTGCCTTTGGGAATTGATCGTATTGTTCCTACTTTCCATCTCTGCCCTTTCCCTGTCCCACCGTGCCTGTTCCTCCTCCTGAGCTCTCTCTGGGTTGTAGATTGACACTACAGGACCTATGGTAACAGGTACTTGTAGAGCATCTGGCAGTTGATACGACCTTGCACACTCCGTTTCCGGCACCTTCTGTACCACAAACCTTCCTACTACCCTCTGTACTGGACTAGGTTGAGGTATTTCCTCACCTTTCTTGGGTTCCCAATCTGATATGGGGAGCGGTCTATATTCCCCCTTCCCAGCCCCGTCCCCCTGCTGGAGTTCGGGACGTTCGGCTTCTCTGTTGTACGGAGGTGGTCTGTCTGATAATAGCCTATCTATCAGACTATCATCCGTCTCGCTCTCCTCATCCTCTTCTGGAGGTTTCCTTTCTCCCGTAACCTCTAGCACTGGGTACAGCTTGTCTGCGTCTATTCTCTGTACTCTCCACTTTTTAGCCTCATCATCCCACTTAGCATCCTGTACTGCTCTTACCGATCGTCTCACTCTTTCTTGGCGCCTGTTCAGGCTCCTGTCGTACGCCGCCCTGAACCATGCATTGAGGGCTTCAAATTGTGTTGGCCTGGGTAGAGGTCTCGTTGCGAGCATTACCGCTTTCAGCTGATTCAATGCTTCTAACCTAAACGTCCCATATCTCGGGAACGTCAGTTCCTCATTTCCCTCTGTTAACTTGCTCCACTCGGAGATCCACAGTATCGGGTGTAGCCCAACATTCACAGCCATGTAATAAGCTGGTGTGCCCTCCGGTGGGGCCTCTTCCCCCGCATACGAGTTCCCTCTGTCTCTCTTAAAGATCGCCCTTAGACATTTAAAACACTTCATTTTCAAGAATCTACGATTTTCCTTAATTCTCTTCCTTATTTACTTCCCGATGGCGAACCACCAATCCCTGCGCGGCTCTTGCTGATCAACCTATCCCAGCGCGGCTCTACACCAACCAGCCAATCCCAGCGCGGCTCACTCTGACGTCACTCGTCCCCTTTGCAGCAGTTCCCCTCCTTTCTCAGCTCGTCTCCCGGTCTTGCATGCGTCCCATTCATACACCGAAAAATGACTACTTCCGACCAAGCGATCACTTTCCTTGACTGTACGTCCACAGTCTAACTGTAATTGTCACCTCAACTGGCGAGACGTCTTTCACTAACGTTCAGACGCTCGCCTCAATTGATAGGTTACTTACACACAGTAAACGTCCGACCAGCGTCCGTTACTCATACACTCACTCTGGCGTTCCCCCTATCACGGTCCTACGGGCGATCAATGGTACCTCATGACCCCCTTCACAACGGTAGACAATTACTCTGGATGTCCGATACACCCGAACCACTCAAGCCCTTCTCTGGACTTAAGATTTTCACCGGTTGCGCGCGCTCACAACCGTCTCACACTCACACTACAGACATTCAACTCCGCTTGACATTACAACACAGGTACAACACAAAACACCGCAATCTGGCAACGCATGACCCTTATACTCACTCTCGACCGACTCTGCTGCTTTTCACTCTCGCACCGTCAGCACCTTCTTCGGCAGGTAGCTCTTCTTCTGGTCGTCGATGACTAGGGGCCTTGGGGTAATCTAGACCTAACCTAGGTCGCCTTCCTCAAGAAGCCAACCATCTTTCTCTGCTACCAACTGCGGGAAATGAGATTTTGATCTCTTATCTGATCACCTAGATACCTATCTCATTTAATCCCTTTTCGGATCGGTTATTGACTGTCATTGAGTAAAAGGCAAACCCACATAGGTTAAATCAACCCCACAGACTGACGCAACTCTAAAGAACCACTTACGACGGTAAAAGTTTAAAGGTTTATTATAAAACCAAAATCAGTTGCAAGTACAAGCACCTCAAGATAAGGTTCAGCAGGTATACAGGTACAAGGAGGAACATGAATTCCCTCAGAAATCTCAATCTACAGAAGAAAACTATCAAAACTAATTCAAAAATCAACAGGTTGAATATCATTGACACTAAGTGGATCTGAAGCGTCATTTACAGAAAAAAATGAAACTGGTTAAACTGTCCCTACACTATGCTAGATGACATCCCTACTTAGCAAATCTTTACCTAAAAAGGTGTCAGCCGTTTGACTTCCGAAGAAGCTCAAACTCTCTTAGTCTCTGATGGAAACCTATGTCGCGTAGCAGTACCCTCTCTGCCTACCCATCCGCTCTCTAAGAGTCCTCAGGTCATCTGCTCTCCTTCTCCCCGGGGTGCTGTCCCTAATACAAAATCACAGTATGGGTGAAACGCCCCTTTGAGACGCCAACCACGTACACATTTCACGTGGTCCTGCTTCTGGTTTTTTCCACAGTTTCGTTTCTTCGAATCGTCTGTTAAGTTGACCTTGCTTCCCAGGCGCCGTCTCCATCGTGCTGGTACCCCCATGACATTCCGGTCGACTCCTCCAGACCAGAGCCTATCTCCTCAAACAAAGCTCTATTCATTACGTTGTGATTGGTACCCCCCTCGCACCTGGAAACAGACACTTCGAAACAGGGCCCCAAATTCCAAGCATCCCTTATCTCACTAGGCCATAAAACTTCGACCAGCATTGGCAATTTAATTTAACGAGACTTTTGACTCCTGGCTCGCACGTGCAGATCAAAGCTATTCCCTATCTCTCCAAGCCCACTAAATTATATGCAGTGGACTACACTTTGTGAACTCTTACTTCTTTAGCTTAAAATAACATATGAACACACCACTCTATACTTATACAAAACTCTTCTATATGATATAGATTTGAACACATACATATATAAAATAAGCAAATCAGTAATAATATCGAATCCATGTTACATGAAAGATACAATGGTACCCCTTCATTCTTACACAGTGCTATGTGGTCTGCACGTTTCTTCAATTTACATTTCATCTCTTTCTTCATTTAGTAACTGCATACATAGATTCCGTTTAGCACGTTCAAATGTTCCTAAGCATTTCACACATTTCTACATTAGCCCACCATGTATACGAGCCTTTCTAATTCTAATAACACTCTAGAGTAAATACAGATACATATTCTCTCTTCTCAAGTTACATAGGCTAACTTTACGCTACAGGCTTGTGAATATGATGCAGACATGATTTTTATTCAAATTGCGCTCTCTCACTAGTGCTACAATGTAATATTTGGCACCCAAAGGATTGCCGAGACTGTCAGCAGCCGGCTTTCAATAGCCGTGGAACGTCACATCCTGTTGGCACCTGTGGCGCAGTGGGGTCAGGCGGCAGACTTGTGCTGCAAATGGCAAATAAATCAACATTGTGATCCTGCAATGACTGGACCCTAAACTCCCAGGACCGCGGCAGGCGCGATAGAGCCCAGAGCAGGAGAGCACACCACTAACTGACTGCACAGCCACTGAGTACCTTTAGAATCATTGCCCGGCCCGCACGTAGTGATTATTCACTCCGGGGACGGGCAGGGTTCACATCGCTGGGACAGGAAAGAAAGGGTTTCTTAAAGTTTAAAGTGTCAACTCCAGCAAGACGTTGTTCAAAATTATCCCCCACGTCGCCTTGACGAAACAATCCTAGACATGGATGTCCACGCGAGTCCGATTATTTACAAGTAAGGCTCCCTGTTTTCCGTTTTTACGGATTTTTTACAGATTAATACAGACAGAAAACAATGTGTTTTCTGTCTGCATTTAGTTTTAAAAGTGGATAAATACAAAAAAGTGCCTCTTTTTAAGTTACTTTCCATCCTGTCTTTCATGAATTATAGGCCAGCAGCTGAGTAGATGGACAGCATGGGAAATTAAAAAACTGGATGAAATTTCTCTAAATAACGGCATATGTCAATATACACTTATGGCATAATGCTAGTATTTACCAGTGCATGTATTGTCATGTAATATTTGGCAGCTTAAATAGCTAAAACACAACAGACATCAAAGTATGAGTGCGCGTCTATCAGTTAAATAGATATGGAAATGTACCGTTTTATAACTTCATTTACATGCAAAACACGAAATAAATATAGATAAATACAGGTACAATGGTAAAAAAATAAATATGGATAAATACAGACGGAAATGGCCAAAATATAAATACCATCAAACTGGGAGCCCTATTTACAAGCCTCTCTTTGTAGGAGTTGCAGGCAGGCCCAGACTGGCCTCAGCGGGCACCGAGCAATCCCCCGTTGTGCCGCACAGGTGGGGGCCGGTTTTGGGGCCCTGGGGGCCATTACCAGGTCCCAACAGGTGGCAATCTTAAAGGTACCTGAGGGGGTGCCAGAAGGAACTTGTTTAGGGAGAGCCCCTCTCTGCAGTCTATTTGCTCCCTGGGCCCTGCATCTGGTCGCTCCACAATCACTCAGGGCCACTTGGGTTATCGCCCAGCAATGGCTAGACTGTCACACTGAGCGCTGCTGAAACGAACATGAGCAGAAGTTGCATCACAAGCACTTTAAATCCCTTGGTTTTTACCCGCTGCAAGCTTTTATAATTATTTCAGCACAGACGGCTTTCTAACGTCCCGTCCCTGCCTGGTATCTAGTTGTACTTGGCTTTAATAAAATTGGCTTAATTCTGAGCTACCTTCCGTGCCCCTGTACTCTAGGAACTGTGCAGTCATGCAGTCTCTCTCTGCTTCAGCAGTGATGTGTTAGTGCACAATACTGTGTAGTGTAACAGAGTCGGGGTGAGGGAGGGGGTCGATGCAGTGCTAGTTGACTAGCGCTGCATGCCATTTGCCTGAATATAGCACCATGGGTGGCACCATGCATGAATAAAACAACGATCTCTCTATCAGGGGGGCGATATCGCCCAGCTTAACAGTACGATCAGGTTACAAGGGCACTAGATTAGTGCCCTTCAATTACTGGCAATGCTTTGCAGCAGTTTTAAGGGAAATTCTCGTTGCTCTAATGCGTGTAAATTCTGATATTTTTATGTTTCCCTCTTACTCATTGCTTTTTTTTGCTCGCGAGATAGTGTCACCCATGGTCCTTGAAATTTCACTCATAAGTACACTGAAATCATGAAAATGTCACATATAGCTATCTGAAACTTTGATCTGTGCAGCTATGATCATGAGGGTGGCATGGAGGGCCCTCTGAAATGCAGGGGTGAGGCATGTAATTTGGCAGACATTGCATATGCGGCCCTCGCATCTCCTATGGCCTAGCTGCTAGCACGTTACTACACAGGCCCGCTGAAGTGCTGGAGGCAGGGTCGGACTGCTCTACAGAGCAACTAGGTAGTGCCCGGTGGGCTGGTCTGACAGGTCAGTGTGAGGGCTCTTTTTTTGGCTGTTTGTCGGCCTGTTTTATAATCTGCTGGGCCGGTTTTTATTATTTCCCTGATATTAAAATGAACATTGACTGCAGCAAACTCAAACTCTTCTATACCTTGGAGAACACCTATACAGTGTCTTTGCAAGTTCAAAACTGCTCCAGTTTGCAAACAGTGTCCACTGTTTTTGCTCTCTGGTTCACTTATAGGGGACACTTTTATTTTGGTGCCTGCGCCTAATTTTTTCCTAGTTAGACCCTGGGTGGAGGCGACCCCTGCCCAGCCATCCTCAAGAGGTGAGCAGTAAATCAGGGTGGCTCGGGCAGAACTGACATCTATTAAGTGCTAGGGTGTGAAATGCTTGCAGTACTATGGTGTATCACTCCACTGCTCGACTGATGGTCCGGGGGGAGGAGCAAGGCAAGGTAAATGATCCATAGGCGTGCAAGTGATGACTTCAGTTGACGGGCGCTTCCCGCTTTTCAACAGTGGGAAATGAGCTGCTGAAGAAACCTCATCAAGAGATTTGGCCTAGAGTGTGGTCCAGCGGAGGCATGCATGAAGGATCCTCAGAGGCCTCATCCTTCTAGTCTGGTGGGAAACCCAAGCATTGAGAGGGGCCTGCTGTTCTCAAGCATTCAAAACTGGGGCAGACCATCATTTGGAAGAGGAGGATGGTAAATAGTACTTTTTTATGCCATACAGGACTAAGCAGAAGACCATTCAGTGGGACCCCTCCTCACACCTGATGGCTTATAGTTGTAGCATGGCGAGAAAATGCTTTTCCAGTCTATCAATACTCTCCTTGTTGATATGTGACACAACCAGGGCTCGAGTCGGGGTACCACACGGGTGGACGGCATCCCCCCACTTATTTTACCGGGAGCTCGATAACTATAAACTGCAACTGAGTGCAAGCCACCTTTCGTGATGTAACTTCCTGTCGTGACGTCAGCATCCCCCCACTTCTTTTTTTAGGACTTGTACCCTGGGCAAACAGATGCGTTTGAATCTGCTATCATAACATGGAGACCAATATGGAGGCCCTCTGAGGCAGGGTTAAGAGGTGGAGTAGACAACACAGGCACATGGAGGGACAAAAGGTAGAGGTGGCAGAAGATGTGAGCGACCTTAAAACATTTAAACAAAGAGCCATAGCTGCCATAATCATTCTAGAAGACAGGATGGAAAGACTGGATAAAGTTAGGAGAATCAATTTTCTTAGCATTCCTGCTGATTCCCCCTTTTGAGCTGCTAAGGAGCCACAGGGGTATCATATCCAACGCTCTGATAGGAAAATCAAACAAGGAGGAGGAATTGCTATTGTGCACCGAGATTCCATAAAATGTACCACCTTTGACCTCCCTGACGTAAAAGGAGCAGAGTGTCTAGGCTTCTGCCTTCATTCACATGAATCAAATATCTTTTCTGGAGCTCTGATATATCGCCCTCCCGGTTCTCATAAGGAGTTTCTGGAGAGTTTTACTGAAGCACTCAGTAACATCATCCCTAAATACGCTAACTGTACTATTTTGGGAGATATAAATTTCCATTTGGACACGAATACTGACCCTAATACCAGGGATTTTCTAGAACTTCTTAATATGTGGGGGCTATCGTTATTAAACAGAGACCCTACTCATGAAGCTGGCCATACTCTAGACTGTGTTTGTACGAATCTAATGACCCTTAACCCCTTCCAAGCTCATGACGAGCTGGGCTCGTCATGGTGTAGCCTCCTCGCATACTGATGACGAGCCCAGCTCGTCATGTAACATGGGTTTTTTAAAATCTCAGCATACGGCCGTAGTTACAATAGCGCCCATGAGGTTAAGGCAAATAAACCATGCCCTCAGATATGGACCGATCATATGCTTAATTCCTTTGGAACTAACCATAGCAAATGAACCAGCGAACAAAAGGCAGCAGATAATACCTTCCCAAAACAAATACAATTGGAATAAAATTAGTCAGGACCCGGACTTTCAGGATCTTGTGTAAGAGGGAAAACCTACCCTGACGGGAGACACAGAGGTAGATAATGAGATCTTTAATAATTGGATCACGACAAGTCTAGAATTAATTAGTACTAAGGGATTAAAGAGCATGTCTAAGAATGAGAAAAAAATAGCACTCTGGTTCTCACAATCTCTTAGAGAGAAGCGTGCGGAGGTTAGACTATTGGAGAGGAAGTGGAGGCGCTCATACACAATAGAAGAACGACGAGTCTATAAAGAAGCAAGAAATCAATACCATGCGCAGATTAAAGATGCCAAAAAAGTATTTTACTTTGAGGCAATTTCGTCGGCACAAAATAAGCAGAAGGAGATCTTTAAAATAGTGGATGACTTCCTAAATCCAAAGATTACAAAGCAAGACATCCCCCCCTCTCAGACCCTATGTGACTAAATTGCAAACTATTTTGAGGCAAAGGTCCAGGAGCTCACAAAAGCTTTCCCTACACCATTGAAGGGATATGAAAAGGGAACATTAGATCCAGATATCAGAAGGGCTGAGTTGAATGAGTTTCTTCCAATTAGTTTGGAAGACAGCCGACAGGCAATCTTGACCGGAAGATCCGGATCTCCTTTTGATCTGTGCCCCCCCAAGGTATTACACTCTTTGATTGATTTAGTGAACCCGATTATTAATGACATAATAAATTCCTCCCTTGCATCAGCTACAGTCCCTCAGGAATGGAGGTTAGCGGCGGTTAATCCTCTGCAGAAGAAAGCGCTGGCTGATCCCTCCATTCTATCAAACTTACGGCCAATCTCATTACTACCGTTCCTCTTTAAGCTCACAGAGGCAGTTGTAAATAAACAACTGACCAAATTTCTGGAAGATGAGGACCTTTTACATCATAACCAATCGGGTTTTAGAGCCTCCCACTCCACGGAATCAGCTCTCCTTTATACAACAGAGACACTGAGGGCCGCCATAGATCAGGGAGACAGGGCTGTCCTAGTTCTCCTGGATCTGTCAGCGGCCTTCGACACGGTCTCGCATGAGATGCTGATCAACCGTTTAGCTACGGTGGGTGTAGGGGGCACTGCCTTGGCATGGCTGGAAAATCTCCTTGTGGATAGGAAACAGATTACTGTTCTCGGACAGTATCTATCAGCCAAAAAATCAAATCCCACAGGTGTGCCCCAGGGATCAAGGCTAAATCCGGTGCTGTTTAATCTATATATGACACCTTTAGTCGAGCTAATAACATCATTTAACATCAATACAGTATCATACGCGGATGATACTCAGCTCATCCTAGTATTAGGCAGCAAGTCCAAAAGAGCAGAGGAAAATCTTGGAAATTGTCTTACTGCAACCTTCAATTGGATGAAGGCTAACCATCTAAAATGCAACACGGGCAAGACTGAAATTCTCCCTGTGGGTTCCCAAAATCTGTTTTCCCCTCAGATGTGGTGGCCCCCAAATGAGGAAATTCCGCCCAAAACAGTATTCTCTGCACGTAATCTGGGAGTCAGATTCGATGAAAAACTCTCTTTTAAACAGCAAGTGGTTGCTGTGGCAGGATCTTGCTTCAACATCATTCGTGGACTTCGAAAGTTCTTTAACTTTCTCCCTTTGGAAGCAAGGAAGACAGTTGCAGTGGCATTAATTTCATCATGCTTGGACTACTGCAATAGCATATATGCAGGAGTGAATAGAGCTACCCTGCATAGGCTGCAGGTTGTCCAAAATGCTGCTGCACGCCTGGTGTTAAATCTTCCTAGGAGGTCTTCTGCCTCTGCTGCCCTAAAACAGCTACACTGGCTCCCCATACATAAGCGAGTGCTTTTTAAGATAGTGGTAATCACCTTTAGAGCGTACACAAAAAAGGGCCTAAATATCTGCTCTCACGGTTCAAGCCGTACATACCAGCTCGGAACCTGAGGTCATCAGATATGTGTCTCCTGACAGTCCCCAGATTCAGATTGGCCACTAAAGGAGGAAAGTCCCTGGCCGTTCTAGGTACCAAGGCCTGGAATAAACTCCCACAAAGCCTGCGGCAAATTCCCACTGAGAGCGAATTCAGGAAAGCCCTGAAGACCTGGATTTAGAGCCTAGACTAGCAAACTGCTAGTCTAGGCTCTAAATGACACTCAGGTAATATGATGTGAGTAGTTTTTCCGGCCCACCATCTAGGCTACGGACTACAGCGCCAAGATGCTCCTTGGAGCGATAGAATGCGCTTTACAAAAGCTGTTTCACATTTACATTTACATTTACAAGGAAGAGGTTGGGAGAAGTGATGACAGACATTCTGAGGCTGCTACTAGAGGTTGGAACAGCCACAGAAGTTAAAGCCTTTCTGCTCCCTTATAAACTAAGGAGCCCCACGGAAGGGTCTAGAGTCATGGTGATGCCTGTGTTTGGCTCATTGGAATGAAGGGATCAGGTGTTGTGGGCGACTGTGCAAAGAAGCTGTGTGAAATGGGAAGAGAATAGGCTGCTGTTTTTGTGGCCATGAACCTGAATACACTGGTCGGGAATAGGCTCTGATAGACATCGATCAGGCCTTAGCACCGAGGGGCATTACTCCATCTCTGGCATGCCAGATGAGACATTAGAGTAGACCTGGAGCGGAAAATATATGTGTTCACCTACGTGGAATCTGGAAAGTCTTTCTTGACAGGCTGGTCCTTGATGATGTTTGATGCTGGGCAGATGTTGGGAATGGGGTGGCGGCTCTCACGGTCCCTCTGGGTCCAGTAGTCCTAATGTCCATTGATCATGGAGCTTGAGGGGTTACTTCTCTGGGAGTGGGGATGTCAGAGAATTCTAGCTCTTTGTGTCACTAATCTTTTATCACTCTGCTGCCCCTTTCGCCCTCCGGATGCTTATCGGCACTGCCGATCTTTAGGTAGTAGGGCTGGACTTGTCTGAGAATGCTCAATCTAAGGGCATGATTACGAGTTTGGCAGACGGGGTTACTCCGTCACAAACATGACATATATCCCATCCACCAAATTATAATTTCATTATATCCATTGGAACTTGTAATATCATGGATGGGATAAAGGTTACGTTTGTGATGGAGTGTCCCATCTGCTAAGCACGTGATCAGGCCCTAAATGTTTATGCGGTTATGGTCTTTGTGGAGTGAATTAAGCTCTAGGTGCGATTGCATAAAGTGGTGCTATTTTGGTCACACTTTTTGTTTAATTTTCAAGAAACAATTTTAATCGCTCAAAAAAGTACAGAAACAGAAGCGAAGTTGTCCAACTTTGTACAGATCTCTTTCTAAAAACTCTCATTCTGAATGGCACCAAAGCTGTTCAGTTTACAGACAATCTAAACTCAGTGTGTCTGAGATCAGCAGAACAGATAACAAACTATCCACTGGAAAATCCAGGGGCCTCATTTATGAAAAGTGACGCATCGCTGCGTGAAAACAGCGATGCGTCACTTTTCACTGCGCACTCCTTGAGACACCAATGATGCGTCATATTTAATGTATGACACATCATGTCGCAAGGACTTACAGATACGTCAGTATTTCTGACGTATCTGTAAGCGCAAAAGTGACGCATTGCTGGAGTGTGTCACAAAAGTGACGCAACTCCAGCAATGCGTCCTTTCACATGGGGAAAGCCCCATGTGAAAGGGCTTGCGTCAGTCTTACGCCTGCTGTGAGGCAGGCGCAAGATTTTGACGCAACAGCATCCTAAAAGTGACGCAGTGAAATCTCATAGATTTCACTGCGTCACTATTACGAGGCTTTTTGCGGGGGAACGCCCCCTCTGCATACATTATACCTGACGCAGGTATAATGTGGCGCAGGGGTTTAAAAAGTGACGCATCTACCTAGATGCGTCACTTTTTAAATATGGCGCAACAAGGCGCATATTTTACGCCGCTGGTGCGTCACAAAAAGTGATGCAACGGCGGCGCAAAACTGACGCAAGGCCTCATAAATAAGGGCCCAGGAATTTGAACAATTACACAAGGTAAATAGAATTGTATGTGCCACTGCTTTTCTTAGACCCCAGTGTATGGAGCGCAGAACTTCCATACTTAAAGAGAGTAAACTGCTGTACCGTGGTGCAAGATTCAAGGCAATGCCCAACCCTTGCCCATACTGATTAAAGACATGGAAGTACAGACAATAATAACACAAATGGAGATTGCAGTTCCAAGTGACAGTGGAAGTTTAGGCTAATACTAGTTTTCCTGACCCTTTTAAAGACTGAATAAAGATTGAATATTCTTTAAGAGATTAGCCACAGAGAAAGTTCAGTGTCAAGGACTATTCGTATATGTGACTGGTCCGAAAGAACTGTAAATTTAGGGTCAAGCAACAGACAGTCACACGGGGGTTCTGGCAATATAGCGACCGGACACTGAGTTCAGTAGCACTTGTCAACACTATTATCACTAATACATAATTCATAATTCACGCCTTCGCGTGGACAGGGAGCTCTGTAGGTTTCAGAAAACCAGCAGTTCCCATAGAAGCGCCCCTGATCGGACACTGAGTCAGCATTTGCCAAGAACTCTTGCTTGGCAAAATTCAATTCTGTAACATTTACTCTAGGGACAAATAGTTAATGATGTTGGTGAAAAAGGTGCATTTGTATCTATGTTTATTAATCACATGCACGTGACACAACCGGAATTCTGTGGATTGTTTATTTTTAGAGCTATGATGGTCTCAAATGTACGAATAGGCGCTGCTTTAAAGAGAAGTGTAAACACCTGCAAATATAGGGCGCGAATCACAAGCATATTGATGTGAATTACTCTTGTAGCACTAAATTCCAGGATTGATCTGGGAGTACTCCTGGTTTACTCTTTGATTCAGGAGTAAGCCAGGGGCGCTGCAAGAGTTATCAATATGTTTGTGATTGGGGCACATAATTTTTATGAAACTAGAAATGGTGACCTGTGATCCCTGGAGGAAGGTCAATGAGCAAAATTAAATCAGAAGTCTCGAAATATGAAGGGAAAGGAAGGGGAGCGGTGTGGCGCAGAGTCCAGAGCGGCTGACCCTGGAGCACGGGGGTCACGGTTCGATCACAGGCTTCAGCTCATCATCATGTGACTCTGGGCAATAGCTCGGGGGATCTCCCTGACGGCCCCCAGTGCCTTGAAACCTTAAAGGGTGATTCGTTTCCCGCTTTACAAATAGGAATGTATTTATTTTAAGTGGAGTGTTATTTAGACAGAACAATTACACCGCACTCACCAAGAGGTGAATGAAAGCAGCAGAGATTCAATATTGAGTCCAAAAAATGACCTGTGGGTGGTACACTTTGATTTATGAAATAGTATGTCATGTTGCTGGCTAGTGACGTTTACTGTGATAGCGATGCTTGCGCTCTTCCTTCGCAGGCCTTTGATAAACTGGGAGGCATCGAAGCTTACCTCAAACTCCTCAACGCAGAGGGCCTGAGCCTGCCTGTCCTGGCTTCGAGGCACGAGGAGCTGCAGAATGAGATCAAGGACTGCACCACAGGCGCCCTGCAGAGGGGGGAGGCCCTGGTCGCCAAGGGTGCCCCCAGGTGAGTGGCAGTGCATGCTGTTTCACCATCTTGCACTCTCGTGCAGTGTGATTGTTCACTTACGCTTTAGTAAATGAAGGCTACACCTTTCAGAACTTACAATGTCATTTCTTTAAATAGTCAGCTAAATATTTACCTGACATAGATTGAAGGAGTACCTCCGAAAATGAAAGTATATAGAAAGGTGAAGTCGAATATATATGACTTCAAGTACTTATAATATGCCCTGTTCATTTTAGAATTTGGTCTCACCAGTTTCTATGTTGTTTGAAAAGTAGAAACAAACTTTTTTTAAAACAGGTATTTAAGCAATGTTTTGCTGGTACAGTATCATACCTTTTAAGCATAATAACATTACTGCCATGTGAGTGAAAGTAAATAGTTTAGGGTTTTTGTTAAGTGTCACTAACCCCCCAATTCTTTGCCTCGGAGCACTGGTGTGGGGACAAATGTGCAAGCGGCAGGAATGAGTCCCACCCAGGCCACCTATTAACTCGTGGTGTCGCTGTATCACTGAAGATTTCACACTTATGTCAAAGCATTAAGCATGCAGAAGTCCAAAGCCCTGTCGTTCAGGGTGGGCCAGCCAGACGCATCTGACCGGTAGAGCTAGGATAACGCTCTGAAGTGCTGCCCCTGGGATAACAAGATTATCTCAGTGCCACGGTGAAAAGGTGCACCCTACAAGGATTTTCTGAATTTGAGGTAGTCCTTTTTCAAGTCTCAGGAAGATGGGTTGTACTTTCTAGAGAGAGGATCCCTGGTAAAGAAAGGAGCGGCCACCATATCTTTTCTATCTGAAGGATGAGGTGACCGCTGACCTGTGAGTTCCATTTGGTCGATAAGGTGCAATAAAGCTAGTAACTCTGTTCACAGTTCGGGCATGTAGTGCTTTGTAAACAATACCACAACAATATGTTTTTGAAAACAATTACACCAATACCTCAATTGTCACACATTTATTACAATCGTGAAAACGAGAAATCGTTGCTTACTTTCTCAGAGCTTCTGCATTCCAAACACTTTCCAGAGGAAAACTACAGGGTACATGCTCACAGATACAATTAAATTAGGTGATATGTCACTCAACTCCTTGTGCCTGATGTGATACTTTTGCTTCCAGCCTGTACACATACTAAAGAACATGACATAAATCGTATATCGATACATGTATATTAAGCAGGGTGGCCACCTTGATTCTAGTCATCGCGGATACTATAGCCATTCCTGAGTGTTCATGTGCCAGCCGAATGCATTGTGTTTATGTATATAAAGCAGTGGAAGTTGTTAAAAAGATCGCACATCCTACTATACAACAAGTATATACGTGGGTAATTGAGAGATGCAATCAGTGACAGGTACGCAACATGGTGCTAGTTGATTTCAGACACCGTACTACCAATGGTGTCAAGAGAGAGTGATGGAACCAAAAGGCTAGTGCTTATAACATGTGTACAAAGAGATATCAAAGCACTCAAAAAATTGTTAGCAGGTCATTAGAATTTTATTCCAATAAGTTAAGGTCAGGAAGTGTTCAATCCTGGTTCTGTTTATTGTTAAAGGTCTTCATGTGACAAAGTGACATCAGAAGGTACAGCCAACACGTTTCGTCACTTGTCTTCTTCAAGGCTTTTATCATAGTAAGTGTCAAAATGATTTTAAAATTATCGTATGTCAATGGATGACGAGTCCCTGATTACTTCTCCAAGTAAGACACTGTCTGCTAGGTCAGCTGGGAGCCCAAAAACTAAGCAGTTGGTTCACAAAAAGATTTTTAGTTTAACACTTCCAAATTTGAAGGACTCTGGGCCAGTCCGTGAGGTCTGTAGGTGTGAATTCAATGTCCTGATTTAATGAGCCAATGTACAATTAAATCTTATAGGTCATAGGAAAGGGGAGAAGACGGGGGCATAGTTTCCAAAGGACAGGATGCAGAAGGTCCATAAGTTGTAGGAAGTGTGATAAGCTCCTAGTCACGGTGCGAAGTCATCCAAAAAAGTGGCATCCTTGAGGACATTGCCTGACCGTAACTTATTGGACTAAAATTCAAATTACTAGATCACACTTTTTGTGTCCTGTGATTCCTCTTTGTACTGATGCATTGTGGTTGCTATATTCTTGGTTTACTTCAATTGAACAAATTAAACTAGGATACCTGATAGCATTGGCTTATAGGTGAAAAGCTGCACTACTGTTAAACTGTCATTCACACATCGCAGGCTGCCTCATTGAATCCTTTCACTGTGCAGATGGTTACCTACTGCTGGCTGCAGTCTTTAAGCTCTCAGCAGGATATAGCGGCAGAAAAGTGCAAATTTAGCGGCACAAAAATGTACATTTAGCAGCACAAAAATTTAAATTTAGCGGCATTATTGCGGCACTTTTTTTACCCGTAATCATTCCTTTTCAGCCCTAAATCAATGGAACCTGTTTTAGCAGCCAAAAACACCCTGGCATTTTCAAACCGTGATTCTTCTTTTCGAAATCATAATAATTATGATTTAGAAAAGAAGAAAAGGGGAGAAGAGTTTAATGGGAGGTTGATTTTGCAGGCACTTTTGTAAAAATTGCGGCATTTTTACAAAAGTGCCGATTTCAAGGGCACTTTTATAAAAATCGCTGCATTTTTACAAAAGTGCCGATTTCGCGACAAACCGCGAAATACTGGAGGGTCTGTCTCAGTGCTTTGAAACTGTCTCGAACCACTGATATATTTGCTTTCAATAACAGGGAAAGGGTGATGCATCTTTATTTTCATTGTGTTGTGCAAGGCCAGCTGCAAGTAACTAAGACAATTAGAACTTGCAATGTCAATTTTGTACAGTTCTAATTGGGGTATTAACCCCTTCGGTGCTGCGGACGGCCCCCGCTCTCCCAGGTGATGGTGGGCGTGTACGGAGGATGGCCGGGGGCTGTCTGAACCCCGCCCACTTATTAGAATGCCTGCACCGTAGAGGAATTTGCGCCTTGGTCAACGGGTTGAAATCCTAAAGCCTACATTTTGCACAAAGCAAGCTTTGGTATTGCTAAAAAGCATGTGTAGATTTGCTCAATAGTTCTCGTGAGACAACTGACTGGTAACTAAGCGTTCGCTGTGTTCTGCAGGGCAGGTTTAACAGACTCCGCATGTCCCAAAACTGGAACTCCGATGTCACAAAGTTTTAGGAGTTCAACAGTTCTTGCAGAAGCAATTCCTTGCAGTAAGGAATGTCCAATTCCATCTCACTTTAGGTCTCAGATACAGACAGCTGAAGGTTTTTTAACTCTCGGCTACAGAGACTGCTTTGGCAAACCTATTGTTTCCAATACATAACATATACTAAGATAGATCTTTATGTGACCATTTTGCTCATGATTGGCAGGCTTTGTTGCCTATCACAGTTATAGGCTCTAAATTATGTGGCTTGCTCCCATATTCTTGTGTATATCCCATGGAGGAACATTTTGGTCTCAAAGTGTTCTGATTGGATGAGATGCATCCTTCCAATCCTGATCTGAGGGTACTGTTTTTTTTCTTTTCTGGCCAACACTCTATCAGAGTGCATATGTTTACTCTCTTCCCTACTTGTTTCTCTGCACTTTCTTTTTCCTTCCCCATCCTCCACTCCCTTTTTTGCACATGTTTTTTAGTTTATTTTATTCATGACAATCAAGCAGCTGCAAAGTGGTACTTTTTAATACTGATGCGTACTTATGTTTCGCTTTATTTATTTATTTTAATTTACTGTTCTGCCGTGGCTGGCTGGCATGTTAAAACGGCAAATCAAAAATGGCCACTCTGTGTCACAATGCATGTGTCATGGTCCATATTTCACACCTTGGAATGGGTTTTCTTTATTAGAAAACCCTTCACAAGATTACACGCCATGCATGAGCATGTGTCATGATGCATATGTTCCTTTGCACATGGCAATGAAAAGAAAATTGGCAAAGGCAATATCCCTGACATTTAGAGCTGAGACCCGTTGGATGTGCTAAGGCTTGCTAGTGTAAGCTGTGGGCGACAGTAAGCATTACAGTAGGATACCTAAGTGCCTGCTTGATAGAACTTTTACCCGATGGAATGAACGAAACTTTCTGATTGGGGGAAATTAATATTTTCCCGGGGAAATATCATTTTAAACATGGGAAAACATTTCCCCTACATAAGCCACATTTGCATTTTAAGAAGACAGTGACAGCCAGGGAGCGAAGATTTCAGTTTGCAGTCTGGGCCGTCATGATGAGGATCATTAAAAGCAAAGAGGTGAAGGCATTTGGACGTCAGCAGAGCATGTTTCAGCCGAGTCTCAAAATAGGCTGACGGCTGCAGAGTAACGTGCTCTGGGACCATGTCTACATTCTGTACATGCCACAAACATGAGCGGATTTCACCCTCCCTGGTACTTGTGTCTTCTCTGAAGTACTGGCGTCACTTTCTAAGGTGCCTATGTCTTTTGTAAAAAAACAACTTGATTTGTGCAATGTCCCAATTTTGGTACTAACATCTGGTCCTGCTTTTTGATAGCAGTGGCAAGTCTTATCTGTGCCTCTCTGTCATTTTTGGGCGTATATAACGAGACATTCTTACCAGGCATGCAGGCATTAATGTTGCACCGTGCTGCTGGGCGTTCCTATTACACCCACAATCACCTAATGGCACAGGGAAGTGCAATAGATAGTCGAGTATGTCTGTGCTTGGGTGGGGAGATATGGTATGGTGTCTACGCGGCTGAGGTGAGGTGATTTAATCCAGGCCTCTGCATTTGTCTGGCGATTCTGGGAAAATTACGGAATCTTTTTAGTCTAGTTTTAGTTAGTCTGAGCAGTCCTTATTGCAGAAATGAAAGATGTCTGTCAGAGTCTGCAGAAGAGTCTAGATTCAGAATCAGGGTCTCTCTCAAGGTATCCCATGATTTGTCCTAAGACCTTAGATATAAATTCCTATCCGAGATACATTTCTTACTAAGAAACAAATCCAACCCAGCAATAACAGTAAGCATCTTCAAGCCCGAGAACCGAGTTCTAAGGACAAAGGTGCAATCATGCAACTCTTCCTCAACGCAAGAGACCACACAGAACCCTGATGTAGAGGTTTTTGTAGTGCGCCCATGTTATAATAGAAAGATTGAAGGTGAAAATAAAGACAATCAATAACATATTCCTTGAGGAGTAGAGAGACATCTACAACAAAGGGATATAATACCCATCGAATGTGTTCCTTTGTTGCATTGCTTTGAGTTGCGTTTGTACAAGGAAATTCGCTCTTCAATCCAGATCCAAGGCAAGTCGCACCAGGGAAGAGCCGATAATCTCCAGCCAAAGGCAAGCTGCACAGTCTCATATAGGTAAAACGCTGGCCACCCTATAGCTTGAGAACCTTCTGTTCCTCACTGTATTATTCCATATGGCACATATCTTTGCAAGATTATTTTGCCCATTGCATAGTGCATACCTTGGTGCTCCCTTTCGAAGGTTGGAGGGACTGGTTGCCAAGCATGTCTCATGCCTAAATAGTGTGATCACTGCCTAGACGTGTAGCCATGTGGCATGAACTATGAAGCATCTGTGTAAGTGAGCATGAGACTTCTATGTTTATGAAACCAGGACACTTTCCAGCTTCTGCCGCGCTCACGGTACTTCTTATCTAAGTTATGAAAGTTCATAGTGCCAAGAAGCTCCATGCGCCTCAGTCTTGCTTCACTAAGGAATTATGCACAAATAGCTTCTTCATATATTGTTAACCCTTTCGCTTATTGCTTGGAAGTTACGCAAAATATGTTCTGGGAAACTCGCATCATGTGCTTCTTCTAGGCACTATCCATCCTCTCCTGGGTGCCTAGGTGTTGTCCTTGCATGGAGGCACTAGATGAAATGTTCATAAACAACCCACTACGCCCAGGTTATTAAAACATGAGATATTTCATTTAAGTACCCCCCTACCTCATTAGGAGCCCTGCAGATGAGAGGTAGGGCCTCTGACAAATATTACAGGTGACCTGCCTGAACTCCAAACATTAGTTAGCATTGAGATAACGGGGTTACTCCCTTGTCTGCCTGGAGTATAAACAGTGAACTGCCAGGTGTGGGTGGCAGATTGGTGCAGGGCGAGTGTGCTTGACATCAGAGCAGGGATGAATGGAACAACAGCAGTCTGTACATGCACCCACAGATCCATCAGAGTCATAGGAAATAAATATGACATTCATATTGAAGCATAATGAGGCAACTGTGCTCACTGAATAATATTTGTTCCATGAGGTAGCCAAATGTGATATTACATGTGAATGTCAGATATGAATGGTAAAGCAGACGGTGGAGTCCTTACAGAGTCCCCCATGGAAGGGTGTAAGTGAAATGGAATTAATGCTGTGCCCAGTAGAGTCTGTGGTATGTACATCTCATTTGCATGGTTTGAATAACAAAAGAATGTTTTAAACTCAAGGAAATGGCATACAGAAGTGTTCGTTTTTCAGCACTGTGATCAGTATGTTCGGCTATGGGGTCTTTGGCCACCAGGCATATAATGAACAAGCCATTCAGGCCAGAGAACGAGAAGACACTAGTTTCCAGAATATAAAAGTTTGAAAATTGGGGCTCTGGTATCATAGGAGGTGCCTAAGAGATCAGATCGCCTTAGCCCATTGCAGAGAGAGTGAGGCCGCATTGTCGTGTTACCCCTTAATGTATTGGGGGGACACCTAGTATATTAACTATGCGCAAAATAGAATTGCAGCCTTTCTGGGCAAAGGGAGAGCTGACCGGTGTCTCCCACTCTGCCCTACCTGATTAAAGCGTGAGTGGAAATGATTCTTCGAGTCAGTCAAACCTGCACGAGAAAACACGGGGGGGTGTCTCACTTGTATTTATACTTCAATCGCTTTAGATCACCTAAAGTGTGTGACTCCAGCTGGGACTAACAGATGAGGAAACCCCTCGGCCTTATGCCATTGTGCAATTGAAAGCTGTAATTCCCACTCAATACACACGATCTAGTATCGTCTCCGAGCACCTCCATGAAATGCGGCGCTCCCCTGCTCGTTTTGTACTATATAAATACCAATACGTACATATATAGCATAAGCGAGCCTTCGATTTCTGCAGAGGTATCTGGTGTTTGAAAGAAACTATACAAGCATTCTGACATCTACGTGTTCTGTAGTACAAAATGCACACCTCACACTGCAGCATGCTCAGAAGTGGACAGAAAATTAAATGGACCTATATGTTCAGGTGGGGTTCAAAAGGTTTTGCACCCGCGGGATACGCAGGGATCGGCGACAGAAACCTCGCTTGTCCATTGAAACTGAGAGCGCTGGGGGTGGCTCATGCTCTGTGGGACCCTTGTTGATGGATCTGTAGTTATTACCCCTCGCACCAGCGGGGATCGCTGACCCCTCATTGGACACCGGTCCGCTAAGCTGCAAGCTACCCGCCTTTGGCTCGCAGGCAGGAGGCAGCCTTGGCCCGTCTTTCCTCGGTTGGAGTGCCCTGTACGATGTTACTGGGTTTGTTTTCAGATCTACAGGTTCAGCAAATGTTATTTCTGTACTGTGCCTGTGCTACAAAGTGTACTTTACTTCTGCTGTTTATTGTAATGTACACTGGACTCTGCGCACCACCAAAACATAGCTAAGTCACCAAGAACAACTTTCACGACGGGATGTAGGCTATCGCCGCCTGGATGAAAAGCAGCTGCCTCAAGCTCAACTCAGAAAAGACCGAATACCTCATCATGGGCTCCACCCCGTCCACCTGGGACAACTCCTGGTGGCCCTCAGCACTGGGAAACCTCCCTAGCATCACCATGAACCACCAGATCAACACCGTCTCACCGTCCTGATACCACACAGTCTGCCTGCTCTGAAAGATCTTTAAATAGATCCCCACTGAGTCCAGAAAGATGATCACCTACGCACTCGTCAGAAGCATAATCGACTAGGGTAACACTCACTACGCCAGCATCACCCAGAAACTCCTCAAGAAACTGCAGAACATCCAGAACGCCTCCGCCAGACTCATCCTCAACATCCCCTGCCAGAGCTACATCACCAGACACCTCAGAGATATCCACATCTCCCAGTCAACAAAATAATCCCCTTCAAGTTCCTCACACACGCCTACATGGCCCTACACAATGCAGGACCTGCATACCTCAACCACCTCCTTGCATTCCACGCACCCACCAGAGACCTCTGCTCCACCCAAATACTTCTGGCTACCGTTCCACGTATCCGCAAGACCACAGCCAGAGGAAGACTCTTCTCCTACCTAACAGCAAAGGCCTGGAACACCCAGTCCCCTCCCACAGTGCGTTGACACCCTTACGTGTGAGTAGTAGCCCTTTACAAGCAATTGATTGATTGATTGAAGAATTGTTGCAAAACACAAAAGAAATGGACAGAAAGAGACGAAAGCTGAAGTACATTTGGGTTCCTCTCAAGAAATGCTGGTGGATCTGGGGAAGAGTGAGCTACAAGGTGTGCTTATATCTAAGCGCCAATGTTATGTACGAAGGGCATGGAGTCTGCTGGTAGACAGTACAACCAAGGACTGAAGCAGGAAGTGGTATAAACAAAATGGCAGACTCGGTTAAGAAAACTGACTTGATGTGTCAAGTGGACATGCACGCTCCCCTCAGAGGGAGGAGAAGTGAAGAAACTTGTAAAACTATCAACAATTGGCCTCTGGCAAAAATGAATGAATGTGAGTTTCAAAGGGAGATTTTACCATACAATTCACTGTGAAATACGAAATAACTTGGAAAGAAAATATGAATAATAAAGAAGAGGCATTAAACAGACTATAACAGGACGTTTTGGCTTAAACAAGCATATATATATAGAACATGACGTTATGCTATTGCATTGTAAAAATAATTATTTCATGGAGTCTAAAGAGTAATAATCACAAAAGAGGAAATTAACGGACTTTTTAAAGAGCTAGAATCGCGATACGGACGGGTACAGATGTTTCAAAGAAAGGAACATGTTTGTAAGAAGAAACTGATGGCCACTGTGCCATATATAAAAGAGAAAGATAACAGCGATTTACCGTAATGAAAAAGCAAATATGTGATGAGAACAGACGGACGGCCAGTAGAGGGCGCTCCTTTTCTTCATCAGTTGGGCAGCATTTGGTTTATTGCCTCTGAAAAAGAAGTTATTTGACCTGGAGAGGGCAGAGATAGACCTACGTCTTGCTGGCATCTCTGAAAGGCTGCCTGTTACTGTTGGGTGAGAGCAGATCAAATGACAGGTTGGAATCTGACAGGCCACCAGAATAGAGGCCCGGTCGGTTACATGTTATATCACCTCCTAAATGCATGTATAAGTAGGGCAGAATCAGTCTACACTGCACAGGTCATCACACTGTGGGGTGCGCCCCGCCGGGGGTCCGTTGCTATGTTGCCAGGGGGGTGGCACAAATGCCCTATAATATGTAAATGAAGATAGTCTGGAGGCACACGTTTCCATAATATCTCTGTTTACATGTACCGGTCAAAGTGTATACAGTGTGTCAGCTGTGATTCTGAGCGTTCTGGTCGTGGGGTGAAGATACGGCTAAAAAGAACAAAAGGTGCTATAAATATGTAGTTGTTTTCCCCAAATTATGCGGGAAAGTCTAGATTGAACACCAAAATAAGGTAAAATAAGCAGCTCAATGAAGTTCTTTTTGTGATAGTATTACTTCATTATTTTGTCAGCTTTACACATGCTAACTCTGGGCAAAGGTATCCCCTAGTTAGTACCGGTTTAACACCCAAATACAGCAATAAGTAACAGAAAGGTGTAGGAGTTGTTTTTTTTCAAGCATATTATACGTATCAGAAATTGTGTTTACTCGAATCTAGATGGTGTTTACGCTGTTCTCCAACTTATGCAGAAGCCACAATATACCATGTGATGATTATTGCTGTTCTTCTTGTTCTAAATGGAGAATTGCGAGACTCATTCTAATAAAAAAAAGTGTGTTCCCAGAGACATTTCAACTGTTCCAGGCCATCGGTATACAATGTATCAATTTACGTGCTCAAATAAACTGTCAGAATGTCTGCAAACCCATATTGAATACTATCATGATAGAAAGTGTATTCTGTAGTAAAATGAGTCTTCTTTCTCACACCCTAATGGTGCATATCCTGAGAACCATGTACTCGTGTAAAGATGTATGAATGTCTTTGTCTAATGTCCGATAAAAAGAATGTAGATTTTTATGTTCAAGAGACCTTATTTCCCTGCCATTAGTAGGGAAATCTATGCCGGATATTCCTTAGAACTGTAAGGAGTGCTCTGTACCTATGATATGTATGCTTTGCTATTAAATTTACTTTTGGCTTGTTCTACGTAATTTGCCTCTTAATTCTTTATATAAAGCTTTGAAATTACAAACCTTGTCTGTCATTCTTATGAGAATGTTTAAGGATCTACGTCCAAAGATGGAGAACTAATTGGGGGTTTCCATATCCCTTGAATAGAGAATTTGAGGAGAAGAATGTACGATTTAAAAACACAACCTAGGCCCACATAGTTCGAAGCCTTAAGCCTCAGGGGACAAATTGCAAGTGAAAAGAAAAGAAAGATATTTTAATAGAACATCTGCAGTTGGTGTTATTCATGGAGAAGCGCGCTGGACTTGGGGAGGTAGAGAAAGAGTAGAGAGGAAGTCATTGAGGCTGTTGGAGCCTATCCCCTGATACAAAGTGAAGAGAAGGAAACAGAGAAACCAAAGAGAGAGACAGAAACAGAGAGTAAGAGTAAGATGCCTTCATAGATGAGCTCCTTACCATTAGACCAACCCCATATATCACAGCAGCTGCTCATTTTATCCAGCTGAAAACAGAATTTTAGGAAATTATTTAGGGAAATGTGGGGTGAAATATCTAGCTCACTATGGAGTGAATGAGTTGCTTTGCAAAAGCAAGGAAGCAGCAAGAGTGACAAGAGAGGTGCATGCATGGATGAAAAAGGTAGTGGATGAATATGGAATCAATATAACCCAGTGAAAGAAGTTGCAAAGTAATGCTAGGATGGGAATGGGAATTGTGGTCCAAGAAAGAGAAGGTCAAGGTGGAGCAGAAGAGAGAGGGATTAAGGAAAGACAAGGAAGGAGCTATAGGAAGAGTGGCAAAGGAGTATCCCTTGTGAGAGGTGCAGGGAGGAGCCTATGTTCTCATGGTCGCAAGAACACCTCTTTCATTCCACGAACACCTTTCCAAAACGTGGAGAAAATCCTTGAAAGTGGTACACCTAGATGGAACAGATTGTGATCATCTCTAAAAGTTTGGGGGAAGACTTGGATGTATTTTTTGGAATGGCGGTCCCAAAGAACTTGTGGGCAGAGTGCATAAGAGCAATTGATTGGCCAACAAAGGAACCGCCCTGGGAGGCAGGGACGAATGCCCCTTCGCCTATCGTTAAAACCAAATATGATGAGGTCAAAAAACACCTAAGGACGAAGGATTCAAAAAGGTGATGATTTAGCCCAAGTTTTTCAGAACCTCCCAAGAGTCAAAAGAGTTGGTGTGCACTTACTTTGATAGATTGATGCAGGTGTATAGGGAGCACAGCAGGATGAATGACCCCCTAGGAGATAACATTGGAGGGTTTCTTGTATCCTTTCTATTTAGACTAAGGCAGGAGATTAACAATCAAATAACCCAAGGTGTCCTTTGTTAGCAAAGCAAACCTGTTGACGAGAACTTACAATATGTGAAATATTGTAGTGACATGATGGAAGTGAAACAAAAAGGGCTAAGGGAGAAGTTCATGACAGCTCAAACTCAGTTGGCACAGAATGGAGGGGCTGAGGGAATTAAAGTTTTGTTTCAAGGACCTAAATTAGACCCCAGTTTTGGAAAGGCAATTCAAGGAGTCTCTCTAAACAACTGTTGGAATGTCCCATGAATAGGGCAAGGTTGAGGGAAAGTGGCACGGACCAGTATGAGTGCCCTAAAGAAAGTTACCCGATGCCATGTTTGCAACAAGGTGGGGCATTGGAAGATGTAATGCCATTACAGTCCAGACCAAATTGTGATAGACGTTCAAGGGGTGAATCTAGCAGGCCCGAGAGAGATTCCCCCAACACCTACACCTCCTACGGCTGCCACAAAAATCCCTAAAACTGGGTTATTGCCAAATTCCTTCAACCCAATGCAGATGCAAGGAGGTATCCTTGATCTCCAACAAGTCACATGGTAGCCCAAAATCTGATGATGTCACAAAGAGGTCTAGTCCCTATGATGTTCAAGGCCCCCTGAACTCAGACTCACTCAACAGACAACACCCACAACCTTGGGATCATCCTGGACAGCAAAATGACCATGAAGTGCCAGATCAACGCAGTCTCACCCGCCTGCTTCCACTCACTTTAAATTCCTCACAAGGTGTTCAGATGGCTCCCTGCCAACACCAGGAAAACCGTCACTCACGCCCTAGTCACCAGCCGACTGGACTACGGCAACACACTCTATTCTGGGATCACAACCCAATTCCTGAAGAGACTCCAGTCGATACAGAACTCAGCAACCAGACTCATCCTTGACCTCCCTAGACAGATCCACATCACCATTACCCCCACCTCAGGAACCTTCACTGGCTCCCCATCCAGAAGCAATGGCAATTGAAGATGCTGACACAACGCCCACAAGGCCCTCCAAGACCAAGGACCAGCATACATGAAACACCGCCTGAACTTTCAAAGACCCTCCAGACACCTGTGCTCCACCTCCCTTCCCCTCACACACACTCTCCACATTTGTTGGAGCCACAGTGGATGACAATCCTTCTCCTACCTCGCTGACAAGTCCTGGAACAACCTCCCACTCCACTTCCGAACAGCATCCTCACTCCCGGAAATCAGAAAAGAACTCAAGACCTGGCTCTTCGACTCATCCCAGAAAGAACCTAGCGCCTGGATACCCTCACAGGTGATTAGCTGTGCTTTACTAATCCAAGTTGATTGATTAAAGACTTCCATAAATTTCAACCATTACCAATGACGATGTTGAGCGGGAAGGAGGAGTGCGTAGTTGGTGCAGTCTGAAAGTAGATCTGAGTGGACCATATGTGTACGGAAATGTCAACGGACATCTCAAATCTTTCCTCATAGACACAGGGGCCACGCATGTAACAGTTAAAACAGTTGAGGTCCCTAACCTACCCTTTGCGGTAAAAGACTTCCAATTAGTAGGTATTACAAATCAACAGTTTACAAACTAAATTACTGCCCCTGTTTAGTAAAAATAGGAGACATCAGAGAGCAACATCAGTTTTTTATTAGTGTTTCTAGCCACGCAAACTTGCTGAGACGTGATCTTTTCTGCAAACTCAACTGTGTCGTCTGTTGCACACAGAATGGGGTTCAAATTGAAATATGCTTTCTCCTCTAAACATAGTAACATTGGCTCACACCCAAGCAACCTATTTGATTTACTTACAAGTCCCTAGTAAAGTAATTTACATAAACCTCCTAACAGGTATAAACCTTCCTTTTTAATACATGTAAGTCACCCCTAAGGTAGGCCCTGGACAGCCCAGGGGCAGGGTGCAGGATATTTAAAATGTAGGACATGTACTTTTTCATTTTACAAGTCCTGTTAGTGAAAAAGTCCTAAATTTGTTTTTCACTTCTACAAGGCCTATATCTCTCTTAGGATAAGATTGGAGATATACGGATTACATGTTACAAGTGTATTTCCTCATTGGGAAGTGCAAAGACCTGCTAATCTGATGTCTCTCGAATCATTATTTAAAATCACAAAATATGGTGAAGTCAGATGTGAAAT
Source organism: Lissotriton vulgaris (assembly GCF_964263255.1). NCBI lineage: Eukaryota > Metazoa > Chordata > Amphibia > Caudata > Salamandridae > Lissotriton > Lissotriton vulgaris. The sequence continues at coordinate 815,872,701 of NC_141687.1, read as the reverse complement.
TGCAATTCTGAAAATGGCACTTTTAGAAAGCTGGCATTTTCTTACTTTAGCCATTTGGTGCCTGCCACACATCTCTATTCAGTCTGGTATGGGTGAAAGTTGGGTTATGTGTATTCCCTTTAGTATTACATCTTTTTATTGAAAGATCATAGTACAACTATACCCCTGAAGATGGACGCAATCCCAAAGCAAATGTACCAGTGTACCTGTCTGACCACAACCCCGCCAGCACGTCGCCTCTCTAGATTGATCCATCGTGTGCAGCCGCTCAGGAGTATAGTACCAATAGGTTGCAACCTTACCGAGCATGTCCGTAAGCCCCATGTGACATGCAGAGTGTCGAGCTCTATAAAATATGCCCTCCCATTCCTTATGGCTGAGTACCCTCCCCAGTTCCCTCTCCCAGCGCGCCTTCCCCGCGCTATAAATATGAGTGTACTTAGCTTGTAACATATTGTATAAGTCCGAAATTAGTTTTTTGTCCGATTTGCGTGTGATCAACCAGTGTTTGTATGGCAGCAGCTGCCTGTCAGCCGTAGGACGTACATTTTCACTAAGTACCCAGTGTCACGCCTGTAGGTATCGAAGTCTCTCCGACTCTGGAAATCCATACTCCTGTCAGAAAACAGGAAAGGACATGACACCCTCCTCCGCGTACAGGTGAAAGAGGAACATACACCCAGCTGGCCTCCATCTCGCGTAGTCAGGGTTATCCATTAAGGGTGTGAGTGGGGACGGGAAGGTGGTGAGCTCGTGTTTGACAATGGTGCGGTCCCAAACTTCCATTGGAACCCTAGTGATATGCGAGGCATACAGATTGGGGGGGTCTGTGCTGCCTACGAAGGAAGGGAATCTCCTGGAGCGGGCGGCCCGCCACCGCCTGATCCTGAAAAAGCCAGTGCTTTTCAGACTCCCATCTGCACCACTCCGCAAGAAGGCGCAGTTGGGCTGCTTGAAAATAGAGGAACAAATCTGGGAAGCCAAGTCCCCCTCTCTCAGGGGGAAGTGTTGCCAGTCACAACTTTAGACGCGGTTTTCTACAGGTCCAAATAAATGGAGCCAGCTCTGACTGTGTCTGTTGGATCCAGCCCACAGGTGGCCACAGGGGAATGGTACGGAACAGATATAGGATCTGGGGAAGGATTGTCATCTTTACAGCCGCTACTTTACCCAACCAGGACAAAGGATAATGTTTCCACCTCCCAGTTCCTGCCTAATTTTCTGACGCAGTCGAGTATAATTAATGCTAACTGTGGCCGGGAGCGTGGGAGCCAGTTGGATCCCCAAGTACGGGATCGCATCTGCCGCCCAGTGGAAGGGAAATGATCCCTGCAAAAATTCCAGAGTGGATCCCTCTAAGGACAGATCCAGTGCCATTGACTTGCTCATGTTGACCTTAAAGCTGGTCGCTTGCGCAAAAGACTCCAGGTCTTCAAAGCATGCAGGCAGTGACTCTCTTGGGTGAGACAATGAGAGCAGGACATCGTCTGCGTAAAGACTAATGGTGGGAACATTGCCTCCGAACTTGATTTCCTGTACTCTCGGGTTAAGTCTCAACCTCTGTGCCAATGGCTCCATGTAGAGGGCGAAGAGTAGGGGCGACAATGGGCACACCTGCGTCGTGCCTCGTTCAATGGCAAACCGGGGGGAAATACAGCCATTAACTCGACTGTCGCAGTCGGAAATTTGTAGCATTTCATGATGTAGGTATGAAACTTCTCCCCCATCCCCACCTTCTCTAAACTCTTTCCGGGTAGGGCTAATGAACCCGATCGAACGCCTTCTCGGCATCGATTGCTAGCATCATGAATTCCCCTGGAGTACGTGTAGCTTTCTCCACAAGATGTAAGGCCCTCTTGGTATTGCCGGAGGTTTGGCGTTCCGGGATAAAGCCCGCTTGATCTTGGTCGATTAGGCCACCCATGTGAGGTGCAAGACGGGCCGCCAGGATTCCGGTGTATAATTTAGGATCAACATTAAAGAGAGATATAGGGCGGTATGCCCCACATAGCAAGCAATCCTTCCCTGGTTTAGGAATGACCACGATATTAGCTTCCAGGAGGTCCCTGGAGATCGCACCTGGCTCTGAAAAGGAGATAAAAAAGCTCGTAAGGAGGGGAGCCACCTGTGTACAGAACGTCTTATAGAAGCTCACGCGAAAGCCATCTGGCCCTGGTGTTTTCGCCAGTTTTAGGCGGGAGATAGCTGCAATGACTTCCTCCAGTCGAATGGTGTGTTCTAAGTGTTCTGCTTGGACTTTCGTGAGAGCTGCTGTGAATCAAAAAAGAACCCTCAGGCACCAACAAAGTTGGTGACTAGCTTCATCATTGGGTTCATTTTTTAGGGTTTGTGAATTAGTGCCCACGTGTGAATCAGTGAGTTAAAAGAAGAAGCAGCTATTCCCTATACTTATTTTAATAAAGGGATAGCTGACCTTCAATAAAAACAAAGTGTAAACAGACAACTAATGGTTGAGTGAATTTGAACCAGAGTGTCCTATATAGTCATCGTGGTCACGATGACTATATAGGACAGTCTGGTATAGGACACTTGACGTGGGTTATAAGGTAATTTACTCTTACCCGGTTTGTATTGCACCTGGTTTTGTCACTCTTCTGTTGTTTGATAAAGTTTATCTAAGGGGTACAAGAGTGACTGTCTGACCCTTTCTGTCCTGTTGTTCGATTATCCCTGCTCTCAACTCCAGGTGCGCACCCTACACACCAGAATGCGGCCCAGGCCGCACCCTGACCCCACCGCAGACCATTGCCGTAAGAACTCGCCAGGCCCCAGCCCTCCGGCCCGCTGCCATCGTCAACCGCTCTCCAGTGCCCACTTCGCCACCCTCTGACTCCCTGGGCCCACAGTCTCGCTCCTCAGGAGTCGCTCCGTCCGCCTTATCACTCGGGGGGCGTGCTTCATAGCCCCCCAAGCCTGGGCCCAACAGAAAGCTCTGCAGCAAGTTGTCCCCTGTCTCCTACCAGAGCTGTGCCGCAGCCTTCGCCAGCAACAGGGCTCTCCTCAACCCAACAGTTCAAGAGGGCCTCCCCGGCCTGCACCACAATGCTCCCTGCTCTTTCCTCCAGCGGCCTTCACACTCCCAGGGCCTCCAAAGAGCTACCGCCCTCCTCACTGGCAGACGGCAGGACACCAGCGCCACCACAGCCGTCGCTGAGGCCACACAGGCCAAGCAGGGAGCCCCAGCCAAGCAGCTCACATTCCGCTGCCTCGCGTTCCGCTGATATCGCGGGGCTCCTCACCGCCTGTGTCCTTCTCGCTAGAGGGAATGTCCCAGCCGGTCCGCCCACTCGGCTCTGCGGGCACAGAGTCTATGCTGCCCACAAGATGGCGGCCCGGGCGTGGCCTCCCCTCGTCACTCAAGGCCCCGGCCGCAGGAGTCTAACAATCTGCAGCCTTCCGGGCCACTGCAACCAACACCAGGGACCCCGCGTCCACGCTGTCACGTCCCGGTCTATCGGGCCGTCGCCGCACTCCCCCGGGTTCTCGCTGCAAGCCTTTCCGTCAGTGTTTCTCCCTTATAGCGAGCCCGCGGGGCTGGACTATTCCAAGTCGCGGACACAGGACGTCCCAGCCACGACCCCCGCCGACTCCAAAAGTTGCTCACGAGGCTCCCTGACAAAGGCGCCACGGATGCTTCGGCCGATTTGTGCTTAATTGGCTCGAAAGCCGGTGCTATTATAGGCCGTCGGCTGAGCTTCAGAGCTTTCCGTCTGCTCACGCCGCTATCTTGGCCACGACCCCCTTTGTATTCCCTTTAGACAGCCACACAGAAAGGGCTTATGAGTGACTTAATGGGCCACCCTTGGAGATGGGAGGAAGGAACCAGGCATAGCCTGTCTACAAACAAAGGGTAGAATACCCCTTGTAGTGAGTGTGGAGCCAGGGCAGGAAGGCAGGACCTCTGTAGAGTGCAAGTGTTGGAGCAGGCTGCCGCAATCCTGGACCCTTGGAAGTGGTCCAAAGTGTTTGCTCCAGCAGAACCAGCGCATCCTCTGCTGTGAGAGCAGAATCAATGTATCACCGCTGATGCAGGAGCTGGATTAGCGCATCACACCCAAAACCAGCGCATCACCTCTGGAAACACTGCTTCAGAACCATTGCATCACCGCCACTGCATGGAAAAGATAGACGCATTATCTCTACTTCACAAAGAAACCCAGCATGTCGCTTTTGAAACAGCCACATCTCAGAACTGCTGCATCGCCTTCAAAACCATCACATTGATGCCGTTGCTCGGAGAAAATGTACGCATGATCCAACTGAGTGGGGAACACCTACACATTGCTCGGCTGAAGACCAAGGATTAAAGTACTTTTGTTCAGCAGGCCTCACTGAGTCCCTGTATCTGGCCCGCACTCCATTGCGGTCGGCCTTAACCTTTGACTTTGTTCCGGTACAACCAGATATCCCATATAAGTGCTTATTGCTTCTAAGTGCTATTTTACAGTTTATTCATTAAACATTCATATCTCAAGTTCTACTCACTGGATTTTTGTTGTTGTGGTCTTTTTTTATTTATTACATTCAGAGCTATTTGTCTAATAGGGCGTGGAGCCTTTTAGTGTGGTATTTTCACAGTTTTACTGTTTGAAGTGTTGCACAAATACTTCACGCATTGCCTAGCTCCTTTGTACCAAGATGCCACAGGGTAATCGCAGGTTAAATTAAGGTCTGCCTGCTTCCCCCATCTAGGAATGTGGATTCTGCTTGACTAAGGCTCATTTCCCAGTCGATCTATAACCCAATTTCTAACATTGGTGATCAGCAATGAGGATAGGACTTGATAGCTGAGGTATGACTTGATGAGCCACCCTCGGAGATGAGAGAGAGGAGTCTGGCAGAGCCTCATACTTACACCTGAATAGGCTGCGTCCTGTCCGCACACAAAGGGCTGCATACCCCCTGTAGTGAGTCTGGGGCCAGGGCACGAAGGGAGGACCTCTGTGCACTTCAAAGCCTTCTTTGAAGTCTCCCACACTTCAACCAACTCAACTGGGTATAATTTGAATTTGAATTTAAAAACATTTATTGAGCGCTCTTATACCAAGCGGTTTCATGGCGCTTTGGAGATTACGACCAGCAAACAGCAGCAGGAGAGGACATACTAGGTGGCAAAAGCACTAGAAAAAAGAAAGTTTTCAAATTTTTCTGGGACTCTAGATAAGAGGGTGAAGTTCGGAGCGCCAAGGGGAGGGAGTTCCAGAACACCGGTGCAAGGGCCGCAAATTTCGCCCCGCCAGCTTTCTTTTTCTTAAAGCAGGGTATGGCCAGGAGTGCCATGTGAGTAGAGCGGAGTTCTCTGCCCGGTAAGTAGGGACTGACAGCTGAGCAAATGAACTCAGGAGCAGTGCCCATCCTGGCCTGGAAGGTGAGGCAGCCTAGTTTGAATAAGGACCGTTCTCTCACGGGCAGCCAGTGCAGTGCCTTCAGCAATGGGGTGGCTCGATGAAATTTGGGCAGTCCATGAATCAGGCGGGCAGCCTAATTCTGCACTAGCTGCAAGCGGTGTATGGCGTAGGCCGGCGCGCCGTTGTAGATTATGTTTCCATAATCAAGGCGCAAGAGCACCATAGCCATTACAATAACCTTTAGCGCCGGAAGGGAGAAAAAGCGGGATATTTTCCTGATTATCCTGAGGGAGAAGAAGCAGGAAGATACCACCGAACTGACTTGGGAGTGCACAGAAAGTTGAGAGTTAAGCAGAATCCCAAGGGTTTTAACTTTAGGGACCGGGAGTGGGGGGGCACCGAGTGATGAGGGCCAGAAAGATGGAGACCATGGACTGCAACCACCTCCAGTCAAGACCAGCTCAGTCTTGTCTGGATTAAGCTTGAGGTGGTTGCAGTTCTTCCAGTCCTGAATGAATAACATAACAGTTTGAACATTCTGAGCGGACGAGGGGGAATGAGAAAGATTGAAGATTAGTTGGAGGTCATTGGCGTAATTGAACAGCGTGACCTCCAGCTGCTGTAACATAAAAATGAGGGGGTAGATGTATAAATTAAACAGAAGGGGGGAAAGTGATGAACCCTGGGGGACGCCACACTCCACCTTACGGGAGGCGGCAGTGAAGCCAGCAAGGTGGACCGCTTGAGCCCTGTCGCACAGAAAGGACTCAAGCCATGAGAGGGCTAAGCCCTCTATGCCCGCCGCCCTGACACCGGTGAGGAGGATGGAGTGGTCCACCGTGTCAAAGGCGGCGGACAGGTCCAGGAGGATAAGGGCCTGCGGGAGATTGGTGTCAATGCCCTCGCGAAGTCCATCCATTACTGAAATCACTACCTTCTCCGTGGAGTGTAGAGGTCGAAAGCCCGCCTGGCGGGGAGAGAGGCAGTGATTTGCCTCCAAATGGGTGCTCAGGGTGTTAGTGACATGGGTTTCCAAAACCTTTCCCAAGTAGGGCAGCAGGGAAATGGGACGGTAATTGGAAGGGGATGAGGGATTGGCGCCAGGTTTTTTCAGGATTGGAATTACAACCGCTGCTTTGTGAAAGTTGGGGACAACACCATTGCTAAGCGAGTCGTTAAGGAGTGTGAGGGGAGGGGCAGGGCAAGCCAGGAAAATTTCTCTGAGGACGTGGGCGGGGCCGAAGTCCAGAGGAGAGCCCGATTTTACCCGTTGAAGCAACGGAGGGAGTGAATCCATGGTCAGCAGAGGAATACTAGTCAGTTTAGAAGCGGTGGGTGGGGGAGAGGGGTTAACGAATGTTGGTGAAGGGAGGGGTATATTGATTTTGATCTTTGCAACCTTCTCAATGAAGAATTCATTGAGCGAGTTGCATAAATGCTGGGAAGGGGGGATCGTTGCCGTGGCTCTATCGGATGAAGCTAATTCGTGAACAGTGGCGAAAATTTCTTTGGACTGGGACTCTGCCGCTAATATCCTGTTGGAATAAAAATCAGTCTTGGCCTCGAGAATGCCTTTTTTATAGGCCTGGAGGGCAGAAAGGTATACAGTTTTCAGTACAGGGCAATAAGCTCTCCTCCAAGCTCGCTCAGCTCTCCGTGCAGCTAGCTTTTTCGCCTTGAGGTCTGAGTTGAACCATCTATTAGCTGTGTGGGCCCTTTTAACCGTAATCCGTCTCAGGGGGGCGAATTCGTCGCCCGATTGGGTCAGCCAGTTGTTAATGGTTGCCAGCTGAACTGGGGCTGTGAGGCCTGAGAGGTCGGGGCACGTCTCAGCCAAGGACGAGCAGAAGGACGGCATATCAGCTTTGCCCCATTTCCTGATCCAGATATTTTTGCGGAGTGGAGGCTTAGCCTCAGGGGCTAGGGCAAGGGAGAATGAGATAACTGAATGATCAGACCATGGGCAGGGGGAAACGATGGGGAGTGATGTGGGGACATTTAAAGCCCAGATCTGGTCCAACATATGACCATGAGTATGGGTGGGACTGTGAATGTGGGGTATGAAATTCAGACTGGTCATGAGGTCAGTAAAGTCCTTGGAGTGGGAGTTTTCAATGGGTCATTGGGCCAGAAATTGAGGTCCCCTAGGACTAGGACTGATGAGTTATTTATCGCCAGTGTGGCCAGGAGATCTTGAAAGCTGGAATTGAAGGAAGGGGTGAGTTGGGGGGGACGGTAAATAAGAACACAAGTCAAAGGTGTCTGGTATGAGGTCGAGCGTGCTACCAGGTAGTCCACTTCCGGTATAAGGGGGGAGGGAAGGATCTGAAAGTGAAGATCAGTGCGAGCTATCAAGGCCACTCCTCCACCCCTCTTGCCCTCCGGCCGATCCGCTCGGATGGCAGAGTATGAGGGGGGCAGTATAGCTAGAATATTGGGCAGGGAGTCAGCCTTGAACCAGGTCTCGGTTAAAAACAGGAGATCGGGCGCATGCGTGTCAATATAGTCAAATAGCTCGTACTGATGATTGACCGCTGACCTGGTATTAAGTAGGGTGGCCGAGATGTTAAATGCCGGTGTTTGGGAAGTGAAGGGATGAGGGAGGGACCTCTGACACCATGACTTCAGTACACTTCTGGATCTGTGACCACTCTGCCAGGCAGAAGAACTGCTGTGCTGCTAAAGGACTGTCACTCTGCTGGACTGCTGTTTGCTGAACTTCTGCCTTGCTGTGCTGCCCTGCTGCCTGCTGCTCTCTCTGATCTGGGTGGGTGACACGTACTGAACCTGCCTCCCTTGAACCCATACTGGACTCCAAGGGCTAGCTGACTGGCTTCCTGAACTGAAGTCTCAGGGACATAAAAGACTTCCAACCAGCCTGCTCCAACCTTTGACTCTACAGTATGTGAGTCTGTCCTGCCAAATGGTGCCACCCCGGACCTGTGCCCTTGGAAGTGGTTCTAGGTGTTTGCTCCAGCAGAACCAATGCATCCTTTGCTGTGAAAGCAGATTCCAAGCATCGCCAGTCTTGCAGGAACAAGATCGACATATCGTATTTTGAACTAGAGCATCACCTTCTGAACTGCTGCTTCGGACCAACGAATCATCACCACTGCATGAAGAAGATTGACTCACCTGGCGCATCGCCTTCAGGACCGCCGCATCTTGGAACCTTCAAAACCATTGCATTGTCAGCTTTGCGTGGAGCAAATCGACGCATCACTCCAACTGCGTTGAGAAGAACAAAGCACCCTGCATCTTCATCGACGCAAACCAAGGATTAAAGTGCTTTTGTTCAGCGGGCCTCACTGAGTCCTTTTATCAGTCCCGCACTCCATTATAGGTGCCTGAACTTTTGACTTTGTCCTGGTCTGGTGCGACCAGATATGCCATTTAAGGGCTTATTGTTTCGAAGCGCTACTTTACAGTTTACTCTTTAAAAATGCTTATCTCAAGTTTTACTTATTTGATCTCAGTTGTTTTCGTCTTGTTTTACTTATGAAATGAAGAGCTATTTGTCTATTCTGGTATGGAATCTTTTTGTGTGGTGTTTTCACTGTTTTACTGTTCGAAGTGTTTCGCAAATACTTCACACATTGCCTCTAAGTTAAGCCTGACTGCTCTGTGCCAAGCTACCAGGCGGTGAGCATAGTTTAATTTAGGGTTTACCAGCTTCTCACACTGACTAGGCTTGTGGTTGTTGCTTGACTAGGGCTCATACCCCAGTCAACCTAGAACATAGTTTATAATAAGGATGCTTTCCAAAACTCAACACCATTACATTCCCACTTTTTCCCTTTTTTTTTTTTACACAAAGTGACAGACAGCCTGCTTTTCATTTTTCATCCTCAGGCCTAGCAGTGATGGCCCACTCGAACTGGCAGAGGAGTAGGTATAATTTGTGCAAGGGGACCCAGATGTGTGAGGGGCCAACTAAACCCCAATTACTATTGTTTTACTATCCTTACTGGTTTAATTTAGGGCCTCATACGCAATTGCTGTGACAGTGCTGCTTCAGGCCTCAGACTTATGGACCAGAAAATTGAAGCAGAGGACATACCTCAACTTGGGCCTTGGAGAGATGGCAGAACTGGGGATGGGGCACGATGGAGGCCCATGTTTTCAACAAGAGGCAGAGGAGACTGCCCACTTCACAAGATAGTCATTCTTATTAGTGAAGCAGGTGCAGTGGTAGTGGGGCCCAGTTCCTCACAATTATGTTCATATTACTTTACAAAAGAGGTATGGAGGCTCATTTGTTTGCCAACTTTAGGGCTGAGGGCAACCTTGATGCGAAGAGGCGGGCAACACGAGGGAGCTCATTTTTTCTGAAAGCTAGGCATGGTAGGGGTAAAAAAGCGGAAGACACATTGTTTGCTACTCAGGGCCGCACCTATCGTTAGTGCAGCACATGCAGTTGCAATAGGCCGAAGGACTGTGAGGGCCTCACAATGCCCAGATTTTGGGGACTTTAGTCTTTTTTTTGGTCATCTTCTCATTTTGTTTGATGTATTTGCTCTTTTATAAGTCCACATTATGTGTTGTTTATGAGTAACAGAAATAGTACCTCTGAAATGATCTCATAAGCCCTACACCCAGCACTCAGACATGCCCCTTCTGCTTCCCCACATAATGCCACAAAGTTTTGGAGGGGGCCGACTTCAAAAACATTTGTTTAGGAAGGCTCACAGTAAAATAGTTTTAAGACCTTACAGCATGATGCCTGCAGGTGGCTGGGACAGTTGTGGTGCAATAGGTGTTGTGTAACACGTTATGCACCGTAGGGTCCTGTGTCATGCGAGGAGACAGTTCCATGTGATTCATGAAGATCAGTGGGGTTCAGCAATCAGTCACATGTTTGGCTAATTCTGGTGGGAGTTCGTAGGCTGGGAAACAGTCAGTCTCAATATGGACTTGTGCCTTAGGAAGGTGAGGAGCTGCTTGCAAATGGTCAAATGACCACTATCTGTCTTTGGAAGGATGGTTCAGAGGTCAGTCAACAATATCCCAATTCTTCAGGAGTGCTGGTATGGTTGGGCCACAGGTAGTCACATGTCAAGATTTTGATCTCTGATTGTCATTGAGCAGAAACAAATTCAGATCCCACTCCAGCCTTGCATCCCTGCAAAGCTGTTCCAGAGATAGAGGGCACAATTAACTGGCTCTGCCTGTGGTAGCATGAAATGGTCATTATCCAGTCAGTCAGAGACTGTGCTCTAGTTCTGGAAGGCTGGTAGGGCATCAGTCAGTACAAGTCAGGGCCTCTGAAAGACTAGTAGTTCTAGGAATAAATATGGAACTCTCTCTATCCTCTGTAGAAACATGTTGCTAAGGTTTTGCATGTATTATGCCATCTATAAGTCTCTATCGTTAGCAATGAATCCCTCCTCGGACTACTTTTGCTTTATTATTTCATAGACTGGTAGTTCTGTCTTTTCTAATCCCACTGAGAAGGGGAAAAAGTTCAGATATGTTATCAGTTGGATACATAGATTCAATTGTACAACACTTCATTTTGCTATACAGGCCTGAATAATTCGTGTTTTCTATGACTTGCAACCAATAAGAAGTATCTTAAACAGGAAGTGGGTGTATTGCTGGCTCCAATTGGCTCTTCTGTGAACTGTGCATGGTTCATTGTCTTCAGCCGTACAAATATCTGATTATAGTTGAAATATGCATCTACAGGGACATTGATAAAGGTCTCTTTTGTAAACGAACTCTGGGCTTTACCAGGTTTGGCGAACAAAATCATTGTGTGAATGTTCTTCATTAACCGTATAGGAATATGTAGGTTGATTAAAATAATATTCCCCATACTGCTGCCTTTTGCAAAACCATACATTTCAGGAGCTTCCCTGCATTTTGATTCCTAATTACTTTGTATTCCAATATATTATCTGTGCACTAGGATTCCACATCTGTGTTCTTTGTACGTATATCCAATCCAATCCAATCCAAAATTCTTTATTTCGGCCATTTAGGCCATAAAAGATACATATAAAAACATACATACAAAAATACATATTAGATAAAACATTAAATTAAAAGATACTTTGAAAGGATGACTGAAAAGACAACCATTCCCAAAAAGTAGTCAAAAGATACATTGGCAATACTATTAATTTAGCAATACCATCCTAGGAAATCAGACTTTTAGTAATTTCCTCCTGATGTGCCACATGGGCGTTAAAAATTTTGCGACTGCAAATACTATATGAGGGGAAGTGTTGGTTTTCAATATTCTGTACGAAATCACATGACTCCTTATGCCCAAGTTCCTACACAGAGGTACTAGCCAATGTTTCCTAGGTCTGTCGTAGGCTGGGCAGAAGAACAGGACATGAATTTCCTCCTCATCACAGTGGCTGCAGCCGCGGCATATTTTGTCTTTCCCCTTAGCCCATTTACATGTGAAGGATTTAATGGGTAAGGTGCCAAGCCTCCATTGAATGAATAGCTTTCTTGCCAGTATCGGGAAGATAATGTCCATAAAACTTTCAAAGTAGTAAGAATTTTTGGAGTCCAGGAAACGTTCAGTTAAAATCCCATTGTGGGGTGCAAGCACAAGGGAAGCAAGACTTCTTTCCTTATGAACTTCTACAAGTCTTTTCCGGGAAACTTTTTGACAACCTAACTCAGGGGCCTCCCAAAGCTCATGGAGACTCAACCGATACAGTTATTTCTTTACAAAGGTTAACCACGGAATTTTATCGCATTGGTTTAGGTTCATTACATGGATAAGATCTTGCCTGTAGTGTTTAAGCTCATTGGTAGTCCAAAGCCTGTGCCAAAACCTTAACGGCTTTGATTCAAGATCCTGCCCTATGGGAGAGAGGCCCATGTCTAATCTTAGAGGAAGATGGGGTGTACCACGGGGAAGGGCCAAAAGGCGTCTCAGAAAATTGTTTTCTACACTCGTGAGCGCTTTTCCAGCTCTATGGCCCCACAACTCGTTGCCATATAATGCAGCCGCTTTGGCTTGTGTTTTGTACATTTCAACTGCCGGGGCAATAGGTTTAAAAGTAGAGGTATTCGTAACCTTCAAGATTGCCCCAGACAGTTGAGACAGCCTTATCCGTGATCTTGCTATCTAAGGTTCCCAGGCTAAATTCTCATGCAGTGTTACCCCCAGATACTGGAATGTTTTTACCCTCTCCAGACTTACGGAGCTCAGTGAAGGGTTTGGTCTGGTCTTGGGGGGGGGGGGCGGGGGGGTTAAATAGCATGAATTTTGGTCTTCCCTGTATTGATCTCTAGACCATACTGTCTACAGAAGAGACCAAATCCATCCAGGGTCCGCTGTATTCCCTTCGGAGATTTGGAGAGCAGGAGGGTGTCGTCAGCAAACATGATGGCCGGCACCCTCCTGCCCGCCAAAAATGGGGCATCATTGTCCCTGACATTACTAAGGTGGGATAAGACGTTATTAACGTAAAGGCAAAACAGGGTTGGCGCCAACACACAACCCTGCCTTACCCCCCTAAGGACCGGGAACCTTTTTGACAAAACTCCACCCCTCCCACATCGAACCTGAGCAAAATTACCTTCATGAAGTCTAATTATGGCCTGTAAGAGATGAGTTGGAACTCCCATCTCATTTAAAACCTCCCAAAGTTTTTTTCGGGGGACCAGGTCAAATGCTGACCTCAGGTCCACGAACACCATATACAGCCTCCCCCCCTCGATCCTCACAGATTTCCAGTAGAGGAGTACGAGGCGGAAGATCTGGTCCATGGTGGACGTGTTTTTCCTGAAGCCAGCCTGAAGGGGGCTTAGAATATCTCTATCCTCCATCCAGTCCAGGAGATGGTCCAGTATGAGGCGGGAAAAAAGTTTTTGGGGCACATCTATAAGGCTGATCGGCCTGTAGTTGGCTGGGAGGAGAGGACAGCCCTTCTTGAAGATGGGAACTATCTCTGCCCCCAGCCAAGTACAGGGGATCTCCATGCCTCCTGCAATTGAATTGAAAAGAATATGGAGGTACGGGGCCCAAATCTCAGGGTGGGACCTGAAAAGGTCACCGGGCAGTTTGTCAAGTCCCGGAGCTTTACCCAGCGCCAGTCTATCTATTGCACTGGCCACCTCCCCGAGACTGAATTCCAATCTATCGCCAGATTGGGATAGGAAAGCAGCAGCCACATCATTGGTACCATCAAAACTATCTTCATAGCGTTAACCAAAGTGGGCTTCCCACACAGAAGCTGCAATATTGGACTCTACTGCAGCTTTTGGTTCACCTGAGCCGATATTTACTAGTGACCAATATCTCCTGGAGTCCCTCGTTTCAAGGGCAGAAGAGAGATCCTGCCATCTGTCCCAGTCCCAATCTGACCTTGCCCGGGCCATTACACCCTTATATTCACGCCTAAGCTTGGCCACCCTAGTCCTATCAGTACCTGCTTTTACTGCTGTTATTAATTCAGTCTTATCCTTTTTACAGGCTAGGTTGTACCAAGAAGAGGTTCTGGTCTTTTGCTTACACCGCGCTACCTCCGGGTAGAGAACCTCACCCAGGGCACCCACTAACTCTTCATGAATTAGAGCTAAACTCTTGTTAAAGTCTTCAGGTCTGGATTAATTAATTAAATTGTCCAGATCCTCAAACTTGGGGAGTACTAGCTCATACAATTTCCTGGTGCCTTCTTTCGAGTTTGCCAGTTTCTCCCATTTAACCCTATGCCTGTTAGAGGTGAGTACCAGATTACATGGGTCCTCCCTAATCTCAGCGGGCTGCGGGCCAGGTACTATTGCAGAATGCACCAAGTGTAGTAAAAGTGCATTATGGTCGCTATCCGTACGTGGGACTACTTTAAAGTCCTCGACCCTGGGCCACAGACTAATATCTACAAAGATGTAGTCCAGCCGCGACTCATGGTCCTTCCTGTTGAAGGTACATTGTGAGGGAGTATCTGAGATTGTTCGTCCATTGCATGCCCTTAGCGCAAAATTGAGCGTCAAGGACATGATTTGTACTGCAAGTGGGGACCAAGATTTGGGGTGAGGAGATTGGCACACCGGGACGCCCCAAAAATCATCTTCAGCAGTAAGTGCCCCTTCCCTCAACCCCTCTAGTGGTTCAAAGTGACAATTAAAATCTCCCCCCATCACTATCTTACAGTCTTCAGGTAGCTGGCCCAAAAAAGACGAAAGGTCTTCAAGTGTGGGTGACTCCATAGTTAAACCAACAGAACGGGAATACACATTTATGATTGCTATCTTAGGGGCATTGGGCCACTTCAGTATAACACACTGTATGTCCTGGGAGGACGTAACTATGTTCTCCGCAGTGCATCCAATGTGGCTAGCTACCCACACCGCCAAGCCACCTGAGGGCCTCCCCTTACCACTCCAGCTGGCCTTGATTTCAAAGATTGCATATCCCTTTCTGGACAGGGATTCCCTAGCCCAAGTCTCTTGAAAGAGACAAACATCACTATTAGTTACTATGGAGTCCCATTCATCAGTATGTATTTTGTTGGCGATACCTGCAACATTCCATGACAAAACTTTCAAAATTCCGGGTGGAGAAATAGATTTGGAACCCGATGTCCCGGTTTTGGGGTGATCAATAACCACTTGCAAAGCATGGGACCCAAATGAGAATGTTGAATCCTGGATAAGTGGGACAAGGGATATTGAAGTCGTGTCAGGCTGGTCATGGGAAATTTGTGCATGGACATGTGCACTATCAGGTAGGATATTATCTTGGGCCCGCACACTACAGGGAGTTGGGTTATCTAGCTGCAACGTGTCATTTTCCCCGGTGGTATTGGCAACGTTACCTCCCGCGTTCCCCTGGCCTTCATGCACACTAATAGTTGGACAGGTCTGTTTGCAACGACTTAGCTTCATATTGTTACTAATACTCCTCGGAGATAGCGGTGGGTTGGTGAAAATACCCAACCGTCAGTCGCACTCTTCGAGGCCTGAAAAGGCTTCAAAACTATTTTTAACTTCCAGAGGAGTAAAGGGGAGCTGATGTTCCATCCCCCTTGTTTCAAGCATGTGAACCGGCCTCCCGGGATTACTACTGTAACCCCTATGGGGAACAGTTTCCCACCCAAATACATTCTTTGGGGCCATAGAACTGGGCATCGAGGGCATCGAAGACAGGTATGGATTGTTAAATTTGGTACCTAGATTACTCAATGGGGCAGGGGGTGGCCAGGGACAAGACATGGGAGCCACTAGGGCTCTTGGATAAAAGTATGTTAGGTCACAGGGCATGATTGTTTTACCTAAATTCCCAGGCATCCAGCTGTGGGTGGCCAGGGACAAGACATGGGAGCCACTAGGGCTCTTGGATAAAAGTATGTTAGGTCACAGGGCATGATTGTTTTACCTAAATTCCCAGGCATCCAGCTGAGGATGTGCCTGACCGCTTCAGGGTCTCTAAAATTAACCACAATGAGATCACCCTTGATGTCTTTTTCTCGGCTCCCCAGCCATGGGAGTCGGCGTACATGCACAATCTCCCCGTTGATGTTTCCAGGGAGCGGTCTATTCCGGGTCAGCCAATGCATGGTTTTATTTTTGAGCTGCAGGGGTCCTTCTCTCTTGTCAGCCTCAAGTGTAGGAACACCCGTGAGCACCACCACATAGGGAACTGCTTCAGGAGGAAGTTCAACCTGGCGACCCCTACGATGTTCAACCCTATTTGGGGATGCCCTCCCTCTTACCGCCAGCGTACTTATTGCAGCCGGACTAATTATCCCCTTCGGGATAGCGCCTGAAGTATGCGTGGCTAGTCGGGGAGCAGTGTTTGAGGATTTGGCCCCTTGTGGATTTCGGCTCACTATTTTTCTGGGTGCATTTGACTCTTTACCCTTGTCAGATGTAGTAACAAGAGATGTAACTACAACGGCAGGGGTTGGAGTTGGGTTAACAAGATCTTTTTGTTGGTTCACTTTATTGGAAATTGCCATTTCCAATTGCCCCAATCGGTGCTCTATCCCCGATAATCTTTCTAAGATTGGAAGAGTATGAGTCCTAAATAGGTGCTCAAGAATGTCAAGAGAGGGGACAGAAGACTGGGAGTCCGTAAGTCTGTCACTCCAAGATTCTGAGCCAGTGTTGGAGCAGACGACATGGGAGGTGGTAGTAATTCTTGGGGGGCTATTTGGATTTCTTCAGATGTTAGAGCATCCTTTGGTTTGGGAGCAGAGGCTAAATTTGCCCCTTTGCCCTTGCCAAAATCGGAGTGGCTAATTCTACCTTTTTGGGGAGCACCCCCCCATCTCCGTCTTTTGTTTGGGGGCGGACCATATACTTTTGAAGCTTCCAATTTCCTTGATTTGTTTCTCGCAGTTATTTTAGCTGCACGCGAGGTAGCTGATGATACTTCTGGCCCTACACCGCTGTTGCATGGTGGTGATATGATGTTGATAGGAGTACTATTTGAAGCCACTATTAAGGGAGATGAGGGAGAGGTATCCCGTAGAAGTACCGGAATACCCTGGGTGGCAAGAGGATCCTCGCTAACTAGGGACACACCTATACCAGGAGTTAGAATCTGGGGTACCAATGATGAGGAAAGTCTGGCTTTGATACCTTCAATGGAGCGACAACGCTCCACCCTTCGTTCGGCCAGTGCATTTTCCCTATCTATCTCAGAGGTGGATTTTTTAAAGTATTTGTCTAGGGTACCCTTGCTATTGTTTCCCCCCGCGCTGCTCAACGAAGGTGAGTCCATGGTAGTGGCTATTAGACAAAGCCTCCTAAGCCCAAACCAGAAGAGCCTTGGAAGATATCTGGAAGACTAAAATTAATTTCACATTAACCCTAACAAAGGGAAAATAGAACTAAATACAGAATAGATCCTGAGTTAGCAGCGCCACATCACAGGGCAGTAAAATGTAAGTATTAGAAGAAGTAATGTGAACCAAACAATATGCCACATGCAAGTAAAAGTCCAGCAGCGGGGGCAGCAATATACAATCAGTAAAGAAAGCAGATAAAAATGTACTTAGGGTGGGAAGCGATGTAACCACAGTAGAACATACAGCAGATTGAAGTAAGGAGGAATGAAAGGGAAGGGCCCCAGCCCAGCCTCCTACAGTCACCTAACGGCCACACAACGGCCCTCCCTTTGCTCAGGCTTAGCCCCGGGCTGAGTTCCGCGCGCGTCTCGCGATGCGCGATAGCCAGTCAAACTTATACGTGATAGGGGGCGTGGCACTGAGAGGGGGAGCGGCACGGCCGGGAAGAGGAACCAGCTGTGGGTCTTCAACGGAATGCTGGTCCCCGCAGTCCCGGTCTCCGCTCCTCTCTCCTCTGCAGCCACGCAGCACAGCCTCACACAGCAGCAACTGGGTCCCAAAGGAACAGGGACCTCCAAACACTCCACAGGCTGTGTAGAATAACTCCAATGTCAATGTCCTGAATCAATCTCGAGCGGCAACCTAGCCATGAGGGCAGAGGAGTACTGTCCAGGGTAAAAGGCAAGCGTGTAGTCAATGAGGGGTAGTATAGGTAGCTGGTTATTGGAGTGTTGTTGCCTGCATTGTGATATGGTGTTCTTTAGAAAGTGTATCATCAACTATTTCCTAACTTGGGGCATTGGGGCATCCTTATGGGTACTGGGATCTTGTTTCAGATAATAGGTTTATAGATTAAAAGGCCTTCTGTGCGTCCCCTTGGTTTGGTAATCCGCCTCTCAACACAATAGGCAGCTGCCAGTCTCGTGGTTTGTGGACTGCGTTCGTGGTTTTCCTTGCTACTTTCTTCACCTGGCCTGCTTTGGCTGCAGGTTGCCTCACATGGGACATTCATGTGTGTATTTGTTGTGTTTCATGGAGTGAAACGCCCTGGTGTGGTGGTGCCTCCGCTCATGCATACGGGGGTCTCTGCTTGTAGTCTATTCTGTTGAGGTGTTTTGAGTGGTGCTTGCAGTCTAAATTGAGGTGTACGAAAAGTGGCCACATCTTCGTGCCTCCCACTCCGTCACTAATTTCTAGAACCGTTTTAGGCAACAGTGGGTACATCCAGTGTTTGTTTCGTTCTTTAGGCCATTATGATTAGCGGGCGCGTCTGTCGAGGCAGGCTTGGTGTATGTGTTGAGGAGGAAGACAGTAAAGAGGTCATATTTCTTTCTTCCTTTTATACCTCGGTGTCCTCTCCATTGTCGAAAGGGGCGTCTTCTTTGCTTGTCATGATGGCCAAGCTCATTGTTAGTTCAGTGGCACAAGATGTTTGGTTTATTTCTATCAGACCACACTTGCGGGTAATCCTCTTTGATTGTGTGCATTAGTAGTTATTGAGAAAGGTGCTGTGCCTTCTATTGGGCAACATAAACCACAGCTGTAAATTGATTCACGTTTTATAATATTTTTCAGATAAACAGTAGAACAGTGCTGCAGAATACCCATTGATCACCTAGATCGAAGAATAATATTTACACATTTAAAAAAAAAACGTTATTTAGTTTCATGTTGTTAACTTTTTCAACAGCAACGTGGATTTACAAAGGCTTTTACAAATCTCCATCCGGTCAAGATACAAACATTAGCAGTTCCATTGACACATCCGTCCTGTGTTTAAAAGGAAAACATTATATACACATAAGCACTTATCATTCTTGTGAACGCAGAGGGTACCCTACACCATACATGCCTGCCATATAATAGGAACCTCGTTTTAGTATCACTATCAGAGGAATCGTTGTGACCATTTCCGTGCCCCATTGTGTTAAGAAACTCCCTGCATAATTTTCTCCAGGTTGCAAGATCTTAAGATAACTTTTCGTCTTTTCTACAATTTTTCATGTGCAGTTTCTCTGCAAGTGACCACTCACTTACATCCCTTATCCAACTCTCCAATGTCAGTGCACGTGTGCTCATCCAGCATATAGCCACCCTCCTTTTAGCCAGTACCATGGCTTATTGTAGCAACCTGTAAGCCATTTTACGTTTCCTAGACTTTGGGAACTGCGCCAATTCTCAGTAAGCTGGACTGTCCTCCACCTGGATACCGACCCACCCATGCACTTTCGCTACCACACTAGCCCAATACTGCTGCACCTGTGGGCATTTCCACACTAAATGTCGAAACCGCCCCTGAGTCCTGCCACATCTAGGGCATTCGTTTGGACGCATCAGATCTATACGATGTAGTGTCATAGGGGTAATGTACACCTGTGTCAGAAAATTATAATGGGTCAATTTTAGACGTGCATTACAGGATACTTTGCGTATTAGTGCACATGCCCTCGCCCAGCTTTTTTCAGACAATAGAGGCTGTAGACCCTCATTCCATGCATGCCATGCTTTGAGGGCTAGAGATCCCGAATCTACCCTCATATCTTTATATAATAGTGATACCAATCCACGCTCACTGGCACATGTAAGCAACATTTCCAGCGTCTCCGTCATCTGAGGTATGAGTGGGTAAGTGGGCCATGTAATCCTAGCTAGTTCCATTAGTCCTGCATACAGCAGGTACTGCCCTTGCCCCAAGTCAAACCCCTCACATGCCTGTTCGAATGTAATGAAGGTTTCATCCATGTACAGATCCGCAAGGACCAGGCATCCACCCTCCCACCAAGCCTAGAAGGACATATTCTCAGCCATTATGCGCACTGGGGCTAGAAGCCAAATATTTAACTCCCGGTGGAAAGGTACTCGCCTAAGTACACGCTCCATGACCTTTTGCCATATACACGCTGTTTGTTTGACGACATATGGTAGCTCCGTGCTCACCCCTGCTCCTTCCATCAATATGTCTGGTAGATTCTCCGACTGCACTCGCACGCTAAGTAATCGCTTCTCCCAGTTATTTCCCTCATCCAACCACGAGCCGCTGGCTGAAGTTGTGCTGCATAATAGTATAGGTCCAATCTGGATGCTTCAAGCCCCCCGTCCTTGTAACGCTTTGATAGGACCTGTAGCGTTACCCTGCTACGTTTCCCTGCCCAGAAAATGGATATCAATATTGATTTCAGGTGTTTGAAAACCAACATGGGTATATTGCACATTGAATTTTGTGGGACATAAAGATATCGGGGCAAGACCACCATTTTTGCCACTGCTATTCTGCCCACCAGGGACAGCAGCAGCGTTTTCCAAAAGGCCACTGAGCACCTCAGGGACTCAAGTACCTTGGTCATATTCAGTTGGAGAACATGTGCATCCCTGTGTGCTACCTGTAACCCCAGGAACCAGAAATGGCCTGTCTCCCATCTCAGCCCCAGACTGGGCACTATCCCAACGTTATGACTCCTCAGCCCTGCCAACGGGAACGCCAAGGACCTTTGCCTGTTAATGCACAAACTTGAATACACTGCAAATTGGTCTAAAAGCTGTAAGTGCTTGGGAATCAGAGTGCGGGGAATACAACATAAAACAAAGCCTCATCCGCATAGAGCGAGACAAGGTGAGTACCATTACCAATTCGTATTTCCCATTGGTCGAGGTCCCATCTGGCAACCACCGCCATGGGCTCTATGGCTAGCGCAAATAACAACGGGAATAGGGGACATTCCTGCCATGTGTCTTGCTCCAGTAACCATTTTGCAGATCTAGTCTGTCCCAGTCGAACTCTGACACCTGGTTCCATGTACAGTATTTTAACCTATTTACAGAATTGTGGCCCAAACCCCAAAGCTCTCAGCACCTCCTGTAGGTATCCCCAGAATACCATATCGAAAGCTTTTTCGAGATCGATAGCGACCAGCGCAATCTCATCATCACTTGCCTGTGTCTCATGCATTATGTATGTTAAGTACTGAATATTTATAGACGTTTTGCGACCAGGGATAAGGGCACACTGGTCCTCATGAACCAGATGACACATCTGCAGTCGAACCGTTTAGCTAGCACCTTACATAATATTTTTACGGCGGTGTTTATCATCGTAAGCGGGCAGGACGCCGCAGAGTCCTGACTGTCTACCCTCGGTTTAGGGAGAATACAGATTTCTCCCTCGTGCATTGTTGGGGGCAATATGCCTTTCTAAAAGGATTCATTGAATGTCTGTAGCAGTAGTTGGGCCAATTTTGCTGAGTAAGCCTGATAATATTCAATCGGAAATCCATTTCCCCCCGGGGCTTTGGGTATATCTGCTATTGGCTCCAGTATCTCTTCTACTGAGCACTGTGCATTCAATTCCAACTGAGCTTCCTTGGACCATCTCCTCAATTGGAGGCTCTCCAAGAATGGAGTATATGATTCCTGCCTGACCATCGGGTTGGCAGTGTACAATATCTGCAGGTGCTGTTTAAATTGCTCCAGTATACCAGTTGTGGAGTACACCAATTCTCCCCCTTGCTTACGTATACAAATAATCAATGGGGCGTTTGCTCCCTCCGCAAAATCCATGCTAGCAGATGACCAGGCATGTCTCCTTCTTCATTAAACCTTTGCCGTTAGTTAGTGTGTATTTGTCCAGGTTATCCTATTGTCTGCGACCTGCTGTCCCAGCCAACGTTCCCGCTGCTGTGTATCACCCTGGTCCTGCACACCCACCTGGAGTTCTGCTAAAGCATCCTCCCCATCATGCAGTTCACAATGCAATTGCCTCCGTATACATACGTTAACCTCATTCCTGCCCCCCCCCCCCCACCCCAGAATCACCGCTTTAATAGCGCCCTATTTTTTAGCTCTATTATCTGTGCTGCTCCAACTAAGGGACATGTAATCAGTCAGTGCTTTCGAGAGTGACTGTCTACCCACCTGGTCTTCAAGGAGAACCGAAGGCAGCCTCCAAGATTGGGGCCCCTGTTCCCGGACATTCCATCATACTGTACATCACACTGGAGCATGGTCTGACAAGAACCGTGCTAAATGAGTTATTTCTGCTGCTACGAAGGCAGGGTATTCTGATGTTAAGACCCTGTCTAGCCGAATGTGCATGTTCTGCATAGGTGTGAAGCACGTGTAGACTTTCTGTGTCAGGTGTTGAATGTGTCAAACATCCCTCAAACCTAGATCCTGTTTCACTTGTAATTGCTTAGTTATACGTGGCTTAGTACCCCCTCTAGGCAGATGTCAGTCCAGATTCGAGTCCAGGACACAATTAAAATCTTTACATATTGTTACACTCAATACATCAGTCCTGTAAATTGAAGTTGTCTGAATAAGTCATCCAGTCACCCCAGACCTTACTGTGTTTTCCAGGCGACCACTGGATTTATATACAAATTGTTCTGCTGTGACGCTGTAGTCCACTCCTCGTGTCCATTCAGATATCGGTAGAACCTGTTCAGACATCCAGTGCCGTGCTACATCCCTTTTAGCAATGAGAAAACCCATTACCACCAGGAGTCTTGTGTGTTGTCTCTCCCCTGTTTCTCCAGCAAGAGCAGTTTCGGTTTGGGTACTAGCGTTCTGCCCACCCCATCCTTGTTAGTGTGCTGCAGATGTTGGCACAGTGTTCTTGTATGACTCGGCGCTCCAATATCGTGTGACGAAGGTGCATGAGGCTAGTTTATATCTCAAGCACTGTGGGCCCAGACCTTTTTTCATTTTGCTTAGTCTCATAGGACTAAAGTATATCATGTGTAGATAACTAAGTTGGATTAGTCGCAATCTAGTGAAACCGCCAATGTCCTGAGGGCCATTTTGGCCTCCACGCAATCTCCCTCTTCTAGGGTACCCATGCTGCGCTCCCACCATTCTTTCTGCACCAATATGGGATCCAGTGTGTTACTCACCAAGGTGCGGTATATAGTGAAATTTCCTCTTGTGCCTATTTGGGACTCCGTAATGCATGCCTCAAGCGGGTTGTACTGTGGAAGGACTTTGGGGATAAGGGATGCTTCCAGTGCATGGCAGAATTGCTGATAGTGGTAAAATTGTGTGCTGTGCATCGCGTGTCTGTGAGGTGTTGGAATGTGCACATAGAGCTGCCTTCCCAAACCTTCCCTAGCTTGGAGATGCCAATGTTGTCCCAAGCGCACAAACCCCCAGTTTAACTGTATGTCAAAGCTAATTCCTGGCCCAAAGTGGTGTTTCGGCCGTCAGCACTCCATGCCAATTAATTCATGTCATTGCTTGGTGCCCGCACGGTAGGGATGCTTGAGTTACAGGTGGGAAGATTGTGAGGGTTTGTGTTCTGTAGAGTAGGTCAAGTGTACCGTGCCGTTCAAGAGCCTGAAACTCCTCCGCTATGGTGCGATCATCCCACTCCACAAAAAACTAATAATTAATTAGTTTAATCTGGCTAGTCCAATAGTACAATCATATATCCGCCATCCCTATGTCCCATCGTAGAAAGCAAGTACGCATTCTCGGTAAGAGAGGCGCCACTGGCCACCCACCCAGGGGAATTTTACTATTGTTGATTGAAAGGTGTGGCAGAAGGTAGGTGGTGTGTAATATATACAACAATACACCCGATTTGGGCAGGAGAACCCCAATTTTTTTAAAGACAAAATTGCTTTATTTTATCGGTCTCCAGCCTGAAATTGCCTCTGCCAATGGGGAAAATACATTCCCCAAATTATTTTCTCAAAATCTCTCACTTCCCCAGTCTAAAATATTGGCATGTATGGTAATATGGGAAATTCTGCAATGTGTACAGGAGTCGTGGAAGGAATATCATCTTGAATAATGCCCCCTCCCCCTCACATCCACTATGTTGAGTGGAAGATTGTCCCATAGATCCATGTCTCTCCGTGCCCAGGCCACTAGGGTTGCGATATTTAGATACCATGCCTGTTTCCTAGTAAGCACTACATACATCCCTAGCTATTTAAATGGTTGGATCCCCTTTGCATTGGGTTGTCTGCCCTTTTATCATATTGTGCATCTGTCAAGGGGATGTAAGTCGATTTGGACCCGTTCACAGTTCGGTCTGACGTGTCTGCATTTGTCTGGAGCATATTAGTCTGTCCAGGGAAAGCTCTGGATTACTAATGTAAACCAGAAGTTTATCAGTGTATATAGACACTCTATCATCTGATTCTCCAGGCCACCGGAATTCACTGGGCTGCACATCACAACTGATCCATTGCACCAGAGGCTTAATGACCAGGGCAAATATGAGAGGGGACAGGCCACAGCCTTGTCTGGTTCCCCATTTAATATCAAGGACTAGGAAAATTTCCTCATTAACTATGACCCGAGCGCATGGCGTAG
This sequence comes from Lissotriton vulgaris, assembly GCF_964263255.1. Taxonomy (NCBI): domain Eukaryota; kingdom Metazoa; phylum Chordata; class Amphibia; order Caudata; family Salamandridae; genus Lissotriton; species Lissotriton vulgaris. The sequence goes on along the minus strand of NC_141687.1, from coordinate 815,848,256 downwards.
AGTCGAGCACCGAGGTATATCTGTGGAAGAGGGTACCAAAATTAATGTGTTCCAACAGGCAAAATGGGAACCACCTTTGTACTGAGTTGGAGGCCTTCTCAAAGCCAACAGAAACTAAGACCCTACACTCTGTTGCCCTACCTGTTAGTGCTAATACATTACTTATGTGCATAAGGCACTGTCGGGTCTTGTGCCCCGTCCTGAATCCATTCTGGCCTGGATCCAGTCATAGCCCTAACCGTCTTCACCAGCCTATTCGCTTGCACCTTTGCGAGGATTTTGGTCTCCATGTTGAGCATGAAGCTAGGCTTGTATGTCTGTCCCTTTCTTCGGTTTCAATATAACTGCAATTGTGGCCCCTCAGAAATCATGTGGGAGCTCCCCTGACCTCAGGACTTCATTGTACATGACAAGCAGTGGTGGAACCAACCCCAATGTGTGTTTCTTATGCATTTTGAGTGGGAAGCAGTTTGGGCCAGAGTTTTCCCAGTCTAGAGCATTTGGATAGACTCCAGAACTTGTTTAGCAGTGAGTGGTTCCTCTAAGTCCTATCTATCTGCTTTTACAAGCTTGTGCACAATCAAGTCTTCAAAAGATCAGGTTTCCCTGTTCGGTCATTGGTATGAATTGCTCTGCATAGATTTGGGCACAGTAGGTCACAGATTCTCGGGCAATGAGGCAAGGGGCTGGAATAGTCTGGCCTCTGCTAGTGACAAGGCTGAGGATCAGTCTAAGTTCCTGCTCTGTTTGCTAGCAAGTGTAATAGCTATCTGAACTCATACAGTATATATTGCAGCACCATGTATTCTAGAGATGCAGAGTCCAGCAGCCTCTGTTGCAGTACCAGTCTCTTCATCTCAATACTGTACCTATTGTGGTCGTCTGGTGTTCCCGACAGTTCCCCCCTGCCCTACGTATGCCATATTCTAGAGCGATTATTTCTGTGGGGTTTTGTTTCCTGGCCGCAGTCTGGTAGGACAATATAGTCCCCTCAGAATTGCCTTTTGGCCAGGGCCTCCAGAAGTATGGGAGGGGAGTCAACTGTATCTTTGGTTGTATCTAGGTAGTCAGTGAGTTGCTGTAGAGCAACTCATCAAAGTAAGAGTCTAGAGGTCACCAGGCACTCAGTCATCAATGCCCGACCTGCCATTGTCTGGGAAGCCTTAGTGTGGGGGTTATTGGGGCCTGATCCGTTAGAGAATGAGAAAAGATCAGAGAGTCCATCAACCCAGCCATGTCTGCTGAGTTTAAGAAAAAGCAATCTATTCTTTAGAAGAAACAAAAAGAGTAGGTGTAGAAAATGTACTCCTTGGCTTGTGGGTACAAAAGTCACCGAGCATCCGATAAGGCCAAAAAAGTGGCCCATGACCTCATACAGATAGATTTACCTATATGTGGGTTGCTTGTGTCGATTCCGTGGTCCATGGATGAGCTGAAAATCGCCTCCCACCAGTGTTTGTCCTGGAGAAGGGATGCAGCAATACCTATGTGTGAGTCCATGGTGTGCCCGCTACAAGTGTGGGGGAGCGTAGACTCAGGCGATCGCCCATTGTGCGCCCTCTATTTCCCCTTCAACCACAATAAATCTACCCAGGTCGTCACAGTGAGTTTTCGTGACCTGCATTGGGAATTGTTTGTAGAGTGGGAAAAGAACCCCTCGGAACTTGTCAGTGTAGCTGGCGTAAAACACTCTGGTGTCAGCTGCGTGCCTCAGGATTCAAGGCGCTCTGAGGCTAGCCACACCCCAGTAAAGTAAATTCACTCACTTATGGAAAAACTCGGACCTAACTGAAAATGGACATGTAAGCAAGAGTCTGGTATGGCTCACTGTCTGCTCTATGCCAATTGTTTGGGTAACAAAGACATGGTCCAATGTGCAGAGATCACATTTTGGACCAAGGTATCAGCCAAAAGGCACAGAATACAGTACATGGTACATCAGCATTGGAAATCCTCACACTGAGAGTAACTGCTGTACAGCAGCATGGGACAACAACGTGTAGCTTCTTGAACAGTTTTGCAGATATCTGATCCCAGAGACATTTTTAAGGCATTTGCGAAGTGTGCAAATGCCCAGGGTCCCCAACTTTCAAGGGGCCCTTGGTAAATAGACATTACTCACTTTCTCTGACTTCATAGATTTTTCAATCAGAACCTCTCTCCCTCTCTCTTCCTGTGATTCTGTCCATCTCTTTCTATTCCGTGTCGTTTTAAGCACTTGCAGGCCTCAGGCAACACACATTTCAGCTGTTCTGTGTGAAAGTTGAAATACAATTGAGTATTATTTGGCATTATGGAGGCTTGAATAATTAGAAAATAGTAATACAATGTAAAGTTGTTTGGAACAGGGAGCCTCAAAACATTTCCTTCCAGTGGTCCCAAAAATCCTTAAGAAGACACTGGCTGGTCCACCCACAGGTCACCCTAAAATGTATTCTGGTCCTCGCAAAGCCGACCACCGGTCAGGAAAAGTAAAGGAAGTAAATGGAGAAGGTATAAGTATTCCACGTGAACCACCAGCCCACCCAGCACATAACACCAGGCCGCTCGCCTTGTCTATAACCTGGCCAAATTTCATCACGTCACCCCGCTCCTCAAGTCCTTGCACTGGCTCCCCATTCGAGAACGATCCCAGTTCAAGATGGGATGTATCACTTTTCAGGCTCGGGTCGGATCAGCCCCTGCCTTCATCTCCTCGGAAATTAAAGCCTACGCCCCCGCCAGGGAACTACGTTCATCCTCCCAACATCTGTTGACAGTTCCCTGCTTTAGGCGCAAAAAGTGGGGTGGCTCGAAATTCTCCACACTCACCCCTACCTTCTGGAACTCTCTTCCGGCCTACCTCAGATCCTCCACTCATTTCTCTCACTTCCGAAAGGCGCTAAAAACCTTTCTTTTTCTACAAGCCTTCCCACTATAACCACCCTATTCTCTCCCGATGTTCCTGTCCTCTGAGGTTCAGTACACCACAGAGCCATGAAACCGCCAGGTGAACGTGCGCTTTATAAATGTTTTAAACTCAAACTCAAACTCAGGCTCAAGTGTGGAGTGTGAACTGTTGCTGCTTGTTAAGTGTCTGAATATTGGCCTTTCAGCGCAATCAGAGACTGTTGCACTGCACTGTGATGTATCCCTGGGTGCGTGTCACAGCACCTCTAAACCAGGCTGAAACAGCTGGACTGACATCAAAGTTAAGTTCATCCGAACATGTAATCTGGCATCACTTGTTTCAGATGTAAATTTGCACCTGTCTCAGTTTTTCAGACTGCTGTCCCCTAGGCTGCTGGCATGTTGGCTTTTGCTGCCAGCTCAGTTGCCAATGCTGGCACTGCTGACTGTTTCCACTACTTCTCGTTGATAAAACGTGCTGTATGAACAAAACAATTCTCATATTCGATGTAAGCCCCTGCTGATTTAATATTGAATAGGACGCTCTTCAAAAGCATGTCACCTTCTGCTTATCACGAAGTTGTTCAGGTTCTTAAATGAACTTCATATGGGAACTGTTACTATTCTGTGGGACATTAGTCGAGCACCGCCACTACCGCTGTTCTTCATTTCTGTACCTGAACCTGCTGTCCGTGTGTACATTGCGTAACCAATGAACAGGACACCTGGCATTTGCAAGAGAAACACGGCTACGCAATTGTTTTTCATCCCCTACAATTTAAATTTTTCTGAAGAAAGAAATCTTATTGCACTTCGCCCTCTGCACCAACAGTAACGACGCCTGTTATAGCTGTGCTTCATGCCTCGCTGGTGCACAAGTTATATGCACATATAACTTGTATTATGTTGTGTAATCACATAGTAGAGGAGTGTGGCTCACTGATTAGAGGGCAGACCCTGATGCAGAGGTCTGGCCCGGGACCAGGGTTCAATCCCCGACGTGGCAGGGTCCTGAGCTCAAAAATGTCCACGGACTCGATCATTCTCGCCTCGGTGCCTACTCTAATCATGGGGTCCCACGCTGCAACTCTAGGCAATAGCTTGCTTACTCTCCACTACGGCGGCCTACCCGCTGCTGGATGCCTGGCTTTCACCTTGGGGATGCCCAGTAGGGGTTATCTCACAGGGAAAAAGCCAGGACGGATTCCCAAGGCAAGCGCCTTGATGCCTTCGGATGATACGTGCGCTATATAAGGCGCAATACATTTACACGTATGCAAAGGAGTGAAAATAAAAATAAAACGCAGCCATCTTTGCATGCGCACAGAGTGATTCCCTTTCATGGTAAACATTTTCAGCAGACTTTCATGGTCCGCAGTCAGACCTGACAGCCACAGGTCCTGCTAAACTCAGGCCGTGCCTGACTGTGGCAGGGATGGATGTGAGGAAGAGAAGGTGGACCCAAAGCTTCAGTGGTTGGCCAACGAAAGGAGAAACTGCTCACGTGACTGGGGTCTGCTCTCGAGTATCATGGGAGAGTTTGCTGCCCCGCTGATGCTTCAAGAAGTGGGATTATTTGGGATTTGTGTGACTGGTTCTCTTTGTATGGCCTGAAATTAGTCTCCCTATTAGTGTCAGTATTAGGGTAATCCGCAGGGCACAATTCCTAAAAAAAGAAGTGGTGGGACGCTGACGTCACAACAGGAAGTGACGTCACGAAAGGTGGCTTGCACTCAGTTGCAGTCTATAGTTATCGAGCTCCCGGTAAGATAATTGAGGGGACGCCGTCCACCCGCGTGGTACCCTGACTCGAGCCCTGGTAATCCGACAGGCAATTGTGGCAGCCACAAAACGAAAGTGTGCGGGGGGAAGGGGACGGGGCAACTATTTTAGTCCCAATTGCAACTTTGCATTAAAATGGTGGAAAGAAGTTTCAACATTATTGTATTTGCCAGCATGTGCTATTGCACTTCTATGAACATCAGAGCGGTTTGAGAGGGGTTCTTTAAGGCGAGACAGGGTCTGACTACTTTCTTCTGCATTCTGTGTCATGTCAAGTTCTTCAAGATCCTTGGAAATCAAATGTAAATTGGGAAAAGTACCCGAAATTATTGTATCCTTTCTTTGCACCTGGAAACCATTGCAAAGTAAAACATATATGGAGATGTGAATTAATTCTGAGTGCCCTTACCACCGGTCACCCTTTGCCTTTGGCCTATATCAACAACCACTTCAAACTGCTAGAAGGTTGAGTGTCCAAAGCATGCGTTAGAAAATATTCTGAACATACTCAATATTCTCAGACATGGCTGTATCAAGACCTCTAAATAGCTATCCAAACATTGCACCACTTTTAACAATGTTTTAAACAAGTAGCTATGCATCCAAACAGAGCTTTTCACATATTCAGAGAATTCCCCGACCCCATTCTCACTGCCATAGAAACAACCCAACTCCTACAGAGGACAACCTCTTACAGCTTAAACTTTTTAAATAAACTCCTCTACAGTCTTTGCACAGGCCAAAGTCCTTTGTCGCCATTTCTGTGGCAATGGCTAGAGAAGGCACCTACTTCCCAGCCTTGCCAATTCCAACAGTTATCCTCAGGTCCTTCTAGTAATCACGTTCTATCTTCAAGAGTTTGTTTGGCAGCATCATAAATGAGGTCCATATAAAAAAGCAGGTCTCTTTTGGCTTTTCAAAATACTTATCCTCAGCAGTTTAATGGGTTCCATCTTGTCCTTGAAGTGAACTATTTACGAATCTACCCGAGGTAAAGCAATGGCCATGGTCTCTCTGTGAGACAGCCTCATATCACATAGCCTCACCCCAAGAAGAACCTTTTTTTTGTTGTAGTTTTATTTAGCGCAAACTCGACCCGAAGATATCAGAGCGCTTCACATGAGCACCAGTTGCATTACTGACGAACACATTCCTTTTTTTTTAGGTTCGGGGGGAAATGAAGTGAATTGGTCAGAATCACAGGATGATTGAGCCACCCTGACAAGACGCCAACCTGCTTTCCCAGCTTCAAAGATGGCCGCCCTAGCCATTAAGCCCTACCCTAGCTTGCACTCAGCAGCCTCCAGAGCAATCAGTGTTTCAAAAACCAAGAAAATTATATGGGGAGGCAGACGTTTTGTTTATTCCACCTGCCAACTCTGGAGCAATCTGCCAGAACATCTTAAATGTCAGTCAAACCTCTACTGTTTTAGGAAACATCTCAAAACCTGGTTGTTTTCTCTTCCCTTCTGATTTGATCTGTTATATACTCGTTTGTTTTAGGACTGTATTTAGCCGATGCCAGCGCCAAGATGCCCTCAGGCATTCACACACTATATCAGAATATTCTATTCTATTCCATTCATATCGATTGTAGACAGAACATTGCTGCTGACCATGTTTCTCTACTTCTTAAGGGCTGCCACGTTGACCACACTCATGAATGACACTGTCTCCCCTCTTGTACTAACTTAATTGCTACAATACAGTTAGGCCAAAACACAGTTCTTAGACAATCAGTGCTCTAAGTGCGGTAGACATGGCACAAGCAGCAGGCAACACCAGAGAAATGGCACATTAAGTTCAAGCAGTACAAGCAATTTTAAAGTCAAACAAACAACACAATAAAAGAAGGGTTACTAGAATGATGATTTTTAAAAACTTTTAAGGCAAAGGCACTTAGAAAAAGTAAATTGCCTACAATTAAGATTCATTTTTGGTTGACTGGGACCTAGGTACAATTACAAGCCAACCGCAATGGAGAGGTGGTCAAATACACCAAGGGAGTTGTGCCAGGCAAAGCTTCACCTTCTTGCATAATCATCTTTTTGGAAGTCAAACTCTTCCAGTCGGGCATGGTTTAATCTAGAAAGGGTCCCTCAAAGTCAAATACGTTGCACTCCCACGTTGCGAGCCACCAGTTGCCTCTCCAGGGGGGGCTACTCAAAGGATCTGCTTTTTTTTTTATTATTAATATTTTATTAGAAACCAATTCCAATCATCACAGATATAAATCGCAGACAGTGTGGTCTTATAACATCAGATACTGAGTACTGATACATATTTAATCAATCATGTCAATGGTGAAGTAATTTTCTTTAGTCATTTCCATTTCTACAGTCGGAGATACATATAGGTTTCCAGGATACGCATTCCATCCACTCCACTTTCTGTCCCATTTTTTGGGGCACACCCTGAATTTAAACACTTCTTTTTCACCAATCATGCGCTTATCCAGCTCAGCCATCCAAGCATTTCTTAAAGCTCGCCCTGCTACCCGCCCACTTCATCATAATTGCTCTCTTAACCAATACATAACGCAAAGTGATCAGTTGTTGTTCCACTTCTGTAAGGTCAGTCGGTTCAGCTGGTCTTTCTTGGAGTCAAGGGTCCCTCTGATTTTTGTGTCCCTGGAGCACCCAAACAAAAGGTCAGCCACAGTCCCTGCATGCCAGCAAGGATCATGAGTCCTTCAGTACTTCTCTCCTCAGGAGTGTTCTGAGGAGGTCATGGTGTGGTTTCTCATCTTATGCGGAGCACTAGCTAATGGTTGGAAGTGCCCTACACACAACGTACATGCCCTATGCCACCTCCTTTTACAGCACTTCCTCTTCTCTTTGCTGTAAAAATTCACAAAATCAATCAATCTAAAATAGCTAACCCCAGTGGCTAAGGGTCACCAAAGCTAGTAAGTATTGCTTCACAGTTCTTTCAAACTATTTGGGGCAGATTTATCAATACTTTGTTATGGTGCAAAGTGACACCATCCACTGCAAAGTAAGCCCCTTGTAAAAGATACCATGGGTTCCAAGGGCACTTTGCCCAGGGAAGGCCTCTAAGAGCTGCAGCACCTATTTAGCGACCCTAAGGGGTCCTGCACCTTAACACCTGGACCATGCCATTGGAGGCTCATGTGTTTTGGTACAGAGAAAAGTGAAGAAACGACATGGCACACATGTGCCATGCCTGCAACACACTGCCTTTGGCCAAGGTAAGTCAACCCTCCAGCAGGGTGCACATCCCCAGAGGGGAGGGTATAGTTATATGAGCACAGTACCACTACAGTGTCCAAGTTTATTCTTAGACATTGTAAGTGCAGTAAAGCCATAAAGAGTATATGGTCTATGAGATGGCCACTATTTCCTCCACAGCTCTTTAATGGCTTTACTGAAACCTGGGAAGTTTGGTAGCAAACTTCTCAGCACATTCAACCTATGCTGATGCCAGTGTCACTTTTAATGTAAACCGCGCTCAGATTTCATCTTGGATATGCCCCCTGGAAAACAATCAGCACTGGTGCGATGCCTGAATAGCTGATTGCCATTTGCTACCACCAGACAGGTTTCTAAACCTCTGAGTAGAGGGCTTACACTCTCTGGATCCAGAAACAAAGCCCATCCTGGGCAGAGGTGTCATGCTTCCTTCCCCAGGATGGCCTGGGCCTACGAAGGAGAAGCTTCAAAGGTCTTTGTGAGCTGGCCTTGCTTTGTGCTGCCCCCAGCAACTGGCTCCCACCAACCCAACTCCCACTTTGGGTGGGAGAATCAGTGAGAAAACCAAGGGAGGAAGAGAGGTGTGCCCACCTTCTGCCAACCCCACCCCTCAGCACCCTCTGTCATTCAATTAGCTTCTCCCTCACTTCTGGCCTCTACACCTTGACCAATACTTCAATTTGGCAGTCTTGGGGTTCCTCCTCCACTCCGCACATCACTCCATCCCTTAAGTGCTGCAGGCCCCGGCTGAATGCTAGACGTAGGGCAAAGAGTCTTTCCCCTTTCTCTGACCTCGGCCCCACATTGGAGGGCTCAAGGCCCTTACAGAGGCACCAGTAAGTAGGAATCTGGGATTCATGGAGAGGTTTTGCATTGAATCGTGCAGGATTCCTTCTTAAACTTGGAAAGCGTCAGCTTTGTGCAGTCATTCTTTCATCTTGCTGATCCCCTCCAAACAACATTACATTTAAAACTCCTAAAATCCAAAAGTGGCGGTGAGAGATTGATTTGATTGGCCGAATGTATAAAGTAAAAATGTTAGAGGTAAAACGTGATTCAGCACCGCTCATCGTTATCTTTATTCTATTTCTATATATATTGTATACATGCCTTCAAGATCTGAATTAAAATATTTTGTTGAACGTTTTTGGTACATACAGAGCTATTTAATGGTCTGTGTAGTAGAAGCTTCAGAATATGATGGTGAAGAAGCACAGGGTTCGGCCATGCTTTTATCCACATTTAAATAAGCCCTGTGATCTGGTGAATGTGCGGTCTGTTCATGTCTGAATTAAAGGTCTGTAAATTGTCTCTTGCATCCCCACTCCCTATTAAATACTTCATCAAGGTCACAATTGAACCATATTATTTTATCACATGCACCGAGTACCAAATTAACAAGTAACAGACCTTTCTCCATGGTTTGGCAATGTCTAAGAAACTGGACTCCTGAATGCAAACACTAAATTATCTTCGCTTTTCTTTTAATTGAAAAGAGTTATCAGACAGCAACTTGAAGCTACTATAGCCAACATGCAAATTTACAGATTAACACATCCACTTGAACTCAAACAATAATTCTGAGACCACTTTATAGGATTATATGTAGTTATGAATTAATCTTATTTACTTGCACTGCAGTGATTGCCTTTATTTCTGCTGCTGAAAAGCTTGGGTTTCACAGATCATGGACTTGCTAGCTGATGCTAATGATGAACATAAGCTGTGTAGATGAAAGAGTAGAGCTATTATTATCTGTTTGTCCTCTTGGCGCCTGTCCACACTTGAAGACTTGCTAACAGCTGGTTTGTTTATATTTAGCTTTCAAGTGACTGGAGTCCAGGAAATGATTGGATACATTCAGAAAAGAGTGGACCAGCTAACCAACCAGTGCCCTGCACACAAGGAACAATCTTTAAAGAAGCAGCAGCTTATTGAATCCCTGGAGGAGCACCTGAAGATGGTACATGCAAGCACACAATTGCAAATGTGTCTGCTTTCCCCAAACATTGTTCTGTCTTGCTCTGCAGGAGTCCTCCTGCATTTGTCAATGTTACGTGTTGTTTTGCATATACTGCAATGGTGAGGAAGGTTGTGCAAAATGACATGACTGTGTAATTCTTTTCTTCGCCATCGCAGAATGATTTTGCAGTAAGATCCTTGCGACGCGCTCCATGATGCAAAAAGTGGTGGCTATAATCCTCTGTCGATGCATTAGACTCAAGTGTTCACTCTGTAGCAAAGCTGAGTGATTCTCCAAGGTTCCCTGATGCAAGTCTCACTTCAGAATGTGTGCACGGGCACTTGATACTTCCATGGGAAGAATAGTTTAGAGAGCTCAAATGGGTGTGACCCATGTGGTGCTCCACAATTAGGTTAATATTTGAGAGATGGTTGAAAGGTTTCAATCAGTGGCATAATGAAAGTTGAGGGGGCTCCCCAGCAGGGTACACGGAGGGGTCCCTTCACCGGATTTAATCCAGAGGACTGGGGCCTGAGTACTGTGCTGAGGGGCCCCCTGCAGCTCACCGCACCACACCGAGGGTGCTGTGGGGCCCTGAGTTATGCCACTAGTTTCAATTGCTATTCAAGTGTTCCCCTCTGTGATTTTGAGATTCACAAGGATTGTGACCACAAAACAGCTTTTCACCTCCGGCCCTCGGTCCTTACAATTAGGAAGAAGTGTTCAGGTAGCAGTATTCTGGAGGCATTGTAGCTTATGCTACTTGTATCTTAGTTCACCCTAGTAAATGCTGTTACTATATTCAAGACTTGACACAATGAAGGGCTGGTATTTTGGGGGGAGTGAGTTTGTTTGAGAAAAGTCATAAACACTTGCTGCTTTTAATGTACTTTTGCACTAAATGGTACAATCAGTTGCTCGTGCTGTCTATGCTGAGAAGCAGCCTATAACGAAAGTGTTGAAACTAATGATACTTTTTAGTTGAAATCCATAGATATAGATTAGTATACATCATGGTTTTTTGCTATAGTGTTAATATTTGTGAGAAAGTGGACTTTTTGGCATGATAACCTTTTTTTTTTTTTGGACTGATGTCCCTGTTTTTTTGTTTACTCTGTGAAGTGGGACTCTGCTAACCAGGCTTCATTGCACGTGCTCTCTTCCCTACAATGAGGTAAAATGAGCTAACTCCTAATTCACATATTTAACTTTCCTGCAAGGCCTTCGTATGTGCTGCAGAAATACACCCATGAGATGGGGAAAGTGAAATACCATCTGTTTATCTCAGCACTTTGTGTGCCATCCAGTAGTGTGACAGAGAAAAGATGGCTTCATGTCTACCAGTGTAGCCTGACTGCTGCAGTTTAAACCTGAAATTAGTAACCTCTATGTAGGCCTTGTGGCCCTCAAGGTAGAATGCATGGTAATTAAATCTTACATGGAAAATGTAATCTTATGATGTCCGTACAATAACAAAGCCCTCAAAGCTATTTTCACTGTTGAATGCTCGGATTGTCTTATAAGGAAAACTAGAGTGCAGAGTAAAATATCAATTCTGCTATCTCCGGTTTGGGACCAGGTAGAAAAACAAAAATCATTACTACTTTTAATATTTATTAAATGCCCAATTCACTGTTGAAGTTGGATTTTTGTGTTGGAAAAGTTACTTATAGAAAGGTTTTTTCATCCCAAAGCTCCTGGGGCTCTCTAGTAGCTGCTCAGCAAGTGCTTGACCTTAATTAAGTGTGACAACTGCTCCCAAAGAGGAACAATGACCTGGTTGTTGGGAGGTGTTTTTCCTCCCCTTGCAGTAAGACCAGTTACGGTGGATGGACCCAGCAACTTCATTAACCTGTAAAGAGGCCTACCCTTACACAAGTAAATGTTATTTGAAACTTGGAGAAAACCATCCTTTGAACCCTCAGTCAGGTTGGCACTGAACGCAGTGAGTACAGAGTTACCCCCTGAACCAGTATTGAGTGACCACAGAGGAAGAGACTGCTCATTCACCTGGCCATATCTTAGGGTGGACCACAGGCTCTGCACAAGGGAGAAATGGTTCCCCACTTTGGATTTTGGGAGTAAGGTGCACTGTGGGATTGTTAACAGTGTGCCATACGAGAACTGCTGCAAAGGTGGGCAGAGTTGCACCTAGGAACTTGTGCCCCAATGTTAGGGAGGAGTTAGGAGTCACCCCCACACACTAGCTTGTGCCAACCATAAAAGTGGCACCCCAAGACCTACGAGGAGAGCTGAAGTGCTAGATCAGCACCCACTTATACACCAGTACAAGAAGTGGACTCCAAGAGTTGGCTGACTTCCTGGACGGTTATATAGACACAACAAGCTTCAAAAAACCATTTCCCTGCCACAATAAAACATCTTGAAAATGAATATAATTCCCACCTCACCTCTAAACTTAGTACTTGGAGAAAATTATCCCTATTGTAAGATTTTACATGTTTCTAAATTCGACTCTTCAATTCTTCTGGCATAAATGTCACAGATCCTGGATTTACAAATTAGAATATGCTATGTTCTCTTATATCTGGCTTTTGTGTTTGTAAGGTTTGCTTGGGTGTACAAAACATTTGGGAATCATGAGTGTCTATAGTTTCCCTTAATTTAACATGTTTGCTAAATTTACTTTCCTAATATTTATTGAATCCATATAATGTATTTCTTTTGTTACGAATAATTTCTCAAAGGTATCAATATCGGTGGAGAAAATCAGTTCAGAACTTGCCCATAATGTGGAGGATCAGACAGATACAGGATCCAGTCTGAAAGACACAGAGAAGCTACTGCACAAGTACATGGAGTTGGCCAGGCAAGCTATGGTAAAACTATCTATTTAATGTATAAATACTGTGTAATCTGACTAATAGTCCTTGTAGATGTTCGAGACCTGAAGCAGTGACAACTAAAAGTCAGTACATATCATTCATCGCCAGTGTAGGAACAAGGACATTTTCCACTTGCCTCGCTATGCCCAGAACTAACATCACAAATGTGAGGAAAAGTTAGGGAATCTTAGAATTGACATTCAGGTCATCGAACCATTGATCAGGCTATCATCTTCCTAAAATAAATGGTGGCCTTTATGAAGTTTTGAAGTTTGTTTTACCTCTTACAAAACTTAATATTCTGTGTGCAAAGTGGCTCTTTGTTGTTTTTGAATACATTATTTTCCAAAATATAAATATATATCTCACAATGGCAATATTCTCTAGGAAACAGATGAATCGTGAAGCTGCATAAATTGATATGCTAGAAATTAATCCCTGTAAAGTTTGTGTTCCCTCATCCACCTTGGAGACTGTATTAAACGAGGTTATGCTTTGTTCTTATTTAAATTGGTGGGGTTGAAAATGAATGTGTCTCAAGTTATTGTTCATCCAATTCATATGTTTTTGTTTCATTAAATTCCATTAGTGTTTCACAAGTAAATCTTTTTCAGTTTTGTGTTCTCACATAACATATGTCATATTCTTAGCTAAATCACTAACCCTATTTTGTATTAAAACTGGTGATTAGGAATGTTTTAAAAAAATTGTCCATGAGTTAGAAAACAAATTGTCCTGCTTGTGATCTCCTTTCAACCCAACCTATCATTCTCTTTCCGTTTTCACTCTTTCTTTTAATGTCTTTGTCTAAAAAATGGCTACATCGTGTTTTTAAAGAAAGTAGTTCTCCTCAACAAAAGGCGTGTAAGTGTATTTAAGGCAATGCTGATAGGAAGCAGATGTTGTTGCATCCATTTTCCAAAGGGTTTAAAACTGTATTGGAATGTTGGCCTAAGTGATGGTTTGTCAAACCATAACATTCAAGTAATTTTAATGTATTAGAAAAAACGTAAGTTTTATTAACAGTGATTACGATGGCATTTCTATTTAACTTATTGATGATATCTGTCTAACAGTTCTTATCATTATGAGATTGTGATAGCAATCTGAACACTTTATCCAAGTCAATCCTTATGTGCCCCTCCTCACTGATCTTGTCATCACTTGTAAAGAACAACTTCCTTAATATGCCCCTTGCCAACCTTTCTAAGTCCATTTATGTAATTTACTTAAATGAGAATATAAAGTGCACTGTGTCACCTTCAGTCTGTTTTAGTGTTGGAATCTACAGTAGAGGTTATGGGGATACATTTGTGGGTATATGCTATTCAAAGAGATATGAAAGAATACCCAACCGTAATATCTCGGTTCTGCACTTTTAAATTAAGCTTAAATATTCAAGGGTTAGACTTCACACATTCTACTGAAATTAATATGATAATGTTTTGCCCACAGTCTTGGGCGTTCCTGAAACAGGGACAAACATTTTATAAGGACCAGCTCCATGGTTGAACCGGGTTGATTGAGCAGATGTGCCTGTCTGTTTAGAACTTAATAAAATGCATTACCTCCTCGTTAGTCTTCCTCGCCACATGACTTACATAGTGAGCTTCAGCTCCACGACAGAACCCTCCAAAGTAAAAAAAGCCTCCCACCCCCTCCCAACATGGCCGACCAGTCACCCCTGACCTCTATAAGAGGCGGGCCGGCCCAACCAACAGCCTGTTTTTTTTGTTCTGCGCGATTCTCTCCAGAGGCGCTGTGCAGGTGAGTCGGACCTGCTCTAGCTGGTCCGTGGGTCTTGGGTTGGAGGTCCTGCCTTAGCGGACCCTGGGGCCTGGGACTCCAATTCCTCCCCCCTCTTCCTTCCCCCGGTCCTGTGGGGCCGGTTAGGTGCTGCTTTAGCACACCATGGGTGTACAGGGAGGGGGAGGGGGGGATGGGGCGGCCGGGGATGAGGGGTGTGTTCCCTTGGTTTTCCCGGTCGTTTTTTTCTTGTGGGCCCTCGCCCTTTTTCGGGCTCTGGTGTCCTGCACAGGTGCCCCTGTTGTTACAGGGCTCCAGTGGGGCGGCCGCTGTGTCTCTATCAGCGCGGGACCGGCCTCCTTGATTACCCGTCTTTACGAGTTCCGATCCTGGATGCCTTAATTATACAAACGCGAGTCCCTGCCGGCCGCGTTTGTTTTTTTTTGTGGCCATTCTGTTAAGTGCGCATTCTGTGTGCAGACCTCGGTCATACGTGCTCCCAGGCGGGGGCCGTTGTTATGCAGTCTCGGCTTTTCTATTTTGAGAGGAGAGTAAAGGCGTACACTGTGAATAGACGGCGGCTGCGGTTTCTATCCGGTCTCGTACCGGGGACCTTTCACGTGTATGGCGTACATGTTGTTACCTTGCATTAGATTTTCCAATGGCCGTCTGCCGGTCCTGAGGTTCGGTACACGGCGCTGGACGCTGCCGTCTGATCCAGGGTTTTCTGTCCTTCCTCCCGCGATGTCGCGCTGGGATTGGCCCCGGGCGCATCCCGCCTCTTGTGGGCGGGGTGTTTTCGCGCCAGATACTGCTGGTAGGTTTGCCTTCGCCTTCCTATGTCCTGGCTGGGTACGCGACTTCGTGTAGCGTTCCATATTAGGCTAATGCCTGTCCGGCGTCCTGGGGGCCCGTGGTTTCCTCCGGACAGGGGGGGTGGCCTGTCGCCTGGGCGTTCGACCTCGGGCCGGTAGGTGCTGGGTTTGAGTCTCGGCGGTTGCGCTCACTCGTCCGGTGATTCTGGGCGGTTCACCTCGTCTCTCTGAGGACTCCTGGTCTGCATTGTCTCCCTTTTCTGCGCTGTCCCTGCACAGCGGGTTGCCCTGACCCCTCCTCTCCTCGACACCCTCACGTGGACCCCGCTCCGTCTGAGGAGGTGGGGGGGGGGTGGATCGTGTGTTCATTCACTAGTCCCCCCTCCGGCGGCGGAGGTTATTCCCGGGGATCTCTTGGTGCGAGTTCTGCGCAAGGCTCCAGACTTCCTTCCTCTGCTTGCGTCCGTAGTGAACATTGAGGGGATGTGGTTGGCGCTGGATTGTCGGTCCTTCCCACGCTTTCTGTCTTGACGTTACACTGTTGATGGGACTGTCTTCCCGGGGGGCGTTCATTTCGGTGGGCGCCTTCCCCTCTGGCCCTGGGGTCAAGCGCGTGGAGGCGGCTGCTATGCGTTCTTGGGCTACGGCTCATTTCACCATTCAGGGCCTGTGCCTATTTTTCTTCCACTATGCTTTCTGTGGTGCTGGACTTCCGGTCCCTGGGGGGGCACCTGGATCGGAGGGCTGTTGTTGTCCCGTTCCTTGCCTTGATGGCCCGGCGGATGCGCCTTCTGTCGGGCGTCTCCTTTACCACTCTGGGTGCGGCTGCGGCCGCTGAGGGTGCTGCGATGCTGGCTCGGCGTCGGGTCTGGCTGCGGCTTGGTAGTCGGAGGCGGCCAGGGGTGCTTTGCTCTGGTGGATTCGGTGTTGTCTGCTGGAGGCCGCTAGTGGCTGTCTCCCTTCATATCGTCTGGGGCCCGCTTCCCTGGTCCCGGCCTGTTTTTTCTCCTCGTCCGCCCAAAGGTGTGGGCGTCTCGCCCTTTCGAGGGATGGGTCGCGGCCGGGGCGTCCCGTTCGGCTCTTCCCGGTCTCGTCCTGGTGCTGCCGCTCCCTCTTCCGCCCCTAGATCCTGGCTTTTCGGCCGTCTCCCTCCGGGGTGTTCCCTGTGGGGGGCTGTCTCTGCCGTTTCGTCCCGGCCTGGGACGAGTCTGTCGCTGTTCTTGGGCTCTTCGGATTGTGTAGGTGGGATTTTCCATCACCTTCTCGCCCCCTCCTCTGGTTGTTTCCCACGCTACGTTCCTCCCTCGTCGGGTGTCGGGCCTTGCTGGCCGGAGTTCGGTCTTGCTTCTTTCCGCCAGGTCCCGCCTTCTCGGGGGGTTCGGGCTTCTACTCCTTCCTTTGTCTGCCCTGGAAGGTTTCTGGTTTTTTTTTCGGCCAGTTTTGGTTTTGGTGTGGTGGTATCCCTCCATTCCACGTTTTGTATTCAAGTTGTCTCTCAACAGGAATTTCTGCATTTCTGGTCTCCTACCTTCCGTGTCCCGGAGGTTGGCCTGAGTGGCCGGTTGGACTATCCAGTTCTGCGGTGGTCAGTTACGGGTGCATCCGTTGGGCTTGTCTTCTGACCCGAGGGTGTTGGCTGTACTCCTGGCCCGCCTGGTGGGTCCTCTTCGCCGGGAGGGGGTCATGGTTTTCCTTGCCTGAACGTGTGGTTCATCTCTGCCTCTTCTTTATGGGTGAGGCTTCCCGTCAGACGGGTCTGCGAGGTCTCCCCTCCATCGGCTTCCTGCTCATTGAGCAGTGGTCCCTTCTGTTCCCGTCTCGGTCTCGGCCTCCTTCGGGGATCGAGTGCCTGGCCCCGGTCTCCCCTCTGCTTCGTTCGGAGTTGGGTTGGCTGGTTGGTGGAATCTCACCTCTCCGAGGGTATTCCCTTCTTTGTGTCCCCGTCCCGGGTGGTCACGACCGTTGCCAGTCTCCTCGGCTGGGGGGCGTCCTCGGGCTCTGGGTCGGTTCGGAGTCGTGGAGATCTCCTACCGTCACGCTGCTCCTCGTTCTTTCGGGTGTTGATGGCGGTCCTCCGGGCCTGCCTTCAATTTGCTCCAGCTCTACGGGGTCGCCATGTCTTGACATGGAAGGGCAGCCAGGTTGTGTGGAGGTATGTCCACCTTCTGGGGGGTGCGGGTTCGCTCCCTTTGGTTCCTGACTCAGGTGGTGTCGTCTTGGGCTGGTGTCGTCGGTACTGCCTCTTCGGGCTGTCTATCTCCCGGGGTCCGACAGTTTGGAGGCGGTTCGTCTGGGTCGGATTTTTCCGTCGTGGTCCTGTCTCACCCTGACTCCGGTGGAGTTTCGCCACCTGGTGTCTCGCTTTGGTCTACCTCTGGTGGGTCTGTTCGCGGACGGGGCGTCGACCCTCCTGCCCGGGTTTGGCTCTCTCCCCCCAGTGGGTGTGGCGTGTGGTTGCCCTATCATTCCCTGGGCCCTCCGGTCTCCGGTGGTGCTCGCTTCAGCGGCTTGTATGCTGATGTTGGGACGGTGCGGGGAGGTTTGGCATGGCCCTTGCGCGGGGATGTCACGTAATTTTGGGTGGCGTTCCATATTGATGGGTTCGCCGCCCCTGGTGCCCTCTCCTTGGCGTGCTGGCAGTTCAGGCCGGCTGGCCGATCCCGGTTCTTCCTTTTCCTTGGTAGGGCCCCCCGCTCCCGGGGTCGGTGTTGCACCGGCTCCATCTGCTGGCCGGGCTCTTGAACGGGTGACGTTGCTTGCCCGGGGTTGTTTTTCAGGTGTGGTGGGTTGGCTGCGGGGCTCCCGCAGGTCTTCCCCCTTGTCCTCCTGTGCCCGGCACTGGGCTTCTGTCTCGCGTTGGTGCGGTTTGCTAGGTGCTGACCCCGCCTCCGTGGATCCCTTGCGGGCCTTCCGCAGTCCGGATTTCGGCGGGCTGGATTCCCTGGTGGCTCGTTTGCTCCGGAGTTTTTTTCTCTGTTGCCCTCGGACACTTTGCCTGTCTCCCCCATGGGTTCTCCCTCTCGTTCTGCGAGCCGTTCGGGGTCCCCCCTTTGAACACCTCGGTGGCTCTGCGGTTTCTCGCTTTTAAGGTGGTTTTCCTGGTGGCCGTTGGGTCTGCCAGGCGGATGGGCGAGCTGGTTTCGTTCCTACGCTCCCCTCCCTTCTTGCGGGTTTTGCCTGTCAGGTTGATTCTCCGTCATGTCCCCCGTTTTCTTCCCATGGTCCTTCCTTAGTGGACCGGTCTTGGGAGGTGTCGTTACCTTCTTTCCCTCCCGACACGGATCCTTCCTTGTCCTTGCTGGAGGTCCGGCGTGCTGTTTTGGTTTATCTTGAGCGCATGTCTTCCCTTTCCCGGTGTGTTGGCCTGTTCGTGGCTTTCGGTCCCGTTCATTCTGGCCACATGCCCTCTCTTTCCACCTTGAGTCGCTGGCTTAAACAGGCTATCATACTTTCCTATGCTTCACTGGGTTCGGTGGTACCGGCGGGGGTCCAGGGTCGTTCCACTAGGAGTGTATCTGTGTCCTGGGCCTCCTTCAAGGGTGTCTCCGCTGAGGAGATTTGTCGGGCGGCGACGTGGTCGTCCCCCCACATGTTCATGGAACACTATTGCGTTGTCTTGGGTGGTTCTGTCCCTGGGGACTTCACTGGGGCCGTTCTGAGTGCGGGAGCTTTGGCTCCTTGATGGCCTTTGTCTTTGTGTCTTGATTCAGGTTTGCTGGAATTCCTGTTTTCTTTTCATTGTACTGAATAAACCTTGTGTTGGTTTTTCTGCATCACCGTGTGGTGTTGTTTTTCTTGTGGTCAATGAAGCCTTTTGGCTTGGGTATTTGCTCACTATGTAAGTCATGTGGCGAGGAAGACTAACGAGGAGGTAATGCCCCGGTTACTTACCGGTAATCTTCATTACTCCGAGTATAGTCTTCCTCGCCACATGAGTCCCCCCCCCCCCCCTCCCTGTCTGGCTATCGGCTTCATTGTTTGCTTGGTGGTTCAGGCTGTTGGTTGGGCCGGCCCGCCTCTTATAGAGGTCAGGGGTGACTGGTCGGCCATGTTGGGAGGGGGTGGGAGGCTTTTTTTACTTTGGAGGGTTCTGTCGTGGAGCTGAAGCTCACTATGTAAGTCATGTGGCGAGGAAGACTATACTCGGAGTAATGAAGATTACCGGTAAGTAACCGGGGCATTTTCATCATCTACCTAGGGCCTTTACTTCCATCGATCTTATGTATAATAAAGAGTGTTCTTACTTGGAATCATTACTCTTGCCTTGACACCTTTACCTCTTAGTCCATTTGAAGTAGTGGACATGTTCTCAATAATCAGACTCCCAGAAATGGGTAGTACTTTCATGATTATCATCGGAAAAGTGCCACAATCAAGGCTATGAAATGTGTGCCATAAGTGTGGATGACAAAAAAGTGTGGAGGCCAGAATGATCTTAACGGTAATAAGGAAATAAATTACTGCACTAAAAACAAAACAGCAAGTATCCCCTAATTGCCCTGAAGACGTAATACACAACAAGCTGTAAGCTTACAGTAGGGTTCACCTTGATTCACATGAACCTGGCAACTACACTTAATGAGACTGTGACACAATGAAACTGAACATCTTAGGTAGAGGAACTTGAAATCCACTAACAATACATATTAAACCTCAAATGAACTAGGTAGCAACACTTGAAACCAAAAATAGACATTAATGAAGCACAAACATTGACATGATAATGGCACAAAAGTGGACATTAGTGCAGGAGTGACATAACGGTCTGATAAAATTGGGTGGCTGTTTTAATATCAGGTGGCAAGAGGACATTTGACTATGGTGAAAGTGACTTAGAGAATTCCCCAATATTCACCATGCCCAAAATAGGTTATGTTTTCTATTCTTCCCCAACTGACATTCTTGTTAGGTTATACACTCCATTCATGTAAAAAAAGAATAATAATGGCAGCTTCCCAAGGATAAACCTTTTGCTCATGAACTTCCCAGTCTACATAAAACAGATGTCCACTACTGTATGCGAATAAGAATACTCAAATACGTCCAATTATTTTTCACGCTGCAGTTTGATTGATGTTAGCATAAGTTTTTTAAATGTTACTTCGTAGAACGATGAACTCTCTCTATTTACAAGGCTTATAAAATAGGACAAATCTTCAAATGATGAACCAAAATAGCCTACAGGATTCACCTTACTCTACATTGGCTTTAAACCATCAAAATGTAGTTTAAGTGTTAAAGAAACAACTATTCATCACACATAGGCATACTAGATCACCAGGAGAAAATTTTGATGTAGGTGGTCTATTTTTCCATATCTTTGATAGCCCGAATTACAATAGAATACTAAGGTGCAGGCAGAACAACCTTTGTACTGATTTGCCTAGAGTTAATAGGGATCATGAGCAATAGTGGCATTGTAACTGGCAAAATCCAGGTATGATAGTCCAAGGGGGCACAGAACAGAAACTTCTTATATGCCATGTGATATCACTAAAATCATAAAATAGTAGGAATTCAATTCAATATTTTTCATGTGCAGAACAGCAATTCCAAAGATGGCACTCAGAACTCCGTCATCTATAGATTGTATGAATCATGTATTTCAATTGCAGGGATTGTTTTCTGCTGCAGTAACATATTGTGGCTCTCACTGCCATTTTAATTGTTTGTAAAACTATTTGTGCCCAGTTAAATGAGGATCAAAACCTCTGAAATAGTTATCGTCCTCAAAGTAATGGGCAAGCATAACAAAAGTATCAGTGTATTTAGCACTGTCATTGGAATAAAGAATAATGCCTAAAGTTAACACAATAATAACACTTCCCTCATTCAGAAGAGGATATGCTCCATTCTTTTAGCAATACCAACAATTAAATGTATTCATTTGCAAATGTGTTTAATGAATGCAGTATAAAGTTCTTTCTTTTGTGTGCTAAATCCCACTAAAGTGGCAACTGAAATATTTAAAAGTGTGTAGATTCAATTGTCACTCCTCTCTTTGCTCACCACCTGGTTAGTCTAAATTCTCTGCACTAGATCAACCACCTTTCTCTTAGCATTTTAAAATAAGTGTTTTAGTGCAGTATAAACTGCTTGTTAGTGCCCGTGTCCAGTAAACTGACAAATGCAGTATTTAAAAGTCTGTAGATTCAAATGTGAGTCTGCTCTCTGCTCAGTGCCTGGTTCCTCAAAGTCCATATAACAATACAATCCCAAGATCCACATGTTCCACTGAAAAGCAACCTGTTCAAATACAAGTTATAAGGGTAGCAGTGGCGCACTGGAACCCTGAGATGTGAGGTCATGATTATCACCACATACACTCTACGTCGGCAGTCGCATGACTCACGGATGCGGGTGGGCAGCCTACATAGAGAAAATGCAGAGTGCGCATGACTGGTTTGGGCCGACCAGTCAGGGCTCACAGCATTGGGAATGCCACTCCTCCCCGACCCGCCCACCCACCCGCGCCCAACCAGGCATACCATTCTGCTTTCTTGCAGCGCGAGAATCAGAAATATTAAATGGCATTTAAAATACAATTTTATGTTTCTGTTTCTTGTGCTGCGAGAAAGCAGTGGGACGATACTTCTCCCCCCAAATGGCGGAGCTGCCCCTGCACACTATTTTAGAATACTCAGAAACATCTGTTCTGCAAAGCATACTTTCTCTGTAAGCAATGGTGTCATTGCTACAATGGTTATTGGATTGCTGTTTCGTGCATCCTTTCAACCTATCTCCATTTCTTTCCATCCTTCGTCGCTTACCTTACCTTTGTGCCTTTGTTTTTCCTTGGCACATTCTATAATTACTAGCATTTCTCAAGCAGAGGCCAGTTGGAATTCTGGATATAAAACTCTGTCTTTTGCGAGCAACTTCAATGAAAAGAGCAGAGGTCACAATAATCTCCTGCTGCTGCACTTTTAGACTGCCAGGGTGATACTGAGACAGACTTCCAATTTTGTGTGGGCCATTCTAACGTGTCCGCAAATTCCAGTACTGATTTTGACTTGCAGAACCATAAGGAACCCGTGCTCTTACCTGACTGATTACGTACTGTGATGTTTTTGAGGTTATTCAGGGTTTGGCAGATCTGCGATATTCACCAAAAACTGAGGGATGTCCTGTCCAATGTAGATTGTATGCCTTTGTACATGAGGGGGACAGGACATTGCCGGTTTTTAGACACGTATACACTCTGTATCAGGTGGACATTAGAACTGCCATTACTTGACAGATCTCCCCTACCCTACCCAATCTGTGTAGTTTTATTCCAATGTTCTTCCAGAACTTCGGAATAAAGCTACGCAGATTTTGAATGTTGGAAGCCTATGATGATTTCTTTGAATTTCTTGATGCATTGATGTAGATTTTTTTTTATTACTGTTGTTTGAATAGCACGATAATACATGTTTATCTTAGATTCTTTGAAAAGAATGGTTGTACACTGACAGGTGACACATTTCGTAGTGCACTGGATTAACCTAAACATCCATCTAGGTATTTTCATTTCATTTTGAATCAGGCGGCTTGCAGAACCCCTCACCTGGTGCACACGTGACTTTGTTTATGAAAATTGAATATTAGATTAGTAATTTTGAAGTTAGATATTTGAATTAGTTTCTTGAGTGCACATCAGCTGCGTTTACTCATTTGTACTTTTAGAAAGTTGCCATTTTTCTGCCTAAACTAAATGTGCCCTTCTGCCAGAGTCTAGGATCACAAGGTTGTTGTTAAAGGTTCTCATGTGATGTATATTCCTCTCAGACAAGGGACAAAAGGGCCTTGGGTGTGTGGAAATGGTGTTCCTCTCCTGAGCAGGATGACATGTGGGTTTGTACTCAGCCATTTTCGAGCTCCAATGTGTATTTTGAGGGCTGTACCCACTCCTTTCCTAACTTTCGAAAATTCCTGCCCTGTCATTAGCAAAGGCAGCTGACACTTGGTCCTGTATGCCCTTTGACACCCTAGGCAGATTGGAGTCAGACCCAGTGAAAATGGAAGAACTGACCAAAACCAGTTTAGGATTGTACGAAGGGGGTGCCCCCCCACCCCCATACAGGCTGGTACGGGGCTTAAAAGTGGCACCCATAGAACCTCATGTCAAAATACTCCTGGATCTGTGGGTACTCAGATGAAGTACTGCTTTGCTGTCTGAAGCTTGAATGAATAGACTTGCTTATTTTGAACCCAGGACCCCAGATGTCACTCCAGGTGAGTTGGCTGACCTCCCGTTTGAGCTACAGGGACACAGCAAGTTTCCAGAGGCCCTTCTCTGCAACTGGTCAGCTGACCAGTACCAACTGGACCTGCTTAAACCTTGCTTCTGGCCTCTGCTGGAGTGAGCACTAATCCCTAAGAGGTGCCTCTGTAGGTCCTGGACCATTTGCTGATGTTAGAGTGTACTCCTCCAATCCTAAAACTGCAAGACCTGGACTCCAGCTGAAAAACATGAGGTTCTGGGTTTGTCGCATTAAAAAGAACTGTCCCCGGTCTCCTCGCGCATACGAGCAGACTTCACCAAGGCCAGCGTGGGCCCTGCATCTGACTGCCCACAAGACCTTCCTGGATACAGATACCAGACTTCACTGCTGGGAATTATTTTTCAACTGCCCGGCGTTCCCTACTAATACAAAGTCTCATTCATCGACCAGCTCTTCACAACAACCGCACCGTCAACTTGTGGTTCAGAATGAGGCCTGGTACTTCAGCAACCTGCCATTGCGTAGCCCCCCTCCGGATCCAGTCTGACTGCCGACAACCTAGTTGACGGGTGCTTCTTCTGTGTATCTGACCCACATTCCATTGCCTTCAGCCTGAACTTTTTAGTTTGACCTGGCTCTTGGCAACTAGATAACTGCGATTTTGGCTCTTTGTGCTTCATGTCTCGGGTTCTATTTACTTGGTTTTTGTTGGTTTGGTGTCATTTATACATTAAAATGTATTCTATTTTTTTAATAGTGAGTTTACAACGGGGTATACCCTAAGAACTCTCTGACCTGGGTCAGTTAAGATAGATACGTATGCAGTGGTCAGGGTCTATTGATTATAACAAAGAATATATCATAGAAACCTTTGCATTAATGAATTATTTAAGATTCCTTCTGTGCAGTACAAAACCATTTATTCAAACATTTTAGTGATCGGTGTACTTAGTATCATTCAAAAAAGTACCACAAGTAATAAAGTATAAGATATGCAAAAGACCAAGTACTTCATTGGGTCAAGCACATACTGAAGGACATGAGTCTCCGTGGAATTGATATAAAGTTTTTATATCAATTCCACAACGCTAAGGATGCCTGGCTCCACCTTGGGGGTGCCCAGGAGTGGACGCCTCACAGGGAAAGCCAGGATGGGTTCCACAGCGGTATTCGTACAAGCGCCTTGAGACCCTTGCGGGTGAGTAGTGCGCTATACAAGTATCAATTTACAATTTACATTTACATATTTAAAATGATTACAATTTATGTTAAATTAATATAAGCACATATATTTAAATGAAATAATTTATTAAATGTAATGATTTAATAATATATATCTCAATTATTTTAACATACTACCAGGCTCAGTCCATAAATAAACAAACCCTTGAAAAGAATTATTGATATGTTAATGAGAAATTAATACAATAGCTTGACAAAATAATGAATAATTATTAGCTCAATTAATTAAAACAGAAAAAACATACCAAATAATACATATTTTATCCTTTTTGGAAATACTACCCATTCTATCCCCTAAGATGAATCCCCCAGTCAAAAACAAGTTGATTAGAAATGAAGTCAATAATTAAACAGATAAGGAATATTTAAAATAATACATTATTTTATGCAACAGTTATTTTAAAATGCTTCCCACTCTCTTCCCACTAAAACCAAGTGCCCAGTGATTTCCTTCTGATTCACACACCAGCTTCTGTTACTCTGTCATTGAGGAGGGAAGGTAGCCAGAAGTGTTTTTTTTTTTTTACAGAAAACAGTTTCATGAAGCATCTTCAGAGGGGGAGACAGTCTTGATCTGGTCTTTACATTTCAGAGTTCGTATAATTTAAAGGAAGCTCATGCCAAAGGTCATGGGTCCCTAAAGGCAGATATAGATGGGAGACTTAAATCCCCATCTCTGTCCTAGTTAACAGCTCTGCACAACCTCTCCACAAGCTGGTCTTTTATATGCAACATTGTAAAAAGCACAATAATAAGCTAGACAACATATAAAGTTCATGAATGCAATATATTTATGCTTATGATAATACAAATGTCAATATATATTCTGATATGATGTGAAATCAAAATCTAATTCATTTTCTTTCCTGCTTATTATATCTTTTAGGAAGCCTCCCGTGAACTGGAAGCAGCTGTGAGGATCATTGAAGAAGCAGAACATGAACCTTCAGAGTTTCCTGAATTTGCCAGAAAAGCAAACCTTCTGCACAAAGAGTTGGGCATACGCAACCAAAGAATTGCTGCAAATCTGGAGTTTCTAAGCATATATGTGGGATTTTTAAAATCGGCGAAGGAGGTAGGTGTTTCTCACTAATGCATCACATTGCAGGATTGTGTATACATTAGAGGACAACAAACATTTCTCTTAAATTGGAACTCAATGAAATGTTTCAGAAGCGCAGACTATGCATTCCAAAGGTCCGAAATGTATGAGTGTAATGCTTTTTGGTTTCAAGGGCTGTATAATGGGTGTCTTTGCAGGTGAAGCACGGAGCCGAGCTCCTGTTATGTGCACCTGCAGAGCAAACAGTGAATTCATATTACCTGATAATTAACTAAGTTAGTGCTTTACTTTCAAATAGTACAATTCGGAAACAGTGAAAAAGGTTTGCCTCTTTCTTTTTCTGTGCTGTGCTGCCTGAAAATAAAGCACTAACCCAGAGAATTATTGGGTTAAAGGATTGGAGTTAATTCCCTGTACACGCATAAAACAGGCTCTGATGTTGACATTTGTTTTTTTTTGTAAAATTTTTATTTATAGTATGCAAGGTGAAAAATAGAAAGGGGAGGGGAACAGAGCAAGGGGATCAAGAAAGAAATAGGAGAGAAGAAACAGGCGACAGTCCGCCACATAACCCCACACAGGGGGTGCCAAAAACATGATCGCAAAGGGAGGGGCAATAGGGCATCAAAGCCTGCATCAAAAAGGGCGGTAGCCAGGTAAAGCAGCAGAAGGGCGGACAAGAAGGCCTGTCCACCACAGTGTCCAAATTGTGCCTGGAAATTCCAACAGTTGATGCAATGTCCCCAGCTCGGGAAGAGCAACCCAAGCCCCATTCCAGTCATAGTGTCCATTCTCGGGAGCACAGCAAGTCGCAACAAGAGAAAAAACAACTTCCCCAACTACCACCCCCTACCCTCCTTCCCTCCCCACCACCCACCTCCCACCCAGTGGCGGCGACCAACATTCACACAATCCGCAACAGTCACATCTGCAATCAAATTTGGAAGAGATGAAGTGCCCGCAGCGCTGACGGGCAAACTGCCGAAGGCAGGCCTCGGGACAAAAACCTCACCAAGGGGCCCCAGTTAAGCATAAAGTTTTTAAAATTCCCCAGAAAGATGTCTGAGAGCCGCTCCAAACTCAAAAAGCGCCATAGCCGGGCATGCCACAAAGAGACGGCAGGGGCAGACGGGCTTTTCCAAGCAGCTGCCAGAGTCAACTTGGCCGCTCCCAAGCATAACCACATAATGCGCTTATCAGCCCTAGTCTGGTGTTCAAGCAGTGGGTCCCTAAGGCCCAGCAAAACAAAGTCCATGGAATTTGGGAGTGGGTAACCCAGTACATCTTTAATGTGGGAGAGAACCTCGGCCCAGAACGGCCGGATGGTGGGACAGTCCCACCATATATGGCTGAAGTCCCCCAACATCCCACAGCCCCGCCAACACCTATCTGAGGCCGTTGGGAATATGCGGTGTAATTTAGATGGGTACAAGTACCAGTCGAATATGAGCTTCATATGGGCCTCCCTGAGGTCGGTAGAGTGGTTATGTGCTGTCACGTCCCGCCACAAGCTCCTCCACTCGCTGTCGGAAATGTCCCTCCCCAGTGTGTTCTCCCAGTGATCCTGATATCGAGGCCGTGGGGACATAGCAGTGTCTAACAGCAGCCCATATAGAAAAGAGATCGCCCCCTTCATGGTGGATGTGCGGAGGAGGAAAGTTTCGAATTTCGTCAAGGGTCTGGTAGCGGCATCCACCACTCCAGGCGACGTCGCCCAGTGCAGGAGCTGAAGGTGTCTAAAGCGCTCCGTCAGCAAAACACCATAATCCCTCATACAGTTATGGTAAGTGAGGGGTTCGGCACCATGGAACAGGTGGGTGAGGGCTCTACAGCCACCCTCCCTCCAAGTCTCAAAGGGACCCTCCGTCAACGCCGGGGGAAAGGCCGGATTGAAATGGATCGGGGTGAACGGGGACGGGAATGTGGTCCATCGGTCATCGCTACTCACCGTGTCCCAGACCTTTAATACCGTGCTGGTAGGAGTGCTAATGTACGCGTTTCTGGGCCGGTCCACCTTAGGCTTCCAGGCCAGGTCCCAGATGGAACGACCCGCAACGCTCCGATCCATGTGGAGCCAGTGCTTCTCCGAAAGCTGTTGGGACCACTCCACGAGGACTCTAAATTGGGCAGCCTTGTAGTAAAAATGCATGTCTGGAAAGCCCACTCCTCCCTCCAACCGCGGGCGTCGGAGAACCGCGAACGGAAGCCGCGCCCGACCGCCTTGCCAGACATACTTCAGCATCACGGTCTTAAGCCGACGAAAGTAGTCCAGCCCTATCGGGATAGGCAAGGCCTGAAAAAGATAAAGGAGCTTGGGTAGGAGAACCATTTTGAGTGCATGAATCCTACCCAGCCACGAGATAAATTTGGGCTTCCACCGGTCCAGTTCCGTACGAATCGACGCCAGCATCGGGGGGAAGTTAGCCTGGAACAAGGCGCCTATGGTAGAGGTCAGCCGCACGCCCAGGTAGAGCAAAGAGGATGACGTCCACGAGAGCGGAGTAAGCAGCCGGATCTGTTGCACCTCCCCCGGCGGTAAGGTCAAATTGAAGATGTAGGACTTGTCAAAGTTAACCTTAAACCCCGCCACCGTTTCATACTCAGAGAGCACCGAATGGACATGGGGTAGTGACAGCGCCGGGTCTCGAAGGGACAACAGGACATCATCGGCGAAGAGCGAGATCTTATGCTGCTCGCCCGCAAAGGGGAGCCCTAGGATCCGCTCATTTTCCCGTATCGCCAGCGCCAATGGTTCTATGCTAAGGGCGAAGAGAAGGGGCGAGAGTGGACAGCCCTGGCGCGTTCTTCGGGAATGACGAAAACTCCCGGACCTATGGCCGTTAACCAACACTCGGAAGGTATGGTTATTGTAATTGGCCTCAATCATTCTAATAAAGTGGGGCGAGAACCCGAAGGCCACCAGCGTTCGGTGCAGGAACCCCCAATCAACGCGGTCAAAGGCCTTCTCCGCGTCCAGCCCTACCAACACTGCTGGTATGCGGAACCGTTCCGCTTTTTCGATTAAATGGACGACGCGCCGCAGATTGTCATGAGTTTGCCTACCTTTAATGAAGCCAGACTGATCAGGGTGGATCAGAGCAGGCATCAGGTCTTGCAGCCTGCCCGCCAGGATGGAGGAGTACAATTTAGCGTCCAGGTTAAGGAGCGCTATCGGACGATAAGATGCACAGGAGGTAGGGTCCTTACCTGGTTTGGGGATAATAGTAATCAAGGCCTCGGCCATGGAGTCCGTGGTTCTACCGTCAGTGGCCATCGCATTGAAGAGGGAGACTAAGTAGTCGCAGATGTCGGGCGCAAAGGTCTTGTAGAACAGGGCCGTATAGCAGTCAGGCCCAGGGGCCTTATGCAGTTTCAAGGCCTTGATGGCATCTAAAACCTCCTCCCTAGAAATGGGGGAGGACAACAAGTCATTCCATTCTCTGGAAACTCTTGGTAGAGGCAGACCTCCCAAGAACTCGGATTGAGCCTCCGGATTGAGAGCTTCGCTCGAATAGAGCGCTTCATAGAAGTGACCAAATATGTCCGCCTTGTCCGCCTCTTTATGCTGAACAGAGCCAGCGTGGTCACGCACGCCCCCAATATAATCCCTTTCGCATTTGTCACGAAGCTGTCGAGCAAGGTGGCGCCCAACCTTATTGCCCTGGGAGTAGGAGGCACGACGAAGGCGCAGAAGGGTGAATTCCGCCCTGTTGTTATAATGGGCCTTTAGTTTCCCTCGCACTGCCGTCAGGGGGCGCAGGGTCACCCTGGAGGGGTTTGCCTTGTGCGCCTGTTCCAAAGTGGAGAGCTCCGTCTCCAGAGCTTCCCTCTCTTCCTGCCGAAGTTTGTTAAGGTTCGCGTTGAGGGCGAGGCACGTGCCCCGCAAGGAGGCCTTGCACGCGTCCCACGTGTTATACACCGACGTGTCAGAAGGCGGATTGAGGACAAAAAAATCACCAATAGCCTTCCTCAGTGCCTTACAGGACACCTCATCCCTCACCAGAGCCGCCGGGAAGTACCACTTTCGCCAGCCATCTCCCCCCGCGGCCCAATGCAGCCCCAGGACCACCAAGCTATGATCCGACAGCGAGAGCGGAAAGAGATCAGTCATTCGTATATCCCCCCTGAGAGTCTGGCTAACCAAAATATAGTCTATGCGGGAATACGAGCGATGAACGTGAGAGAAGAAAGTATAGTCCCTGGCCTGTGTGTGGACAAAGCGCCAGCTGTCTACCAGTCCCATTTCACCCACTTGACGCTGTGTCTCCTCCGAGAAGACGCCAGTATCTGCCCTGCGTGCCCCAGAACTATCCAGGTCCCTGTCCCACACCATGTTGAAGTCTCCCAGCATGATTAAGTGCCCATCCACAAAGTCCCCCATCTTATCTAACAAACATTGCAAAAAGCCATTTTGACCTGCATTCGGAGCATACACCACGACAAAGGTACACAAGCGACCATACAGCGTCCCCTTCACCATTAGCCAACGACCCTCCTTATCAACGCCCACCCCCAGGAGCTGAAAGTGGCGGGAAGCCCGGAAGAGGAGGGCCACCCCTCTATGCTTCGTGGGCGCGGACGCCCTGTAGATAAGGGGGAACTGCCTATGGCGAAGTCTCATTTCGTCCCTCCTAGCCAGGTGGGTTTCCTGAGGAGCAACCACTTCCAGGTGATGGTCCGAAATGTACTTCCAAAGTTTCTGCCGCTTCTGCGGTGAATTGAGGCCCTTCACGTTCCAGGTGCCTATACTAACAGGCATAATGGGGATCTAAAACTCCACGCTATGTAGGCGCCCAGACATCCACACCCCACTCCTAGATCCCCGTCACACACCGGATCCCAATCACAACGAGGGCAACTACTCATAGGGAACCAAGGAAAAGTCCCTAGCCACAACCGCACAGGAGGGACCACACGCAATCCCCCCCAGCATCCCAGAAAGGACTCTCCTCTATAGAGCCCAAGAGCTGAAGGAGCACCATCATAGAGCCAAGGAAAAAACGCAAAGGTAAATAGCACTGAAGTCACCAACATCACGCATCCATCACACACGGTCGCCACCACACCACCACACCACACCACCCCCTTCCCCCAACCCCAACCACCCTGTCACCGTACCCACACTCAGAGCACCAACTGTCCCACCCCCCTGCAACAACCTGAGAACCAAAAAAACAGAGCACAAGGCCCGCAACCTGAACCAAGCATTCAGCAGTTCCAATGGGCCACAGGTCACAAGGTCCACATCAGACTGGAATCGGGGTGGGGGCACCAGTTCGGGGGTCCCCAGGGCCAAGGCCCGGGGTGTCTTCTCCAAAAGTACCATAGTACCCCAGGGCCGTAGGGACAGAGACCCTCCGGCGCCCGACCATCGAGGAAGTCAGGGATCATGCCGCTCCGGAGCTCTACTGAGTATCTGCAAGCGTGGCCGAGGCCACCGACGCCACCGCTGATCCTCTCTCCTGCAAGCTAACAGAGTGGTCCGGACGCAACCGGTCCGGGGAAGAGCCAACCCGGTGCCATGATGAAGAGCGACGCCGTCGTCGCGATGGTGAGGACTGTGCCGTTTGAGAAGGAGGGTCGTCCTCCAGCCCCAGCAGCTCCCTCGCGGCCTTCAGGGAGCGAATCTGTGCCAGTCTGTTCTGCCACCGAAATATAATACGGAAGGGGTGTCCCCAGGAGTAGGAGATGCCACGCTCCCTCAGAAAAGCAGTCACTGGCCGGAATTCTCTCCTTTTTTGAAGCGTGGACGCCGCCAGGTCCTGGAACAGCTGCGGCCGATGGCCACGAAATTGCAAGGTGGTAATGGCCCTAGCCTTCCGGAGGATGCGTTCCTTTGTTTGGAAGTCATGTACACACGCGAGGATGTCCGGGGGGGGCCACCTCCTCGCCTAGGCAGGCCAACTCTGTGCACCCTATCCAACTTGATCTCCTGAACGTCTTCCTCATCCAACACTTGTAGGAATAGGGCCTGCACATATTCTCTCAAGTCTCCAGCCTCCCCCTCCCAAGGGACCGCTCTGATACGAACGTTGTTTCTTCTGGAGCGGTTTTCCAGGTCCTCGGCGTATGCTTGCAGGTTCAGGTTCTGGTCAGTAAAGCGAAGAACATCTTGTTGCAATTGGTGAACGTCATTCGCCATACTTAAGTCGTGATCTTCCAAGGTGGCCACCCGCTCACCAATTCCGTCCACATCTCTCCGGACCTCCCGTAGGTCCGACGCCAGCTGAGCTCGAAGCTCGGAGATATCCTCCTTGATAGAGGCAAAGAGCTCCGTCATGAACGCTTTGGTGGCGGGCGCCTCCTCGTCCGATTGCCTAGTCGAACCACTAGCTCCGGGGGAAGATGGCGGCTGCGATGATTTAGAAGCCCCGTCCTTCAACGTCCTCCCCTTGCGCGGCAAGTTCGACATTGCGGCGGAGCCGTGGAATCAAGGCCACTGGGGATGTGGGCCGCTCAGAAGTACCTGCGTCACGGGCAGCAGCCGCCCGATTAAGATGGCGGCGTGGGAGCTTCCCGCCAGAGATCCAGAATGACGGCGGCAAGCCCGAAGTCCCCGTCTCACACAGCCGGGCCACGAACGCAGCCACTCGATACCGCCAGAGCACAACTTAGTCCACTATCACCGGGCAATGTGGGCCGGGCAATTAGTCCGCAGGGCAGGGCAGGCCTCTGAATCCAACCAATGTCCAGGCCTGGGTGCTCCGCGCAAGGCCAACAACTCCGAGTCGCAGGCGGTGCAGGGCACGGGTCCACACCAGGCGGCACGGTACACACAGGGACGAGGAGGACCCTCCGACCCAGCAGTGGTCGCCGAGGGCGCCGCCACGCTGTCCAGAAGTAGCCGCAATCAGATCGCACGGCTCCGCCAAAGATCCGGGGCTCACCCTCCACGCGAAGAAGGACGGCCCTGCTGCTTGAGGGACTGCTCTGCT
Organism: Lissotriton vulgaris; assembly: GCF_964263255.1. Taxonomy (NCBI): domain Eukaryota; kingdom Metazoa; phylum Chordata; class Amphibia; order Caudata; family Salamandridae; genus Lissotriton; species Lissotriton vulgaris. The sequence goes on along the minus strand of NC_141687.1, from coordinate 815,815,556 downwards.
GTCTGAGAAGGAAGACTTGACCTGCTTGCCTTCATCCCAGGCTATCCAGAGGGACTCCAAGGGACAGTTGACTGACCTCATGTGTGAGCTACAAGGACGCAACAAATGTCAGAGGCCTCCAGGCAACAGGTCCGGTTAACCAGCTTCAACTGAACCTTCCTGGACCTGCATCTGGACCTGCATGAGTGCTGCTGCTGGCCTATTCTAGAGTGAGTACTGATCCACAAGAGGTGCCTCCAGGGCCTAGACCCTTGACTGGCATCAGCAAGATGTATTCATAAAAAAGGTGAAATTTCTGAATTTGGACTTCTCGTGACCGTGAACAGGGTTGTTTGCGGCAAGACTCTGCGCTGCCCGCGAGTACAAGGAATGCAAAACTCCAGTGAAACCTTCTCTTCATGCCAAAAATGACTATTACTGGTGACCAAACACTTGAAACTCGCACTTTCAGCTACAGCAACGAGAGCCTGCATCAACCACCAACATGGAGCCCCAACAATGGCTATCCAAGATGCTTGACCGGCTCTTTGTGCTACAGCGTCAACTGTCCGAGATGCCTGACCTACTCTTCACACTACAGCAACGACTATGCGACAACTGTCCCTGATGTTCAACTTCCTCCTGGCAGCCTCCTCCACTACGAACAGAATTTTTCTGCCAGATTTAGAAGGTAACTTTTCAGTGAGACTAACATGGTTGTGTATCTGACCAATGCTCCATCGTGGTTGGCCTGAACTTGTGCCTTTGCTCCGGTCTAACTCCGTGGTGTTTTAGGCGCTAGGTTAACTTAAAACTTTAAAACTGAATCTCTCCAATTCTACTGTATGGATTTCTTTTTGTATCATTTAATTTCTTGAAATGTATTAAGCACAGGTTAATTTATTGACATGTGGTTCACCCAGACAAGGATTGCGGTTGTTGCCTGAGTGGTGCTCCACCCCACCAGCCAAGAGCCCTGGGGCATATTTATCAATCTTTCCTGCAGCACAACACAGAAAGCCACCTTGCTGTGCTGCGCGAAAGAGAAAGGGCAAAAATGCAGTGCATATAACATTATACAGAACAGTCCTGTCCTTTCGTACTGTTGGCGCACTTTTGGCTGCCTCGCGCCAATGCAGGTATCCTTGTGTTAAGTTGCAAGGGGGCTGCATTGTACGCAGGAATGTTTTTGTGCAGCACGGAACACTTTCCTGCACAAAAACAATCCTGAGAGGCATTTTTCTCCTATTTATGCTGCAGAATGCAGCACAAGTAGAAAGAGGAAAAAAGTAAAATAAAGATATTTATCCTCGTTACATCTCACCTGGGAAGGGGTAGCATTTTGGTGCATTCCCAGGTAAGGTCTTGTTTTTTTGGGCACGTACCAAGCGCTCATTCCGCTAGTGCCAGGACACTCCTCGGAGCAGCTGTGTGCTATAGTAATTCTCTCATTCATTCATTCATATTGATGGAGGGCATATTTAACATTGTAACTCCATTTCCGTACATGTTGGAGTAAGCGCATATAACTGGCAGGGGGAGGGGTATTTTCTAACTCCAATCTCAGAGACAATGGCTTAAGTGCATATACATTTTCCTATTATTACTCAAGTCCCGTTAACGCTGGGCAAAGTTCTTATATTGGAATGAGTGCATATTTACTATTCTAACCTTAGCTGTATAAATATTGGACAAAGTGCATATTATTGGGGGCATATTTACTATTCTAACTTCAAGTCTGCAAACATTGGGGTAAGTGGAACGGATTGGAGAGTGACCCAGAAGAAGCTCATTGTCACTAATCAGAGACCCATTGACTGCATTCTGGGAAAAGAGTTACCACCGGTGTTAGAAAAGCTGGGGGCAGCAGCCATTGAGGGGAGCCCCGAAAGCTCAGGTTTCTAAGGGTAATACTCTGAAGGGTAGAGTACGCAGGCCCAGTTGGAAAGGCAGGAGGTGGAGACAATCCCCAGTGGGAGGGGCAGTGGATCAGGGGTTGCCAGCTCTGATGGAAGAGCACTCGAAAACTTATCCTAGTGAGGCCACTTATGACCAGGAGGCAGTGGCAGCCGGTAATGTCTCAGGATGCCAAAACTGGACCGGTGGGCAGGAGAGTAAAAGTAGGGTGCCTATCACCCAGGGCGGTACCCCCTATATGAGTGGTAACCGAGATCAGAGAACCCTTAGGAACATGTAGGGCACTCCTTTCCAACTTGAGGGATAGAAGTGAGGCCCAGTTCAGTGCTGCCCTTTAGAGCTCATGGACTGTCAATGTTTCTGTCTTCTTTCAGACCGTTTTTTGAGGCCATCCTCCAGATTAGATGGAGGTCCAATAGGTATAGGGAACTTTTCGCATCTAAGCTAATAACTACTGAACTGGACTGGGATGAATGAAGACATGGGAACCTCATTTTGGAACATCAAGCGGGCTTTACTTCCTTCACAATCTATCCTTTGGCCCTTGGGTTTGCTTCCTTTGTTTTTAATGTTGTCTACATGCTGTGAGGTTATGTTTTTTGGAAGGATCACTCCCCCTTAAGGGGATACATAAAGGGTATTTGTATGTTATTTGCATTTTTTGGGCATATTCAATATAAAGTAATGAATAATTGAAACATTTTGTTTTTTACTCTCCTTTCTTAATTTTGTACATAAGATGTTAAGTAAGGGTTTAAATCATTAAAAGATGTATTCAATGTACAAAGGGCATTTCTGTTGTGTTTGATATTGTATTGGATTCCCCAGACCCTTGTGATGATATTATTCAGAATACACCTCATTTGTGTTGTATACTTTTAGAGAGTCCAAACCATCTGTACCTTCTGCCAGTGTTCTGGGTCACATGACTGTGAATGGTCCTGCTGTTGAGGTTTGCATATTAGTTCCAGGCAGTGACACAAAGAAGGCTTACGTGTGGACAGGATGGGCCATTCTGGCAGGATGACAGGTGAGGGTCTATACCCAGCCCCACTTATACTTAAAAGGGATTTGCCTCCTGCCACACAAAGGAACATAAAACCAGGCCTGTCCTGCCAGGGCTGGACTGGAAATCACAACCGGCCCTGGCAAAGTGCTCGGCCGGCCCCCCTCCCCACTCGGGGGCGTTGGAGGTGCAGCCGAGCTCTTTGCCGGGCCGATTTTGGTACAGGGCCGATTTTGCAGCTATGCTGCAAAAACGGCTCTATAACAAAAGCGGCCCCCAGGAGCCCAAAACCAGCCCCCTCCCGTGCAGCACACCGGGGGATTGCCAGGTGCCCGCTATGGCCAGTCCGGCCCTGTGTCTTGCCTTTTGTCACCCCCAGTTTGGAGCCATGACAGGGAAAAGGAAAGAACTTTCCAGAACCTGTTGTGGGGGTAGGACAGTTTCCACACACAAAGGCTGTCACCAGCTATAAATATTGGACCTCCAGAGTAACGCATCAGGACACACTTGGAAATGTGGAAGTTAAAGAAGAAGTACTGCTGCATGGCATGAAAAAAAGCCTATTTGGGCCTATGATTCTTTCAGCATGCAAGTTGTTTCCTCTGCTTGATGTGTATGAGAAAAGTTCATGTTTTTTCCAAAGATAGAAAAACAGCTTCACATAGACACAAGCATTAACTTGAGTACTCTACCATCCATATGACATAGAGGCTTCTAGTTTAAGTTTGTTCTGCTATTTATGTTTTTGTTTAGCTTGATGAACAAATCCAGAATCTGAAACAGTTGTACAGCTCAGAACCTGTGGAAGAAGACAATGACACAGCTGTGAAGACGATGTTGGAGACAGCGGATTCGCAGTGGCAGACAGTGCTGAAGAACATTATCACTCTTCAAGACAAAGGCCACGACTGTCTGAATTGTGTGACAATGGTGAGACTAGTATATTCTTTAAAATTTGCCGTGAGAAGCAAATACCAAAATGAGTACGGGTCATGCCTTGGAATGTTTTTTAACCCCTTAAGTGCTGCCGTCGGCCAACGGTCGTCGCGAGCGCTACCTTGCCAGTGCTGCGCACGACCGTTGGCCGACGGGCCAGCATTCGTTCTTCGAACGTTCAGCACTGGGCGCTGAACGTTCGACGCTCCTATGAGGTTAACATGCCATGAAATCCAATGAGCTATTTTTAATTTATTTCTTTAGTTGTAGATTGTTTTCGATTAAATGGCCACGGTGGCTTTACATTGCTATTAAAACCAACACACTTTGGTAAATCAACTACTTCTGACTTGCATTTTGAGTTCTGAAAAAAATATTTAGAAAAAAAAGTCTGCCGCAGTGAAAAGAACAAAAACAAAACTGATTGTTTCCTGGATAAGATACGTCTATGAGAAAAATTATTTAATATGTGATGATTCCATGTACTTCTGCAATGAAAATCCTTTCCTCATTCATTGCAATGCTGGCACTCTGTAAGAGGAGGACTGATACACCAAACAGTCCTGAGCTTGGATTCAAAGGGTTAACAATTGTATAGCGGTGCCAAACTCCTCCCTAGGTATATGTTAACGGATGGAAACAATAGGCTACGCAGACAGCTGTGCTGTCAAACCAGATCTAAAAACCCACCACAAACCTGTATGTCTTTATTAAACTACACATGGTGGAAAGATACAGAGGTATGTTTTAGCTTCTTTTTTTCTCCACCGGGAATATTTCTGTGCTTTTGACTGTAATGTTAATCGCATGACCATAAGTCCTAATAAGGGACAGTTTCAAAGTCACTTTTTTATTACTGCTTGGGGGTCACCGGTAGGCTTCCCCCCTGCACCACACTTAAAGCCATTATGTCCTCAATCAACCTTTACATTTGTTGATTACCTATTGCACGCTTTTCCATTTCTTTCAGGAATCAGGCACCTTGGTGAGAAAGCTTATTTCGTTTTACGACATCTGTTCTTCCTCTCTGCCTCACAGTACAGGAGACCCCAATTTTCTTTTCTGCCTCAGACAACTCATGCTTGGAACTAACTCTTTAGGGTGGAGGTTTTTTAAGGGCAAGTCAAAAAAGCTTGAGAACATCGTTCCCAGTAGAGTAGATTCTACACACTTTGACAGCTGCTTCCTGCCCTGTCCTTTGTCTGCAGCTGTCAGACTCTATCCTCCTTGAGTCTAACTCTTACAGTAGCATGACATGTTTCATTCTTATCGATAATTATTCATAGAGGCTGGAGTATGCCTCAATAAATTGGGGCAGTGAGGCAAATAACAGTACATTCTTGATTCGGGCTCCCGGTGTTATGTAGGATAATATTGCGCTTCATCTCCAGAAACCCAGCCCTAGCCTCTAAAAGGCTCTTGTTGTCAACTTTGGTGGATGCGACTGATCTACTCCTCGACCTTCAATCTACCGACTCCAGGGCACTGAATCTGTTGTTGTGATGAAACATGGCAAGTGCCGGGGGACAATTTTGGGGGCCCTTCCAATTGGCATTACCTGGGAAGAAGTTACCACCCCAATTTACCTTGTTCCCGCCCATCTGCCTTCTCCAATTAGGATCAGAGTGGAAATTACTGGACGCGACCGGGTAAAAGTAGGTTAGGGGAAGGGATTTTATCTGCGTTTCTCGGCTATCTGCCTCCCAGTCGCAGATATGCTTAACCGCCCAGCTGTTCCTAAAATTAATTACAATGCAATCACCCTGAATACATTTTGCCCGTGATCCCACCCAGTCTACACGTCTGGCAAATAGGATTTCACTAGCTCCATGGTTAGGGAGAGGCCTATTATAGTTTACCCAGTGAATGTATTCGTTTTTCAGCTCACTATAGGCCTCCGTTTTTCCCTGGCTCAAACTGGGGACCCCTACTAAGACCACCACGTAGGGTATAGATTCAGGAGGTAGGTCCAAGCGAGGTAGCACAGTATTTCGTACATCAAAGGTCTTTGCCAAATTTGCCATATTTACTGGTTGATCCAAGCCCCCCACCCTCCACGTTCCTGTCTATCACGGGGACATTAGGTGCCACAGGATCAATATGTGTGGTAGGATGTGCATCCAATGGAACGGTAGAGGCTGATAAGCCAAATAGGGCGTTAGTTTCTGACGAAGTTATCGGCTCACAGTCTACGTTCGTTGACCTAGATAACCTCTGATCATTTCTAACACAATCCACAGCCTGCATGCCCTCCCGTCTGTAATGTAGTACACAACAATTCAAGGTGGGAAAGTCTGTGTTCTATAGAATTCAGTCTATCATAGATAGGGAGGCAAGTCTCTGTAAATATTTGTTCTAGTTTGACCCAGAAGTCTCCCCTATTCTCAGGAGGAATCATATTGTCAATACCCTGGGTAGCCGGGGACCCATTTAGATTTTCTTGTTGTAGGTCCGAATCAATTATGGCTGAATTGCTCTCTAAGTTGACACATTTCTGAATTTTTGCTTTTCTATTCTTTAAAGCAGCTCCTTCCCGCTTTCTTTTAGTTGGGGCATCTGGCACCTGATAAACAGTCCCTGATTTAGTGCTAGTAGCCGACCGGGTTGGCAGACCCGATCTGGTTGCAACTAAGATTTGCGGGAGAGTACATAGGTCTGTTAGTACTGTAGCCACGGTCGTTAAAGGGCTAGGCAGCCTACCAGCTATGTCAGGTGGCAAGTTACCCTCGCCATTGGAGCCAACGGGCATAGTATCGGTCGTTAGTTGAGACACAGGTGATGATACCTGGGCCAGTCTACCCAGTGATGACCACTTGTCAAAGATCGGCTCCATAGATAGCCTCTTTTCAGTTATTTCAATTTCCCGTCGCAGCACTGATGATGCCCTTGTTATAAACTGGTCTAATGTCCCCATAATATTTCCTCCAGAAAGCGACTTTCTCCCCTTTCCCACACTGGCTGCAGCCATTTTCTTAAACTGTTTTTTTAGCAATCGCTCCACTAACTTGTGACCCAAACAAGGCTTGGCGGATAGAAGGCAATCCTAAATATCTAGCAAGAGTGTTCTGACCTTAAAGGGCCACTTATAGGGAAGATTAAAGAGGGTGGCCCGTCCCATCCTCGACCGTGCTCGGACGGGCACAGACGGGCCTGGCCTTGGCCCGCGCTTCACCCGGCACGTGCCTGCACGCGTCCCGCGAAGCGGGAGCCGCGAGCGGCTATATAGCACGTGGGGGGGGAGCAGGCAGGCAAAGGCTTGGGCAGCAGAGGGGCTCCTGGGCTGTGTAGTCCTTCCCCTTAGGTGCGGTATTCCAGGCAGCAAGTCCGCGGCTACGAACGGCTCCTGCGAAGCGGGGGCCGCGAGCTGCAATATAGCGAGTGGGGGCGGAGCAGGCAGGCAAAGGTGTGGGCAGCAGAGGGGCTTCTGGGCTGTGGAGTCCTTCCCCTTAGGCACGGTAATCCAGGCAGCAAGTCAGTGGTTACGAGCGGCTCCTAAGAAGCGGGGGCCGCGAGCCGCTATATAGCGTGTGGGGGCGGAGCAGGCAGGCACAAGTGTGGGCAGCAGAGGGGCTCCTGGGCTGTGTAGTCCTTCCCCTTAGGCGCGGTAATCCAGGCTGCAGGTCCGCGGCTACGAGCCGGTTTTATGGTATTTATTTTGTTCCCATTTCTGTCTGTATTTATCCATATTTATTTTTTGCTAAATGTTACTGTGTTTATCCTCTTTTAGATTGAGTTCTGTAAAAAAGGTAAGTTGAAAATAGTGCATTTCCACTTTTATTTAACCAATAAATGTACACTCATACTTGAATGCCTCACAAGTTTCAATGATATGAATGAACATAGCTGATGAATCAGTACACTCTTATCTTGATTTGCATATGTTAGTATTAGTCTTATGCACATCTACAGCTGTTCAAGACTATTTAGTAAACAGTTTCTCAATTAATATGCACTGCCTTTGGCCTGTGACTGACAACACCTAAAATCACTCAAAGTCAACCTCATTTCAGTTTTTATCCATATTTAAAAATAAATACAGACAAGAACATAAATGTTTTTTGGTCTGTATTTATCTTTAAAATCAGTAAAAATGTAAATATGGGAGCCTTATTCTTGATAAAATGATATACAGGATCTCAGTAGGAACTATGTAATCCTGGGCAGTGAACTCCACTTCATTCCCGGAGTTTGCAGAGTTTTTTGCACTTCATGGAGCTTGCGGACTTCTAATAAACTCAGCTCCACAAGGGGAAGTTATTCCCTTACTCGCCCGTGCCAACGGTAAGTTGGTGAGCAGGAGCCCACTTCCCAGGGTGATTTCTCAACTCAGGCGGTCGCGGATGGTCGCTACCACTCACGTTGAGAAACCTTCTGTTTGCGTTGAGGAAGCTGCCGCTCAAGTAGAACTTCTGCTTGAGCAGCAGAAAGAAGCAGCACCCTGTTGCACTGTGCGAAATGCCAGTCTCGCTGATTTTACAGTGTAGGGCAAACACCCAGCACTAACAATGAGTGCAAACGATGCTAGGTAACCCACTCCGCTGCTAGTGGAACTCCGTGTAGCTTGGCAGAGTTTTTTACTGAGTCTCGCATAGCGGAACTCCGTGAACTCGCCCAGGCTTAGAACTATGCCGCTGAATTTCTACTGTCTGCCAGGCAGATAGTGGTGCAGATCAACAGATCAGTGTTGTAACCCAAAGAAGTCCGGTCCTCTACGTTATATGAATAATGTTTATTAATGCTCAGTTACAGGTCATTAAAATGGTGAGTTCAGGTAAGTAGATTATAAGTCCAAAGAAGATAGCCACACCAGGAGCATGCAACCTTGCTGCTCAGCCTACACAGTCCAACTGACACTTTACACCTCACCAGCCACCCAAGCATTCCATTACATCACCAAGCACTCCAGCACTCCGCTTCATCACCCAGCACTCCAGCACTCATCCTGGTTGAGCAGTAGGGAAGGTGTAACTAAGGAAAGGGTGCATAGCGACAACTTCAGTCCCAACCATATGACCAGGGGCAAGGTGATATAGGCGTGAAAGAATGATCTTGGATGATCAAAGACATCTCATCTTCTCTCACTGCTCAATGAATGGCCCTCCAGTGTTGCCTCCTCCCTACTTTTGCCACTCATCTCCTCTTTTATGCTCTTCTGCCACCACCCTTTCACAACAGCTTATAAACAATACTGCAAGTTCTGCCGATGTTTAAGCCATTCCTGTAACTGTAACTAGTCACATGGCATCCCACACAGGTAGCACTTCCATTCTTTCATCTTGCTTTCCTATTGGGCACTTACTTCTGACAATCATAGCAGGTCAAAAACAGTCATGATAAAATTTGGTGCACCATAAGTGCACTGTTATGCACTGCAAACATGCACTTATTATTTAATATGCAAGCACAATAAAAAATTAATGTGAATCCTTATTCAACCAATGGAAACCCAGCCCAATAATATTATGCTAGCATGCTAAAGCATCACTGTAACAAGCATTAGCAAATCCAATAGGTCTTTACAAGCTACTGGCTTTGCCAATGCATGCTTTCCACTTGCATGCGTGCACATGCGTCAAGGCGCATGTGCACGTAAGCTGAAAGTCTTGGAAACTGTTAAAGAAAACTCATTCCAAGATGGACATTGATGCGCACACAAGTCATGACACAGGTGAGCCTGTGTATGTTATCAAGCATGCATGCTCATGTGTCATAATGTCGAGAGATGTTTTTAATTTACCAATATAACATGTTGACGAGATATATTAGACATGTAAATTAAAATTAAAAAAATTACAAGTCACACAAAGAGAGGAAATAGGAGGCAGTGGACCAGCACCGTTTTCCAGTTGCTGGTCCACAGGTAAAAAACTGAAAGTGTGAGAGGGGGATCAAGACTACACCAGCATCAGGGAGAGGGAACAGTTAGTAAGCAAAATAGAGTGAGTCCATAGGGAGGATGGGATGGTAAACAAGAGAAGAGAGAATTGAAACACAAGCACTACAATATTAAGCAAGAAGTCAAGTCAGAAGAAGGCATGACCGAAATGCTCTTGTGTGGCGCAAACACAAAAATAGGAAGGATAGCCTTTGGATCGGGAGCAAGGAAGTGAGATACTTAATAAAGCCATTCATTCATGAGCAGGGGGTAGACCCTAAGCACAGTATATGTATATTGAAAACAATAGATCAGGCCAACCAACTTCTAAAGTTCTCTTTAGCTGGGACCTAAAAAGGGTATCATTGAAATTATGTACACCAATACTCATAGGTGATAGTGTGTGGAACATTGCCCCTGCCCCATGGCCCTCTCCTCTCCATGGATTCAAAACAGCCCTGGTCCTCGAGAGTAGTACTTGGTCACTGAGCACCCTCAGAGCTTGCCAGGGGAGAGCCAACAACGCTCACCTGGCATACCCTTATCTTGCACTGACCCCTGCAGAACTCTGGCACCCCACCCGCTGGTCCCCACCGGCCATCCCACTGACATTTTTTGCCTTCTGGGTAGGCAGAAAATCTCAGCGGATTCATCTCCAGAACAGAGTAAAAAGACACGGACAGGACCCATTATTTGTGGAAACAAAACTTAGAATGACTGGAATTTAGTGCAGGGATTCCAGTCAGATACAGAGAGTCCGGCCCCCTGGTATCTCCGCACCAAGTTCTGCAAAACCCATAATGAGAGCCTCAGTTGGGAGGTGTATAGACTTCAACTGATGAAAACTGGCTACTACATTGAATCCCAAGAGCACTAGTTTTATCGTGACAGAGCGACAAGGAGGGACTCATAGAAACTCCTAGGATTCTCTAGCCAGGTAGCAAGAAGTCAGGTAAAAAAGAAAGCAAGCCTCTTCTCATCTTCCTTAGATTACTATGTCACAGTGGATCACATGTAATGGATATGTCCTTTGTGTGCAAATCTCTTGCAATCCATTGTGGAAAAGGAACTTGCTATTGCAGGCAAGTATGAAGGACCATATATATATATATATATGGTAAGAGCCAATTTACTTTGAGATTACCGATGGCAATGGTTGAGCAGCTCATCCATTTCAGGGTTTTTCTATCGGTTGATACTTATAGTCCTGCTTTTTCTTTTATAAATGTAGCACCACATGCACCAGAATGTAATGAGAAAGTCTGGTGTAGATGATGACACATGGTCCACTTGCATCTAATTTAAACAACAGTTTTTTTATGTTTCATGTGCACACAGTTTTGTTCACCGTAATCATTTTTGCAATTTTTATTTAACACCTTGAAATATACTCATACGACTTTTTGTGCAATTTTTTTTTTAACCAGGTCAACAACAAACCAGTCTTGACGGAGGCGCAGATGCATTTAATTAAGCAGACCACTGACAAGGTTCAAAAAGAGAAAGTCGAGCTGACAAACCTTTGGACATCATGGCAACGTCATATCAATCAAATGAAGTCTGTAAAACACCAATGGCGGAAACTCAAAGATCATCTGAAACAAGTAAGTGATCTGGGAGTGATGAAGGAATTTAGTTTATGTTTCTGTCACTCTTCAATTTGAAATTCGTAAGTACAATTCAAGTTGTGGTTGTAACAGCATGAGTTTATATGACTTCTGGACCTTAAGTTTAATGCCACAAACTCTTCTTTTTTATTTCAGTCATGGTTTGCCTCTGGCCAGTGATCCTCAATCACATTATATGTTAATAAGTCACCAAATGGCTACATATCACCAATGGCGCAATACTCCAGTCCTGTATTTTTTCTTTTGCAAACCATTGTGTTCATGAGTGATAGTCAACATGAATCAGTTGCAGTGTACCAGGTCAACAACTCTCAAAATTCATTAGGGTGTTGTGGGAAAGTTGATTATTAATTGAAGTTGAGGGTAGTCCTCTTTAAGTAATAATGGCACTATTCCTTTCTAGGTCTAGTTTGGTCCCACTAATTAAACCTAGGCTCAACCCTTGGTAGCTGTAGCCCAAAGTAGAAAAGCTTAACTTAGGAGAAATGTGTAAAGAATTTATCAGTACCAAAACAGTTTAAAAATAGAAAAAACTGCACATTACAAATCCCTCTCCAATTTATAAAAATAGCATGATATGCTGACTCTTTGGAAAGACTATGTCAAGCAGAACAAGATATGCTAGGGGCAGCGTTCACAGTAGAATAACTGAGAGCATATCTTAAGTGGGTAGGCCTAGTGCCCGTGACAGGAAAGGAGCCAAAACGCAACATGGACACATCACAGAGGCCTACTTCATATTTATTTATTTATCTTTATTTATATTTAGAGCTTTGCATATATCAAAATCGTATGTACTGGTTGTAGAGATTTAGGCACCAGTTGTCATCAGTACGTTTAAAGGGGAGATTTCTTAAGTTAAATATAAAAATAAACTTCTTCAGAAACAAGATAGAGAAGAGAAGGTCAGGGATGTCCAATAGAACAACTCGTAATATGGCGGTCTGACCACTGAGCTCTCCACTGTTGGACCACCAAGCTCGTAATAAGCTCCTAAGAGAAGTGTCTGTGAGCAGCGGTGGAAGCTTTAATTTACTGACAACTGTCACAGCTAAGGAGATATAGTTTCGTCTGTTTGTAGCAACCATTCCACCAATAGCATTTCTGGTGTAAGGAAACTGTAACAGCCACACCAGCTTGGGCAGAAGCTAATCCCTCATGAGCAGCTATGATTAATTCTAGCCTGCGGTCTTGGTTTATTATCACTCGATTCCCCACTCTGGGAATACGACCAAAAGGTACGTTTTGAGCTCTCAGTCGGTAGGAGTATTTTACTGGAATTAATTTGGGTAATGATGTACCAGTGTGTGAAGCATTGGCAACTAACACGATGTCACTATCCACTCTCGCGTTGGAATTAGTAATTGCAGGTACCACAGCAGTCTGAACTGCTGCTTTTCCGGCTTCATCAGCCAGTGAATACCTTGCAACGTGATTTTCAGCACATTGGTCTCCCGATGCATGAATTACATGAGACTGTGGCAAACATTCTTAACCTATCCCTAAAGCAATTTATGCTTGATAGCATACCCTTTTGAGTCTTTGAGTCCATTCAAGTGGCAATAATGTAAATCCTCATTGAGATACTCTACACCAGAGGTCTTCAAACTTTTTGATGCCGAGACCCCCTTGTAAAACCTTTTTAGGCGTAAAGACCCCCTTCCGACAAAAGTTCTAGAAACTGGTACTCCTCATCATCAACTTTTGACAACCATAAATGCGCCTGTTAGACCTCATCACATCCCTCCATCATTCATCCACCCACACTTTCACACATCCATCCATCCACCCTTTCATCCTTCCATCCATACATCCATCCTTCATCCATCTACCCTTTCATCCTTCCATACATCCATCCTTTACCCATCCACCCTTCCTTCCATCCACCCACCTTTTCACACATCCATCCATCATTCATCCATGCAACCTTTTATCCATTCATACATCCATCCACCCACCCTTTCATCTTCCCATCCTTCACCTATCCACCCTTTCATCCATCCATCCACCCACCTTTTCACACATCCATCCATCCATCATTCATCCATCCACCCTTTCATCCATCCATCCTTATCTGTCCACCCTTTCATTCTTCCATCCATACATCTATCCTTCACCAATCTATCCTTCATCTATCCACCCTTTCATCCTTCCATCCATACATCTATCATTCATCCATCCACCCTTTCATTCATCCATCCACTCATCATTCATCCACCCACCTTTTCACATATCCATCCATACATCCATCATCCATCCATTCACCCATCCTTCACCCATCCACCCTTCCTTCCATCCACCCATCATTCATCCACCCACCTTTTCACACATCCATCTATCATTCATCCATGCAACATTTTATCCATTCATACATCCATCCACCCTTTCATCTTCCCATCCTTCATCCACCCACCCTTTCATCCTCCCATCCACCCATCCATCCATCCATCCTTCACCTATCCACCCTTTCATCCATACATCCAGCCTTTCATCCATCCATCTACCCATCATTCATCCCCCCACCTTTTCACACATCCATCCATCCATCATTCATCCATCCACCCGTTCATCCATCCATCCTTATCTGTCCACCCTTTCATTCTTCCATCCATACATCTATCCTTCACCAATCTATCCTTCATCCATCCACCCTTTCATCCTTCCATCCATACATCTATCATTCATCCATCCACCCTTTCATTCATCCATCCACTCATCATTCATCCACCCAACTTTTCACACATCCGTCCATACATCCATCATCCATCCATTCACCCATCCTTTACCCATCCACCCTTCCTTCCATCCACCCATCATTCATTCACCCACCTTTTCACACATCCATCCATCGTTCATCCATCCATGCAACCTTTTATCCATTCATACATCCATCCACCCTTTCATCCTCCCATCCATACATCCATCCTTCATCCAGCCCCCCTATTAATCCATCCATCCTTCATCCCCCCTTTCATCCTCCCATCCATACATCTATCCACCCTTTCATCCATACATCCATGACATCTGTGACAGCATCTCCACATTTCTGGAAAAATCAGAGTATCTTGCACCTAATCAGGCTGGCTTCCGTCCTTGCCATTCTACTGAAGCGGTCATTCTTTCAGTGCAGAATACTTTGAGGCGGAACGCGGACGAAGGGATCCATCAGGCTCTGGTGCTACTGGACCTCTCTGCTGCATTCGACATGGTCGACTATACCATCTTGGTCAACCGTGTCGAGCAGGCAGGCCTCAGGGGCTCTGCGCTGAGCTGGATCCGTTCATTCATCACTGACCGAACTCAATCGGTCAGACTGGGCTCCTTCACGGCTCCTACTATATCCACCATCTGCGGAGTACCTCAAGGCTCCTCGTTATCTCCCCTGCTTTTTAATTTGTACCTACGCCCCCTTTTATACTCCCTCAGGAATGCAAAGGTAACCATCTTCAACTATGCTGATGATTTGCAGCTCATCTTTCCTTTGAACACCAAGGACTCTGTGGTAGAATTTCAAAACACCATGTCCCACATTCTGAGTTGGATGAGCTGCAATCATTTGAAACTTAACCCAGGCAAGACCGAACTGGTCTTGCCTGGACAGAGTATACTTAGTTGGAATACCAGCTTCTGGCCCTCCTGCATGGGTGGCCCCCATCTAAGTCATCCTCGGTCAAGAGCCTAGGTATCTTTATCAGCGAGGATCTCTCCCTAAAAAAACAGGTTGGAGCAGTTGTGTCTTCCAGCTTTTTCCAGTTGAAGAAAATTTTAAAAATTGCCTGTTTCTTCTCCTCAGCTGCCCTCAAACAGATCGTCATCTCCCTGGTCCTGTCCAGATTGGACTTTTCCAACAGTCTCTACCTTGGGCTCCAAACTGGAGAGCTTAAACGCCTCCAGCTGGTTCAGAACCAAGCAGCCAGACTTCTTTTGAACATCCCTAGGAGGCAATCAGTCAGACTTAGCCTGAAACAGCTACACTGGCTGCCGGTTGAGCAACGCGTGGCCTTCAAAGCCGGCTGCATACTATTCAAGTCTTTACATGACATTGGCCCCCTATTCATTAGAGACTTATTTAAAAGATACAGCCCTTCCCGCAACCTCCGGTCCACCCATAAATTCCTCCTGACTGTTCCTCCGTACAAGAGGAAGCGTCTCGGAGGCAGCTGCTTTGACCACCTTGCAGCTACCTTCTGGAACTCTCTTCCCCTTCACCTAAAACTGAGCGACAATATCCTCAGCTTTAGACATTCCCTGAAGACCTGGCTCTTCTCTCAGGCACATCACTGAGCTGCTTCACCTCTACTAATTGACTGTCGCGCCTTGTTCCTTCCTATAGCGCCATGAAGCCCCCGGGCGTACGAGCGCTCAATAAATACTGATTAACATTAACATTCATCCACCCACCCTTTCATCCATCCACCCATCATTCATCCCCCCACCTTTTCACACATCCATCCATGCATCATTCATCCATGCAGCCTTTTATCCATCCATACATCCATCCATCCTTTCATCCTCCCATACATACAGACATCCATCCTTCATCCATCCACCCTTTCATCCTCCCATCCATCCATCCTTCATCCATCCACCCTTTCATCCTCCCATCCATCCATCCATCATTTATCCACCCACCCTTTCATCCATCCACCCATCATTCATCCCCCCACCTTTTCACACATCCATCCATGCATCATTCATCCATGCAGCCTTTTATCCATCTATACATCCATCCACCCTTTCATCCTCCCATACATACATACATCCATCCTTCATCCATCCACCCTTTCATACTCCCATCCCTACATACATCTATCCTTCATCCATCCACCCTTTCATCCTTCCATCCATACATCCATCATTCACACATCCATCCTTCAGCCTTTCATCCATCCATTCACCCATCATTCATCCACCCACCTTTTCTGTGCCTCTCTCATGGGGGGGGGGGGCGGGGAGAAATCAGTATCTCTCTGCGTCGTCTTCATTCTTTTTTTCCCGCTCATGGGAGGGCATCTCTGTGCCTCCCTGCTGGGGGCGGGGGACGTGTCACGGGACCCACAGCTCCAGGTGCGCAACATCCATTGAACTCAAAGGGCTACACTACAGCCACTCCCCCAGCCCCCCCCCCAGCTCTTGTTAATGAGGCGTTGATGTTTTTCACACCTCGGTGTGAATCAGGCCTCCGCCGTGAGCACCCTCGATCAGCCAGGAACTGCACTCTGCGACCCCCTTCCCAGGACTCCACGACCCCCCTGGGGGTCGCGCCCCACAGATTGAAGACTGCTGCTCTACACAATAATACGAATCACACACTATGAGTGTGGGGAGTTCAAGATCTGTATTTGCTAGTGCCAAAATTAGAGCTTTGAGTTCAGCCAGCTGGGCAGTACAATCTCCTAGAGATTGAGTGAATTTTTTTTAGGGTGGAATTCTCCATTCCTGATGACTCTGCATACTGCTGCGCAAGCGGCGGAGAATTGCTGTTTAGCTCCAACAGCGAGCTGGGTTGAACCATCAGTTTTTACAATGTAGTCGTGTTAGTCAAGGTGCAAAAGGGTATTCTTGTTCATATTTGTGGAATTCATCTGTTAGCAAAGTCGGGCCATAGACACTCAATGTCAATAGCTGTTAAGGAGTTGGCCCACTGTATTCGTCTAAGATAACAGGCTTTCATGTTAGGAACACTGGCCTTTCTGACAGTCTCTAAGTCTGGAATGGGAGTAACCACAATTATGCGTTTCCCCTGAACTAACAATATTTCTTTTATAGCCGCTGTCTGAAATGGTACTGGTATGTTTTCTGTAGGTGCAAAACGCATTTCAGCATTTGAATATAAAGGTAATTTTGAATGCAATCGGTACAGTATCACTTTAGTTGAAAATAACATGTGTAGCCAGTGGTTCCAGAAATTTTGCGGATCACCAAGTTTGTTGTGTAGACACATGTAAGTGTCTAGATTCAAGCATTTCCTTTTGCAGTGTTGTCAGAATCTGTAAATGTTCTGGGGTCCAATGTGTGTTTTAAAAGTCTGGATTTATTTATTCATAAAACGGTTTGACCCATTGTGCATAATCTGATATGTATTATGTATCAAAATTGAGAAAACCTAAAAGTGATTGTAGCTTTTTTGTTGTGTTTGGTGGTTTCAGAAGTGCACATTTGTCTAGGAAATGTGGTGCTATGCTTTTGCATTCATATGACAACCTGTATCCCAAAAATGGGACACTGAGATAGGCAATTTTTGTTTTTGGGAAACTGAATTTCTACCCATGTTCAGCAAATCCCAAAACGATGTGATCTACTCTGGCTAGATGTGTATTTAGGTCATCATCCGTTAGGTAAATGTCATCGACATAGGACAATGCTTCTTATTCAATTTAATGTAGAATTGATCTTACTCGGGTAGAGAACAGACCAGGGTTGTTCGTATACCCCTTAGGATTGTTTTTGGCTCCCTACAGCAGTGAATGCGGTTAGATTCCTGCTTTCAGGCACTATGTATTAGCAGAATAAGCCATTTGAAGTGTGCAAAGCATTTTTGTTTTAATTGCGCACTATGTTGTTCATTTGTGCTGCACTGTATGAATTCTGTACTGCAAATGTGCATGTGTGACTGTTTAAATGTCTGTAGTCTAGGACTAGATGGTATGAATGATCTGGTTTTGCTACCAGAAACAAAGGATTGTTCATTGGAGAGGAACAAAGCTCAATTTTACCTTGATATTCTACTTTTGTTAGAATTTCTCTAACTGGGTCTTTAACTTCATACTTAGTTGGTCATTATGGTTGTACTTACGGGCTGGACCTTATAGGTATAACATGATAATGTGAGTCTTTATCCCAGGCTACATGGTTGCGATATTATGCTGGGGCTTGGGAAGGGCCCAATCCATGGCATATGCTTATTTTACAACATCAGGAACAAGGAAGGAGAAAGACTGTATTATTATATTTATCCCTTGGGGGACTTTCCGAACAAACTCAGGTGGCCAATTCACTTCACTCAAGAGAATGTCATAGGTAGTTTTAAATGTTTTCAAAAAATTACTTTATGATACAAGGTATATCACCCTCAATTTGGATGTCCAAATCATACAGTCTGTCAAGAGAGCTAACCTGATGGTCTGATGTTTCAACTTGAATAAAATTATTAGATGCTCTCACAACCAGAAACTGTTTGAAGATTCTGGCAAACTATTGTGTCCTCTGCTGTGTTGTCTAGCAATGTCAGTGCCCACTCCTTATTTCCTCAATATGTGTGGCATATTTAATGGAAATATCTGCCACTTTCTTCTTTTAGAATTGAGATTTTTGTTGTGGAAGTTTCTCTATTTCTTTCATGAAGTTGTCAGACAAGCGTTCTGTGGCCTTTCTCTGTTTCACATACTCTTCTTTTCTGCGCTATGAAATGTCCTCCTCTATCCAAGCGTTTTTCGGGTGAGTCCTAAGAGGAACAAGAAGGACATGTAACATTATACTCATACTGATCAGGCTGTTTAGTTGATTCATGGTAACACAAGTTATAACGCTTATCTGAAAGAAACAGTTAGTTATAGATTCCATACCTTAGAATTAGCCCCAGGTGTCAGACTGGATCCAGAAAGTTTTTTCATCAGCAGTACCCCTGCACGCTGGAAGGTGGCGTTGGGCGACTCCGTGTTCGTGGTCGGCGTCATGGTCACTGTGATAACGTCACGGTAGCTACTTAGACGCTGCCCTCAAGCACTGATGTCAGTTCTTTCTTTTTCCACACCAGCAAGTGCAGATGCGGAGAGAGCGGTACCTCCAGTCACTTTTTGACTGTCTTTTTCTCGACTTTTGTCAACTTCGATTTTTGAGTCCATCGACTCCTGGTGCACGAGGGATGCCCTGCTTCAAGGCTTGCGGTTCCTGTTACTGTCTGATGTCAATGACAGATCCGCACCGCGTGTGCCTCTACTGCCTGGAGCACGACCACGACTCCAAGTCATGCCCCAACTGCTGGACCATGGCCCGAAGTCTTTGTGGGAGAACTCCCGAACGCTACTTGAGTCCCGGCAGTCTGCTCCGCGTGGCTCGAGGTCCCGGCTGCGTAAGAGGTTGAGGGACCGGTCACAGAGCCACCACCATTCTTCCTCTAAGTCTTCGCACTCGGGGTCAAGGAAGTCGAAGCACAAGAAGAAGTAGAAGAAGCTCTGTCGCTCTCCGACTTCTCCTTGTCCATCGGCTGACGCGAGGAGGGATGCCAGTGGTGCCCTCCTGCGGCTCCGCGTGCGGAGCCCGTAGGGTCGGCTCCAAGCTTCCCTCCCTTCCCGGGACCCGGAGTGACCCCTGCTCAGCTTTGAGCTTTCGATGAAGCGATGCATGCCCTCTTTGGGCAGCCCGACTCCGCCAGCGCGCCTTTGGGCACCACGGGGCCCTGGGCCTTCGACGCTGGTGGCTCCGGCCTCGGCACCACAGGGTCTCCTTGGATCCAGGCCTGGATATGGATCGACGCCGGTCGACCTCGTAACACCTCCACCAGTGCCAATCCACGGGCACCACATCTGCAACCGGCATCGACTGTGTCTCCAGCCGACGTCGACCCGACCTCCACCTGGAGGTAGACACGTAGCTGGACCGGCGTCAACTGATGCTGGATCCGGAGCTGACGGGTACTTTGGTGCCCACGCTCTACCCTGGCTCTTTGAGACCAGATTGGCAGCCAGAGGAGGGTGAGGAGGACTGGGAGGGGTCTGGGGACTCTTTAACCGACCAGCTAGGTTATGAACCGGACTGGGGAGAGGAACTGGGGGGAAGCCAGTGGTCTAGATACCTCACCAGACCTTGGCATGTTGTCTCCTCCTACCGTGGCTAAGGAGGAGGGAGCGTCATGCGCAGTGGTGTTGCCTGCGGCGGCCGAGACCCTCCACCTCGAGCTACCTTAGGGTGGCTGTCTGGACTAGCCTGATGACAGAGGTGCTTCAACCATCAGCAAGCTCTTTGGAGCCCCTGCTGTTGTTTGATGAAGCCCTCACGGACATCCTTTTGGGCACCTGGTCCAGGCCCAACACAGGTGCTCCTGTGGACAGGATGATTTCGGACGTCACTGCCTGGCAAAGGAGACCCCACTTTCCTCTCCCAACACTCCACCCCTGAGAGCTTGGTTGTCCAAGCCTCCGCCTCCAAGGATGCATTCCCTTCTGCTCCACCTGATAGAGAATCCAAAAAGCTGGACCATCTTGGGAAGAAGATGTTTTCTTCCTCCAGCTTGGGACTGCGGTTGGTAAACACTGCATGTCTATTGGGCCTTTACTCCCACTCCACGTGGGATACGGTTGCACAAGTGCTGCCTCAGTGTCCAGAGGAGGCCCAGTCTGTACTCTCTCAAGCAGTTGCCGAAGGGAGAGAGGCAGCAAAGTTTTTCATCCACTGGATACAGCCGACTCACTAGGCTGGACAATTTCCACGTCGGTAGCCCTTCGCCGCTCTGCCTGGTTGAGTTCGACTGGTTTTTCAGGGAATGCCCATCCACTATTATGGATATGCCCTTTTATGGCCGTCCCCTATTCGGCGACAAGGCAGACACCACGCTGGAGCGCTTTAAGGACTCTCGGGCTACGGCCAGGTCCTTGGGCCTCTCCACCACCTACCTTGCACAGTCTGCTTTTTGCCCCTTTTGTGGCTATGGTAGTGGTGTTTCACCACGTCCCACCCAGGGCCACAGGCCGGCGCAAGCTGTTCAGCCCCAGCGCGGCCAGGGATGTGGGAACCAATGCCAGGGTTCTGGGGACCTGCAGGCCAATCCACCACAGCCCCCTCTGCAGTAACCTCCAAACCCTCCTAGTTCGATCTTTCAGGGCCACCAAACACCAGTGGGTGGCAGGATTCGCCATCACCTCCCCCACTGGCGCACCATCACGTCAGACAGGTGGGTTTTGCAGATAGTCCGAAGGTGCTACTCCCTCCCCTTCGAGACTGCCCTTCATCAACAGGAAGTTTTGGCACTCTTGGCCAAGGGAGCCATCAAGTACGTTCCTGTCCCAGAAGTAGGTTGTGGTTGCTATTCCCACTACTTTCTGGTGCATAAGAAGGACAAAGGCCTGTGTCCTATCTTGGATCTCAGAAACGTCAACCGCTTCCTCCGGAAGGAGAAGTTCAAAAAGTTGGCGCTCGCTCAGGTCCTGTCTGCCCTCGATCCTGGAGACTAGATGATAGCAGTGAACTTGCAGGATGCTTACTTTCACATCCACATCCTGCCGGCCCACCGGTGCTACCTGCGGTTCACAGTAGGCCATAAGCACTTTCAGTTTACCCTGCTCCCCTTTGGCCTTACCAGCGCCCCTTGGGTGTTCATGAAAGCGATGGCGGTGGTCACAGCTTATCTGCACAGATCAGGGGTTTTGGTCTTCCCCTATCTCGATGACTGTCAGTTGAAGGTGGGCTCGCCCCAGGCTGTTGTTTCCCACCTCCCACCTCCAGACTACGGCCGACCTCCTGCATTTGCTGGGGTTTTCCATCAACATGCCGAAGTCACACCTGATTCCCTCTCAGAAGCTCCTCTTCATCGGAGTAGTCTGGACACAACGCAGTTTCGGGTCTATCCTTCCAAACAACAAGTCCGTGATATTTGGGCAATGATTCCGATCTTTCAGCCTCTATCCCGAGTTATGGTCAGGATGACCCTCAGGCTACTGGGTCTGATGGCCTCCTGCATCCTGCTGGTGAACCATGCCAGATGGCATGTGAGGGCTCTGCAGTGGAACCTGAAGTTCCAGTGGGCCTAACATCAGTAGAACCTGTCTGATTGCGTCCAGATCTCGGAGGGCACTGCACACCAATTGCAGTGGTTGTTAACGAACCAAGATTGGGTCGACGTCAGATCCCTCTCCCTTTCTCAACCAGAGTTCACAGTGGTGAACAATGCGTCACTTCTGGGATGGGGGGGCCACATGGGAGAGTCGGAGATCAGGGGCCTCTGGTCTCCCGTTGAGTCCGGGCTCCACATTGAGCTTCGGGTGATTTGTCTTGCACTCAAAGTGTTCCTTCCCTCTGTCTGGCGAAGAGTGGTGCACGTGTTCTCGAACAACACCATCGCCATGTGGTACTACAACAAACAGGGCGGTGTGGGGTCGTGGACCCTATGTAAAGAGGCCCTCCGCCTCTGTGCATGGCTGTATCATCAGGGCATATCCCTGGTGGTTCAACACCTGTCAGGTTCACTGAACACCAGGGCAGACGAGCTCAGCCGCATGTGCATGATCTATTCGCCACCAAAGAGAACGCGCAATGTCGCAAGGCGACTCTTTTCATTGCGAGTGGAGTTGCGGTCTTCTATACGCCTTTCCGCCTAAACCACTTCTGCCCAGAGTGCTGAAGAAGATCAAGCAAGATGGGGCCCAAGTCATTCTTGTGGATGCGGATTGGGCATGAAGGGTCTGGTATCCCGAGCTGCTAAACATGGCCATTGATCCTCTGATCCAACTGTCTCTTCGAGAGGATCTTCTGTCGCAGCAGCAGGGGACGGTCCTCCACCCGAACCTGTCCAGCCTCCACCTAATTGTGTGGAGATTGAGCGGCGGCAGTTGATGTCCTTTGACCTGCCTCCTGAAGTCTGTGATGCTATCTTGGCAGCCAGGCATCCCTCCACTAAGAAGGTATATGCCTGCAGATGGAACACATCTGTGGCATGCTGCACAGCAAAGTTTGTGGATCCCCTTTCCACCCCTCTTTCTGAGGTTCTCTTGTTCCTCCTTTCTTTGGCACAGCAGGGCTCTGTTCTGGGCACTCTAAAGGGCTACCTCTTGGCCATTTCAGCCTTCCTTAGGCTTCCTGATCAGCCTTCTCTTTTCAAGTCGCCTGTTGTAAATAGATTCCTTAATGGCATTACTCATCTTTATCCTCCTGTTCCTTTCATAATTCCCCAGTGGGACTTGAACTTGGTTCTTACATATCTTATGTGCGCTCCCTTTGAGCCGTTGCATAACTGTCCTCTCCGACTTCTCACTTCGAAAACTGCCTTTCTGGTGGCCATCACCTCAACACGCAGGGTGAATGAGCTACAAGCTCTTTCTTCCTTTCTGTTTGTCCATCCGTACAAGGTCGTCCTTAGAACTAGACCTTCCTTTCTTCCCAAGGTGGTTACTTCTTTCCACATTGGCCAAACTATCACTTTGCCCAAATTCTTTCCGCCTCTGCATCCTTTGAAAGTGGAAGAGAGGCTCCAACATCTGGATCCAAAACGTGCGCTTTCCTTCTACTTGGATCGCACCAAACAATTCCGGGTGGACGACCAGCTCTTTGTTGGTTACATGGGCCCTAAGAAAGGTCAGGCCGTGCACAAACGGACCATCTCCAGGCGGATCCGTCTGTGCATCAAAGTCTGCTGTTCCTTAGTAAAGAAGGAGCCTCCAGTGGGGCTACACGCCCATTCCACCAGGGCGACGGCAGCTACTACAGCTTTGGGATGAGGAGTCCCCCTAAATGACATCTGTCAGGCAGCTACGTGGGCATCGCTGCACACGTTCACCAAGCACTACTTCCTGGACAGCCAAGTCCGGAGAGATGGCTTCTTTGTCCATTCTGTTCTCCAGTACTTTCTGGGGTGAACTTAGTTCCCAGACCCATCTCCGGGGTTGGTATTGCTGGGGTATCTATTCTAAGGTAAGGAATCTATAACTAACTGTTTTTTTCAGATGAACAAGTTACTTACCTTAGGTAACAATATATCTGTAGGAAACATAGGTTATTTATAGATTTCTTACCGCCCCACCCATCCTCCCTATTTTGCGAACTGACTTCTAGTGTTAAGGATTTCCTTTCAGGGCCCTAGTGTTGTGCACCAGTGGTCAGTGTCTTGCATGGCTGTGCGCTCTGGCGTGGAAAGTTGTGTACAAAACTGACGTCAGCACGCGAGATCGGCATCTAAGTAGCTACCGCGACGTCATCCCGGCCACCACGGCACCAAAGGCCAACGCAGAGATGACCGATGCCACCTTCTGACGTGCAGGGGTACTGCTGATGAAAAAACTTTCCGGATACTGTTTGATGCCTGGGGGTAATTCTAAGGTAAGGAATCTATAACTAACCTATGTTTCTTACAATATATTGTTACCGAATGTAAGTAACTTGTTCTTTAGTGGACTCCAGTTGTAGAGATCAACTCCGTATATTAGTCTTTTCTTTATTTTTTGGTTTATCGCAGCATTTTTTTAAAGACTCAGGTGCCTGTTTGATACTATCCTTTTCAGAATTATTCTCAAGCTGTGGTTTATTTGGTCTGGCTCCCAAATTAACTCAACCTATAGATGTATAGGTTTCTACAATAATTTTGGGTAGTTCGCACTCCTAGTTCGCTAAGTGAACATGCACTAGACATTGGCGTACCGCCAGTGCTGCTGTCTCTCCTTTTGTGTTACTTAAAATAATTGAGGCAACTAGGGAATCATTGCCAATTCATTTCATCACCAAATCCAGAGCTGATTTTTATTTTTCTGTTTTGGCACACCAGGTAAAAGAAGATAGATGGTGTACCATGTTTTATGGTATATATTGCAGCAACAACTGTGCCCCAGGTGGCTCATTCATCAACTGTGGGAACCATTCCTAATGGTAGGCACATTCGCCCAGATGCATCAAGCATCCATTTTGCCATTCCTTATTAGCGAAAAATAAGAATTCGCTAATAAGGAATAGCAAAATGCTATGCATGAAGAAGTCGCTTAAAAAAATAGCGATTTCTTAAAATTCCTTAATTGCAACTCGCAAATTGCGAGTTGCAATTAAGGAATACCTCCCCATTCATTCCTATGGGCCTAAAGGCCCATAGGAATGAATGGGAAGACAATCTCAATTTGCGATTCTCAATTAGTGAATCACAAATTGAGATTGCAATTTCAAGGGTGCCAGGGTGTCAAAAGGACACCCTGTTGCACCCCTGAAATCTGCATATGGGTACATTTTGCACACACACATGTCCTAAGGGCATGTCTGTGTGTAAAATGGAACTTTGAAAAATGCACTTTAGTGCATTTTTCAAAGTTTTTGCAAATTACCATGAAGTTCAACTTCATGGTACTTTACGCCCCCTATTAGCGAAATCGCTAATTTGTTAACTTTAATGCATTGCATTTAAGGAATCTCAATTTGAGATTCCTTCAATGCAATAGCAATTTAAGTAATCTCAATTTTGCAATTTCTTAAATTGCGATTTTTGCATTTGGGATGATGCATCCCAAACGCAAAAATACAGGTTGCAAAGGGGCAGATTCTGAGAATCTGCCCCTTTGTGAGCGGATTTTAGCTTGATGCATCTGGGCCATTGTGAGAATTCTATGTTTGTCTTGGGGTCTTGTATAGGGAAACACCGCTGGTTTATTTTTTGTGTAGTCTAGAGATCGGCACACTGGTACTTCTGATTATGTTTTGGGCTCTGCATCTGGGGGGGTGGGCTTGTACACAGGGAGTGCATGTCTCCATGCATTATATGAATATTAAAAATAAGTGGTGAGAGATAACATCCTTCTTTCACACCTAGGCTGACAAGATAGGTCCATGTCACTGAGACACCACTTGTCCACTGCTGGACTTTGATTTTACATATCATTGTCATTATCTTTGTTGAGCCAACTGGTTCAATTAAGAGGATTCAAGACGCATGTAAAAGCACGGACAAGGAACGGAAAAGTGGTGTCCCTGTGGAATGGAGCCAAAATATCCCCTTCATCACACCTCTACTTGTGCTTATAGATTCTGACAATCGCTTGTCCTCCATTCCCCTTTCCCTAAATACACCCTGAAAAATGTGTCTGACCTTACCTTCTGAAGTAGTTGAGCTGGGGGATTCCCCAAGGTTATGTGTTGGAGTGGGGATTCACCAAGCTCATATCAACAAAAGCATCAAAAGCCATATAGAACACATCTGTGGGTGTCGCTTTCTCTTTAGTGCGTTCAGCTAAAATTGTTTTAAAAACTTGATTGGAAAATCGGTCGTATTTAGTTAATCTTAAACCAACTGACATTGCTTTTGATGCAGTATTTTGACAAGTAGTGAAATTAAAGGATTTCCTACACCTTTCTTGTGACCTTCATGTGATATGGTATTACGATTGCTCATTTAATCGCAGGATTCCTCCAGGTAGCACCAAATGCTTTAAAATGAGGAGTTTTGACAGAGGCCAAAGTAAGCAGAAGTTATTTTGCTATAAGGCTTGACAGCCTGTTGGTAGCTAAGACTTACGAAGAATTAAGGCTGCTGCTGTAACTCTTTTCAGGACACTTGGACAATAATTCTACATTGGGGTGCAAACTCCCGTTAGCGCCTGTCGCAGCATTCTGTAGAGCAAATCAGGCACCCCACCAATGTCTGACAGCACGATTGGCACAAATCCTGTGGGCAAATTGCATTAAACAAGAGGGCCTGATTCACAAACTGCACTTTCTAGCGCGAGAAAATGTACCACAAAATGGAATTCACAAACTGTCCTGAGGTTTAGGATTTCACACTCTGTATACTTTTGTTTGTAGAGTTCTCTGCCCCGACTGTGGAGTATCCAGGTACGGAGAACTGTGCACACATATGTAGAGGAAGTGCAGAGAGGTAAAACTAGGTCTGTATTTTGTGAACACCTAAAAAATAGTACACCTTCACAAAAGTGAACATTAATCTATGTGAATCAGGTCTTTAGTTTCTGAATCTTGGAATGGGGTAAAACACAAGTTAATATACAGTATCACTATTACAGATTGTGTGCAATTGATGCTCAGAATTGTGGTTAACTTGAGCTAATATGCCATTTTAGCCAACATCCGTCCCATTCTATCAAATAGACTAAGGGATTGATATAGTGTGTGGCAGAGAGTACTCAGAAAAGTAACAGATTGGCCATCTGCACTTATGAGTGTGATAGGATATAATGCACTTGTAAAAAGGCGGATGGGCCATTTGTCACGTTTGTGACACAGCAACCCATCCTCCAAACTCTAAATCAGTCACCAAGTAAGCATTTAACCCATATTATCTCATACTGTGTCTCTCGGTCATCCTCTGTACGCATGAAATGTAAGCTCTTAAAGGGTTAATAATCTTTTCTTTTAATTAAATTTCTTTTTTATAATAAAATCTCAATAATTAAAATAATGTCCTCTATTTTTCCTCATTTTTTGTAGCAAAGTGAAATTTTATGTAGCAAACTAAAGTGAAAAAAAATATGTTGCCATTTTACTGATACCTTCTTGTCGTGCCAAATGAGAGACGTTTTCACTGACTGATCTCCTAAAAAAAAATCAAACAGTATTATTTTCAATAATAATAAGGAATGCACCACCATGGTCAATAATGCTGACATTGCATTTGAGAACTGGCTATTTACTTTGCAGTTTTCCATTTACTGTTCAATATTTCACAAGTGCCCACCCCATCAGAGAGTTGAGTGCTGCACAAAAGATAAAGTACACAAACATAATTGTTTTTAGATACAAATAAATAAAAAGGCAGCGTTTATAAAATAACCAAAAAGTGAAACCCCCTAATTAAGTCGATTTCGGGATAGTTAGGCCATACAACATTATATCATTGAAATATTGAAACATATTTTTCTCATGTCACTTTTGCTGTACTGTTCTAATAAACTCGAATTTGACCTCTGCACTGTAGTAATAAATGTGAAAATACCCATCTATATTTCCTTTCACTGCCATGGTAGGTGTATATATTCATATAGGCTTATGACAAAACAAAGGTTAAAGTGAGGTTATAGTTAGGTGTTTGAATGAATTACGAGCTAATGTTATAAAGCCCCCAAAACCACAGAAATACAACAGTTAATCTTGAGTGATTACTTTAACTTGTGCCCCTTTTAAGCGTTGCTTATGACCTCAAATGTATATCACTTATGACATGTTAAATGATTTTGTTGATGACATCACTGATTATATTTAATATTATTGAGAATACTTAGATCAACCAATGATTCTTACACTGTGCTATAGGCTTTGTGAATGAGGAGTTAGGCCACATTGATGGTTGGACAAATATAAGCCTTCTGCGCTCCTGATGACTCTGAAGAAGGAACACAAAGGATCTGTCAAGGCAGGAGGTGTGACTTATGCCTGGCAGGAAGGTCAAACAGGGAGCTAGCTCAAATGGCGAGCTTCAAAGGGGAAGTCACCTTTGAAGGGCAAGTGGTTTTCACATTCAAGTTTCAAGTTTATTTTATTTGCATAGTTCGTTAAAACCGTTGCAATACAAAATATTTCATTGCAGAACAATTTTTACACATACAAACTCCTTAGTTCTAAAAACGTTAAAATTCTGTTAAAAAGACTGTACTATAATTATTCAAATGTTGCAAGTCCAGTTTTTAGGCGCGTTATGACCAGCAGTGCATATGACATTTGTTTTGACCACAATAGTTCCTTGGTATGTTAATTGGTTATACATGCAAAAATGAATTTAATGAGTTAGTTATCTGCCAATAGTTCGATTTCCGGCATTTTCTTTTTACATGCCATGAACATTTTTACCAAGGCACAGTTTAGTTGAGGATCACTTGGTGCAAAGCAAGCCAGGGCAGCCTTCCTCCTGCTTCGAATTCCACGCTGATTGAATTTAACTTTCAGCAATTGTTTCCGTTCTTGTGAGAGTTGTTTGCAGGAGCATAATAGGTGCAGCAGATCTTCAAATGCTAACCCGCATAAGCAGCACCTAGGGTCCACCTTCTCCTTTAGCCAGGGTGGGAAATGCTGAGTACAGGGTAACAGGCCAAGTCTAAACTTCATAAAAACTAATTTTTGTATACTTGGCATAACCCATGTTACAGTACTTCTGAGCTGCTTGCTCACAGTAGGTATTCAAAGTCATCCATCCGTGTGACTTTTCTGCGAGTGAGTCTTTGTCCTCCAGCCACGAAAGGTGTTTAACTGTTTTCCAAACTAGTTTCTTAAGTACACCGGTACTAGTGGGTGTTTCCCACAGCTGGTTCAGTCCCAATTTGTGTAATCCATCTTTGAGATATCTCGCTGTGGGTGAGGTAGTGTATCGGTGTATCTCTTTCCATAACTGTGCATTTAGTGACCCTGAAGCGGCTTTTCGTATTTTGTCCCACGCTATAATGTATTCCCCATGTCTCGCAATGGATTGCTTCTGTATGCCGAATTCAAGCCTAATTTGCGAGGGGGAGGTGTATTTAGGCAGCCCAAATATAATCCTAAACGTAGCAGTTACTGTGGAATGCAGTATTTTGGCGCCTCTTTCTTTCTGGGCTTCACTTCCGTAAGTGATTGTTGGTAGTAACTTTGCACGGGTCACCTCAACTATGGGCAGAATTGACGGACCGGTTAGTTTGGAATTCAGAGTTTTTAGGGAGATTGCCAGGGCAATGCCTTTATGCCTAATGCTATTTCTCTGCGCAAGGAATTGACCGCCTTTGTCTACCTTTATGCCCAGGCATTTATATTCCATGATGCTCTCTATTCGGCTGTTACCCCAGAACCATGCTTTAGGATTTTCCCTTTTTTTACTGACTGTAATGGTTTTTGTTTTGTCAAGATTTATCATTAGACCATTTGCTTTTGAATAGTCCTGTGTAGCATTTATAAGATGTTGAAGGCCTACTCTCGTTTGACTAATCAGGACTATGTCGTCTGCGTATAGGAGACATGGCAATAAGATGTCTCCCAGTTTTGGAGCATGTGAGTTACAGGCGTTTAATATCGGTACAAGATCAGCTATGAACAGGTTGAAGAGTGTAGGTGCCAAAACGCAACCTTGTTTAAACCCTTTGTCCGTTGGAATGTGTCTCGACAGGTGTGTTCCGTCACCCAGCTTAACCCCTTCCACACTCATGACGAGCTGGGCTCGTCATGGTGTAGCCTCCTCAAACACTGATGCGAGCCCAGCTCGTCAAAAAACAATGTAAAAAAAGAATTTTCAGCACAGAGGGGGAAAACGCATAGCAGCCATGGAGTTAATCTGGACCCAGATGTTGTATGCAGGTTTATCAGCAGGTTTAGAAGGGATTGGGGGAGCCCCCAGCTATGCAGTTTAGACCACAGTCTGCTTCGATTTACGTGATCAAAGGCTGCTTTATAATCAATAAAGCACAAATGGAGGGAGCTCCTTGTTGTTTCAGCCTTATCAAAGAGCATTGCCATTGTTATTATATTTGTGGTTGTCCCTACATTTTTCGCAATACCAGTTTGGTTTATGGGGATGATGGAATTTTCTTCTGCCCAAGCCTGGAGCTCTTCCAGTAGCATACCAGCAAATAATTTTGCCTCATTGTCCGTTAGTGCTACTAGTCGATAGTTCTGAGGCTTTGACCTATCCCCCTGTCTTGTGAATTGGTGCAATGATAGATCCTCTCCAGGACTCTGGCAGGATGATTGTCATCCTTATTTTCCTGAACAGTGGTTCCAGTGCTTCAGCCCAAAGCGTTGACTCTTGCTTGTAGAGCACCGGTGGTATTCCGTTTGGGCCGGGTGCCCCTTCCCTCCTTCCCTTGACTATTTGCCTTTTAACGATCTTGGTATGATTTATTGGTGAGTCGTCAATTAAGATGTCATCTTTGGCTTTGCGTGGTGTGATCTGATTGTTTCCTGCATACGCCGCGCTGATGTTAAGACCATCAGATGCGCCCAAGGAGTTTTCCCCCTTTGTGCTAAACTCTGTGTCTTCATGGAAGTGAGACCAAAGATATTTCGTCCAGACTACCTCCGGAATATTTGAGGTTATTCAATTGTTGTTAGTATGAACAAATTGATTTATGTTTCTCTAAAAACTTGCGCTGTTATTCTGTTTATTATCAGCATGTAGTTTTGCCCACAGAACGTTCTCTATGTCCCTGTTAGCATCCCTTTTTTGTTTTTTCACCATAGCCTTTTTCTTTTGGAATGAATTTAGTTGTGTTGTATCTTGAGGGTTAAGCCGTAGCTGTCTCAATGAGCGATAGATAGCTCTCCTGGTATGGTGGTTGCTTTCAGAGCAGATTGCGATATCGATTTCACACCACCGAGTCTCTGTTGGGGTTTTGGCTTGATATTGGTTGCATAGACTGCCATGGTATCCTAGAGTACACATAAGGGAGTGCGTTGGTTGAACACTTTTTTCTTATCCTTGAAACATTCCCACTTCTTGACCTCGTCTGGTCCGGCTCTCAGGTCAAAGTGTTCTTTAGCAATTCCCAGCATTCTGTAATGTGTGGCAGTCCCAAATTTGATTCTCTTAAGGTTAATAGTATAGTCTGCTCCATAAGGGGTCCGGCACTGCTTGAACATGTAAACAGTTGTTCTGAGCTCGATTTCTTTTGGCCGGTGATCACTGTCTCCTTTGTCACCTAAATGAAATAGGGTAATTTGGTGGAACAACTCAAGGGAGACAAAATTGTAATCTAGTATAGTGTTTGTTCTGGATGAGCAGTGTGTTGCTATGGGGGAGTATCTCCTCTTGATCTGCCATTTAGTGCTCTTAAGTTTAGATGTTCCAATTCCTCCAGGGCCGACTGTCCCACCTTTGATTGCTTACTTGAAAGAGGCTTCCCTTGCATTGGGATATTCCAGATTGTATTTTGTATGGGCATTTCGTCTTCCATGGAGGATCCCATTAAATTTAAGTTTAGATCACCCGTAACAATAAGATCCGTTGTTGGTCCTTCTGTAATATATTTTTCCGCCAAGTTGCACATTTCTTTTATTAATTTGCTTTTAAGTTTTGGTTGAATATAAACGTTAATTATTATAATGTTGAGATCCGTTGCTTGTGTTGAGTCCGAAGAAAGTATGTTTACAGCAAGAGCTGCTGATGAAGGGGGACCTAGTTCACGGACAGTAAGATTGATTCACAAGCAACATATATGGCCATACCCCCCTGAAGATGACCGTATTTTGCCTCAGCTAGTGCACCTGTGTAGAAGCACAGAAATCCTTGCATATGTGGGGGTTCGCTCAGCCAAGTCTCTTGTAGAGCCACAATATCGAAAGCCCTGATATAGTTTATGAAGTCCGCATCAAATAGTTTGTTGGGAGAGCGGCTAGTTTGTCTACAATCGGGTTGGCTAAAGCATAAACCTGAATGTTCTGCAGAGAGGTGTTCAGTGTACCTAGCTTGCTGTCAATTTCAACCACAAACACTTCCAAGGTGTTCATTAAAGTTAGTTGGGTGTCCATTTTGTCGGACTGATATTGAAGGGCCTCTACCAGGAGTTACACTGTTTTTAGCAAACTTTTCCAGACATTCCCATTATCTGACTGATGCGTGTTTTCGGATTGTTTCTCGGGCACACTCTTTAGACATCCAGGAACGTTTGTTTTTGCTTGCGGCTCCTCTTCTCTACTCTGGGACATGTGCCCCACTTGCTCCTCTACCTTTGTGTCTGCTATGGTGTTGTTCCAACTGTTGTCATGAGAGTAGATTTCAAGGAGTGCCTCCCATTCTTCCTTGTCAAGGTCTGAAAGATTATCCAGATTATCACTCACGTCCAGTTTGCTTTGTTCGCTGAGGTGGAGTGTCACAAGATTGTGTTCAGTTAGTGATGCAGCAGACAGTTTTTTGCATTCAAAGTCCTCGTTTTCAGTTTGAGTTTCGGGTGCACCTGCTGTCTTTTTTGTATCTTCTTTTTCCTTGGCGGGCGTATGTGTTCTTTCCATTGCCTGTTGGTTTTCTTC
Organism: Lissotriton vulgaris; assembly: GCF_964263255.1. Classification (NCBI taxonomy): domain Eukaryota; kingdom Metazoa; phylum Chordata; class Amphibia; order Caudata; family Salamandridae; genus Lissotriton; species Lissotriton vulgaris. Next base: position 815,782,597 of record NC_141687.1, on the reverse strand, counting down.
ATAGCCGTCTAGCTCATGAATATTTAGAACCTCTGTTATTGTTTTCACATGAGAGGGGCTGCTTTTTTGTTTTTGTTTTCCTCTTTTGTTTTAGCAAACATCTTGGACAATTGCCAAAATGTTTTTTTTGTGGGTGTGCCACCTCCAGGTATCACACCTCTGGGATAGGCTAGGGAGCTCCACACACCATGAGAAGGGTTCTGTCATGCAAAGTGGGCAGAATAGTGCACCCTGTGATAGCTGGATGCCACACTTGACAGGCAGTTGTTACCAAAAGGGAGGGACTTGGTAGCACGAACAGCTAGTTAGCCGCCCCATCCCTCTGGCTTGTACTGGGCATATAAATGACACCACAGACACCCAGAGATTAGATCACATCTGCACTGTAGAGAGTACAGAAGAAGGACTACCCTGCCGTCACCTGGACCCAGCAAAGAAAGGCTACAAAAAAGACTGAACTGCATCTGCTGCACCTTGGTCTATTTAGCCCCAGGGGGAGAAGTTGACTCCAAGAGTCAGCTGATTTGCTCCCTGTTAAAGCCACAGGGTCATAAAAGCTGAAGAAACCTGCCATGGTGTGTTGGTAGCCAAATATGTCTGACTGCCGAAATGCACCCTCTGAGACTGATCCTCCTTCTCTGTCAGAGGTGGGGGGGCTGGATGGGTGAGTTCGATGAGGACGACTGGAGGGAGGCATGCTTGACCCCAAGAGAACTGGCGATTTCCTCAAGACTTCAGTTGATCAAACTTAATTATCTCCATGCAACATATCTGAACCCCCCCCCCAGCGGTTACAGCGGATGGACCGCGTCACTGTGGCTACATGCATGAAATGTTTTTTCCTGTCGCAAACTTTTTCATGTGGCCTGTCCCTGCCCGGCCTTAGGATCTTTCTGCGGCAGAGTGGGGTGCAAGATCTCTGAGGTGCTTGGTCGCAGCATAGATTTGAATCCCTGGGTGGCCCTGCTGGGTCTTCTAGATTAAGTTGGGGACAAGAGCAAAAAGGATCTTCATAGGGGTGGTCTCCCTGTTAAAAGGACATCACCCGAAGTTGGAAATAGCCAGAGCCCCCCTCCGTTTCAGTCTGGAGAAGGGTAGTTGACTGGTGTTTGTAGGCAAGAGACTGCCCACAAAACATGATAAGATATGGGGTGGATGGTGAGCGTATCAAGCATTTATTACCTTTTTTGAAGGAAGGGAGGAGCGTCATGATCCTACTGTTAGAAAAAACTTGAGGTGCCAATATTCCACTTGGCTTGAAGAGTAACTACGTTGGCTATCAAAGTGTCTAGAGCACTCCTGTAGGTATGCTCACACTTTTCCACATACTGTTCTTCCTGATAAATGTTTTATACGCTACCTCAAGAACCTGTATTTCCCATCGAGTGCAAGTTTAGCACATGAAACTGCACTAGGGATCAAATGATAAGTCCACATATGTCTGTATTCATGTGCGATAATAGCTCCACCCATAGCCTATTGGTATTTTGATGCCAGCCAATGCTGCATAACAGGAGAATGTTTTTTTCCTTCATTTAGACTACACAAAGCCTAAAAAATCTTGAGGAGATTCTTTTTCCAGCGCCAGCTGACAGCATTGGAAACCATACCCAGTCTCTTTCTGATTTAGAAGACAGATGCAACAAAATGAAACCACAGTTTCAGGTGAGAAACACAGAATGTATGTAAATCTATTATATTTATTGATTGTATGCATCATCGCAATTAATTTTAAGACTTTACGATTATGAATAACTGTTCGTATTTAAGCCATGTGTGCTAGTGCAATTATGGTATTTATTTACACTCCATAATAAGAATATTTTCATGCAACAATGATGTTATTTTCTTTAACAAGTGTGCATCTGGGGACAGAACATAAAACAATTCTGACTGCCACTAGTTCATGCCCTGATGTTAATGCGGTACTTGCAAACACCATTTACCACTGTATTATGAAAGCACATTTCTGGCCATGGTAATGTGTGACAAGAAGATTTATGCATATTGTTTGTTATATTTTGATGCAATGGTGATATGTTGGGGTGTTTTTTGAACTTCATTATTTCACTGTGATATTTTTGTGTTTTATTGTGTTGCATTCATTATTGACTGTATTCCTGTGTTGTGCCCATTATGTTTTAATTGTTTTGTTATGTTGCTTTGTATGTATGTATGTATGTATGTATGTATGTATTTCCCATTTATAGAGCGCACTGTAACCCTTCGGGCATCCTGGCGCTGAGACACAGGAAAGAGTAGGAGAGTGAGCTGCGGGGAGCCGAACCACCGGCTACACTCTGGGGAAAAGCAAGGTCTTAACTTTCTTCTGAAATGACAAAAGATCCTGTATTTGCCTCAATCCAGGGGGAGACTGTTCCATAAACGAACGGCTGCCACTCCAAACGCTCTGCCCCCTAGTGTGATTCTCTTGAACCTCGGGATAGTTGCCAGACTGACACAGATACTTGAATAGTACCCTTTGGCTCACCAGGAGCCAATGCAGCTCGGCTAGAGCCAGGGAAGCCGATTACCTTCGGGTTCTCATTAGGACAAGCTTTGCCGCTGCCGCCTGGATACTTTGGAGCAGCTAAATAAGATACTTCGGAGACTCCAATAACAAAGCATTGCAGTAATCCAGGCGATTAAGGACAACACTCCTGACCACTGCGGATGAAGTAGCAAAGGTCCAGGGAAATTAAGGCTTTAGACAACACTTGAATAAGTGATCTCAATAGGTGGGTGGAGACACACTCGAAGCTCTGGGCCTCTTGGGCTTCAAATACAAAACAGATTTGAGAAGTGATAAGTGTGTTCTCCACATAAGATTGCATCAATTTTCGAGATTAATATCCATTTTTTCAAATCATGATATGAATCCCCGCGCGGGGATTCAACCCAAAAGACCATCATGTCGGTATAATCCTAGGATCGGGGACATCAGTCCAACAAAAAATGTTTTATCTTTGAAGAACTATATTTTTGTATTTGGGACCTTTTAAATATTTGGATACAAAGATTGTCTACACGACCTAATCAATCTAGCCTTGAGAAAGCCCTGGCGCAATTCGCCAAGAGGGGGCGAAACACGTGTCGGCTGTCCTTTGTGCTAAGAAAAAATAAAAGAAACCTCACTGCAAACAAAAACGTCTCTGTCCTTCATATCATGATTTGAAAAAATGGATATTAATCTCGAAAATTGATGCAATCTTATGTGGAGAACACACTTATCACTTCTCACTCCTGACCACTGTGCCTCTAACCTGGACAGGTAATAGTGGCAGTGCCTTCTGAAGTCCCTTAATGAGCATAAAACAGTTCTTGACTATATTGTTGACGTGCAATTCCAGGTTTAACTTGTCATTGAAGCAGACCCCCAGATTACGTACTGTGCCCACAGGTACCAATAGGGATTCTGTGGGGATAGGCCAGAAGTCAGGAGATAAAACTGTCGGTACTCTGCCCACCCCACTATGTAGGATCTCTGTTTTGTCATTATTGAATTGTAAAGTGTTATTTCTTAGCCACAGCACCATTTCCCGCATACAATTGTGAAAGGTTTCTTGGGAGTCAGTTGGGTGTCATCGGCATAGTTAACCACACTAATGTTGTGGGCTTTGATGACATCCAAGAGCTGCCGCATATAAACATTAAATAGAATCAGACTGATTGGGGAGCCTTGGGGAACCCCATGTTTATTGCTGGTAAAGTCTGACTGAAAAGGGGGTAAGGCAACCGCCTGCTGTCTCCCAGTTTGTATGTTACTCTGTTATTTACTTTAGTGATATCTTCAAATGCGTCTGCATTTCCATTCAAATACAGTACATTCCTTTAAAGTTCCTTTCATATGCAACCATTGTCACTGTCTAAGGTGGTAAAATAATTCTGATCCAGCTTTTCTACTATTTAAGAAGCAAGTCAACCCAAAGCTGTGGTAGAGACCTGTCTTAAATCAGTACTTCCACAGCCCAGAACCATATCTTTTAGTGCTGCCTTTGATAATTGTGAAAACAAATCAATGCTATTTAAGCTCTGTTTAAATGGGAATTCATGGATTCAGCTATATGGGTCTACCCTTGTGTTCTTCACTTTCAATTGCAGTCTTTAAAGCAATAGAACAGGTTGTAAATGCAAACTTTGTCCAGTTTTTGAGCAGCAGTTTCCAATGGCTGATCATTCTGGTACAGTTGGCTCCATGCTGCAGACCTCTCTTAGGCTGCCCGTGACCTACGCAGGGGGCCCCCCTCAGAGGGCGGCCACCTTAGAGCCACACATGGCACAGACAAGCCGGTCAAGAAGTCAGACCTCCGGAGTCACCGAGGACCAGCGCGTTGCTCACTTCACTTCCGGCGCACTGAGTGGGCGGGGGGGGCAAGGTATTTATACTTCCCCTGCCCATCCGGCGTTCCTTTTGCGCCAGTTTCTCCCCACCGTCAAGAAGTGTTGTTGGTCGGGTCCAGGAGCTGTCCGGGTTTCACAGTGAGTATGTTCCAAAGCCCCCCCTCTCCCCTGCAACATTGAGCAAAGCCGCTGCCTGGCCAGTGCCTGATGTCCACTGGGGTGTGCAGCTCCCCAGTCCGGTATTTGGCATAACTCCCCCGGTCCGATGTTTGGCGTTTTCCCCGGCCGGCTGAGTGGTCTAAGGCCCTGGAGTTAAGCTCCAGTCATTTCTACGGTGTGGGTTCGGATCCCACCGCTGCCAAACCTCTTCCCGAGGGTATTTTAGGGGTAGTTGGTCCCTGCCATCCAGGGGGCCCAGTAGGCTTAGGTGGGCTCCTGGAGTGCTAGATGCGGTTGGGCCTCCAGGCGGAGCGGGATGCCCCGGTAGGTCGACAGCTGGTCTGCACGGTGTCTGAACCTCCCTTACGCTTTCATGCTGCCAGGAGGGGGGGTGCCGCCACTGCGCACAGTGACAGCGAGTGGCACGGGGCGGGGCCCACGGGAGCACCCGGGCCCGCCCCATCGCGACGGGATCCAGGCAGCTTCCGCCCCAGCTTTAGCACGCTGGGGCAGCATCATGAAGTGCGGGGTATGCAATGCTGTGGGCCACGGTCAGCTAGCCCTCAGGTGCGGGGAGGTTGACACGAGAGTCCTTGGGCCCTCCCTGGTACGACAGAGCCAGGCAGTATGTTTCGAGGTTCCCCCTGGAGCAGTTTATTTGCCTTCTTTACGGCAGGACACATTGCGATCTAACTGGACTGAGGCTTGGGAAAGGGCTGTGGCTCTGAGGTGGTGCGCACTAGTGCGGGTGCTCCATGATGAGCTCAGATGAAGAGCGATGGGGCGTAACAGGTGGAGTTCTCATTCTCGGGGCAGAACCAGGGCGTTTCTTTGTCGGGGGCGAGCTGGCCGACCGGGGTAGAATGTGTTGTGTCCATTCCCCTTTGAGCAAGGTGCCCAGCTGTTGCACCTCAAGGGTGGGGCGTCACTTGATTTTCCAGACGTGTTCATCTGCCACCCCCCTTTTATGCTGTGCCTGCTAGCGGCCCTGGGTGTGGTTTGTGTTTTGGTGCTTTTGGTGGTTGCTTGAAGCCCTTTTTTTTGTGATTTGCCCACCTCTTAGGCAGGTGGGCTTGCAACCTTGGTATGGCTTTGCGTTGTTTGCTCGTCTGGTGTGTTGGGCAAACACTGCTAGGGTGCCCTGCCTGCCAGAATGTATGCGGGGTGCATGTGTGCGTGCTGGCCGCTATGTCTTGACCTGGGGTCTTGGGCTGCTGGCTGTGTTGAGCGGAAAACTGGGTCCACACACCAGCTGCGGCTTGGTATCCAATACATGGGCGCGCATAATTGGGCACTCACCTGGAGAGGTGGAGGGCCACCCTCAGATGTGGGTCGGGTTCGGCTATCCACTTTCAAGGGCCTTTTCTAACTTCTACCCCATGCACAAGCGGGGGGACCCCATCGCTACCTCAGTTTCTAAAGCATGTTCAGACTGTTGGACCACGTGATTACCGTTGCGTCTGAAGTTTATTTATGCATTTTTATATAGCGCGGACTTTACCCGAAGGCGTCAGAGCGCTTCACATTAGGGGTCAGGAAGTGGGTCAGGAAGTGGGTCAGGAAGCATGTGTGAATGAGGGTCTATGGTCAATACGGGATTGGGGTTGGAATGTTTACTACGTTATTGCTGGTGTGCCAGTTCTGGCCCATGGACCAGTCCCCGGTGCGTTGAGCCAGCTAATTAAGGCTCCCCTGGCGTGTTCAGCATCTAAGACAATCAAAGGGCTGTACCTCGATGTTGCTGCATGCAGGCCAGGGAGTATACTACCACAGCCCCTCTCGCAGCATGGGGGTAGGCGGATAGTTAGGTGGATGCCGTCTGGGCTGATCGGGGAATTTTTCATTTCCTGCTGCTAAACTCTGTTTCTATAAGTAGTAGTTGTTGGGGCTTTCATAGCAGGCATCTCCAGGGCTGACGTCTGGGCACTGGGTTCGTGGAGCCCAGCTTGAGCCACTTGCTGAATCTGAGTGGTGCCTGTGCAGCTGGCATTGGTGGCACTTCGGTTAAAGTACAGATACATCACTAGGGTGTGAATCTTTAGGTTAGGAAAGCCAGATGGAGCATGGGCAAATTCATTTGTGCAATGGGTCAGCAGCACTCCACCACTAGTATTCAACCCCAGCACCAGTATTCATTTTCTCATATCTATATCTATGTCTATATCTATATCTATGATATGGAGTAGGTATACTGGATTTAGTCACATGAGTCAACGATCTTATGTTGCCCCGCAGTTTGTAGCTTCAATAGTCAGTGGAAACGCAGTGCTCTGATAGGAGCAATTTTAAACCTAGGGCAGTGATACTCAAGTATGGGCGGCCCGATCACACTGGGCTTTCAAGCTAACATCATCTAACACAAACTAATTTCGTCCTCATTATGGGAGGTACACGTTTCTGTTCATACAGCCTCAGCAGTGCTTACCATTCCCCTCTTAATTGTCTTTTCTTTCAGCCTTCCAATACCTTCACAGCTGAGGGCTGTGAAGGTATTTCGTATGTGTAAATCTAATCTTTGTAGATGTCCGGACAGTGCTATTCAAGACGATGCACTCATCACTTACACGCTTTTAAGCACCTGCAGAATGCACCTTCCTGTTCTTACAACCTCAGCAGGGCTCGGTATTCCCCTCTTCATTTTCAGCTCTGTAAACCTCTCATTCTGATCACCCGAGGGCTGTAAAGGTGTTTCGGATGTGCCAAATCTATTCTTTTTTAGAGGTTCAGTCAGTGCCATTCGAGCAATGCACTCATCATTGACACGCCCTTAAGTTTCTGCATATTGTGACCGACGGGCAAGTAAAAGTTACCTCAGAAGTCCTAGAGTCGAAAGCCATAAGGCCGCATGTTTCAGGGTCATAAGTCATTTGGCTGCAAGGCCCGCACCACTGGAGCAATCCCTGCTACTGTGGGGGTAATTTCCACCACATCCAGGCAACATTTGTTGAACTCATCCACACTAAGCTTCTGCCTGAGTTCAATTGGGGTCACTTATGGTTGACCACATTATGTTTACAATACAAACACAAGAGTTTTACGCAGTGGTATCTGACCACAGTCATGCCAAGGTGCCCTTATATCAAATTAAGGTATAAGTAAAATTCAGACCATTCTTATTGTTATTGTTATTTTAATTTTGCAAGGCGCACAGCTACCCTAGGGTTTCCCGGCACCACCTGAAAAGAGCCAAAGAAAATAAGAATGGAATCTACAAATGAAATAGCAAGTTGTTATGCCCCTCCAGAAAATTTCATAAGAAGGTTCACTACAGAGACCTGCCGGAAGGGAGTTCCTTAAAGAAGGTCCCAGGTGGGAAAAAGAGCGATCGCCCGTACGCACTAATCTTGTCCTAGGAATAATAAACTTAGCCTGAGTAGCTGATCAGAGTGCACAGGAAGGTACATAAGGGTGAACAAGGGTCATCAAATCAGGAGGTGCCTTTCCAGATTTTATCTTAAACATAAGACTCAAAGCCTTAAACTCAATGTGGCACCAAATCCTGAGCCATTGGAGATCTCTTATCGATCCCGATATAGAAGCTGTTTTGGGGATCTTGCAAAGCAGCTTCTCCGCAGCATTTTGTACTAACTGCAGCTTGCATAACACTTGCTTAGAGGCACCCAAATACAAAATGTTACTGTAGTCAAGCCTACAGGTGATGAGCGCCTGGACCACTGTACATTGGGCAGAAGGAGATAACATCCATGAGATTTTTTTTTGCCATCTAAGGATTGTGAAGCAGGTAGAGGCTACTCTCACTGCTTGCTGCTTCATAGACAATTGGTCGTAAATTAAGACACCCACATTTTGGACTTGATGTTTAGATTGAGGCACTGAGCCCATTTCAGTTGGCCAATGTTGGGGACCCCACTAATCTTTATTATTGCCAACAACCAACACTTCTGTTTTCTTGCCGTTGAGTTTTAACAGGTTGGTATGCATCCAGCCTGCAATTTTCCTTAAACCGGCTTGAATCGGTTTAAATGCCCAATCAGCAGAAAGGGAGAAGGCAATCTGGGTGTCATCAACGTATGAAAAACGAGACAACCCAGCTTCTTCTGCAATCAGCTCCATAGCCCTAACATAGATGTTAAATAGTAGAGGGCTGAGAATAGAGAGTTGAGGAACCCCATACAGTGAATTGTGAATCTCGGAGCACGCTATTGGCGAAAAAAACTGAAACGTGCGGTTCGTCAAGAAGTCAGCAAGCCATTTGAGTGCTCTATCGGTCACCCCCAGTGATTGAAAGACCTGCAGTAGCATGGTATGGGAAACCTAGGATCACACAATTTGGTTAAGCAGGGAAGCCATGACTAACCCCAGAATTATGGTTTTACATTGCACAAGATGTACCTCATCGAACAAGCAGCTCCGCAGGAAGTCTATAATAAGGCTCTAGGCCTTTCAATCACTAGCAACAATTTAAACACAGTCAAACAAATCAAGGTACTTTTAGGCGGATGCACAAAGGAGGAACATTCACTGAGACCGGATTGACACATTGCCCGCCCTACTGCTTTTGCAACTAGGTGGTTTGCTTGAATTTGTCATCCTAAAAGTGTGATGTGGTTCCAAAGTTTTGGGGAAACACCAGGTTAGAGTAGTAAGGCCACAGTTATTAGAATAATTAGGCATTCCGACATATTAGGAAAGGGCAACTAATCTGTACATAATTTTCAGTGATAGGGGTATCATGCATCTGTCATCCAGTGCCGACATGCCTACTGGAGCACGTGCACTTCACAATTACACAATTATGTTATGCACCGACAAGCACTCTGCACAGATAACGGGAAGAGAGGAACTAAGGTGGGCTGGATATAACCCTCGCTTCTATCTGCAATGGAACATCTTGTCCGGAGTTGTTTGGGCAAAAGTATTGCACTACTGCTAAGCCGATTGTACTTGCATATGCACATATGACATACATTCACTGTAACCGGTTTCGATACATTATGAATTTGTGCATCATAGTTTTATCCGGAAAACTGTTTGTGCAAATGTTAGTCATTTCAACAGGAATTGTAGATAGGCAGGCAAAATTCCTGTAAGAAAAGAGGGATACATGGCAAGTACATGAGGACCCCCTTGCTTAATGTCAAATCTTTTAAGCGTCAGATAGTTGAGGCTTTTTCACATCATAGTAGGCTAATCACCAACGTGAACAGGCTATAGGGTATGCCTAGCCAGGACATGGACACACACTTCATACAAACTGGAGTCGCTATAAAGGATAAATGCTGAGAACGTGATATGTTTGGCTCAAAAATCCCTCTTCTCTAAGCAGCAGTGCATCATTTTGTTTCCAGGTGTCTTCTAGTAACAGGCAAGTGCATTAAGGGAGCTGTACTAAGTAACGGGGTTACTTGCAGCAAGGCAGAGGGGTCCGAGCGGACCCATAATAGGTGGGCTGCGGCAAAACATGAAACTGAGAATCCTAGATTCTGACATTATCATTGGATTATAATTACGCAAGATTCTGATTACATGGTGACTAGAAGGTAAGCCGACCTTGGATCTGATGCTGTGGAGGGCAATCATTCCCGGGGATAACAAAGTGAACTGGGGGCCAAGTGTCACAGGTGGTTAGCAGGTAGTGTGGATCTGTGATCGGACTTGAGTTAATCAAGCCGGGTGGGCTGCACAAGTTGTCACTACAAAAAGGGTGCTGTGACTGCAATAGTGGGCACAATACAAACATCCCCTCAAACTTGATTTGACACCATTATGTGTTCGCCATGCTTTTTCAATCAGAAAGTTCTGTGCAATTGTCTTGTCAAATTCAGCAAGGTATGTGCACTCTGGAACCGAGGGCACGTTACATTTTACTTCAGTTAAGCAAAAAATTCCCCCCTATAGCCTTAGTAGCTAGGCTGGCTGTGGAAACTGTCATCTAACAAGTGTGCTGCTGTCCAAAATGTTGGGAGACACAAGGTGTTAAGCACAAAAGGCTACACTGTATTATGAACATTTGGCATGCCCATTATTCAAGAAAAGGCAGGTATCTGTACTTACTGTCCCCCCCCACATCCCCACCTACTTGTCTGCCCCATGGTACGCATCAGCAGACGTTGGGAAGTGCCTATTTGTGCTGGGAGGGGACATCAGCCTGGCGCCACAGCAGCTAAATAGCACTGTCTGAAGGTGAGGGACTGGCATGCAATATGGTCATGTAATGAAGCAGAATACGGGGGGCAGGGGCGATGGTATAGGAATCATTTTGGCCATTCACAGGCAGAAGGGTACAGTGCCAGGAACACACAAATAGAGTGGATTTTTAGAAAGGGGTAGTGTGATTTTGCCATCCCAAACAGTTTGTATTTTGCCAGGATCAAAGTTGTGGGTGATCGGCCATTCAGGCAATGCTAGGGTGGCGCAATGGGCGGAAAACAGGCGTGAAGCATCGGTTTTCCCTCACTGAGATAGTGTGGTTGGGGTTCCCAGGCATGCAATGGCACAGCTTGCTGAAGAAGTTGCGGCACAGACTAGCAGGACCCCCTCCCAACAATTTGGCCTTCCACCTGGGAGGCAATGAGCTGTCTTTCATTGGTAGAATGGCCCTTCTACAAGCTATGAAAGCCATAATAAGTGAGATAAGTAGTCTGAGGGGCCCATGGGAGTTTTGGTGTTCCGAGATCTCTCCATGAATGGTCTGGCACGGGGCCAGATCAGGAGAGGCCGTTGAAATGTCTCGTAGGAGAGTAAACAGCACCATGTGCAAATTCATGGATCAGAGGGGTTTTGGCTTTATCAGACATGGACTCTTTCATGCCGAGACCATTGGGTGTTTTGATGAGGATGGGGTCCACCTGCCTAAAGTGGGCATAGACCTGTACCTGTTGGACCTGGGCGAGGCTGTAGAATCAGCAGGTTGTTAGTAAGAAAGCTGCCTGCCTTGTTGGGGGGTCCCTGGGTATGACGGGTGCCACATCCAGAGCTATGGCAGAGTTACTGGGCTATCCAGAGGCTGAATGGTACATAGGGGTACCCTCTTCCAGCGCAGAAGAAGAATTCAAATGCCAAACAACCCCAGGAGTCTTTACGGCAGGACCCTGGAGGAATGACGGCGCACCGTTAGTCCTTTGGGCGGTTGTAAACCTGAGCAACCGGGTCCTTGCCTGGACATTCTCCACCCCTAAAAGGGTAGGATAAAAGGGGGCACAGTATGTAAGGGGGAGATTCCCCAAAATGGTTAGCACCGATTGATTTGGCCACAGTGCATTTGGCTCATCAGGTGGGCAGGGCAGCTTAGGGGAGTCACTGCTGCCTGACCTTGGATCGCCCATAAATTAACACACCATGTTGGCATATTTCTTGTAGGAAATAAGCCTGCAGCAATGTTTTCTCCAACAATTACTGTGTCCTGTGTGTTTCTTTATCATGAGATTGCTATGTTTTGCGGGTTGGGAGAGTTGCTGATATTGGCACTATGAGGCTGCCCACGTCCCACGCAGGGGGCCCATCTCCGAAGGCAGCCACCTTAGTGCCACATTTGGCACAGCCAAGCCGGTCTAGAGGTCAGACCTCCGGGGTCACCGAGGTCTGCCGTGTTTCTAGCATCACTTCCAGCTCACCAAGTGGGTGGGGGGCAAGGTATATATACTACCCCCGCCCATCCGGCATTCCTTTTGCACTGATTTCTCCACACCATTGTCCTCCCTACCACATACACAGCGTGTCAGCTAGGATAGATAGCTAGGGTAGGAAGATTGTTGACTTGTTATTTTGTGTTGCAGGCTTAGTTACAGGGTGATCCAGAGGCTGAATGGAACATAGGGGTACCCTCTTCAGGAGCACAAGAAGGATGTAAATGCCAAACAACCACCGAAGTCTTTAAGGCAAGACCCTGGAGGAACGACGTTGCCCCGTTTGTCCTTTGTGAGGTTTTAAACCTGAGCAACTGGGGGCTTGCCTTGACACGCTCCACCCCTAAAAGGGCATGAGTAAAAGGGTGGACTGGTGGTCCACAGTATGTTAGGGGAAGATTCCCCAAAATGGTTAGCACTGATTGGTTTGGTCACGGTGCAGTTGGCTCATCAGGTGGGCAGGGCAACTAAGGAGAGTCACTGCAGCCTGCCCTTGAATCGCCGTAAGTTGACCCACCATGTTGGCATATTTCTTGTATGAAATAAACCTGCAGCTATTTTTCCTCCAACAATTACTGTATCTTGTGTGTTTCTTTATTATGAGATTGCTATGTTTTACGCGTTGGGTGAGTTGCCGAAATTGGCACTTTGCACCCTCTATGTTGCTACTCTTGCATAACAAAGGCAGCTCCACTCTTCTGACCTCCCACAGATGGCACTGCAGTGATGCCATCTTGGTTGAAGGGACCATTTTGCAGTCTGGTGTCAGCTTCTGCCTCTCTCACTCTCCCATACAAATGACCCTGAAGCTACAGGCCACGCCAAAAGGAAGCATGACTGAGTTTAGTGACAGTAAAAATGCTCCTTTTGAAAACTCATACAGACCTGCTGACATTTTTGGTGACTCTGGGGAGCTAGTAAATATTAATTGTAAATGTCACAGAATCACAAACTGCATGCTGTATATGACCCCATAATTCTGAGTATTTTGGGTACTGAGTGTTATTTATTTTTCCTTCCAGGGGCTTTAACCCCTTCACTGCAGTGGCTATTCCGCCGCAGTGCTAAGGGGACGGGGCGGAAATGCGGCGGGCGCATGCTGGTGACGGAACCGCTACGCCACCAGTGTCGGTTGCGCTGTGCTTATGACGGAGCGGTTCCGTCATCAGCAGGGGAGGGGTTAATTTGTGATACCCCAATTAGGGAGTGGAGATACCAGCTGGCATTCTTAATTATAATCCCAATACTACCCCGTGAATTCCAGGCATCTTGTAAAGAGGCTCTAGAACAGGAGCTTGTCCAGAGGTCATGGGCCCTGGGAGATAAACGGGAACATTGTACAGAAATACAGACTAGTTTATTGCAGAGATTATGACAAGAAGCTCACGCCCCAAACCAGAGCACATAAGCAGATCAAATCCAGGTTCACCATTGATTCAAAAGTGAGACAGTCACTAGTATGAAGTGGATGCAAGTCCAGCCGATAAAATGTCTAGCTTAGAATCTCAAGGTCAGATGCCCTTACCCATGGACTATATGGGGTGGCTGGTGTTTCAAAATGATGCAAAGTGGCATAAAGCACTGTTCAGCCAAAACAAGAAAGGTAGTAGACACCGTATCCTTGCCAGTGTCTTAATTTGTGAAAGAAAGAGGGCCGTTCCCTATTCTCTACTCAGAAGAAGTCCGCAGTAAGCATGAGCGAATTTTGCGGATCTCGCGTTCGCGAATTTTGCGGATTTGCGGATTCGCAATCCGCAAAATCCGCGAATTCCCGCGAATTTGCGGATTATTTTTTTTTTTGTGTTCGCCCGTGTTTCTGCCAGTTCGCGAGGGTTTTTACAATTTCGCAATTTGCGAACTTACCTGTCGGGTCGCAAGTTTTGCGAACTTGTTGTTTCTACGTGTCCAGCCTGTTTGGGACACTCTTCTTCATCACTGCCACTCTCTGTCACCACTGCCACTCTCTGACTACTCATGCCACCCTCTGGCCCACCCATGCCACCCTCTGTTTCATCATCACACCCTCTGGTTGTCCAGTGTACATTATTTTCGGCAAAGCAAAGCACACCTTCCCTGCCTCAAGTGACCTGAATTAATTTGGGGCTGATTAATGTGTCACAGAATATTTTTTTAGCTGGCACCTGCTTCCTTAGTGCGCCCTGATTAGTGATCTTTTGCACTTGCTAAGTGCTTTCATTGTTGCAAAATTAGTTACAACACCTGCCCTGCCCCAACTGACAATAATGAATTAGGGGCTGATTAATGGATTTTAACTTCCAGCCTGGCTCCTGCTTGTCTCCCTTAGCTGTAATTCAGGACCTTTGTGGCATATGTGTAACTATTCTGAGGTTCAGAGCAGGGTCACATAATAGTTTCAACTGGCAACTGAACTCTGGAGGGGCCCCTCAGGAAGCACTACAGGAAATGGCTACTAATGATGTGCCTGAACTTTTGAACCTGGTAAGTAGTTACTTTCAGTTTTGCTAAAATCGTATTTCTGCAATTTTGCACTTATTCGCGGGGCGCGAACTCACGCGAACAGTGCGAGCAGTGCGAGCAAAATCCGCTGCTCGCGGATTTGCGGATTTTGCGGGAAATTCGCAAATCTCGCGGATTGCGGATTTCCCGAAAATCCGCAAAATCCGCGAGCGGAACGGATTTTCCGCCCACACCTAGTCCGCAGCCGCTGCAATTAAACATCAGTGCATCGAATACAGAGGCTGGTAGTATTTAATCCACTAGCAGACACTCCCTCCCACTTTTTCTCGCTCTTGCAGGTCCTTGCTTTCTCCATTTGTGACTGTTTTGCTTTCTATGCTTTCCTCCGTCTTTCCGATCTGTGTGGTTTCCCTTCTATCGCCCTCCTAAAAATCTGATGCGGGGAAATAAGTGCTATCTCCCCCTCCAAATAAATGCCAATGCCCGCTTTGAAACACTTCTCACATGACCTTCTCAAAAATAAACTATTTCTGCGTCAATTTGTGCTGTGTACTGATGCAAACTTATGTGAAGGGTGTTGTCATTTATGTATTTTGTACGCTATTTTTTTTAGCAGACCATGCTTTTTAAGGCTTTGGAGCTCTGTGGTGAACTAGTTAGACAGTGCATAAGTCATCAACAACAGAGTGTGAAACATGAAGGCAATGTTCACAGTTGTAGCCGACACAATGAAGAGTTGGTGAGGCAGGTGGAGGGGCCTGGAGAGCGTGGGAGTGGGAGCACAGGGGTGTTCAAACCTTTTTTTTCAAAACACTTATCTGGAGCTGACGGCCAACTCTGCGTCACGCCTTGTTCCCAGCAGGCACTAGGGCAGCATCAGACTCCCTCTGCAATCCCCGCGCTGCTCTCATGCTTTGAGAACAGTGCGAGGATTGGCCTGAGTTGGCTAAAAACACTCTCTGCTCAGTACAGGGAGTCTGTGCTGTTTCTCCAGCCCGGATGTCCAAGACAGCCAGGTTGGAAGAGCTAAGTGGGCGTGTGTGTCTCGGCCAGCCAAACATACATGCTTATTACTTAGAAGTGGGCGAGAGTCATTAAAAGCCCCCATTGCCCCCCCCCCCCACCCCCCAAAAAAGGTTGCTAAAGCAAACCATTGTCACAGAAATGTCAAACAACAATAGACTTTTTATTATTAACTCTGATGGGGTAATATTTTTATAGACGATATTTAGGACACTTCTTATGTCAGAAAATGTTCTGAAAGTGATATTATGCAAGCACACCCCTGCTGGTAAGGCCAATAAGGACTATATCATAAGGACTATACAAGGCTATTAGGATATTGAGGTAGGGTGCAAAACATCATATATTGTTTGACAAAAGAATTGTGTTCAAATACTGCATACCGAAGTATCACCCTGACCCTATTTGAGTTAATAATAGAAAAACAACACCGAAGGTTATGTTATCTTCTCTTTTACAGCACGAAAGAGCAATTAAAACAGCCAGGTTTTTAATATTTTTTTTAATTTGGGGAGGCTCTGAACAGGAACGAATATGCAAAGGGAGTTTGTTCCAGTGAAATTGGGCAAGATAAGAGTGATATTTTGGTAAATGATTTTTAGGCCACCATATTTATATAAGACGACATCTGTGCTACGATTTTCTGACTTGCAACCAGCTATTAGTACATACCACCTCACACCGGACTCCATTCCATACTTAAAGAGCTTCTGAAAAGCAAAATGCAGCTCTCGCGGTTTCTCATGCCTACTCAAAACTGGATAGGTGCTATTGTTCCACAAACATGGTGTCCCGACTCCACCCCCTTGTCACCGTGGAGGAGTGGCAGTCCAGCTGATGCGTGGCTCTACCGAAAAATGAATTAAATGGTTTGTTTACTTTTTTCAAAAGTTCTGTTGATGTTAGCTTATGTTTCTTCTCAGCAATGACTAGGTGGAGCCATTGTGAGATGGATGTGTCTCTTCTGCATAGAAAAAGCAAAAGGTGGCTGGGGGGAGGAGATAATCAATGGGGTCGTGCTCAGGGGCTACAACATAGGAAAGCAGAATGGTGTGGCACTGGAGGGACTGGAATTGCAAGCCACAGAATTCCTCCAGAGCAGGCCTATTACAGTAGGCTTAACCCATAAACATACATGTTAATAGACCCGATTCGGGTGGAAGGCTCACAATTTTTGACACCCAAAATGGATTTATTTTAGCTGTCTCCCACCTGAAATTGCCTCTGCTTCAATACCAAACAATGGGGAAAATCCTTTTTCCCGAAAACTTTTTCAAAATCTTTCATTTACCTGTTCTCAAATGTTGGCATGTATGCATAATGGAAGTCTTTAGTTTGGCTATGCAACTGCCGACGTCCATTAGAGTAATGGAATTTCTAGTATCTGAACCATTAGAACATCTGTCTTCGACTACTTGTATCATTGTGCAACATGTGTATTATATATGCCGCGCTATGGACATTTTGTAGCATATCCAAGGAACTTACAGCATTATCTTTCTAACAGCAACTTAATGCCGAAGTGGAGTACGCTATTAAGCTGTCGGAACTTCTCAGCCTGAAAGGAACTCTTGAGAGGGAACGTTGTAAGAAAATTGCTGAACTTGTTCAGCTTCATCAGCGGGTAAAAGACAAAATCAAGGAACATGAAGATATTCTGAGCAAAATGTCTACATTCCACCAGGTTAGACAAGAGGTAAGTGTCAAAGATACATTGCGTGAAGTACATGTTCCTGTTTTCTCTCACCTATGAACTTTTTGGGAGGGGAGCAGAGAATGTAAGAGCTTTAGTTTTGGCCACTTGAAGCCGGCTGAAGATTTGTTTTGTGATCTTATAGCTCGTAATCAATATATTTTGAAACTAAATTCTCTCTAACATTTCGCAGGTAGAAAACCTTGTCAAATCAGACGGTTTGGAAAATGGTGAGCCACCGGAAGTAGCAGAGGAGACACATCAAGCAAAAATTCTCCTCAGTCATATTCGAGAGCGACATACTCATATCAGGCATTTATATAAACTGGCTCTTCGCCTCGGAACAGACATCTCTTCCACAGTTCAGCATTCGGTAAGTAGATGCAAGAGTCAAGCTACATAGAAAGATGAATCTCTCGCCGTTTGCACAGTGTGGAGCAGTTCATTTCCACTTCAACTTCTGTGCCAAAATGCAACCTGGAAGGATGGGTCCAAGACTGGCTACATCTCCTGCCATCCAGAAAAAGCTACTCCAAAGGAGCCAAGAAGCTCTGGCACTCATTATGCATTATAAGTAAACATATAGCATAATTGGTTGTGCCACTTATTTTCGGGGCAGGATCGTCACAGGGACCTGGCTATTTTGTCCTTTCTATTATCAATCTTTGTTAAAAATCAGTTATTTGAACTCTTATGGCAGGAATTGCACCGTACTGTTTGGGGATAGAAAGTTTTAATTTCAAAGTTTTAATTTGTTGGTCGAACAAAGCAGTGTTGAATCCTGAATATTGGGCATGCAAGTCAGATGAAGGGCACACTAAAATGAGCCCAATTTCCCCAGGGCACTCAAATGGCAGTTTACATGCAGTGGGTCATGCCGAGGAACGCTATCAATCAGGCATCACACTGATAAGCACTCCCTCTCCTTACTGCCTGCATTCTCACACAAAGACTACCAAGGACTTGCCATCAGTTGGACTGCCTTTCTTTTGACCCCGACTACATCCGCCCGGAATCTGGGTTTTCAAATAGACAATGACCCATATCCAAAAAGTCACCGCTGCATGCTTTGGCAAATTGCGCATGATAAAAAAGATCTCTCCCTACTTGCCCATGGATGCTATGAGAACTATCGTGCACGCACTCATCACCTCCCATCTGGACTATGCCAATAGCCTATATGTGGGTGCCCCAGCGTATCTTCTACATCGGTTACAGATTGTTCAGTACGCGACGGCTAGATTGATTTGCAACACCCCCTATCGCCACTCTATCTCGCTGCACTTAAAGAACTCGCACTGGCTCCCGATAGTCTACCACACTTAGTTCAAAGCCCTGGTCTTGACCTTCAAGGCCCTGAATGGGAAGGGACCTGGCTATCTTAGACACAGGCTCAAACTAGTTCACTCATCACGAGCACTCAGATCCAACCACCTCTGCCTACTGCTCCTTCCCTGCTTCCATCGTTCTAGAAAAGGTGGCAGAGCTTTTGTGGTGATCTCTGCCAAGCTATGGAATGCCCTTTCATTAAACCTCAGACTGATCGAATCAGAATCTCAATTCAGGGGAAAATTGAAGACATGGCTGTTCTCCAGCTATTAGCGCCCATGATCTCTACCGCTGCTGTCCTCAGCACCGGGACACCTCCGTTGGGGGTAGCCGTGCGCTCTACAAAATTCATAAATAAATAAATAAATAATACTACATCACTGTATGGCATGGGAACAGTGCTCGAGTTGGGGTACCATGTGGGTGGACGGCGTCCCCCCCACTTATTTTACCGGGTGGGCGCCGTCCCCCCTGCCAAACAGCTGGACTTCACTGTTTGGACTTCACTGTTTGGCCTATCTGGGACAACATAAATCCCGTAAGGAGAGGCGCCTGGTACATGCCTGAATAAACACCAGACAAGGGTGCGCCCAAGACCGCAGCGAGCATGTAATTACGCCGAGGTGGCAAAAAGGATCCTCCGAGATCTCAGAATCCAGGTAATTGCCTAGAAACTTATGCGCAGGAAGCGCACAAGGCTTTTTCGATGTAGAGGGAATACAACAAGCATATTCCATGTTCAGTAAATAAAAGGCATGTTTGATGCTGATGTGTGGGTAACGGGAGGCAATGAGCCCGATGGTGCAAGCCACCTTTTGTAACGTCACTTCCTGTCGTGACGTCACTTCAGGTGACAGCGTCCCCCATTTTTTTTTTTAGGACTTGTGCCCTGCATGGGAATATTTACATTTGTGGGAGAGGTGTGGCGCAGCGGCCAGAGCAGCTGATTCCAGAGTGCAGGTCTCACAATTCGATCCCGGGCGCCAGCTCAGCTCAGCACTATATGACTCTGGGCAATAGCTCACTTAATCTCCCGGATGGCCCCCAGCTTCCTGAGACCCTTAGGGGTGAGTAGTTCGCATTTTACAAATAACAGATTGGGATTGGATTGTAATGAGTTTTATGGACTGCCGAATTGGCACTTCTTTCTTAGGCAAAGCGGCCTTGGCCCAACATAGCACACAACAGAGTATGCTTCAGTCAGTGCCACAAGTTCCCGCAAATCTGTGATTTCCGTTCTTGTCAGTACAATCACAAAATAAGAAACAACACTTGACTCTCAATCTCCTTTCTGTCAATTCCTGGTAACATTGGTTGCATTTAGTTGGGCAATGATAATGGAATTTGCTGGCATAAGGTAGGATATCGTTGCCAGGCATTCTACTCTCCATAGCCTTGGTCAAGTGGGTCAGAAGCAAAAGTCTGGTACCAGAAAACTAGACGTACCCACTGCTGTAGAGTTGAAGGCAGTGCATCTTTGGCCCTTGCGCTCAGTATGTGGGGAGGATTCTGCTCCTGCTACACCTAATCAGCATTGCTTCATCAGCAGCTGTGATAGCCTAGGGATCTTCTTAATTGCAACATGCTCTTCTGCGTGAGGTGTGGAGCACAATACTGAGGAATCAACTGGTACTGCATGAAAGCATAGAGAAAAGAGATGTTAAACATGTGGTTCTTATTCTTTTTTTTTTTTTTTTTTTTTTTTAAATGTTAAAACTGGAATGTCATTTATTATATTGGACTACTCGAACTATCCGACCTCTCGCACCATTGCAAAGATCGAACTATTGCAGGACAATATTGTGGTTCTTATTCTTATGCCCACCAGCTCGAGGAAATTCCAATTCTCCTGCAGAAGAAGGCTTGGCTAGCCCTAAATCCATTCCTATTCAACATGGTTGCATTCCAAGGGTTTGCTGTCTGAGTTGTCCAATCCAGAATGATGTCAACCTTTTTTTTTTTTACTGTGATGTCATTTTTTTTTCTTTTTTCATTCTAGTCCCAGCATTGTGATGTGACTTATCAGAAACAACCAATCACCTAATTTTTTGCAGTCTAAACCTAGATTTCCTATGCTGTTGCTCAGATAGCACCTAAATACCCGTGGGAACCAAGTACCCTGCAAAATAATTGTGTTGATGTCTGCTAGCTCTTATGGTTTAATGTGACATGATCCATTTCCTGGACAGAGGTTTGTTCTGGAAACATGCTGTACAGGCAAGCTGATTTACCAGAACAGTATCTGATAATGATTGTTAGCATACCAGATAAAGCACAAGCGGGAAGGTTCTAAAACAAAGTAATGAATGAATAAATAATTGTATTGTTCAGTTGTTTAAAACTTACAATTAAAAATAGGTAAAGTAAAACACTTTGTTAGTTAAGACTACAATACAAGTCCAACTGTCCCTATGTTTTAACTCATCAAACCCAGTGACTGTCTCCATATACAGCAGTTCCTATGAGTTATTTCGTTTTGTGACAGTTGTAACCATGATCTTAAAGTGCTTAGTGTATTAGCAGGTTTACAGTTTGAAAAGTTGGAGTGGACATGGTGCAGTTCAGAAGCATAGTTGATGACAGTTGTAACCGTGATCTTAAAGTGCTTAGTGCATTAGCAGGTTTACGGTTTGAAAAGTTGGAGTGGACATGGTGCAGTTCAGAAGCATAGTTGATGACAGTTGTAACCGTGATCTTAAAGTGCTTAGTGCATTAGCAGGTTTACGGTTTGAAAAGTTGGAGTGGACATGGTGCAGTTCAGAAGCAT
The DNA here is from genome assembly GCF_964263255.1 of Lissotriton vulgaris. NCBI lineage: Eukaryota > Metazoa > Chordata > Amphibia > Caudata > Salamandridae > Lissotriton > Lissotriton vulgaris. The sequence goes on along the minus strand of NC_141687.1, from coordinate 815,761,260 downwards.
AGTTGATGACAGTTGTAACCGTGATCTTAAAGGCTCACTAATTATAAGTGCTTACTGAATTAGCAGGAGTATTACAGGCCCAGCCTAGAGTGTACAAGGTGCAATAAAAGTGCTTTGTCGAATACAGTTGTGTCCATGATATTAAGGGCTCACTTGGTGCATTAGCAAGTTACAGTACTAGGCTAAAGTGAGCACGGTGCACTCAAAGAGAATAGCCAATGCAAATTGCGTCCATGAACTTAAAGGCTCCCTAAGCATAAGTGCTTAGTTCATTAGCATGTTACAGTACTGGGTTAAAGTGGACGAAGTGCAAGCAGAGAGCGTAGTCGATGAGAATGGTGTCCCTAGTTTTAGAGGCTCGCTAAGTAAAAGCGCTAAGTGCAATAGCAGGTTACAAGATGCTAGGTTAAGTGCAATCAGATCATAGTCCGCAAAAATTGTATCCTGTCGCTGCATATTTTGCTTATCTAGTTTTCTTTCTTCCAGCGACATATATTTAAAAAATGTCCCACAGAGCACTAGTTCCTCTCCTTGAAGGCAGATTATTGCTGTCTGTAGGCACGTTCAGATCCCTTTCCTTAGAAAGTGGGATTTTAAAAGCCCTTTTCCCTCTGTCATCAATGCAGGGCATGTGCAAACAATGCGCCTGGGGTCTTCCTTTGTGGGATGGCACAACTGGCATGAGGTCACAGTGGTTTGCTTTAACCGGGCAGGGAGAGGTGGTACATAAACTATTGAAACTAGCCACTCGATAACAACTTGAGCTCTACCCAAACAGTTCTCCTAAGCATGTTTGTGGCTTCAGGAGCCCATATGTGCCAATTGTTATCCTGGCATCTGATCTATAGTCAATGTGGTTTTATCCGTGAGGAAAGAAAGCTTCTTGGCCGCTGAATTGATTACTTTGTTAAAAGCAGCCTAAGTGAGTGTTAAGGCCCAAAGCTGGTCAGCTGGCATTGTTTTGGAGTCAAATTCAAATATCCATGTGCCTGGGCATTACCTGGATCAGATATGGGTCTCCACAAGCCATTGCTTAGTGTGCCTCCTGGCTCTTTTTTTTAGAACTTTCTTTTTCGTTTTTTTTAATAATATTCTAGCTAGTGAGGGGAAGGCGCTTGGTGGGGCAATATGGCCCACCAGATTAGAGGTCCTATGATCAGGAAAGGCAAGGGTTGCAGTGACAAAGCAGAGATGCACTACTGGGCTTAAAAATAATGGTTCTCCTGAATCCACCTCACTAATGGCACAGCAGTCTCAGGATATCTCCAATACTGGATGAACAGCAGCATGGACAGGCTATAAAGCCTATCATCTCTGACACTAGCTTTTACTCTAAACTATTTTTACGTTTTAGACTAATATGATTGCATGAATAACTATTATTGCTTGATAAATGATCAAGAAAATCTTTGGTCGTATACTGTCTAAACAAAATGGTAGAGGCCTCTCTTCTATCTCCAGACCTTTCCCTGGACTGTAAGCCCACCTGTAAATGTCAAAGGAACTCCATAACTCTTCAGAGGACAGCTGGAGGAAAGAACCTACAGTTACACCAGCAAGCCCTTCAGAGAGCAGTCAGAGATGTGTGAAAGGCCATGTCATGAGTTGTTGTCATGTCCTGAGAGAGGTCAGAAATGTCCTTAACCTAACGTATCTTCTAGTGCAATGAAAGAATGCTCCCAGAAAAACACATTTACATCTAATAATTAACTCTCTCCCATTCTAAAATTAACCATGCATTACTTTAGTTTACTGCGCATAGCTCAAGTTGTGGCAGGCACAGCATCACATGCAAGAGTGTTAGGCAAGGAGGACAAATGGCACATATCCCTGATCCTCACAACCCATGTGTACCTCTGATTAGGCACAGGTGTCCTTGCACACCCTCACGCATGTACAGTATACTGATTATCAAAAAATCATACCTTCCTCGGACAGCCTATAGCCAAGCTTGACCCTTCCTTAAGGGAGGGGAGTCACCTACTTCAAAGTAAATCAAGTACTCTCCTAGGTAAGTTGTACTTTATTGTCAAAAAGCAAGATAACCATGCTATATCTGCAACTTGCATGGTGTTATGGTCTGGTTAGCTTACCTCTGACTTTAAGTGCTTTCTGAAAGTGAATCAACTCTTCCTCCCTGCTGGTCTGACTACAGCAGTGTCATCCAAAATGTGAGTTGGAGGCTCTCGAGTACAACCAGGATCTATATAACAAGTTTGCAAAGCTTTATGGGTATTACTCAAACTAATCATCATATTACATTGAGAGAAAGGGAGGATTTAGACACCACACTTCCTCTTGAGACACATCATCAATCTCAAGGAGTGCAGTGAATCTATGGACAAAGAAGGTCATTCCAATTTCTAACTCCTTTTCCCCATGTTTTGGACCCCTTCTGGGTAACAAAAAGAGTTTGGATGAGGTGGTCTCACCCACATAATGTGGCTCACCCCTGCCACGCCATGGTGTAATGAGTAGCCCTAAATACGGTCTTGAAATTCAAATAAGGAGAGGTAGGAAATTCCTGTCTTTGCACTATATTAATATATATACTAACATGCACTCACAAAACATACCTTTTGCCCTAAGAAATGTCCCTGATCAGTTGTCTGCAGTGGTGGAACGAAACTCGAGGGGGACCCCTGCAAGGTACATGAAGGGGCCCTGCTCCAAATTTAATCAGGAGCTCTCGGGACAGAGTACTGTGCTGAAGGGGCCCCCTGAAACTTGGGGGATACTACACCATGGGGGCTGTGGGGGCCTGTGTTACGCTACTGGTTGTCTTGCTCTTAGAGCAAGCAGACCCATTTCAGAACTTTCAGAGGATAATGGGGGATTGTATGTCATTACATTGCATACTAATACCACGCATGCCATTACAACGCGGGTATTACTACGCAATGTCAATGACAGCGACATGCCATTACATCGCAAAATTTTACCACGAGTATGCCTTTACCACGCATACCATTACAACGCAAAGGCATGCGTGGTAAAGCTATACTCGTGGTTAAATTTTGCAAGGTAAGTGACAACCCTACCCTCACCCAACCCTCCCCCGACCCCCAGTCCTCTCCCTACAACAGCACTACACTACCCTGCACGACCCCTCAACACTACCCTAAAACACTACACTACAACACTACCCTAAAACACTACACTACACAAACACTACAACACTAACCTAAAACACTACTCAAACACTACAACAGTACCCTAAACCCTCAAACACAACACTACAACACCACCCTAAACCCTAAAACACTACACAACTACACTACCCTAAAGCCTAGAACACTACACAAACACTACAACACTAACCTAAATCCTAAAACACTACACTACACAAACACTACAACACTTCCCTAAACCCTAAAACACTCCCCTACTACACTACCCTAAAATGCTACACCTCACATACACTGCAACACTACCCTAAACCCTAAAACACTACACAAACACTACAACACTAACCTAAACCCTTAAACACTACACTACACAAACACTACAACACTACCCTGAACCCTACTACACTACACTACTACACTAACCTAAAGCCTAACCCCCTTCACTATACAAACAGTACAAAACTACCCTAAAACACTACACTACACAAACACTACAACACTACCCTAAACCCAAAACACTACACTACTACACTACCCTAAAGCCTAAAACACTACACTACACAAACACTGCAACACTACCTTAAACCCTAAAACACTACACTACTACACTACCCTAAAGCCTAAAACACTACACCACACAAACACTACAACACTACCCTAAAATACTACACTACACAAACACTACAACACTACCCTAAACCTTAAACCCTAAAACACTACGCAACACAAACACTGCAACATTACTCCCACCCCTACACTACCCTACACCCTAAAACACTACGACACTACCCTATCCTAAACCACTACCCACACTACTCCCACCCATATTCTACCCTAAACCCTAAAACACTACAACACTACCCACACTACTCCCACCCCTAGACCACCCTAAACCCTACAACACTACAACACTAACCACACTACTCCCACCCCTATGCTACCCCTACTCCTAAAACACTACAACACTACCCTACCCTAAACCACTACCCACACTACCCCCACCCCTACACTACCCTAAAACCTAAGACACTACAACACTACCCACAGTACTCCCACCCCTAAACTACCCCACCCCAAAAACACTATGACACTATCCTACCCTAAACCACTACCCACACTACTCCCCCCCTACACTATCCTAAACCGTACAACACTACAACACTACCCCCACCCCTACACTACCCCTAACCCTAAAACACTACAACACTACCCTACCCTAAACCACTGTCCACACTACTCCCACCTCTACACTACCCTAAAACCTAAGACACTACAACACCTCCCACACCCCTACACTACCCCTAACCCTAAAACACTACAACACTACCCTACCCTAAACCACTACCCACATTACTCCCAACCCTACACTACCCTAAACCCTACAAAACTACCCACACTACTCCCACCCCTTAACTACGCCTAATCCTAAAACACTACAACACTACCCTATCCTAAACCCCTACCCACACTACTCCCACCCCTACACTACCCCTAACCCTAAACCACTACTCCCACCCCTACACTACCCTAAAACCTAAGACACTACAACACTACCCCTTACCCTAAAATACTACAACACTACCATAAACCACTACCCCACCCACAATCAGCCTTACCTCTTTCCTCGTGGTTCCAGCGTCGTCGTCTCTGCTCCCGGCTCCTGCTTCCTGCTTCCAGGGGCGGTGCACGTCGTTGTGAGGAAACAACCTCAGTTTCCTCACAATGATGTGGATAGCCATTACATCGCATGCGTTGTAAAAGCGCAAGCGATGTAATGGTGCGCGTAGGAATGGCTATGCATAGTTACATCGCCTGCGTTGTAACGCTGGCGATGGTAATTACGTGGATTTTACTCTGCGTAATGGTACGCGGAGTAAAATCCGCGTAGTGATGGCTGTTCCCCATAATGGGGCCATGGTATCCCTGACCATCCAGTAATTTGTTTATTCATGTATTAATCATACCTGAGGTATGTATTTTTAATATAAACTGGATCCTTGTACTATTTATGAAAATATTATATCTTAAGAACTCCCTCACTCCTTAATTTAGCCAGTTGTTGCAGATGTGATCCGCTGCACTCATTTTTTGGGCTTGGAACTTATTTTTAATCAGCACCCTTTAACCTAGAGCTGGAGAGAGATAAAGGCAGCAAGGAGGAAAGAAAGAGAGCAACAGGAAAACAGCGTCAATGGGAGAAAGCAGGAATGAGAAGCAATCTATAAGAGTGAGACATGGGTAGTGATACTATATTGGAGGGTGAAAGAAGCATGAGGTGAAATCAAGACCACAAAACCTTGGGTTTCGGCAGCCCCGACATTTGACAGCAGTGCTGGCAGGCTTCTGAGAAACATATGAATCCCACCACTTAATCTTTTACAAATAAAGCACTGCTTGTACACTGGGATTTGTATGCTCCGAGTCCTTCATTGCTGAAAATACAGAATACAGTTTGGTGATTCCCTTAATCGGAGCAAATTAAGGCACACGGATTTTATTCTATAGCAACCTTTAGATTCCTCCCACCATAGATATATGGCATCTTTGGTAGGTGCAAAATTGTAGTGCAACATCAATATGTTGTTTCTAGGGGCTGTGTTTCGATTGTGAGAGTGTGTGGCATTGCTTAGCTAGTGTTGGAGAAGCGTATGATAGATAGCTGTTACCCATGAACACGTAAAACTCGAAAACTCTTGGAATTACAAAAAATATAGCCCTCTGCGTGGAGGTCACAGGCTTACCTCGCTTTCACCTCAAGTTGCAGTTTTATTTTATTTATTTTTTCCTTTCAGGGGTATAGGCTTGCAATAAAAAATAAACAATCACACAGAATGCCAAGACCACACCTGTTGACTTTGTCAATGCTCGGTGTCAATTTGATAGGTTGTTAATTTGGGTTTGTCAAGGTAGGTTTCTGAAAAGTACTTTTCAAAAGGTTAGCACAGAGTCCCCACTGCAACATCACCCATGCTATTCCACTTAATTGTACAGTCCTGAGTTCTGTACTCCCTCCCTACCATGCCACAAGCTATCACACTATCAAATCAGAGCTGTTCTAAAACCCACATCACCACATACTCCCGCGAGATTGTATTATCCCATACATCTGCACTACCTACCTACACCACTACACTGCACTACTTCTGCATTACAAAACAAACTCCCTAAAAACCCACACTGCCACAAACACTACCTCAAACAACCTCAGACTGGCCACTCAAAAACCTCTATCCCATGCTTACCAGCACACAACACCAAAGTAAAAAACACCACCACCTCTACCCCTACATTAACACCCTACCACAGAAATATCACCACTATTTCACAGTAATGTCACCTCTCAGCAGTGAATGATCAACCAACATAACTGCATTACCACCCCAACCACCACATTAGCACTACCACCCCATACCATTACACTAGCGCCTTACTGCACCATTGTATCACTTCCTTAACCCACTTCCACCCCACACACGGCTACCTAGGCACGACACTCCCATCCTCACCATATAGTAGATCTTTGTATTGCGTAGAGAAACTCAACAACACACTACTACACCAACACTCTATCATCACGTTACCACAGCAACATTGCATTTTCAGTCCTTGCATCACTTGTTCCCAAGTACAGGTTTACCATCCCATAGTACCGCAAAACCATCAGCATCAAGCCACACCTATCACCACACTAATTCCACCCACCGCACCACAAATGTGCTGCCACTTCACCAGTGGCCGGTGCTGAACTTTAAAAGCAGTAAAACAAATTCTGTTTCCAAAATGCAGAGAGGAAGTAGATCAGTTTCTTCCAGGGTGCCTCAGAGACTCTTCCACACAAACATGTTTAATATTGTGTCCCAATGTCACATTTTTAAGGACGTATTTACAAATAAATATGCAAAAAGGTCATTGTTTTTGAGAGGACACCAATGACACATTCCAGGACTTCACAGTGTGCCGAGTAAGCCTATCCCCTCCCCAGTGGCGTTAAAGGCTCACTCATCCCAAAACGAGTGTGAAAAATGGTGGCAAAATTGGGCACTTTTCAGTACAATTTCCCTAAAGAGGTCCTAAGGGCGAGGTGACACAGGCAGTTAAAAAATGCAATTTCACGTGGCCAAGCATTATTCATAGTATTTATCATCAACTCTCCTACATGTCTCTACTTTTCCGTTTTCTTTCCTGCCCCTTCCAAGTCGTTTCTCAATTGTATGTTATAACCGAAAATCTCCTGGGAAGGTGTAGCATGGAAAATTAAAAAGAAAAAAATAACACTTTTGTTGTCTCAGGGGGTGCATAGAAGACCTATATATCTTTTACAGGCTCATGCAGTAGTGTTATTGCTTCAGGTTACAGAGACCATACAAGTTTTGGCAGCAGATGTAGTATTTCAATCTTACTAACAGGCAAGAGTTTCAGAAAGCAGAGGTGGTTATCATGCAAATATCTGCTTTGGATATCTATTTGGAAATGCAATAATGTTGTCCACAAAAGATCAATTTGTTTGTTTATGCCAAGAATTACCACCATGGTACTAGGGTCAGCAGAGCAATAGATAGAAGCTGTTATGCCATGGACGCCCATAATATACAGAGTTACCACCATTATGCCAGTGTCAGTCTTTGCCCAAGGTTGGGCACCATCATGACATGGTCGCCTCTGATATGCCGAGAATTGCTACCATTATACGTGCGTTAACATTATACAATTATACATAGTAAAATCATGCACTCGCATACACACACTTCTACACACAAGAATCGCCACCATTATATCTGGATTAGCAATATCAAATCATACAAAATTTAACCATGCTCTCCTTCATAAACCAATGGGTACATACTTGCACACACATGCATACACGCATACAACCACCGCAGCAGGATTCAACTCTCTCTCGCAGTGCTGTAGGATACATATTTCTCAACTTATGTCTCTCATTTCAAGTCCTCTTCATTCCAGCCAGTATTTGAACCAATGGCATTGCATCTTTAACCTGGGTAGACAAAGATTCCGTATGGTTTTGTCGCATTGCATAAGGAGGATCAGTGGGTATGACTGTATATATTTGTTTGAGAAATTCTATTAATTACCTACATACGACCTCATAGGCAACTGTATCCTCCTTCATGCAAGAGCGTTACACAGTTGCTTATGCACTAAAATCTGTAGTTTAATGTCTGCTACACTTCCTTATTCAACCCAGCCGGTGACACTGATACACCAGAGGAATAGAACTCAATATAGAAGGTCCTCCATGATGCTAGCAGCACAGTTGCAAGCGATTTGCCTGATTGAACAATCTGCTGTCTATCACACAGTCGGTGTAACGCAGGGCATGGTACTGGCTTTTGAGTGCTGACGTACAGCGCTCTACTGAAGAACAGTAGCCGCGGTTTTAGCCCGCACCACTTCAACAAAGCACTGTTCATCAGTGCTCCCACCCATACAAATTATGCATGTGGGATTGGCCAAACATGGAGCGCTGTCCCATCTTTTTCTATCTTTGTGTTCTTTTCCTGTCTATATAGCAGAGTCAACACCAAACACCCTCAAAGTGACGAAAAAATTAGGTCGAAGGCGCCCTAATGCGCTTATGGGCATGTTGTTCTAGAACTTCACAGCACAAAGCTACCATTCACCAGCATTGGATTACTTTCCCACACTTCTACAATATCCCCCCACCAATGTATCACTCCCTAAGTATCCGATTACAGCACTGCTACCTCACAGTTGCAGACATCTTCTTCTGCACTACCAGCTTCCACAACAACCCTACAGAGCACTATCAAACCCAAGCACTTCTTTACCCTGCCCCAGGACTTTTCTTCTCTCTCACATCACTACACATTCACCCCTGCACTGAGATACCACCCAGCAACAAAGCTATATCTTGTACCACGACACTTCCACGTCACAGTACCACACAATAGTCCATAATTGCATTACCACCCCAATGGAGCCTCTACCGCCTCACGGCTCTTCCATACCACCCAGGCAAGTGCTGGTGAGTGGCAGATACACTAGTGACCTTCTGCCTCCAGATCCCAGGCTGGTGTGTGAGAATGAGTGGCTATGCTGGTGGCATCCTGCATAGGCCTGTATCTTTTGGTTGCTACTGCCAGTTTATGGAGAATGAGACAACCAGAGGGTTGTTTATGTAAGGAACAATTTAATCAGGGTGGTATTGTTAGATGTAAAGAAAGGCAGAGCTTTTAAGAGAGCGTGTGAAGCTGACATGGAGGTAGAAGGATAGGAAAAACTCCAAAGGGAAGAATTAGAGAACTAGAACACATTCACAGATAAATGAGACGGGAAACAGAAAGACAGAGACAGGAGGGAAGTTGAGAAATGGAGTTGTGTAGACACACAGTTAGAACCGAAAAGACCAGATGAACAGAACATGAGAGGACAGAAAGAGCAAGAAATCAGGTTTTACCAAACAATGAGTTGTAGTAAGCAAGGCATGTACAACGAACAGAGGTGAGGGAATTTAACACTTAGAGAAGAGGACCGATTAAGAGAACAGATTCGGGAGTGGGAGGGGTAAGGGCGTGGGGGGAGGCAAACACGAGGATAGAATAGCAGGTGGTAAAGGGATTGGGGTGAAGTGTGAGTCAGGGATGAAAATGGGGCGAGGGTAGTCGTCAGCTGCGAGCAGGCTCAGCATGCAGACCTCTCCCAAAATTGATGACCTCAGAATAGTTTCCGCAAAGGTCATGGGTGTCACCAGAGCCTGTCTAGCCTTCTGAGTTGCACTATCTATATTATGTTTAATGCTCGGCAAGTATTCTATCGTGGATGCTGCGTAAGGTATCTATTTATGTAAAACACAACATACCACATTGTACGCCTTACATCAAATGCAGATCTTTTAATAAAGTTTTGTGCTCAGGCGTTTCAAATTTGACTTTGGCGTATTAAACTCTGATGCGTTTGCTCGAAATGTCTTTTTGTCTTCTAGAAAAACTTCAGTGTGCCTTTGAAGGACTTACATCAGCAGCTGGACGTGCTGGAACACGACTGCAATAAGTGGACGTCCCAGGCAGCCACGTGCGAGGAGGAGCTGTCGAGAAACCTCCGCTTCTGCACAGTGAAGGAAGAAGTAAACGAGGTATGCCTTGGATGTTTCTAAGGCTCAACAGTTGTAGTCCCTAGTACATACTGCTCATTTGAATGGTAAATGTTTCTTTTACATGTCGCGCGACACTTTAGGCCACTGTAGGCATTGTGTCCTGGTGTTAAATGTCGCTGGCATGCGTCTCGCTGGCCTGAGTGCGCGCGGATATCCAAGTCTTGCTGGTTGTTGACATTGATCTGGTTTCAGGCGGCTTTGAGTTTGGCAGCAGAACAGCTGCGAGGTCGGAGGCTGCTGGGCAGCTTGATACAAGGCGCCTTAAGTGCGACAGCCCGGGATTCCACCGATAGCTTTGAGGGTAAAATGATCTCACCTGCAAAAAATATCTATTGTTTTAGTACTTACCAGCGGTTTTTTTTATCAATAGACTGTGTGCGCTGCCGCCTGACCTTTGAATGAGTTATTAGTGATGATTTTATTTAAAAATATGCAGTGGTCGAAATTGTGCCACGCGCTGTGCAAATTTACAGATCTGAGAACGTGCAATCCTTGCAAACTGTACTGAACCCAGTGAAAAATGCGCCTGCAGACAAGAAATACATGTCCTGGTTTAAAATGGCATACAACTTTGCTGAACAAGCCAAAAACTGAGGAGCAAATGTGGGAATATCCCCTTAGGGATGCTGATTTAACCAGTGTTTGATCATGGAAGGGACCTCCCGAATTTTCCCAATTTGTGCAAGTTTTACATTGCTGAATATTCCTGCATTAGGAAAGTTACAAAGGCTTCAAAAGGCAGAGCATATTTTCTGGCCCGGCCATCACAGGTTAGAGTGGTGAGGCAGGGCTGGGGCAGGGTAGCGTGGGAGGGTGAGGGGGAGGATAAAGTCAACAGACAATGGCATAGGTAAAATTCACTGTAAAAAATAAATAAAAACGCTTACCTTTCGCTCGCGCATCACCACCTCAGTGAAGCGGCAAGCGCTTGGTAAGTGGTTTTATTAATTTTTTAATTAAATTTTACCTATCCCGTCGTCTGTCGACTTCCCTCCCCATCCCGCCTCAACGCTCTTACCCGTGCTAGCCGCGCCTACATATTTTCATTGTGGTAAATGGAGGTTTTCATGCTTGAGAAACACCTGGTAGCAGCCAGTGAAAAAAATGCCGAGCTTCTAGCAACACCAAACATTTTGCACACTGAATATTTCTTGTCATAGTTCAGCATTGCTCTGCATTTGACTGATCAGTGTCAGGAATAGGTAAGCGTGAGTTGGCCACCCGAATGTCTTGGAAATTCAAATTAAAAAACGACCACAAAAGAAGATAGTAAGAAATTGGGTTACTGGTTGAGGGGGTGAAACCCTACTCAAGCAGTAGCCTCATTTCTTCTCTGGGTGACGTTACAGGCAACTCAGACTCAAACCTGTGGTAGCTTGGCACAAAGCAGTCAGGCTTAACTCAAAGGCAATGTGGAAAGTGTTTGTGCAACACTTCAAACAGTAACACAGTGAAAACACACCACAAAAGGGTTCGCACACCAGATTAGAAAAATAGAGTAATTTCTATTAAAAATATAACACAACCAAAGTTGCTAAAATTCAATCAGTTGTACCAGAGATATGCCATTTTAAAGATTTAAGTGAAAATAGCATCAAAAAGCACAAAGCACCAACTGTTGATATCTGGTTGTGCCGGACGAGGTCAAAGTCACAAGTTCAGGCCGACCGTGGTGGAACCCGGGCCGGCTACAGGAACACAGTTAGCCCCCCTGAGCAGAGTACTATAAATCCTTGTTGCAGTGCGTTGCGAGGTCCTGTGTCGATGTTGAGTCACACAGCTGAGTTGATGCATTGGTTACGGTGAGCTGCGAGGGTGTGATGAGAGGACACATGTCGTCTTCGAGGAGGCCGTCGAAAAAGGAAGCCTACGATGCAAAGTCCTGCTTTGAGGATGAGTCGTGAACAGGCTGTTTCCAAAGAGACTCAGGGGCTTGCGATGCAAGGTCGACCATCATCGTCAAGGCTGCCGTCAACAAGACGTGGGTGTTGCCAGGGCATCAGGGATGATTCCAGCAACAGAAGTTCTGATGCCGCCTGCAAGGTCAATGTGGAGTCCTTCTGCTGGAAGAATCCTCGCAGCGGCTATTAGTTGAGAGTGTGGTGGTCCTGGGTACAGGTTTCAGGTACAATCCTTCACACCCAGACAAAAGGTCAGCAGACAGAAGATCAGCACAACATGCAGCCATCCTTTAAGGCAGAAGTCCAGCAGAGTGGCAGTCCTTTCAGCAGCACAACAGTCCTTGGTGGCAGAGCATTTCCACAGATCTAGAAGTGTACTAAAGAGTTAGTGTCTCATATGTATGCCTGGTGCCTCCTTTGAAGTGGGAAACGCTTCAAGGGAGTTCCCTTTGAAATTTAAAGGTTTCCTACCTCCCCTGCCTCAGCTCCAGACTAAATATAGGGGGTATGCAATCATTTATGTGAAGGCAGGACACAGCCTACTAAGGTGTAATAGGGGCTGTGCTTAACTATGCCCTTCCATCCTGCCAATGATGGCGCATCTAGGCACAGCTAAGCTCTCTATGTGTATAGCTGTCTAGGAGGAATGCACAAAGACCAAATGCCAGTTGCATCCAGTCATGTGATTCATAAACAGACTGCAGGCACTAAACAGCTAAGGAAAGAAAATGCCAACTTTCTAAATGTGACAATTTAAAAATTGTAACCAAAAATCCTCACCATGAAAGAGGGTTTTCATTACAGTTACAATGTCGCCAAACATGAACTGTTTACCTGTTCCCATTTGGAAGTTACCACTTAATAAATGTAATAAGGTAACTCCAATGATATCCTATAAGAGAGGTAGGTCTTTCAATAGTGAAGGACGAATTTGAGTTTTTCATTATCAGGACATGTCAAAATTAAAATTACATGTCTAACTTTTTCAGGGCATTGCACCATGCCCTTTGGGCTGCTTAGGGCCTACCCTAGTGGTGACTTTATGTATTAAAAAGGAAGGTAGTGGCAGCTGGCATGGTGGGTGCGGTACGCTCATAGGGGGATCGCGAGAAAGTGCGCAATATAAAAAATTCAATACAAAATAAATATATAAACTTAACTTGCCGCCGAGTCCTGCGTCTCTGCTCCAGTTCTCCTCGTCGAACTCGAGGAATAGGAAGCACATGCAGGCCCCACTGATCAAACACAACGCTGCAATGCAGCATTGTGATTGGTATGCACCCAGGCTCCCCATACCAATCGCAACTCTGCAATGCAGTGTTGTGATTGGTCTGAATGTACTGGTTCGATGCTCAGGCAGGGAATGGGGGCCTGGGTATGTTCTACATGCAGGCAGTAATGCAGCCTGCATGACTGTTTTGGGCGGCCCGAGAGTGCTAGTCAAACAGTCATGTGCACTTAGTAGTGGGCAAACAATTCCCCCCATGCCCTGCTTCAAGAGCAAAGCAGCCCCAGCCACCCGCAGTGCAACACAAGCACAAAATAATTATTATCATTTTATGTTTCTACTTTGTGCTGCTTAAAAGTAGTGGGGCAACGCTCCTCCGCCATAGCGGAGGAGCCGCCACTGAAGGAAGGTTTGGGGCTGACTAAACGATTATTTCGGGAGGTCGAAATGGCAGTTTAAAACTTCTCACACAGGTTACAATGGCAGGCCTAGGACGGGTTTGCAAGGCTACTTAAGTGGGTGCACAAGAAGTGCTACAGGCCCACTAGTAGCATTTAATTTACAAGGCTATGGTATATGCAGTAACACTTAGAAACTTATAGGTAAATTAAATATGGAAATTGGGGAGAAGCCAATGTATTACCATGTTTTTAAGGAGGAAGCACACGCACTTTAGCACTGGTTAACGGGAAGTGCACAGATTCCTAAGGGCAACAAAAACCAGATCAGCAAAAATGAAGGAATAAGGCAAAATGTTTGGGGGGAGATCACCCTAGGGCTGACAGATCTAACAAAGACCATAAACAAAGAATATAGAGGTTGCCAGTTTGTGTGATGGCTCCATGTGTGAATGTGCAGGGAGGTACTGGAGGTGCATAGTAGAGGTTATTTGATTAAGACATTTGCTGACAGTTCTCTTCATCTGATAACACTTTGGAAGCAAAGGGTCAATGATGTGTATTCCTGATATCCTCCGGATGCAATTTTGTAACGAAGACAAAGCTTTTTGATTCAGAACGAAATATGATTCATGTGTCATTAGGAGCCAAGATATGCTTAAAGATGCAACATGTATGGCTATTTATCATTTGTTTTTCCTGTAGCATAGACTGAGAAGTTATAAAGTGTTACAAAAAAATTGCTGACAGAAAAATAAGTGTGTCAGTGGGTGGGCAGCACCTGCGAAGGGTTGTGACAGGTTACTTCCCTGTCATCTTGAATACAACCAAAGGCAACTTCATTCAATGGCATGTGACAAAGCGTTTAGTTTTGCAGCAGTGATGTGTACATGGGCGTAACAATATAACCTCTGTTCAGTAACATTGCATGTGCATATTCGTACAGCAGTGTATACAGGAAGTGGTCTCTCGCCTTCCTTCAGCTATAGCACTGAACAATGAAAATGTAATCTAACTCAAACAATGGGTGAGAGAGGGGGAGCCGGAGGTCTTTCCTTTGGTAGAGCCATAATGCCATATAGAGCAGCCTCAAGTAGGCATCAGGTAAAGCTGATGTGTTCTTTGCCTGCATTAGTAACACACTCATAAGATTAGAAGCCTCCAAGAAAGCTTCTGTCAATGCAACTATCTCTGACCACGTACAAAGTCACCTTCTCATAGTGACAATCTGTAATTGACTTCACACATCCAGGGTACTCAAGGTGCAAATGGTCTAAAATATGTGAGTACATCCAAGAATCCTCCATTTTCACATGATAGCAGATTACATGTTCGAGGAGCTGCTCTACTGAGGGAGTTTTGCTGTTTTCCCAATGAGGCCATGTTGTCCATTTTTTACTAAGCCCTCCTCAACTATACATACTGTTTTTTTGTGCAGAGTTTTATATAGCGCTAACTAGACCCAGAGGCATCAGAGCGCTTTACATGAGCACCAGTTACCTTACAATTGTTACAAACGTTACAGTAATATTGCACCCAACCTATTTTATTTCATGGACTGGCAGCCCCTATCATTTAAACATCTCCTGTGTGAACATAATATGCTATCCTAAAGACCGGCCAGTCTCTCAAGGCGATCAAGCAGAGAGGAGGTTACCCACAGTGTGTGATAGTCAGATAGAAATATTTACGTTCTATTTTCTATTTACTATAGAACTATGTACCTTATAGTTGTCTTAAACTTTCCACTTTGTAGTTTCCACAACCTACAATCCACCTGGCGAATATTTTAGGTAGATTTTCAGTGTGGTTGGATAATGTTTGGTAACGTGTGATTTGTTCAGCTGCTCCCTGCTCGTCATCTAGAAGCCCTGACAGAGCTGACAACGGAGGTTTGTTTACATACAGCTGTTAGCTCATTGGAATAGGCCTGGAAGTGCCTGGGATCCGATGGCGGAGGTTTCGTTGGTTCTCAAATGTGCATATAGTGTGCTTTCGAAGTCCGCTTTAGCTACTCGTGGTCAGTTCACGGGCGCCATGGTCCCAAATGCAAGAAAGAGAAAGGGGCCATCATCTCCTGGTTTGGTTCAACAAAACAGGGATAATTGGGGTGCAAAATACCCCTGATGCCACTGCACATGCAGCACTATCCGTTTCTAAGGCTCTGGAAGTGAATGGAATGCAAGTGAAGAGAAAGAATTAAAATGTCATGACTAGGATTTTTGATGTTGTATCACTTTTTTGGAACCCTAAATATATCAATGCTGACAGCTTAGGCTTCAAAAAGGACTTTTTGCCAAAAAAAGAATGGAAGTCAATAATAAGGTGAGGTGTCAGTTTCTTCCCGGGCAATCAGTGGTCACAGGGCTGAGACTGTGTCATCCAGAGCAGTTTACACTGTTATCCAGCAGCTTAACAATGCTATTGGATTCCAAACTATTAACCAAGTGCACCCTTTTAGCATTGGACTCACAGGGTAGAAAAAGCAGGCAGCCCAAGGAATACTTAGGGAGTTGGTGTGGGGTTAGAGACGCTGCACTGAATAAACATCAAATACCCAATAAACTGCTGTCCAACCAGTACTTAAGGTTACAAAAACAAGAAGTGCTTTAATGCTCAGTGTTAGAAACGGGGATCTCTATTTGGCAGAGTTAGGTACATTTGTCCAAATAGGGACCCCTGCTTCTAGTCAGGGTAAGGGGGGTACACTACTAAAATAACCCCTGCTCTCCCCTTGGTAGCTTTGCATGAGCAGATAGGCTTATCTCAGAGGCAGTGTGTAAAGCATTTGTGAACACAAACAGTAACACAGTGAAAACACTACAAATGGACACTACACCAGTTTAGAAAAATAAGTAATCTTTATCTAATCGTAAAATAAGACCAAACAACAAAACTCCACAATATAGTATCAAAAATATCCTTAAAAATCGGTTATTCACTCAAATACAGTCTATAGCAACAAATAACTCCACTTGGAGTTATTACGACGCCGTGTCAGAAGAAATCCCAAAGTACGGCGCCGACTGGGGGTGCGCGGCATCGGGCCCGGAGTCAACAGACCCACAAAGAACAGTACCTTGGAAAAGCGATGAAAAACAAAGACGGCTCACGGCATTAGGGAGGTGCGGCTTCATTGGCAATGCACAGCTTTGGTTCCTTATGACCCCAGGGAAGGTGTAGACTCTGTTCCTTACTGCAGCGCACGCAGGGGATGTGAGGCGACGATTTCTTACTGCGTCGACGAGGTGACGTCATGATGGCGCCAAAACCACTGTTCCTTACGATGTTGCGATGTCGATGGATTCGGAGTCACCCATGTCGAGGATTGGCTCCGCGATGATGAAGTCGGCTTCTAAGTCCATGCGGCACAGCAGTAGGCGTCAGGCCAACGTCGCAAGTCGGAGCATCGCTTACAGCTTCGGGCAGGTTATGGCATCGTTCGCTGGCATCTATGTGGCATGGCGGCCATCGTTGGGTCTACTTCGCAAGTCAGAACAGCACTCACAGCTTTGATGCAGATTATGGCGTTGCTCGCCGGCGTTGGTGTTGCAATTTCCTTCTGTAGTAGAAAAAACAACATTTCTAGATGCAGGCAGACAGAAGGGGTGAAGTCTTTGGGTTCCTGACACTTCAGAACAGGAGGCAAGCTCAATTTCAAGCCCTTGGAGATCTTTTCTTCAAGCAGGTGACAATGCAAAACAGCAAAGTCCTTCTTCTCCTTTCCTTGGCAGCAAGCAGCCACTGCAGGCCAAACCCAGGCAGCAAACAGGCACAGTGGCATTATTCCTTCTCAGCTTATCTGGCTCTACTCCTTGGCAACGGTTTCCTCCTGATTTCCCAGAGGTGATATAAAGTTCTGGGCCCCAATATTTATACCACAAAATCCTTTGTTCTCTGAAGGCAGAGAGTGTCTGTACCCAGCCAAAACCAGTTCTGTCCTCACTGGTGCAGCTTCCTGGCAGGAGGGGGAGACAGCATTGTTGAAGACAGACCAGGCCCATTCTGGTGAAAAGGAAATCTCCTCCCCCTACTCCAAATGCAACCCAGGTCTATTCAGCCCAGCTCTGACTCATCAGACTTCTGGAGCCACAGCTCTCTCCAGCCCCCCTGTCACCCAAAAGCCAGACATGCAATACACAAACCTAGCAGAGGCACACTGGATGGTTTGGCAAAAAAAAAACTACTTTCTAAAAGTGGTATTTTCAAACACAGAATGTAAAAATCACCTTCACTAAAAGATGCATCTTAACATTCTGAGTTCAGACATACTAAACTTTATTTTCCTATCTTGTTCCTAGGGTCAGTTAGGTTTATACAATGTTATAAACTAACTCATCATTCTGGCCAATGGGAACAGACAGCCTTGCAATTGTGAAAAACAAAATTGGCAGTATTTCACTATCAGGACATGCCACACACATCAGGGCATGTCCTACCTTTCACATACAATGCACCGTACCTTAAGGGTGGATAATATGTAGAAAAGGGAAGGTGTAGGCACTGGCAAGTGTGTGTACTTGCCAAGTCGACATGGCAGTCCCAGACTGCACAAAGGCTCTGCAATGGCAGGCCCGATACATATTTTACAAGCTGCTTCTGTGGGTGGCGCAATCAGTGCTTCAAGCCAACCAGCAGCATTTGATTTACAGGCCCTGGGCACACTTGGTGCACTGTACTGGGGTCTGACTAGTAAATCAAATTGCCAATAATGGAACCACTAATCCATAAAAACATTTTACAAAGGGAGCACTTGCACTTTGGCACTGAACAGCAGTGGCAAAGTGCCCAACGTATCTTGACCAGCAAAAACACAGGAGGCAACAGCAGAAAAAATGGAAGGGAGACCCACGCCAATGGGGCCAAGTCTAACACTAAGCATACTGAAAAAATATAATGTACATAAGATAGAGAGAGCACTAATTATTACCTGAGATAATTTGGGGGGAGACTTTTCAAACAGTGGCCCAGTGGGGGAAATATACAGTAGGGGAAAACTGAAGTGAATTTTGTCAGGGTTGCTCTTCCCTTTAGTCGTAGCCCTCGGTTGCCTGCCGCATGTTAAAGTATGCTGTTCTCACCTGTTGGGGGTGCAATGCCACAGTACCTGTCTGTGCATTGTGGAATAGCTTGTGAAGGATGCTTGTATAGGCAGCTCCTACATAAGTCATTATCAATGGGAATAGGTTGATTCTTAGTGACGTGCAGTGCACAGCCTGACGTGTGCGAAGTAGTGCCTCTATTGGACTTTGCCCCTTCCTCTTTCCTTTCGCCCAGTTGCCCGTCTGTGACAAAGGGTACTCATTTAAAACATGGCAGTTGTCTCATAGACCTTATTTATATTGCCATTGGCAATAATGCACTTGATTGGGACATCTACCACATTCTTAATTTGCTAACCTTGTTCACCAAACTATAAATGAGACCCTTGGGGTCTCATTTAAAGTCCAGTGGGATGCCAGCCAGGTGAGCAGAGGATAAGGTCTCCACCACCCTGGCAGAAGACTGTTCATCAAACATATTCACCTACCTGGCAGAGATCACATTGCCTTCAATGATGCTGCTATCCCAGGGACTCCATTGTAGGGACTAATACATTGCTGAGTGGGCACCACATTTGAAGCTCAAGAGTAAATCCCCGAAGCATGATCATGTATGTGTATGCTGAACAAAATAACAATGACCCCAATGTGCAGGGATTTTTCTCTCTATGCATGGGTGCCGTAATGCAATTTACCTACTAAATCCGTGGTGTCCCGGATGGCAGGCCCCAGCTCGGGAAACAAGTGACGGTTTCTCTTCCTAAATAGGGTGGGGAGAAAACTACTATGACCTGACTTCCATTGGTGGTTGGAAGCTGGGTCAAGAGTTTATTATGGTGCAGCCAGCTGAAGATGAAAACCCAGCAATTTCTCCATATCTGAACTGGATAGGGGAAGCACAAGTTTGGCACAGAAGTGTATGTACTTTTTATGTTGGAAGTACCATTCCACCAATCTCTAACTGACCCTCTTATTTCCTTAACTCTCAACACCCCTATGGCGACATTCACAAATGTGGTAAGACTGTATGTGGAGGCAGGCGTGTGACCAACTCGTAAAGTCAAGGGTGAAGTTGCACTGTGACTGTCTGTACAGTGCTCAAGATACACATGAGGAAAAGGGGTTGTCTGTCCAAAAATGTATTACCCTGGGTTTGGTTTTACTAAAACCTATCAAGAGTATTCCTCTATCAGAGTAATCCTTTACAAGTTTCAACATATCCAGTTCTTTGAACCTTGAGAATTGCGACTTGTATATATGGGGTGTGGCTGAATATGAACCCCAGGGTTTGGATTATGGAAACGTCCCATGGAAGCAATAGACATTTACATCCATTTTTTATGCCCCAGCATACTTCCGTATTACAGAAAGATGTGCAGATGTTTGCTAGTTCCTTGTAGTACCTGTGCAATATCAAATTGGTGCTCCCTAAATTGTATGCAGGGGTGGTCGTATGTGAAAGATGGAATGGGCTTGCACCACATATACATTTCAGGTGCAGAAATAGACTGCCAAGAGGCACACCAACTGTGTAGTTCCTAGGCAGTGGTATACAGTGAATGTGCCCAATGACAAATCATTTTGAAAAGAATCTGTGAAAGTTTCCACGACCCCACCCTAGAATCCCTACCCCATAGGAGGCCACAATCACATACTGACAAACGTGTGGGCAAATGCAGGCTTTTTCTTTAAAATTGGATCAGTCCTACTGCACTGAAAGATGACACAGTGGTTTGAACTGTTATCCAGTCTTTCACTATGACACTGTCCACAGTGCAGATATGAGTAAATGTTTTGATAAATGAGAGCCTGCTGTGCACATATGCCTCAATGCAGACCAAGGCCCTCATTGTATATACAGCGAACTGTCCATTTGTGCTGTACCAAACCTTTAAATTGGAGAACTGGGCACACACTGGGACAGTGCATCCTTGCTCCTGACCTGATGGTAGCGCATTGTAGAAAAGCAGGCCACCTCCTTGGAGCAGCGGTCAGCCTTTGGCTGTATATTTGGGAACCAAGCCTGCTTTTGAAATGGAGTCAGAGATCTCCAGGCAGGTGGGCAGTGAGTGATTGCACCCGGCAGAGGGGTGTCTGGGGGGGTCCATGGGATCCCCTTTCAAGGGTTGCCCTCAAGGGCACATTGACTGTGCACCACCTCAATTTGGCAAACAGGCTTATTCTCAACAGCTGCTTTGCCAATATGCTCATATCTCTAATACAGTGCAGAGGTAAATATTCACTCATTTGCATGGGGTCTTACAGGAGGGGCAGCCACACAAGTGTTAAAGGTCCCTTTTGTGTATTAAAGTGCCCTGAGGTGTGGAAAGCTGAAGCACAGGTCTGTAGCGACCCCTGTGTGCTTTATGTAATACAGCCCTAGTACATCCTGTGCATTCATTTACCTAATATAGCACCATGACAGCCAGGACAGCAGACAAACATGCTAGTCCTATATTCGATTCAGTTTCCATCTGGCTTGATTTCACCTGTGTGGTATGTCTGTCTAAAGTCTACAGATATGTATCTTTTTTATTAAAGCACTGATGCATTGTGTGTATGAGTGTATGACCATGTAAGCACCTGTAAGAAGTTATTGCAGTGGGGATTAGTGGTGGAAAGACGGGAAGGAGTGGAAGGAAAATGGGACAGATTGCCCCACAGGCACAGTGTGCCACAGCACACTCATCAGAGGACTCCGCAAGTAGAGTATCCAAAGACCAGCCCTCGACTGATCTGCTCCTTCCTCACAACAAAAACCCAAAGGGTCAGACTGGCACCTTTTACAACCGAATCCAAGGAGCTGGTATGTAGCATCCCGAGGGTTCTTCTCTAAGTACTACCCTATTCAACATCTACCTGGCTCCACTCGCCAACATAATCAGATCCCAAGACATCACCATCATCTGCTATGCAGAGGACACCCAACTCACCCTCTCCTCGACTGACAAGACGCCCCTCACCATAACCAACTTCACCAACTGCATGACCCTCATGGTGGAAAGTATGAGGGCAAACAGCTTGAAAGTGAACTCTGTTAAGACTGAAGTACTGTTCTTTGGAAACAAGAACTCCCTTTGAGATGCCACCTGGTGGCCAGCTGTACAGCAACCCACTCCGACACCCTCCAACCATGCGAAAACTCTGCAGTTCATCCTGGACGACAAGCTCAACATGACATCACAGGTCAACGTAGTAAGTTCTGCTGTGTTCAATATCCTTCAAATGCTAAGAAAATTCTTCAAGTGACTCCCGTAGAACACCAGGCACACTATCATGCAAGCACTCATTACAACCTGACTTGATTACAGAAACACACTGTACACCCAGGTTTCCAAGCAACTCCTGAACAGACCTCAGTCTTCCCAGAACGCCGCAGCAAGACTCATACTCAGCCTCCCTCAGCCCACCCACAGCTCACCACACCTCTGGGAGATCCAGCGGCGCCCCATCCACAAACACATTCAATTCCAACTCCTCATGCACACCTACATTGCTCCACACAACAAGGGACACGCTTACCTCAGACATCAAACTTTCACAACCCATCGAGACATCTACATTTAGCCTCACACTCACTCGCACACAACCTCGCATTCACATGTGGCAGAGCAGGAGGTCGCTCATTTTTTTACATGGGACCCAAAATATGGAACGACCTCCCACAACACATCAGAGCCGCCTCCTCGATACTCGAGTTTCACAAGAAGTTGAAGACCTGGTTCTTAGAATAATTACTGTGGGACCACACACCTACACCTTTTCTACAAATCAACATAACATGTTATCGCTCCTTTTTTGCTGTTATTTTTTTTATTTTTTTTTTATTCATCATCATTAAACATAAGACATTTCATTATTCAATTATTTCCGCCAATTTATAGATCACAATCTTGTATAAATAGAGAAAATACATATGAGGAAATTATACAATATATCTCTACATGATAAAGCAACATACTTTAATAACTAAGCAAATTATCCATTTGCAATTAGGCTACAGAAAAGAAGAGAGAGAGAAGAGAGTAAAAGGGAGATAAGAGAGAGGAAGAGCAAGGAACGAATATAGTCTTCTAACCATTTTCGAGCCTTTGTTTCCAATCAGTTATAGGGGCCCATATCCTTTTCCCAAATTGCTTTATCTTCCGACCCTTTTTATCATACATCGCTTTTTCTAATACATATATCGCTAGCAACCGTGATAGCCATTATTGGAATGTTGGCGGATTTCGATCTTTCCACATTGCTGCGATACATAACCGGCTTAGAGTCATTGCTAAGTATATAAATTCATATTGAGGTATTTCTACATCGTCCCTGGTTACCCCTAGAACCATAACTTCATTTGTTATACTAATTTTAATCCCTAATTCTCTATCAAGAAATTTCTCTATTGAATTTTTAAATGAGTCCAGGGCTGGACATGCCGCAAACATATGTATAGTGTCTGCCTGCGTTGCTTGGCATCTAGGGCAGACAACCCCCGTTGTTCCGCCCCATTGAGCGATTCTGTGTGGTGTATAATAAAGCTCGAACAGGGTCTTGTATTGCTGAGCTTGTAGATTGGTTACTCTTAACACTGAATTTAACAGCTGGAACGATTTTTCGACCTCATTACCAGATAAGTTTAACTTGGTATTCCATTTTAGTGCGGCCCTTCCACAATCATCCTCCTTAAGCTGACTCAATTCCCCGTAGATCTCAGATATCGAGCAACCTTTCTTATCTCTTAAAAATTCCATGATTTCCTCTCTCTTATAGTTGATGTCCGCTCCCTGTTTTTTTACCAATGCTGATCTTATTTGTAGATACTTAAAGAAGTCTCTACGATCTAAGTTATATAGCTGCTGTAGATGGTCGAATGTCATAAGGCCGGTCGTATCTATGAGGCCCCCAATGGTTTTTACTCCCAGTGTATCCCATCTCTTCATTACTTGGTCGTGAAATATCGCCGGTAGGAGTTGATTCTTAAATAAAGGCGTATAATAATTCATTCTCCCCATTTTTATTTTCTTCCTGAGGGTGGACCAAATTGATATTGCTGGTCCGAGGGTCTTGAACTTAACTTTTTTATAGTAGCTAGCTTCGTTAAATGTGAGAAGCCACTTGTTAGAACCCTTAATTAATAACTCATATGTGTCAGGGACACTTTCCCCTCCTCTCCATTGGTCCTCCATACTCCCGCCCACTAACCCTCTGATACACTGCAGGACAGTCGCCCAATAATAGGCCTTGAAGTCGGGAACCGCAAGGCCTCCTCGTTCCCTTGGTAGTGACAGGAATTTTAATGCTCGCCGTGTTCTGCCCTTGGCCTAAATAAAGCGATTTATGACTCCCTCTATTTCGCTAAACCAATTATTATTAAATTTTAGCGGAATGGTTCGAAACAAATATAGTATTTTAGGCAGAAATGTCACTTTTATTAAGTTGCAACGACCAATTATTGTTAAATGCAAATTGTTTAATCTGTCTAGGTCTCTTTTGGCTTTTTTGATCATCGGTCCCAAGTTCATTTCAACTACCTTAGATAGATCTGAGGTTATCGTAATTCCTAGATAGACTGCAGAATCTGTTATTCTTTGATCTACCATCGTTATCTTTTTATTAATTACAATTTGAGTTTTGCTTTGGTTTAATTTATAGCCCGAGAGCGCCCCGTATAGGTTTGCTTCTCTTTCTATTTCCGATAGTGCAACAGCCGGATCAGCAGATGTTACAGCTAGATCGTCGGCATAGCCTAAGATTTTTGTTTCGAATCCATTCAGCACAATTGGTACAATGTTCTCATTTAGCTCTATCTTTCTAATAAAGTCATCTATGTAAAAGGCGAAGAGCAGCGGGGAGCAGGGGCACCCTTGCCTAGTTCCGCGTCCAATGTTCATGGTCCCGCTCTGTTCTCCCATTATCCTGAGTCTTATCGTCGGGTTCTTATATAAGGCACTTATAGCCTTGATGCAGACATCGCCGATATTTGCCTTTCCTAATGCCGCCCAGAGGAAACCCCACGAGACCCTATCAAATGCTTTTTCAGCATCTAGCAATATTAGAGCCATAGGGTCTCGTGAGGCTGCCATCCCATCAAATAGCGTGCACACTCTTCTGATGTGGTCTGCAGTTCCCCTGCCCGGAATGAACCCATGTTGTCTGGGGGATATAATTTTACCTATGACTGAGCTTAATCTATTGGCTAAGATTTTAGAATAAATCTTCGTGTCGCTGTTCATCAGGCTTATAGGCCTATCAGTTGGAGGTTTATTCTTTTTCAGGAATACCACCATAGTGGCCTCCCCCCAAGACTCCTTTTTTGCTGTTATATATATTCTGAAATCAATTACATTTATAGAGTGAATTTTTTTTTCTGTAAACTAGTTGTGGGCGGTGAGCATGTATTTCAGCTGTGTTCTAGTTGGAGCTGGTGGGAAACATTGAAGTCAAAGGTGCATTACAAGACATAGGGTGCCTGGATCCCCGGACAGTCGGATGGCACCAGCTGCATTATTGACTGTAGAGTTAGACGGTCCAGCTGAGGTAGCCGAAGGATAGCTGGTTTCAAGAGAGTAAGCAGTAATTAATTGGAGCTAGTGGTTGCGGGTGGGGCCTACTCACACTCATTTTTGGGGACCTGTACTTACTTTTCTCAACAGACTTTAACTGAGAGTAATAGAGGAAAAAACACAAAAAGAGGAACGAAGGAGGAAGAGAAAGACATGAAAACAGTAACAATGGGAGAAATCAGGGATAAAAAGGACAAGCAAGGGTTAGAGAAAGAAGCAAGGAGTGTCTGGTGGGGGAGTAAAGAGGCATAAAGTGGAATCAAAACTAGTTAGCCTTGTTATTCGGCACCCCGACGTTTGATAGCATCAGCCAAAGGCTTCTGAACAAAACTTTGGGCCCCTAGACTTATGGGGCTTTTCACAAAGGTAACGTATAATTGGGAGTAAGTTACACATATAGCTTTACTCTTACACTTCAGAGTAACTTTACTACTTGTGGCTATTCACAAAACCTGAGAGTAAAGTTACTCAAAAGAGTAGACTTGCACGTCTCCACCCCCTGAAAAGGGGCAACATTTCTAGTGCAAGTTACTACTGCCTACAATAAACAGTAGTATGTCCAGCTCCATACATGGCCAATTACTGATACTGCAAAACCCTGATACTGCAAAATCCCCCCATAGAAAATAGTGCAAATGGGAGAATTAACCACTTAGGTAATATTATTAAAATAAATTAACTTATTTAAAATATTTAAAAACTTAAACAAATATAACTTAATGTAAAAATAAATAAAACATGTGTTTTATTTATAATATAATAATTAACAACCTTTTTAGAATGTAAAGATTAATGTACATTTAATGTAATTTTCTTTTTATTCAAAATAATTTAATTACTTTCAGCTAATTCCATATGTCACTTTTAATAATTCTGAATGCATAATAACATAGGTTAATATTTTAATTTAAACTTCAGAAAATAATTTGAATTTAATTTAATATATTTAAATTAAATATTGAACTCAAAATTAAGGTAACGGTAGCTGTAGCATTTTCTTCTTCTGTTCTACGTTTAAAATACATTTGTAAACTTATAATAATATGTAACATACAAATATTTTTACTTTACTTAGTCTAAACTCCTGGATATTTATCGATATTTTAAACTTTTAAATAATTACATTTGTTTAATATTATGCCCTGTGGAAGTATATTTTACAGTCATCCTTTATGTTCTGTGGGAGTATGTTGTAGTACCAGTGGTTTTCCATGTGTGGTGCTGAACTCGCTTCAGCTCTTAGGTGGTGTAATTTACTACCATTTTGTGTCCCTATTTAACTGGATTACTTTGGAAGTGCAGTTTTTGAATAGTAATGGGCTTTCTCTTTTGTAGATGAGCTTATCTCCCTCCCTAAAGCCCTTCTTACGCCTCACTAATCCCCTCCCCTTTAGTCATACAAGATTTCCCATTTTTACTTCCATGAAACGTGTGCGGTGACTCCGCAGTCGGGTTGAGACCTTATCACTGAAGTTTGTGAATAGCACTTTGTAGTACTATTGCGGTACTGCTAAATGTTGAACAAAATGCAGGGTGTGAATAGGTCCTTGAATCTTTTACAAATTTAGCACTGAGAGTGAGGTTCTGGTTTGTTGCTTTGCAATGGTTGGTCCCCTTCCTTCTGCAACAGACTTCCTAAAACAATGGTTTCAATGCTATACAGAGACATTAAGGCTGACATTTAACATATGGTTAGGGCACTAAATCCCATCTACCGTTTATACTGGCATCAAAGGCTGACATAATCGTGCAACCATCACCGCTTTACGTAGATCACGTTCTAGCCTATGGAATAAATGCTTCAGTCCAAGTTATTGCTGAGCACATGCTGCTAATGACTAGTGTTTATTTATTCAACACGTTCTACAGTGGATTGCAAGATGTACTCGACTTGAGTATTAGGAACCATTGCAATGTCCACAGTAGCAATAATTTATAGCTTTAAAAAACAAAAAAAGGTCTTTAAGGTATCAAATGCTGCTGTGTGTGAAGTCTAGTGTGCCTCTCTTCTGAGCTTCACAAGGATCAGAGGCTGAGTCAACCATTACAGCCTCTAATTTGTGTGTTATGCACACAGATCTAGGGTGCTGACACATTAACCCACTGAGCAATCTTACTTACAGTAACGTCAGAAAGAAACTGTCATGACAATCTGTCAATGTGTTCATGAAGCCTTTCATGATCAGGAATTACTTTACAGACATAGTTTGGCTTCTGTCTGCATGAACTTGCTGGCCTCAGAGTCCACCTTTGTTCCTTGCACCCCGGACTAGTGCTCACAGAGACAAAGGCACACTGCTGTACTAGTTTAAAGAATGGCCGACTAGGGCAGTATTATACATATATAGCACACTTTCCTTGTCTGCTCCATGGAGCATCTTTTAAATGGTGCACCGGACACACACAGGGACAGTGTGCCATATTATATAGAATGCGCTGCCCTCAGGACATGCGCAAACTTGTGCTGCCCGCAGTGCAGTGCATTCAGTGAAATATGGAGCAGCTGCTTTAAGGCTGCTCCGTGTTTCATAGTGCAGGCAGCATGCCTCTTGCACTTTCAAGAGGGGAGAGGGATCCCTTTGCAAGTGGGTGCAGTGAGTGACTACGCCCGCCTATATGAGGATGTCTGGGGGGTCCATGAGACCCTCTTCTCCCATCCAGAGTGCTGCCTTCAGGAGACGCACTGAAGGTGCGTCACCTTTTTGTGCTGCACTTTCCGTGCACCTCCTGAGGGCATGATTGCCTCTGCGTCCGGGGCAGGCACAGAGGCAAAATGTTTTCCTTATTTGTATGGGGGCATGCCCCCATGCAAATCAGGACACACCCTCTCATGAAAGCACTGGTGCTACAAGTGTGCTATTTCTATCAGTATTACAGAAGGGGATGTACAAGCGTCTGTGGCCCCCTTCTGTAATATCATTATGCCCCTGTAATGCACAAAGCCGGCACACATGCCCATTGCGCCCACGCAGCACAGCTGGGTCTGATGGCTCACTTGACTAATGCGTCCACTGTAGAGGCCTGTGTTTGACCTCATGGTCATAGGTTCAAATACCAGTGGGTCCACTGAGCTTTTATCTTTCTGAGGGCGATATATGAGTAACATTGAGTTGGGTAACAATAAACATCTGT
The DNA here is from genome assembly GCF_964263255.1 of Lissotriton vulgaris. Lineage (NCBI taxonomy): Eukaryota > Metazoa > Chordata > Amphibia > Caudata > Salamandridae > Lissotriton > Lissotriton vulgaris. Next base: position 815,732,742 of record NC_141687.1, on the reverse strand, counting down.
TTTTCAGCTGCAAGATACCCTTTGCGGTGAATGTGCACTTTGCAAATACACGTTATGTTATTACACAGCCCAGATGTGCTCACTGCGTTACAAGGACTCAACAGTTCATACCACTTTACTACTTCGCCCATGTATCAATGAGAAACTAATGCCCCGTGTATCTGGATGTATGATGTGGGTCCCCTGTCTATTCAACTGCAGTGATGTAGAAATCTTACCTGGAACCCTAAAACAAGGTCGGAAAGTCAGTATTCCTTCCTTTAGTTTGGTAGTAACAAACACACCCATTGGGTCATTTGTTAGATCATAGTGATAAGAATGAATATGCAGCTGTTTTGGTACCATTCCACCACCAACTACACCAATGATGGCTACGCCCGAGTTCACCTTCTTGACTCCTGATTGTTGAAATATTCTTTTTACATGGCCAAGCTCTGGGCAAATACATGACTGGTCAGCACCTTTAGTGTTTTGTTTGTTCCTCCAAATATATATGGAATGGGTCAAAGGTTAGTGTTCTGCTTAAATTGGTGAATGTGATTGGTGGTGATTATACCCAGTGATGTATTCTGTCCACAATCAAACAGAGATCTGAACATGTTGACTTCATCTTTTGACTCCAGTGCAAATGCAATAACAAGTGTTTGAACAACATAGTGAGACTGAAATGGAAATTCCAACAATGTCAGATAAATACATTGCAGCACCAAAGGGAGGCGAAAAGGAGCATCATCCATGGTAAAAGTGTGCAAAATTGTGTCTCATATGAACTCCATGTTACCCCCAGCTAGTAACAGGCATTATTAGCCAGAGGGATATTTACTTGAATATAAAACTACAATGTTTGAACAGGTAGATTCTGTTGATAAGACAATGTGTCAAACCCACAAACAAATGCTGTGGCTGCTGTACGTGCAGTAGGCATTAGTAACATCAAAACCTACTTGATTTAATATGCGCCCAGTTGCACTCAAATTCCCTCAAGTCCAATTACAATTTCTCATCATTTTTCTGTTATTTTCTGCCATCTAGCCCTGAGTTGGAGTGCTATTTACTGTAAGAATTTGGGTTCTTATTGAAAGGTGGGATGGCGAACAACCTTGAGTAATAACAGTAATTCTGATCAAAGTGAATGTTTAAAGTCACTAATTTAACCTGCGCTTAAACCCAAAGTAGCTATGGCACAGAGCAGAGAGGCTTAACTTAGGACAATGTGGAAAGTATTGATACATTGCTAAAACAGTAGTAATGTCAAAACACAACACTATAAAAATCTCAAACTGAATCAGAAAAATTATGTACATTTTAATAACTAAAACAACACCACCTTTTTCAAAAATGAAACCAGGAGAACCGGAGATAGGAATTTTTAAAGTTTTAAATAGAAAAAGTACCAAAAAGAATTCACGCGCAAACTTTATTCATCTGATCGAGGGAGCCCGGGACCTAGGTGTGATTTCTGGTTGACCGTGGGAGTTTTGGTTGGATACAGAATCCAAGTTTGAACCAGTCAGAGGTCTTACATTGGGACTTAGTCTAAAAAATGTCGAAAATCTTCAGCCGGGCAAAGCTGCAGGCTTTGCCCTAAGCCACAGTGGGGTCCACAAATTCAGATACCCATTGGACTTCGTCCCAGTGCAGGCATTCATTTTTGGTGGGAAAGTTCTGAGCGGGAAAAATTTGAGTTTCATGTCCAGGGTAGTCCTCTCGTCAGCCAGATGTTTTAGTGCCTTCGCCATGTCAAGATTTCTGCATTTGGACCTAGTCATTGTTTCAAAGCTCAGAATCCATCAGAAAAGCAAGTCTGCAGGCTGTAGTTGAAGAGGGCTCAACAAGGCTGAATATCTTCTCAGTGATGTCCATCTGCATCACATTTGCCTCTGCAGAAAATCCTTGAGTGGGAGAAACGTGAATCTTCAGTTTAGTGGCAACATACCTTGGACAAATCATCTCAGCAGGTTTTTCTCCATCTTTCAGAGGTTTTTGGATTTCAAAAGTTTCCAATTCTCAGATTTTGAGTGTTGGTGGGGGAAGACCAGCCAGACAGAGCCAAGGATTCCCTTGCTCACTCTACCACTGGATTGAAGATAGCCTGGTTGATGAGGATTATGAATCCGAAACCGGTCCCAGGATTCTTGTTTCCGGTCCAGGGAAGACATGGCTTGGCAGTTCGGGCTGAACTGTTCCCATGAGGCACAGGGTCAGACTGATTTGCTAATGGCCATGTCTGAACTGGGCTGGTGGAGTGAGCGAAAGAATGATGATGGATTAAACCCAGATCAGTTGACTGGGGGTGAGTGTTTGATTTGCTCAAGCACTCCGTCCATCATCCCCTTTGGTATCGCTTTGTTCGCCCTGAGTTGGCAGGGTATGCCCAGACGTGGGTCCCTTGCTCACTCTACCACTGGATTCAAGATAGCCTGGCTGATGAGGAGTATGAATCCGAAACCGGTCCCAGAATGCTTGTTTCTGGTCCAGGGATGACCTGGCTTGGAAGTTCGGGCTGAACTGTTCCCATGAGGCACAGGGTCAGACTGATTTGCATATGGCCATGTCTGAACTGGGGTGGTGGAGTGAGCTAAATAATGATGATGGATTAAACTCAGATCAGTTGACTGGGGTGAGTGTTGATTTGCTCAAGCACTCCGTCCATCATCCCCTTTGGTAGCACTTTGTTCGCCCTGAGTTGGCAGAGTATGCCCAGACGTGGGTCCCTTGCTCACTCTACCACTGGATTCAAGATAGCCCGGCTGATGAGGATTATGAATCCGAAATCGGTACCAGGATGCTTGTTTCCGGTCCAGGGAAGAAACGGCTTGACAGTTCGGGCTGTACTGTTCCCATGAGGCACTGGGTCAGACTGATTTGCATATAGCCATGTCTGAACTGGGGTGGTGGAGTGAGCTAAAGAATGATGATGGATTAAACCCAGATCAGTTGACTGGGGGTGAGTGTTTGATTTGCTCAAGCACTCCGTCCATCATCCATCATCCCCTTTGGTATCGCTTTGCTCGCCCTGAGTTGGCAGGGTATGCCCAGACGTGAGTCCCTTGCTCACTCTACCACTGGATTAAAGATAGCCTGGCTGATGAGGAGTATGAATCTGAAACCGGTCCCAGGATGCTTGTTTCTGGTCCAGGGAAGACATGGCTTGGCAGTTCGGGCTGAACTGTTCCCATGAGGCACAGGGTCAGACTAATTTGCATATGGCCATGTCTGAACTGGGGTGGTGGAGTGAGCTGAAGAATGATGATGGATTAAACTCAGATCAGTTGACTGAGGATGAGTGTTTGATTTGTTCAAGCACTCCGTCCATCATCCCCTTTGGTATCGCTTAGGACCAGCACTCGTGGACCAGGACTCACTCCAGCAGAGGCAAGCAGCGGGGTCCAGTTGGAACTGGTTATCTTGGCACTTGCAGAAAAGGCCTCTTGTAGTTTGGTGTGTCCTTTTAGCTTGAGCAGGAGACTAGTCTTATGACACTTGGAGCCCACTTCTTTGTCCTGTGTACGAAAGAGAGCAGGTCCAATCCTTCCAGGCGCCTCGCAGGGCTCAGAAACCAGGTTCAGCCCTCTTCTGATCTTTCTCAGGTCCAGACAGTGCCTCAGGGAGTTGCCACGGATGTCATATTTATGCCTAGCACTAGCTTGTGGGTGAGGGTGACTCCTGGCCCCTCCACAACCAATGGGATAAAAGTTCCCAAAGCCCTACCCACTTTTCAGCAGTTTCTGTCTCCGCTACTGCAAACTATCCCACAGTGCCCTTCACTCCTAAAATCCAAAAGTGGGAAACCCTTTTCCCCTTGTCCAGAACCTGTCTGCCCACCCAGAGGGATTGCCTTGGTAATAACCACCCCTCCTCTCTAATCACTCCAAACCAGTCCTGTGGCACCTTCTCTCCGACTGGAATTGGTGCCTTCCTCCCTAGGGGTACAAAAGATGGAGCATGTCCAGGTATCATCTGTCAGTTATGTGTTAAAGGGAGGTCTCTTTTAAGTTATTTAAGTTCTTGGGAACAACCCAGATGGTCATCCTGCCAGAGAAACAAAAATACATTCCCTCATCCAGGAGGTAGTCTCTACTCTGTGAGAATTGTTTACACCTTTTTCCAGGTCATTCACTGTATGGGTGACAGTTAGAAGGCTCATCTGAATTAGGCTTTATGAGTTTCAGTTTTGAAAAAGGTAACTTTCTAAAAATGTAGTTCCCTTAATATCTCTAAAAAATCCACCTTCACCATTAAAGTGGCCTTTTGATAAATATTAAAAGAGTTGTCGAATCATGCTTCTAACTGGACTCCACCCTGAGATAGCAGAATTCATATTTGATAATTCCTCACAGTGTTTCTCTATGGAACAGCCAGCCTTCCTACTGTGAAAATAGCTTTTGGGTGCTAGTCATTTTAAGAATAAGTTAACATTACATTTCTACATGTAATACTTTTAAATACCATGCACCCTGCATTGTGGGCTGTAAGGCCTACTTAGGGGTGACTTATTCATATGTAAAAGGATGGTTTAGACCTGTCAATAGTGTTTATTCTTATAGGTTGAATTGCAGTTTTTATGCTGCTGAAGACAGGCTACAATGGTAGGACTGAAGCCATGTTTTCACTGCCACATTAGTAGATGGAACAATAAGGGCTGCACTCCACTAATGGCATTTAACTTCCAGGCCCTGGGTGCAATATAATGGAGGTTTTTCAGCAAGGTAAATATGCCAATTAGGAGTGTACCAATTCAGCCATGATAAAAGGGAAAATAAAGGCATTTTACTACTCAGTAGCAGAGGTAAAGTGCACAATGTTCTACAGCCAGCAAAAACAGGCCAACCAATCTGAGAGTACAACATGCTAATTGTAGTTATTTCCTGCATTAAACATTATTTTTATAAAATATAAACACATTTACTACAGTATCGCTGAGCTCTGCATGAAGTCGATAGTGCTTTTATGTATACAAAATATACAGGAGAGAGGGGAAATTATTTAATGTACACAAAATATATAGGAGTAAAAAACGTTTGCATATACATTGCTTCTGATGCTTAGGGAATAAAGTTGAGCAGCTGGTGTGGAATGCCCCACCATTCCCTATGTGTGACAAACTGCCTAAAGATAGAAACAGCTGAGTGTTTGGAACTTCTAGTGCCTTCCTGTGACCAACTCCCAAGAGACAAAGTGTCACTGAGGCACAGAGAGATGTATTTTATCAGTTCCCACAGCCTTGGTTGTTCTGACATATAATTTCACAATGTGCCCATGTGAGCCTGACCCGAGCTCATCCTTTCTAGCACCCTTTTCCTCTCTGTTCTCTGTAGAGATTTTGAGCTGGGAAGTAGTGCAGCTGCAGTCTATTGACACACGAGACCTCTCTTGCGAGACGAGATGCTGGTACGTCAGAGGCCTATAATGTCGAGGAGAGCGTTCCCGAAAGTGCGAAGCACCGTCATAAACGTTGAAATAGATCAACTAGGATTTCATTGCATTGATTATAGAACTGGTACATTGTCCAAAAGAAATGAGACACCTCGTTCCTCAATCTTAGCGATTATGATAAACACAGCTGTTCCTGTTACCTCTGGTAATGTTATCTCATAGAGGGGCCAGTCTCCACAGTGATTGTAATCGCCACATTCTGGGCCCTTTTCTGAGAACACATTTGAAAATATTTCTTTGGAAACCCCGCGGGAGCAGTAAAACTTCTCATGGATTTAACATACATCTCAGTCCGGAGTTAGCTAGTTAGTGTTGTTCCCCATGAACCAGGATGTCCCCAAAACTCAGAATGAACTCCTGAATACCTTACATATTCAACCCATGCTTCTCCACCGTGTTACATCTAGATAATCCTCTAAGAACCGACTTGCCATGCAAACCTCATGCCATGCTTTGCATAACACTGTTAAACCCAGAAAAACTGTCTCCCCACTCACAGGGGTCCATTGCATTCACCTTAAGCTCGTTTCGTGTGCACCTTTCTGCCCCTTCACCCTGAACACCTGAAAACCAAATAAAGTTATTTTTTGACTGACTGACTGACAGTTCAGTCTTCAGGATAATATTCGCCAGGCAGGACAACTTTATTTATTCTAAACCCATGGGTTTCTCTGCCAGAAACTGCATCCATCAACACAACGCCTTTAAATCTGTTTTAAGCAGCTTTAGTGACCACAATAACTAACACTGTACTTGGATTGTAAAGTGTCTTTCGAGTACCAAAAACTAGTACAGCATGCCTTAAAGTTCCAAATACCACCACAAGTAGCATCGCAAAGTGCCACAAACTCTGACAAAATGTTATGTCACATTAAGTGCCACTCTACCATATGAACTGTCTCTTAGCACTGACAGCTGTCTTTTTTTTTAGATTGTTGTAGTTGTTAGAGCGCAGTTGTGGCGGGTTGCGGGAATCTTGGGACGTTCATTAACATCCTTGTACACAGGTACTATGCATCATGAACCTTATAGTTATGTGTTCCTGTCATGAGAGCAGTTTGTCATGTGGTCTTCTCCAGCTTCTGTGTGTTTTGAGGTGGTGACTCATGTGATCTGCAGGTGTATGTTTCCCTGTGGTGAGAGTGTTGTGAACTGCTTCTGCACTCATGTTTTTGTAGACAAAAGGTCATGCTTTTTAGTAGTTGGTTTCCATATGATGGGGCCCTTATGGGGTTTCACTCTTGTTACCATCTAACCAACTGTGTAAGTATGGGCGGTTGTTCGCAGGTCTGTGGCCATGGCTGTGTATATGTGTGTGGAAAGCAGCTCTTGTAGCTTGTCATCGATGCAGCTTCCCATATTGGAGAGACTGAACGAGGTTGTGCCTTTTCATCTGACCCCCACACCTTTGTGTGCGTTATTGAGCGCATGTATGGGAAGCAGGGTGAAGCTGTCTCAGTTGCTGTAAGTCATGAGTTTGAATTGCAATTATTCTTTCGGGTGAGATTGTTTAAGATGGTTGGGTGTGTGGTGGGTAATGATGTCGTAGGGAGTCCATGAATTGGCAAGGTAATCCCATGGTTCATAATTCCCTGAAGCTTTCAAAAAGTTGGCAATACAATATGTGAGATACATATGAAGGAGTACATTCAACTTGAAGATAGTCTTAAAGTGTGGTACTTTATTGCTTTTGATGGTTTAAAAGGGGATAAGAAAGTGAACTTCATTCTTGAATGAGAAAATACCAAGACATGTCATGCTCTGAAAACAATAAACAGTGGGGTAGCTGTGAGAATGTGGATTATTAGTTGAGGTGGATGGTTGTCCTCTTCCATTTATAATGGCAGTATTCTAGTTAGGTCTCAATAATTTTAACCTCAGCTTAACCCTGGAGCAGACAGTCATAAGAAGGAATGTGTAAAGCATTTATAAGTACTAAACGGTTTAAAAGTAGAAATCCCAATGCCTTAAAAATCCCACTCCAACGTGTAGAAATAGTGTGCATTTTCATCTTCAAATAGACACCGAAACAACAGCAATCTGATGTACCGAACTGTAGATATAACTTTTGGATGTTTATAGCCATAAAAGTGTACAACACTGTGTGGTATCCTCCACTTCCCTTGCATGTCCTTGCCTCTACCTTATGTATTCTACCTCTGTTCCATCTTGGAATGTGCCTTATTCAAGGTGTTCCACCTTCTCTGGTCAGTTGCCTGCTGGTCTTTGGAGGATGAGGTCCCTAGTTTATATCCTACAATAAACTTCCTCTTTCTCATCTCTACTTGCCTGGACTTCATTTATTGGATGATACCACACACTGTTATCCAGTATTGGGGTATCTTTCATAGATTCACATGCCTGAATCATTCCCCGTCGTCGAGGCGGGAGTCCCACGGTAAATAAAAAAGCAGTGCCAAAAGCACTTTGTAGTAGTAGGCCCTAGAAAAGGCCTGAGGCCTATATTATAGTAGCCTATCTACATCATTATGCTAAAAAGACCAAAGTCTTTGCTCCAACCAATCAGCTTACAGCACCCTCTAGAACCTTCCCTGCAGAGCCAGCTCTCCTCAGATTTTCACCGCACGTCGTGGGTGAAGGGAGTCTCCCTGAGCTCTGCTCAGTTTTTTCTTCAGTTTTACTTCTTTTTGGAGTTCAAGATCATACTTCATTTCTCTGACCCTGTTAAGGCAGTAATATGGCAGAATGGCAGTAAACAAGGTGATAGACTATATTTTATGTCTAACCTTTTCCTCAATAACTCACGTTCTGAGAGATGAGGCTATTATGGGTCAGAGACTTCAACCTGCCACTTCTGATGAGGATGATGAGAGGTCAAAGGGAGAAGCCGCGCCAGGAGCCTACTGAGGACGCGCATAAAAGCCATAAGATTCGCCTTGAGTCTTTATAGGCACTTCTCGCAGAGGATTCAACTCCCTTTTCTTCCCTGACACTGCATCAGGGAAGTCCACTTGACCTGACATTAGGAGTATATAACGTAACTCCATGTCTACTATTACTGCCTTACCTTTATAATCCTCATCTATTATGATCGTCGACGACGGCCTTATCTTCGATGGTCGTCTACGATGACCTCTTCTACGAGATGGCCTCATCTACGATGGTCGTCGACGACCGCCTCATCTACGGTGGTTGTCGACGGCGGCCTCGTCTACGACGGTCGTCGACGACGGCCTCGTCTACGATGGTCGTCGATGACGGGCCTCGTCTATGACGGTCGTCGACGACGGGCCTCGTCTACGACGGGCCTCGTCTACGACGGTCGTCGACGACGGGCCTCGTCTACGAGGGTCGTCGACGACGGGCCTCGTCTACGACGGTCGTCGACGACGGGCCTCGTCTACGACGGTCGTCGACGATGACAAAATTCGTCTACGACGGACGGTCGTTGACGAGGGCCTCATCTAAGGTGATCGTCTATGCCTGATCTTTGATAGTGTCATCTACAATGGCAATGCCTAGCTACGACGGTCGTCTATGACTGCCTTATCAAGGTAGCCTCATATACATATGGCCTCATTTGTGAATGGCCTATACTACACATGGCACCATCTATGAATAGTATCATCTATGGCTAGCCATCATTCTATTACCTCATCTATGAGTGCCTCATCTACGGATGATATCACTTATGTTAACCTCATCTATGATGGTATTGCTATGACTGTCTTCAATGACAGCATCACTCTCTAGCAATGGCCTACTCTAACAATGGCCTAGTCTACCAATGGCCTAGTCTACCAATGGCCTAGTCTACCAATGGCCTAGTCTACCAATGGCCTAGTCTACCAATGGCCTCGTTTACCAATGGCCTCGTTTACCAATGGCCTAGTCTACCAATGGCCTAGTCTACCAATGGCCTAGTCTACCAATGGCTTCGTCTATCAATGGCCTAGTCTACCAATGGCTTTGTCTATCAATGGCCTACTCTAACAATGGCATTGTATATCAATGGCCTTGTCTTTCAATGGCCTCGTCTACCAATGGCCTCATCTACCGTTGGCCTGTTCTACCAATGGTCTCACATTTGTGTTACCCTCATCTACGGATGCCCTCACTTATGATTGCCTCATCCTCGATGGCATTGTATATGGCTGTCGTTTATGACAGCCTCGTCTAGGATGGTTGCTCATGACGGTTATCTATGACGTCGTTCTAGTCTGCATTAACCTGGCCTACATAACCATGTCTACGACAAAGTCTATGATGCGATTGGCTGCGATGGCTTCAGCAGTAACAGCATTATATATATATTTTTAATGTAGTGGTTAGCAGCTAGATTTTGACTGCCAGTTACAGGCGAGCAAACAGAATATCTCCTTCATGGTTTTGAGAAGGTATGCAGGAAGTTTACGAGAGTAGTACCTATAATAAGACTAAGTCTATTCCAGTGTTTCTGCACATAGAACAGAAATGATGAGTACCTACTAGCAGCCCATCCGGTCTGATAGGCAACTGTTCGACCAAATTCAGTAATTTCACAGCCCGCTCAACAGCAATCTAAAATCCTGCAATGCCTATTACCACACCGCCTGACAAAGAAGGATGTCGTCTGGACCTTATGGGGAAAAAATTCTCTACTTTGGCAGCGGCCTCTAGTAGAGCTGGCAATCCTTTATCCATGATCGGTTGTTATGACCGTCGAATATGGATGGACATAACGAGTTTCAATGACCTCATTACTGAGGACCGAAGGCGGGATGCAGGAAAGATTCTGTTGGAAGGTGAACATGCCGCATCAAAACTTTAGATTGCGCCTTGAACATCGACAACACCAACCTCCGTCACTTAGCAGGGGAGGCAGGGCTTAGACGCCAGGGATGGCTTACAGTCGCTACCTTAAGCCCTGAGCAAAGATTCTTGGCATGGCCTATGATGAAGAGTTTTTGGTTGGGTAAACATTTTAAAGAAGCCCTTTTAGTTATAAAACCTGGCTCTGATACTGCACGATCATTAAGCACCCTTCAATATGGGCGCGGATCTTTCTAAGGAGCGAGATGAAGAGGTTTTCATCAAGAGGAGAAGCAGTATCAATCTCGGTACAGCCTTGCAGCCAGGCATCTTGCTGTAGATAGTCTGTCTAGTTTCTCCCGTCAGGGTGGTCGAAGGAGATTTAAGTATCAAGGCTTAGACGCTAACAGGAAGCCATGATCCCCACAGGGCTCCAATCATTTTACCCTTTACTCGCATGGGCCCGAAGATTTCAGGTTTTTGTTTACAAGTGACAGGGAACTATGTCAGACCAATGGGTTCTATACCTAGTAACCAATGGCCACTCCCTAGAATTTATCAAACAACCATATACTACTCCGCCCAGGGGTCCCCATCGTTTTCACAACAAATAAGTTATTTAAACGAATATTTTATGGCCTCTCTGGATGGAGAGGATGCAAATTTCTACATACCTGTCCACCCCAAACAGCACGAATATTTTCGCTTTCACGTGGCTGGCGCCCATTATAGGTGCGGAGTGCTCCCGTTTGGGCTGAGATCGTCACCAAGAGCCTTTCACGAAGTATTTGGTACCAGTGGCAGCAGCATTGAGATCTTGAGGAATGCAAGTATTCCCCTATCTAGACGAATGACTGCTCAGAGGTCCTTCAGAACACGAAACCAAGATTGCCACAGTAGATGTACCCATCTCGTCTTGTCTCTGGGGCGGATTCTCAACGACAGCAAATTGCAGTCTCAGTTCAAATGTTTGCTTCGTTCCTGAAGATGTGCTCTTCAACGATACATCTCATACCCTTAGCATGGCTCAAAATGAGACCTTTTCAGGAAGACAAACAATGGGTTCGTTTGACGATACCATCAAGGTTACGTTGTGCATGATAAATTAGGTATATTGCTGGTCGCAGACAGAGAATATAACCCAGGGTCGCACGTTCCTGCAAACCATTCCAGGGTTAGTTTTAACGACTGATGCCTCCATGAAAGGATGGGGAGGTCATCGGCAGGATTTGCAGAATTCAAGGAAAATGGTCTCAAAGACAAAGACAACAGCAGATCAACAGGCTTGGTCTCCACAACGCTGTTCTGTTCCCCCAAGCATTCCTCCTGAGGATTGAGGTTTCCTCTGTGCTAGTCCAAACCGACAATATCATCAGCATGTATTATATCAATAAACAAGGAGGAACTGAATCGGCTACACTCTCGCAAAAAGTTCAGGAATTGTGGGAAGGTGTCGCATTCCACAAGATTTCGAGAGCTGAACACGTCAGGGCTCTCCACAATGCTCTGAGCATGTCTCAGTCGGACTGTCACGAGTGGAAGCTGGGGAAAGGACAGGTGAACCCAGTGTTCCAAGTTTGGGTTAAGCCGGCACGGGATCTATTTGCGTTCAGAGAAAACAAGGAAGGCCGATATTATGCCAGCAGGTTCCCTTAACAGGGATCAAGAAGGAATGCCCTGTCCATGCAATGGTCTGAAGTTTGTGCATACCCTTTTTCCCCAATGCCATTGGTTCCGAAGGTGTTCTGCAAGATGAAGCTGAAAGGTTACCATCTGATTCCGATTGCGCCCCGTTGGCCAATATTGGTTCTCGGAACTTCTGCTATTTTTTACAGGCAAGCCCATTCGGCTACGGCCTGAGCCTACGATGTTGTCAGGGGACGGAGGCCAAGTGGTTCGTCCGGACACACAGTCACTACACTTTCACGCACAGCTTATCATTTGTTAGAGTTCAAGGGCATCAACGTTTTAAAGAACTGTTGTGAAACTTTGGCCAAATCTTGTACCCAAGGCACAATCAGGGCTTATCGCCTCAAATGGAAGCGATTTTGCGGTTGGTGTGAGGTGAATGCCATTCACTCAATTAGTTACTGCAGAACAAGTTCTCCATTATCTGCTCTTCGAGCCAAGTGTGGGCTTAGTTTTTTCATCGAACAAAATGCGTCTTCCAGATTTAGGAAATGTTTAAAGTTTTCTTTTTCTGCTCTTCGGCACTTGCCAAACAGTTTATGAAAGGGCTTTTCCGAGCCTTCTCTCCAGTGCGAGCACCCTCCCAGAGTGGGAACTCGGCATTGCTAGCGCAGTTAATGCAGTGTACATTGGAGCTGATCCATTAACCAGATCTCAAATTCCTCACCTGGAAAATTACCCTTTTACTGGCTCTTACCTCTGGAAAAAAGGGTTCGTGAGATCCAAGCTTTCACTATAAAGGAACACCTCAATTTTACATTTTCCTCGGAACTATGTGACCCTTTGGACAAATCCCAGGTCCATTCCTAGGGTACCAACACAATTTCACTCTAACGAACCGGTAAGATTAAAGACATTCTTTCCGGATCCGTCTCTTCCAGCTGAAAGAGTAATACACTCGCTGGAGGTTTAACGCTGTTTAAGATTCTAACTACAGAAAACTAAAGATATCAGATGATCCAGCCAGCTGTTCGTGGCTTATGGTCAAGCTACTCTTAGAACGGCTGTAACAAAGGCAAGAATAGCCAGATGATTAGCATCTTTTCTGCCATGACAAGACTAACAAACCTTTGCAGAGGAAAGTCAAAGCTCTTTCTGACTAGAACAGTATCAACATTCACAGCTTTGTAGGCTGGAGTAATTCCAGAAGATATGTGGATCTGTGACATGGAAAAATGTCCACACGTTCACGAGACATTACTGCCTTTAGTCTACATGTCAAGAGGGTTCGGCACTTGGACAGGTGGTCCTACGCTACCTTTTTTCGTTAATACCAGTTTCTGTTACCCTTTGGCTTTTTAAATATTATCTATGCTTGCCTTTATTCATGATATGCATGAGGTTATGCAATTTTAACATGTTATATTTATTTGTGCTTTAGTAGATATATTGGATGTGTATGAGATTTACATATCCATGTTTGGACTTTATTATGCATGTCTCTTTAGTTCTTATAACTCATGTTTTAACTTTGAAGGTTTGCATTATCAAGCCTCTGGTAACAAATAATGGATGCAACTGGGAGTTTATCAGCACACGTCTCCCACCATCCGCAACCGACTGTATACTGCTTGCTATTCTGATTCAGGCATGTGAATCTATGAAAGATACCCCAATACTGGATAAGAAAACAAGTTACTTACCTGTAACTTCAGTTATCCAGTATTGGTATCTTTCATAGATTCACATGCACCCACCCTCCTCCCCGGAGAGTCAGTTCTCTAAGTTCGGGATACTTGTTCCCACTTGTGCTACGAAAATCTGAGGAGAGCTGGCTCTGCAGGGAAGGTTCTAGAGGGTGCTGTAAGCTGATTGGTTGGAGCAAAGACTTTGGTCTTTTTAGCATAATGATGTAGATAGGCTACTATAATATAGGCCTCAGGCCTTTTCTAGGGCCTACTACTACAAAGTGCTTTTGGCACTGCTTTTTTATTTACCGTGGGACTCCCGCCTCGACGACGGGGAATGATTCAGGCATGTGAATCTATGAAAGATACCAATACTGGATAACTGAAGTTACAGGTAAGTAACTTGTTTTCTTATCTGGTTTGTTAGACTGTGTCAAAAGTTAAGGCTGACTGCGACGGAGCATGGTTCGGATACAGGGACCAGGCTCAGTCTGGTGGAAAGTTTAACCTCTGACTTTGTCTCTAAAATGGAAGTCGAAAATCTTCAACAGGGTAAGGCAGCAGGCTGTGGCAGAGATGGGTTCCACAGTTGGGCAAAGCTGTTGACTTTTAGCAGGGAAACTCCAGGCAGGAGAAATTCCAAATTCACCTCAGTACTAATGCAAGGGATACAGGATGCTGAAGCCGACAGGGAGTTTCCTGGGGCGACGCCTTGGTCCATGGTCTTGGTGGGGCAACTTTGGCTAAAGGGTCGATGTCCCTGGAGGTCTTGGTGGGTCCAGTAAAAGTCCAGTTGCCACTGGTCTACTGGTTTCCAGTCACAACAAAAACGAAAGGTTCCCTTCTTGGGCCATCAAACTGCACTCTGACAACTGTACTGGGTCCAGCAGGCTGCAGTGCAATTTTTGAGTGTCAGGGCTCAGTGTCCACAGCTGCACATCAGCAGTCCATGGAGGTCAAGCGATTGTGGCTACTGACTTGCTAGGGTGAGCTACTTCAGGTTTTTTGGCCCTGTAGCTGTAACAGGAAGTCAGCAAACTGACTCTTGAAGATTACCTCTTCTGCCTGTGGCTCAGGGATGACTTTTTGACAAGCCAGGCACCACAGGCACAGTCCTCTATGCTAGCCGAAGGAGGAGTAGGTGCAGTCCAGCAGTCAGGGCAGAAGGCTTTCTTGTTAGCACCTGCGAATAGCCACTGGAATATGTGGGCAGCAGAGTGGGAAGTTTTTTAAGTTGCCTTATACTTAAAAGTTACATTAAATACGACTTGGGCATTAAGTAGAGTTTAATGTAATTATTATTTTGTTACTTTGAAGTACCAACTTTAGTAGTCCCATTCAGGGGTTAGCACAGCTGAGTTGTCTGCGTGTAACCCTGTACTCACCAATGGGGCTACTAGCCCTTCCACTGTAAAAATGGCAACGTGGTGTTTTTACGTCAAAGACATACAAGTATATGTCCTTCTTCTTAATGCACATTAGCTCCCTGCCTTAGGACTCGAAAGGCCTGCTGTAGGGGTTACTTACTTTTTTTTGTTTAAATAATTTTATTTGCAGTTATAAGTCATATAACACTTTTAATATCTTCCAGAAAGCAAATGACAATGTGATAAATCTCCCACTTTACCAAATATTACATTTCTACATTCTGCTGTAAGGGTTACCCGTGTATATATAAAAGTGGAGGTTTCAGTTTACCATTAGTTTAAATGACAAATTTGGTTGGCAGTTTAAACCTGCTCTATCGGTCTGCAATGGCAGGTTGGGAGAGAAGTTTTACATTGCCACACTCAGGCTGGCACAATAATGGCTGCAGCCATGACGGATAACTTAATTTACAGGCCAAGGGTACCCCCAAGTACTACATACTAGTAACTTATAAGTAAGTTAAGTTATGCGAATTGGGTATAGCCAATCACACTTTTAAGGGAAAGCGTACTGGCACTGAGGTCTGGTTAACAGGTTTTTAGTGTATTCTGAGAGTCATTACACCTGTACCTAATAGTCAAAAAGTTGGGCAAACATTGGAGGTGAACCTGCAAAAGGCCTATTTCTTTACAGGCACAAACAGATTTACTTCAACAGTGCATACCTAAGTCTTTGGAACGCGTTGAAAAGTATTCTCTGAGTTTCCTGACCTACCTCTTCCCTCTCAGTGTGTAAAAAAAAAAGGAAAATAAATCCGTTATATTTGAGTGACATAAAGGTGTTATTCAAGCTCAGGGGGTAGGATTGTCAGTTTAATAGCCCGGTTTCTTGTCTTTACAAAAGGGGTTGTTTTGAGAGCTGATAGTTGAATAATGTATTAAAAAAAGAAACTAAAATTCTAGTTTTCCATGTATGCTTCTAGGGGCTGCCAGTTCTTTGTCATCCACGTGGGCTTGACATCCTAGATGCCACAGAAAATAAATTATCTTTTCACATCGGCAAACCAAGATTAATGTCTGCATACTGATTTGCTTGAATAAAGAATACGATTCTGTGGCCCAACTTTAGCATACTAAACTATACCTATAAATACACTATTCAAAAACTCCCAGCACCCGAATGCACATATTGAGGTTGTACCCTGAGCAAACAAACCCTCCTCTGGCAATGGAGTTCCACATTTAAAATGTGGTGAGTTTTGTACATTTCTATCAAATGTACTTATTTAAACAGTCCAACATGAATCAGGAAATTCATGATGATAGTAACTTTCTTAATATTTTCGCCTCTACAAAAAGCAAATTTAGATGGTACAATAATTTATATTAAAGTGGAGCAGTAAGGTTTATAATACATCCTCCTGACCCACAAACAACCATATTGTGTCTGTAATACAAACGGGTGTAACACAGGCCCCCGCGGTGCGGAGGGGGAGGCGGGGCGAGCTCAGCACAGTACTTAGGCCTGAGTGCTCTGTATTAAACCCGGAGCGGGGGCCCCTCCATGTACATTGCAGGGGGACCTTAAACTTTTGTTACACCACTGAACACAAAGATGTGGTGTCGTAGAGTATGATATTAATTCACAGGACAATGGAACCATGCCATACATAACCCATGAAATGAATAGTTAATCTGAAATTTCGTGAAAAGCTCAAGACCTGGTTGTTTAGTATATTTACAAATGGACAGTTTGAGCATTTTACTCTTTATCTTTGATCAATTATTTTTCAAATATATAATTCTATAGAATATTCTAGCCATAGTGACTTACTCATTTCCATTCGTTTTGAATCAGCCACTCCGTTTGTGTATGTTGTTTCCTTGATTTTACTAAGAGATTTGAACGAGTTATAGGTTTCACTCTAAACATTTACATACAATAATAATAATAATTTACATTTATCTACTCGTCAACCAAAAGCCTTAGGTTATTAAAATCTTACAACCTAACTTTAGAAATTACATAGAATAACTATCAGGCAGAGACTGTTCAAACCAGAGAATATATATGAAAAAAAGACTATACATTTGCCTCATAAATGACCCAGAACCCATGTGGCACTTTGAATATTGTCCGTGGCAGAACTTCTTTTACTCGTCTTCTGAAGATTAGGATCTAGGGCCAGATGTAGGTGGCCAAATACCGGTCGGTAACGGCCGATTTCGGCCATTACCGACCGGAATTTTAAGTTTTAGATGTAGGGGGTTTAAATTTTACAGAATCAGTAAATTTACCGATTCGGTAAATTTACCGATTCGGTAAAATACCGAATCGGTAAATTTACTGATTCTGTAAATCTAGATGTAGGTGGCACTGAAAACAGTGCCAAAGGGCCTTAAGAATTCGTTATTTACCACGAAATAATATTTCGTGGTAAATAACGAATTCCAGTGTACATGCACATCTGTGCATGTACACCTGTGCCATGTGACACACATACATGCCTTTAGGGCATGTATGTGTGCCACATGGCACACAAGCCAGAATCAGGGGTGCCACAGGGTGTCAAAGTGACACCCTGTCCCCCTTAACAATTCGGTAATTTTACCGATTCGGTGTCTGACATTGATTCCTATGGGCCTCAAGGCCAATAGGAATCAATGGCAATTACCGAATCGGTAAATACCGATTCAGTAATTACCAAATCATACCGATTCGGTAAAAATTACCGATTTTTTTCCTACATCTCATTTACCGAATCTAGAATACCGAATCGGTAAAATTCGGTATTCTAGAGTCGGTAAATGAGATTTACCTACATCGGGCCCCTAATGTCTAATTTCTCCTACATTATCCCAGGCCTCAGTATGCGCTGAGTTTTGTATCCATCCACACTTTTGGCCCCTCTCATTAGTGCTGATTTTGAACTGGGTTAGATGGATGAGTTACTGCACATATGTCGCATATTTTTCACATGCGCAAATGTGTTTTCTAAATCTGTGTCTGGGCAAAATATGTTCCACTCCCACCAATCCACCCACTTCCCCACCAGATCAGAGTTAGATGAGGCAAAATTATTTTGCGAATTTCCCAGCATATTTCTAGAACGGCAAAAGGGTCAGCTGATATAATGTATTTGGTAATGTGAGCGTAAACTGTGAATGAGAAAAGCTTAGATCAATGGTCATCAATTTGTATTTGTGTCCACTGGAATAGATAGCCCTTCTAACAGTGTCTTCTATGGGGCTTTGCGGGGGGTGGCCGACCGGAGGGAGGCTCGCCCCCCCGGGGATTTTGGGGCCCCGGGAGGAAGGGTGGGGGGAAGGATTAGTCCAGGGGACAGGAAGCGAGATTGGGCTGGTTGGGCTGGTCAGGGGGAATTGGGCTGCTTTGGGCTCCTTTTGGGCTAGGGACTTTAAGAGCGGCCATTTTGGGTCACTGTGCACCATTTCGTGGGACAGTTACCCAGCAGCCGGGGGGCAGATTAATCGTTGTCCCGCCCGCCCTCCCTCCCTTTAAGACATGTTTTTGGCTGGGGGTACCTAGGGGTTTCTGTCATGGGTCCTGAGGGTTTCTGGGTTGGTTGAAAGGGTTTTGTTGGGAGCAGGTGCTTTCTTGGTTAGGGTTGGCTGGATGTGTTGTCGCTGGGAGCAGGTGCTGGAAAGTTGTTATTAGGGTGGCGCTTTTTCCTTGTTAAAAGGGGGGTAGGATAGGAGGAATTAGTTTTCCTGGCAGAGGGGGAGGGAGTGTACATATGGCAGGTGTTTAAACAGTTGAGGCAGGCGTTTGGGTAATTGGTACTTATGTTTATGTTGTTGGCGGGGAACTTTTTAGGGGTGGGGGTTTTGGTCAGGTATATGTATATTTAGTTAAGCCTAGTTTTGTACGGCAAAGGCCAAGGATGTGGTATATTTTCAGGATGCACCTGTTTCCCAATAAAGCGGCCTTTATCACACCTTATATCTGTCTCCGGTCGGTCTTTCCCCTCCCCGTCTCCCGATGGGCCCCAAATGGTGCATGAGAAAATATGTTGTTGATGGTACATAGTCAGATCAGTCAATACAAACATTTATGTCGTATATGTACAATGTTTTCTGCTGCTTTTAGTCCTCAACTGCAAAGTGAGACTGCTTTAGTGCAAAAAGGAACTTTTTTTTTGTATGGAACGCAACTTGTTGAAATAAAACCAGAAACTCTAAAACATAAAACTCCAAATTCAAAAGAATATTTTGAAGATAGAATCCTATGACATTAACATAGTGAGGCTTATTACGATGTCGACAACGTTGCGAATTGAGAACCACCCGACCTTTGGTCGGCGGTTCCGACAGCAGTATTTGGATTCAACCACCATTAGGGCAGTCGGAAACATCAGTTTTTCAATGGAAGCTTGTGCAGCGGGCAGAAAATGCCCGCAGCACAAGCTTCCATTGAAAAACTGATGTTTTCAAACATCCCATCACCGTGTGGCAGGTACCTCGTAGTGCCTGACACCAGGTGCAGGCATGTTTAGGGGGCACCATAGGTGCCGCCCCAGAGCAGAGGGACAGGAGGGAAGGGGGCCCGCTAGGGGCCCCAAATGTCACTTTACAACAGCCTTTCCATGTCTGAAAGGCTGACATGGAATGGCTATCAGAAACTGTCATCATAATCCCGACAGCGGAGTCCTCGTCATTAAGGGATTATGAAGGACAGGCGTGGTCCCCCCGCCCGCAGCTCCCTCAGCGTTAATCTGAATTTAAGTAAACTGAGTTTCCTTAAGTTCAAAGACGCGAGCCAAGGAGGGAGAACGGACAATCATGCCAGTCAGCATGACGTCAGACCAGGGCGGTCTGGCGTCATGTTGATTGACATGATTGTCACCAGACACCAGGGCAACAGGGAGGCAGCAACACAAGTGCGCATGAGTGGGGACGGAGCGAGAATTTTTTACCCGTGCCCACTCATGCGCATTTGTGTTTGCGCTTTTTTGCGCATGCCCATTAGGAGCCCTTAGGGCTCCTAATGGGCGTGCTGAGGGCGTAGAATAACCTGTGCCCCAAGTGTCTGCCAGTCCAGTGACGTGAAGGCGCCAAGGGTAGCAAAGGTGGCGCGGACCCGTACCGCATCCTTTAATTCTCTGCAAATCATTTAACTTCTCTATGCTAGTAAAAAAAACGAATATGACCTTTTGTAATGTAATTGGTGCTTATGTAAAGCAATCATACAATTCAGGTCCACCAGTACGTGCCGTATGAAACTGCTAGAAAAAAATGGAGCCCAGCATCTGACAAAATGTTATTGTAAACACGTTCCCTTACTGATTACAGACACAGGACTACGTGAAGGCCGCTGCTGCCACTGCCGTCCAAGACATCTCGTATTTGCTGGCCCTAGCACAGAGTATAAGTGCTTCAAAAATGTCCACGTTTAGAGGATGAAGACATTTTAATGTGCCTGCCAGTTCCAATTTCCCCCGTCCTCTTGAACCAACAACCCACAATGTCTGAGCTTGTAAAACCGAAACTACTCAATAGGTGAGCAGAGCTTCATCGGAAGAGTGAAATGATTGAGGCAGAGGGGGTTTCCCTAAGGGCAATGACCTGTGGGGGTCACACCATGAAAGAAATGCTAGATTCGCCAGTCCAGGTAAAGATCCTAATGTGAAGGTGGGTGGGTCAGCGCAGCCATTGTACATAAAGGAGCAGGACGAGACGGCCAGTAGCCTGCCAATGTGAGTAGGCTGTACGTCCTGTATTTTCAGAGCCTTCAACCCTATTTATTCTTGCAGAAGTGGGGCCTGGTTTGAATTCACTGCTTTCCTGGCACAGCTGAATGCCTCCTCCGTTCATGGGACTGGAGGCATTTCTAGGCCACTTCCTACTGCTGTTCCCCCAGGACACCTGTCCTCTCCTCCTCTCTGGATGCTCCTACTGCATGCCCTGCTCTGCGACCTTCTGTATTGCAGAGCCCATATCACAGATGCTGCACAACAATTTTGAAGTGAAAGGCAGACAGGTGCATTTATCTGTGTTCACTTGGCCGTGTCGATCTTCTTCCAGGTCGCAGTGTGAGCATCTGGGGGTGACTTTGGACCACAGCTAGACTTCAGCAGTCTCTAGATATTTTTGCAATTCAGGTAGGCTATCAGTCTTGCACACTTGTCAATTCAATATGCAAGATCATGTAAAATACTGCTAGCTACATCCGGGATGTAGATTCTGTACTTTTTCTTGTCATCACTATTGTACAGTGCATAGTTTGAACTGAGGGACACCACTTGTTTGCACGATTAAGAGCTCCGGAGCTGTGGTTGAAGGCACTGCCGGTTTCTCACAGGGTCTGCCAGTGTCTCAAAATGGTGTTTAGAATACATGGCCATCCAATCATTGGCCTCTCTGCAGAGTGCTTAGGGTTAGTGGTCATGTATTTGAGTTGTAATAGTGATTCTGTGCAAATGGGTGTAATGGGGCCGCCATCAAGGGGGTACATAGTTGTCAAAATTATGACAAAGTGAAAATAAAAGAAAATGCAGTGGTTGTTCGCTACTAAAGACGGATCCCTCACGTTTACGCCCTATCCCTTTCAAATGTCACCAGCCACCACTGATGAAGGGTTTCCGACACATTGACCAGGTCCTTGAGCCTGTTGAAAAGCGTTGGACAGTCCCTCTGCCTGCTGCCTCCAACAATTGTAATGCGTCAGTCGGATCGCAGCAGCGGATGTCCTTCAGTTGTGGTCCGACCAGCCCCAATATGTATTGTTGCAATTCAGTTAATAATAGGCCAGGTGCTTTTCCTAATTAGCAAAAGCCAGTTAATCTACTCCATTTACATTAAAAATACATCCCGGAAGACTTGTTCTCAAAGTATGCATGCAGTGGGAGCAATTCAGGCTTTAGACGTACAGTGCTGTGGACGTCAATTAGGGATAGCTGACAGTGGCCTTTGAGGCCCGTGGTCTTGTTCTCCAAGCCTCAGGGTAAGTAAGATTGTGGAGGAACAGAAAGTCATCATCTTAATTCCCTTTCTGTAGTAAACACCCTAGTCTCTCAGCAGCTGATAAGAGGCTGTTGAGTTGCTTAGTGTTTAATCAAAGCTGGAGGGGGTGTTGCTGGGAGACAGTACGATGCACTTAGGGGGAGGTACTGCCCCATCAAGTCAGCTGCCTCAACACAGGTGTGATATATCTTGTGCAGCCACACAAACATTTTGGTGAATTTTCTTGTGCATTTAAAGACTTTTTGGACAGTAGCCTACACGTTGTTTCTGAGTTAATGTTTTCGTAGGTAAAAATGTACAAAGATAAAATAAGTCTTCCCTATTACTAATTGCTTATTAGTGTATTTGTTACTTTCTAAAATGAATTGTAAAATTGTGTTCATTTTTGAATTTTTATAACCTCAATTCCTTATATTCGTTCACTTCGTTGCATCCCTGGCTACTAAATAAGTGCTTGTACATCACAAATCTTTATAATGATTGTATTGCAGAAATTATATTAGTGAACATTGCTCATTATGTCTCTATACTTTAACGAAGTGTTAATTCTATTTTCTTGCTCTGCACTTTTCAGAGTAAGGTGCTGTCTCCCACCCATAGTTTGTCAGTCGAAAGTTCTGGATTCCCACTAATATGTTCTGTGATATTAGGCAAATGAAAATTGTATGTCAAAAATTTTGATCCAATATGTTATGTCAGAAATGGTTTTCCACAAACTTTGAACTTTGATTAAAATAACAACTTGCAATGCAAAATTAGCCCTTGTTCGTTCTTTGTCTGGCCCGTGGAAGCAAAATAAAAACTATTGGCATTTCATAGCTGACCTTCAATGTCTGTGCTATCTGTACATATGTCCTCCTTTGCACAGTGAGGCCTGGGAGTTTGCTTGCTTAGCATAACCTTAGATAGGAATCTGTCATTAGTGCCCAAGAAGGAGCAAACAAGTACACTTTGGGTTTAAGGGCAAGGCACCAATAGAACAGCTCGTTCAAAATCAAATGATGCTTAGTATGTCTGTATTTATCATACAAGAGATTGTAAACAAACATCTGCTACTATTTTGTTGCAAATTGTTAAATAAGTTGTCTGAATGGAGGTTACACAAGAAGGTAAGGGTAGGCGTGCCTTGTTTTTTAAAATGTTGAAATGCTCCTTTCGAAACCCTGTAACCTTAGATTGTGGGTGGCTGGCAGGAGGAATACAGAAATAGACACGTGCAGTAATAAAAAGAAAGTCCGGTCCTGGTGGGTTTTGTAACATGCGTAGTAATAAAAAGAGTCAGGTCCTGGTAGGCTTTGTAACACGTGTAGTAATAAAAAGAAAGTCCGGTTCTGGTGGGTTTTGTAACATGCGTAGTAATAAAAAGAGTCAGGTCCTGGTAGGTTTTGTAACACGTGTAGTAATAAAAAGAAAGTGCGGTTCTGGTGCGTTTTGCAAGTGCTTTACCAAGGCCTGCTTAACATACAGAGGAAAAATTAAGCATATGACAAACCACCAAAAGATGATTTTTCATCAGAATTAATCTTTCCAAGACTAACAAATTGACCTCTGACCTCAAAGGAATGCACAGAATATTTTTAGGGCTCCATTTTGAGGTCGGCATTTGGGGTAAAAAAAAACGAGAACAAATGATATTTTCATACTTTTTTTCTGCGAGGAACTTCTGCCACATTAGTGCTAATAGACTCGTTTGGGTTTTGTACTCCGGCGACTCCAGCGACAATAATAAACGCACAAAAACGGTAAGAAAATAGTTTGCACCCATTAGTTCTTAATTAGATTCCCCCCCCCCCTGAGTTTTAGATAGCGTGAACTTGACTCGAAGGTATCAAGTATCAGAGCGCATTACATAAGCACCAGTTACGTTACACAAGCACACATTCATTATTGTTAGGCATGGGGATTAAGTTATTTGTCTACAATCAAAGGATGTTTGGTGTCATTGCTGAGACTCGAACCCGGTTCCCCAGATTTGAGATCGAGCGTCCCACCCAGCTCATTGAGCTGGTCTCACAGGCACTCTTACCGGGCCCCACTAGCACGTCTCTGCTTTCCATCTGGCCCTCTGCAGAATGCTAAGACTGTTTCTAAAATATAATGCTTGTCAAACTTTGATACCTAGAACTGCACCCCTCTGTTAACATGTTGCATTCATCAACGCTTCTGTTATCTCTGGGCACATTTTTGAATTGTTTTCACTGTAAGATGGAGATCAAAATAGTACCGAAAATGTATGGACTTATTTTGCTTTCTTTCCACTGAAATACTAAAATACCCAGAAACTGTGGGGGGTTTTGTCAGTAAAAACATCAACAAAAAATTGGCATTGCTGAAAGCGGCATTTTCAGATTTTTTCAAAGTAGAGAAAAATGAAAAAAAGTTTTAGATTTTTTTTAAAGCATAGTGAAAAAATTGTGGTATTAACTAAACATAGAAAAGAGATATATAGTGTAATATGCCCACATGTTCTTTTTTTGCAGCAATTATTTATCGAAGCTTTAATAATAAAGTGCCTCTTTTATACAGTTGCACCACTGCCGGCTTGCAACACAGAGGGTACAAATAGGTACAGGAGTAAACAGAGTCCAAGAAATCCAGGTGGAATGGGGAAGAATCAGGGCTACATAGCATATCAGCCAGAGGCGCAACTAGAGCCACATTTCGGGAGGGCTAAGAAAAAATTTCAGGGGGGGGGCTGAATCTCTAAGCAATAGGCAGAGTGGAGCTGAAGGCGCTCTTAGAAGGGTTGAAACAACAACCTCATTAACAAGCAAAATGTCTTTCAAAGACCTGTGAAGTATTCAGGTGCGGCTGTGTGTGTGCCCGTGAAGTAGTCTCATCCCGGGCTGCCCACTCACGAGGGGGGGATTTAGGGGGCTGAAGCCCTTTAAGTTCAATGGACATTGCCCGCTTGATATCAGTGTCCATAGGTCAGTAATCACATCACCGTGATCTAATATGCTCAGACATTCTGTACATGGGGAATTTACTCCATAAGATTTACCACCCTGATTAACGAGGATGGCAGAACTGGAAGGGGCGGGGTAGCAGAGGATGTGTAGAGGGAGAAGAGGGGTGGTCTATGAAGGGGAGCAGTTGAAGCATATAGGTAGAAAATAGACAAACCGGAACAACAATAATGACAAGTGCTAACAACATTTAATGGAGCATCACTAGGGTCTGCAAAACGTTAGGGGTGGGTCCTAGGTCTAAGATGGTATACCTCACGTCCGGTAGGGAGCTTAGGTTAATAGTCTCACCATTCCTGCCATAAAGGAGTACCTGATTGCTTCATATATGTTGGATTAGTCATTCATTTTATAGGTGAGTTTCTCGTAACCTGCATTTGATATAATTCAAGGAGCCATTTCGACGGGACGGAAGAGTGGGTGGATGTGCTAGCCGAATATGCAGAGCTTAGCTGTGGCCAGTGAGATGACGAGTCATCTGTGGTTGTAGGAAGGTGTGGCGGGTAGATCCCAAGGAGGCCCAAATGAGGTGAGGGAGAAATTCATAAGGTTCTGTGACCTCGTAGGCGATACCACACAAGCGCCCAGTAGGGGGCCATAGCCAGGCATGTCAAAATAAATGTGGTATAGATCACAGTTGCCTGGATCGCACTATAAGCAATTATTGTGCAGCAGGAAGTGTGCCCTGGAGAGTTTTCAGGGGGTAAAGTACTAGTCTTGTAGGATTTTAAAACAGAGACATTTCAGCCAGGATTTTCTTACAGCCCAGCGTGATCTGAAAGGAGCACCGCCTAGTCTTCCAAGGATGCAACCTTGCCGAGAAGACGCGGCTAGCAAAACCTAGTAGCCGAAAGAGAAGGAAGGGAATGTTGTCATTTAACAAGGACTGCATAGAGGCCGGACACTAAACATTTGTAGTGACCAAAGGCCCGGAAATATGGGAGTACAAGAGATGGAGGGGGTTCCAGTGGGTGGGGCCTGAGCTTTGCACACTAGCAGTGAGACAGTTGGCGGTAACACCAGAAGCCCTCTGGCTGAAGCCCAAATTCCGTTTGTGTTTGGGGAAAGGATTTGAGTTTGCCAGCCACAAGGATGTTATCAAGACAATGGATATAACAGTTTATCCAGGTTGTCCAATAGAGCGGGCACCCAGAAGTACAGGGGGCGAAGTTATGCCAGAGAGGATCCTTTCAATGAAAGTAAGTAGATACTCCCATGAGCCGGTGTGCTTCCTGCCAGGCCCACACAGTTGCTGCTAAGATCAAGTAGGAAGCCACTCTTGGGTCTCTGAATGAAATATATGGGGGTAGGAGTGCTGTCTACAGTGAAAGGAGGTTGCGTTCCAGGGGCACCGAAAACAGAGTCTCTCTATCAAAATGCAATTTGGCCGCGACCTGAGAGAGATGAATGCCAGACTGTAAGCGGCAAGATGGGGAACCCTGAGGCCACCAGCCTCGATGATGGCCCAGAGTTGGGAGGCTTGGATGCATTTTTTTCATGCAGTTTTTTGAAAGACTAAACAGATGCAGTTAACTTTTTCCAGCATACTGGTTTTCCAGACATTTTTGACTAGGCGGCGTTAAATCAGCTTGTTAAGGCTAAGTACATTGTATGC
Organism: Lissotriton vulgaris; assembly: GCF_964263255.1. Taxonomy (NCBI): domain Eukaryota; kingdom Metazoa; phylum Chordata; class Amphibia; order Caudata; family Salamandridae; genus Lissotriton; species Lissotriton vulgaris. The sequence continues at coordinate 815,706,302 of NC_141687.1, read as the reverse complement.
AGAGTAGTTCAAAGAACAGCCGTAGGAAGGTGCCCCCCTTTTAGCAGAACAGTAAAGATATATTACAAAAAGTAAATAAGTAGGAGCTTTGGTAATGTGTAAAGAGATAGGTTTTAATATTTTGTTATGAACATTTCAACTGTATGAAGCAATGCTAATTTTTCACATAGTTTCTTGATTTAGTTCCTGTTGTGCTAAAATGAAGACAATAACTCTTAATATTTTAGATGTTGCTCTTCTGATAAGTTTTGGTGTATTTTGTGAGATGACTTTATATGTGCATTGTTTATACAAATGTGTGTATTGGGAAACTGTATGTTTTTGTTAATGAATGTATGTCTGTATTTCTTGCAGCTCAAAGAATCATTTAAGGATCTGAAAAAAAAGTTTAATAATTTGAAATTTAACTACATGAAGAAAACTGAAAAAGCCAGAAATTCTAAAGTTCTTAAAAATCATATTCAACAAGTTGAAATGTATGCTGAAAAAATTCAGGTAAATAATGCAAAAGAGTGTCAAGAGGATTTCGGGAGCTAGTATCCTTAGGGTTACCACTATAACGGCATAGTCAGTGCACATAAGGAATGAGGTGTAGATAAAAAAAATCTCCAGAGTAAATATGGTTAGTGTCTGAGAAGTAACATGTTATAAAGGTAGTTTTTCTGTGATCCTTCAATCTATAGGTAATTTCTATTTGTTCAAGAGAATATTTAAGGTGTTTGTTTAACTTTATTTTTATATTTTCTTTTAATTTATATGTGTATAAACCTGCTGTGTTAAGCATTGCCATGTTTTATCCTTTTCCTCTACTTGTGAGCATTTACCTATATGTTCAATTCTATATTATTTTATTAATTGTTAACTAAGTATACAGAAAATATTGTTCTTATGAACGTTCTAAAATAATTGCAATCCTAAAATTTCACTATATATTCAGTTTATTATTGTCATTGCTCGACTTGGTACAGGAGGGTCATAATGTTTATTTGGGAATGGATCAGTGAAACTTTCAATATATGTGTACAGCAATATACTTCCTAGACCAATTACACATGAACACTGTTCTAAGTGTCCCATGCCATGTAGATAACATCAAATTGAATCATACTGTTTGCAATCTATAAAATAATAAAATCACAATTTAACATGTACTCAATATCTGAACCTCAATTTACAAAACTTAAATAATTAAAACAAAAATGAAAGAAAATTAAATGAAATGGAAAAACTACATCCTGCATTAATTCTAAGAAATAGTAATGATTTACTAACAAGAAAGTTAAACAGTATGCACGAATTGTTTGGATCATCAAGTCAAATAGCTCAAAAATTTAAGTATGATTTAGCAATAAGACAAACACTAAATAACGCATTGTAAGCCAAATTAACACAATTATTTATGCACTTAAGTTGAACCTACACACAAAAGTACCTTCACTTACATGTATAAACTTGGGTAGGAGCTCACAAAACATGAACCAAATTACCCAAAACGTTTTACATGATCCTAAAGTAATTTACATGTGAGGAATTCGGCTCCTTGAGAATCTGCAATCTTTTAGGTTTGTATCGTCATGGTATTTCCATGTTTTCTAGGAGGCTGCTAAACATCACAGCAGGTGCCTGTGCCTAAAACATGGAAAATAATTGGCTAACCATGAGTGATATATTTACTTTAGGTAAAATCATGGTAAATATAGGCAAAAACTGTGCAGGTGGCATACAGGTTCATGGTGGCATGTAGATCACAGTTTAGTTTTACACCACCTACATGAAAGGACACAAAATTTGGCATGTGTGCTGCTCCAGTAGTTCAGTATTGCTTTGGGCCAAGTTGTACAATCATGTATCACAAGAAACCTTTCCAAGTATTTAAGACTACATCTATCATAAAATATATCACCTGTAAATTGTGCTTGGTGCTCACAATGCCTACCTGTATAATGCTTGGAAGTGGCACATAAAGTATATGCTGGCCATATCTGTGCAGAAGCACAATTTCATGGCACAGGGCAAAAGAACCAGCTGCAAAGGCCTGCATTATGTATACAATTCATAATACCCTTTCTTGCTGTAGGAATCAGCTAGAAGTGTTGCTGCAATTTGCTTGAAAATAACATTATAATTAATTTGTGGACTATTTTTGGAATTTGGAATTTGGAATTTGGAAGTGGATTTGTAGAGCGCATAGCTACCCTTGGGCATCCCAGCGCTAAGAGGACCTAGTTTATTCCAAAAGGGGTCAGTGCTGGAAGAAGTTTAGGGAAAGAGCCAGGTTTTTAATTTTTTTTATATGTAGGGCAAATGTTACAATGAGGAAATATGTTTGCCGTTGCTTAACCACTACAGCCCTCTACCCTGGCTTTGCAATGTTACCTCCTCTGGTAGTTACTATAATTAGACGTCCCACACCCAAGAGTTTTCCTGGAAAACCGTGAATGACTGTCATCAATGTCTGCCTAGAGAACATAGGGGGCCTCTGAAGCTACTGCCCTTTTAGGAGAATTCTGTTAGCAGAACAAGTGCGAGATAATTCCAGAATCTCACACACCCAGGAAACCTAAGTTCACTACCTATCTGAGTAATGTGAAGGGAGGAGAGGGAAGTTGAAGGAACCTCTAACAATGTATCTCATGTTTAGGTCAAAACTTCTCCTCCAAGTATACTCTGCACCACTTTGCACAATGCTGCAACCTGCACCCACTTATCACTTTTCTCTCATGTAATTTACGGACTGCTAACTCATAAGTGCCTGCCTATTTTTGCAGTCTTCTACCTCTACTTGTATCTTGTACCTTGCTACCTACAATTAGTTTGTGTATTTAAACACTCATGTGACCAAGTGCCCGCATTGTAGTGCAACATTATACCTCTATATGTATTGTGTATATTTTCGTTTTTTGTAAACTTGCACATTTCTCACTTTTCTTCACTGTCAATGTACCGAGCGCTACCTCAAATTGTTCTGGCGAATAACTTGTATTGATATTGCTCGATATGCACCGTTTGACGCCATTTATATTTTTATATTTTTGTATATTTCGTTACATTGTGTAAGCTGTACCGACTGCTACCTCATATTTCTTCTTTCATTAGTGTACACTGTGTAAGCTACACCCATTCACACTGTTTATTTTTGGTTGGCACAGATTGCTACCTCCTTATCTTGAGTATTTTGACTATTTTGTTACTCACTAGTGGCATTCGTGTACCACGTAATTTACTGTCGGCATAGTGCTTTTCTCAGATTGCTACCCCTATATGTTGGCTATTTTTGTTACTCACTAAGGTCACTTGTGTACCATGTAACCTACTGTCTGCATTGTTCTTTGCGCACGTGTCACACTATCATCTACCCTCCCACACCTTTACCGCCACACTCACCTACACATATACCGCCATCCCAGCATGGAGCCCATCGGCAAGCACACATATAAAATCAACTACCCATCCGCACTCACCAAAAAAGCCGCTAAACGCTTTAAACACAACTTCCTGAGGTCTCACCCTGAAATCCCATTTGTCGACACCTACTTCTCACCAGTCAATGGATCCCTTAACATCGATATCATCTTCCACACCTCTCGCAGAGCTCAATGGAGAGAAACGTTCCTCACCCTACTCACTGTCACCACCACCAGGAAATCCGCTCACTGCTTAACTCTCTCCATCACACCTTCCCAACTCTTCCTAGGCAGAACCACCATTACTATCTACAATAACGGGATTGTCCTAATTCAATCCACAGACAGGAACCTGGAACTACTAGACAACCTGTTCCCCACTTTCAAAGAGAACCTCTCCAACCATCAGACCTCCACTCACATCCCCTCCAGTATTATCACCCCAGACCTCACAGCCCCCACCGACAACTCTTCTTACCTGGCTCAGCACCAGAACGACATGCACCTCACCTCCTCCCCCAACACACCAGTCACTCACCCACCTGCTGCAACCACCCCACACTCCGCAATCACAGACATAAATAACCTCCCATCACACACCAACCGACCCCACACTCCCACCCCGGTGACCCCCTCTCATAATACCCCCACCCATCCTCTCCCCCCTGACACCATAGACCCCGCCCACAACCCCTCTAACCTAGTTCAGCACCAGATCGACACACATAGCGACAAATCCCACACCCTGTCCCCCCCCTCTCTCAGCCCCCACTTCCACACGCTAACTAAGCATGCAGAGCACACCACATCTACTATCTTAACTCCCCAGTCCCACGACAGGACCACCTCCAACCTCAACTCCCCCCCCACTCTCAGCCCTCACTTCCCTTCAGGCTCCCCTTTCACCACCATCATACACTCCACTTCCACCCCGCCCTCTCCCCCTGCCATGAATCCCCGTCTCCACGCCTCCAACCTCCTCCATACTTCATCCACTCCCATCGCCCCTTACCCTCTCTCCCTAACACCAACCCGCACGACGACAACACGGAGCCCTGCATGAACACTAACCCTCCCTCCCACCCGCACGCTAAGTCCCAGGTCATCCACCCAACCATGACGTCCACCCCCAACACTAATACTCACCCCACGCTAGACAAGATTATGTCCTTCCTCCTACAACTCAAAGAAGAAATTCACACCATCAAGGAAGACATGCACACCATCAAAGAGCTGCTCACCACACCCCCTAGACTCGCCTCACTCACCACCACCCCCCCTCTCAACCTGCTACCCTCCCGTCCCGACGACGCTCCTAAGCCACGTCCCTCACACCGGACCGCGATCCATGCCCACAATCGCAACAAGCACAACCGCCGTACTCACTGGACCGCGATCCCCGCCCACAATCGCAACAACCGCCCCCTTCGTACATGCAACCCTCTCTCGGACCTCGACACCCTCTCCCTCCTCCGCTCCTACGACCAAGCTCCCCTAAACATCACAACCGCCTCGCAGCTCCCCATCCCCACAATACACTCAAATCCCCGTAGATCCTCCACTCTTAACAACAGAATATCCGTCCCAAATAACCTTAGAAAAGTCCCCCTCTCTCTAGTACCCTCTTCCTCTCCAGACACACCCCGTCTCAAATGCACTCTCCTAAACTGCAGATCGGCTTCTAAACACTCCTCCGCCATCGCTGATCTCATCCTAAGATTGGACCTTGACCTAATCATCCTGACTGAAACCTGGTTAACCGAATCCTCTACACCTATAATGGACATTCTGGTCCCCCCTAACTACCACATCATTAGGCTTGACAGGTCTGGCAAGATAGGTGGCGGAATCGCATGCATATACAGGAACTGCCTTTCTGTACTGACAGTTTCCGTGCCGTCCCTACCCTCCCCAACTTCCTACGAATACATCTGCCTCGATATCATCAGTGATGGCAAACCGATATGCTCTCTCCATGGCATTTACCACCCTCCCAGAGACCACCTCATCTTCGCCCAACAAATGATGGACCTGATTTCAACCAACGCAGGACGACAGCTCACCCAAATATACCTGGGTGACTTCAACCTCCATTGGAACGACCTTAACGATGCGGTGGTAAATAGTCTTAAAAGCTTCCTCAGCGCACTGGACCTCACACAATTATGCAACAGCCCGACCCACGAGAAAGGCTCTATCCTCGACCTTATCATCGCCAAAGAGGGCGCTACTCAACTTGAGACTATTCAACCCTGTGACTGGTCAGACCATCATATTGTTACATTTCACATCAATGAAAAAGTCAAACTCAACTCGGTTCAACCCACCAGACCTAAAGTCTGGAAAAGAGACCTGAAAAAACTCAACCCATTATCCTTACCCCCGAACAGTCGCGGCCTCCTACTCCCCCCTGCTGGCGTTACAGATGTCCAATCCCTGACTGACCACTATCTGAGCGCCGTGACCTCAATAATTAATGAGGCTGCTCCCATGCTGCTAAAAAGAGTCTCCGCTAAAATCTCCAACCCATGGTACGACGGGAGTCTCAATGAAGATAGACGAGCCATGAGATTGGCAGAGCGCACCTGGAGGTCAGCTCCCTCTGCACTACACCTGAAAACCCTGAAGAAAAAGAGAAACGCCTACTTCAGGAAAATAAAGCGCTCAAAAGCAAACTTCTTCAGCCTCCAGCTCGACCAAGCAAAAAATCGCCCTAGAAAACTCTTTGAGTTAATCAGAACACAAGCCAAGGAACAGCCCCAACCTCTCAGTACCTTGCACGAAGCACCCTCCTGTGAAGACTTCGCCACCTTCTTTACCCAAAAAACTGACAACATAAAGAATGATCTCCGCGCTGATGCAATACTCCACAACACACTCAACTGCATAACACCCACCGAACCTAAAAACAATGCAACATGGTCAACCTTTGAAACCTACTCCGAAGAAGAAATAGGCAAACTGCTCAACACCTTGAAACCTTCCAATCACCTCACGGATCCCCTCCCTGCTAACGCTGTCAAAGATTTCATGCCACTGCTCCTTCCTCTCTGGACTAAAATCATCAACAGCTCGCTCCAAGAAGGAACCATCCCTGACTCCCTCAAAGTTGGACAAGTCACACCTTTGCTAAAGAAACCTACTGCCGACCCATCCGACCTAAACAACTACCGTCCCATTACCAATATTCCCACTCTCGCCAAATTATTGGAAAAATGCGTTCAACTACAACTGACTAAACATATCGAACTGTTTGATCTCCTCAACCCGCATCAATCAGGCTTCCGAGCAGGACACAGCACTGAAACTGCTATGACTCACATAATTGACGACGCCCTTCAAATCCTAGATCAAGGTGATACCTGCCTCCTCATCCTGCTTGATCTCTCTTCGGCATTCGACACCGTCAAACATGAGAAGTTACTCGATCTTCTGAGCACAAGAATGGGTCTTTCTGGGACTGTTCTCAAGTGGTTCACCTCCTTTTTACACAACAGGTCGCAGAAATTCAAGAGTAACAACCTGATGTCCTCTCCAATACCTGTGTCGTTAGGCGTCCCCCAAGGATCTTCCCTATCACCAACCCTGTTCAACCTAGTTATGGAACCTCTCACCACCTTGCTTCAAGCATCCAATGTACTTTTTCACATGTACGCAGATGACACCCAACTATATCTCAAATTACAATCCCCCAACGACATTTTACTACTGAACTCTACGATTAGAAGCACACAATCCTGGCTTGCTGATAATCACCTCAAACTCAATGCTCTGAAAACAGAATTCCTGCTGATCACACCTCCCGCGAAGATCCCCATCACGCAAACCTGGCTTAAACAGTTAACGGCACTCAATGTCCAACCCATCATAGTGGACTCAGCGAAATCTTTAGGCATAACCCTCGACTCCAAACTTAACATGCAGCATCATATCAGCAAGGCTACTAAGGGAGCGAACTTCCAAATCAATACACTGAGGAAACTTAAACCCTTCCTACCAGCCAAAGACTTCCAAACTGCAGTACAAGCTCTAGTAATCCCACGAATTGAATACGGCAGCACCGCCCTCTGCGGTCTCCCGTTAACCAGCACTGCACCACTAAGAGCCTCTCTAAACGCTGCAGCCAGACTCAACACTGGATCAAAAAAACACTCGCACATCACCCCTGATTTGAAAACACTGGACTGGCTGCCTTTTGAAGCTAGAATACATTTGAAAATCGCCTGCATGACACACAAGGCTCTACATCTGAGCTCTCCCGGATATCTCACTCAGAAGCTGTCAATCTCTGGCGGCTCTAGAATCACTAGAGGCACAGACAATCTTCTGCTAAAACCTCGAAGATTCCGGAAGGCAAAAACATATAAACGCTCTTTCTCAGGAATGGCACCCAGGATCTGGAACTCACTCCCTCCTGAAACCAGACTCATCTCCTCCTTCACACTTTTTAAGAAGGAAGTAAAAGCTATTTTTATGGCCAAATACACTTGACCTATTAGCGTGGATTTGGAAAGACCCTACTCCGGCCTGTATTACTCTGTTCGAACTCTAGGACTATGTATTTCACCTGAATTATTGTCGCTACTAACTATCTACGCACACATTTAACTCGCTGTTCGAACTCTATGACTATGTATCCCACCTGGATTATTGATGCTACTGACTATCTATGCACACATTTAACTGTTATATTTGTATTATTGATGTGCTGTACTACTTATGTGTAACCCCACTCTCTTGCTGGCATTCCCAGCCGTGTAAAGCGCTCTGATATCTGCAAAGATCCTGTTCGCGCTATATAAAACTTTCAAAATAAAATAAAATAAAGCAAAGACATGATGTGAGTCTGCCTTTAAAGCTGACCTTCCATTAGTGACACTGTCACTTTTACGCTGTGGTAATAAGCAAACAGGACCAGTTTTGAGGTACCTGCCATTGGGGGTTGTGAGAAATTGGGTTTTCTGTTGACTGGGGTGTGGGCCCTGGTCAAACAGCAACCACAATCCTTGTCAGGGTGAGGCACCAGCAAATCTCAAATTAACCTTGCTACAGAGCAGTCAGGCTTAACTTAAAGGCAATGTGTAAAATATGTGTGCATTATTTCAAACAGTAAAACTGTGAAAACACCACACAAAATGATCCCACACCAATTTAGAAAAACAGAGCAGAATTTGATAGATTAAACAAGATCAAAACAACAAAAATCAATCAGTAGAACTGGGGATATGAATCTTTAAAGAATAAAGTGACTGTAGTGACAAAAAACACAAAGTGCTAACTTGGGGTATCTGGACTGGGTCAAAGTCAGAAGCTCAGACTGACTGCGATGGAGCACAAGTTGAATACAGTCCCAGGTTAGTCTTGCTGAAGGTTTACCTTCTCAAGTTCGTGCGAAGAGTTCCTTCCGTTCATGTGCAGAGGGCCTCAAGCAGCAGGGAGAGCATCGCAGGATACTGTTGGCAAAGCACATGGAACCGGCTGGCATCGAAGCCGGACATTGCAGGGTCTTCGCGGTGGCGGTTTCTGCAATCAGTCTTTGCTTCAATGCAATGAATCATGCTGATGAAGCTTTGCCATGTTTTGCAGTGTGAGCAATGAGGTTTCGGTGCGAATGTGCCTGTGAGCCATACTTAGGGTCCAACACCTGAGAGACACCAGTTGGGGGTTAGGAATTCACTGCAGCTGGGTCCAGGGGCTGGTTAAGGATGTTGAGGAGCGTTTTATGTCCTTAAGGCTCAGATTAGGAGGCTAGAATACTAACCCTTGGAGTCACTTTGGGGTCCTGGGTTTAAGATGAAGTTGCTGGTCCAGTTCTCCTTCCCCAGGGAACAGGGCAACAGGCAGCAGGCCAGCAGAGCAGGCCAGCAATTCATTTTGAGCAGCAATCCATCAGAGTGGCCATCATTGTAGCAGCACAGCAATCCTTCTTCCTGGCAGAGTATCCATAAGTCCAGGAGTGTACTTAAGTCCAGTATTTATACCCAGATGTGCATTTGAAGGGTGGGAAAAAGCTTCTAGAAGTTTCCCCCTAACTCCCCAAGGCTTCCTGCCATCTCTGTCATGGCTCCAGACTAACTACAGGGGGATTGCCGCTCTTTGTGTGGAGGCAGGACACAGCCTACTCAAATGTAAGGGGCTGTTCTCAGCTCCGTCATCCCATCCTGCTAGTGATGGCCCATCCAGTCGCACCTAACTTCCCTATTGTGTTCACAACAGGACACACACTTCTTTTTAAATGCAATGCCCTCCGCCCGCTAGGCTGTCCAGGGCTTACCATAGGGGTGACATATATGTATTAAAAAGGAAGGTTTGGGTCTGACAGGTTTATTTTATGCATAAACTATTAAATCAAGCACTCGAATTTTGGGTTTTCAATAAATTTATACAGTTTTTTTGTGTGAGGTTTATTTTGCCAGACCAAAATGGCTGTTTAAATCTGCACACACAAAGGGCGCAATGGCAGGCCTGAAATATGTTTTAAGGGCTACTTTAGTAGGTGGGGCAATCAGTGCTGCAGACCTATAGTAGAATTTAATGTACATGCCATGGGCATATGTAGTGCTACTTTCCTAGGGATTTATAAGTAAATTAAATATTACAATGGGGTATAAGCAGTGTTACCATGCTTAGAGAAGAAAGCAGAAGCACTTTAGCACTGGTTAGCAGTGATAAAGTGGTGCACAGAGTCCCAAGGCCAACAAAAACGAATTGAGGCGGACACATTGGACAAATGAATCAGCAGGCCTGGATGCAAATTACTTTTAATATAGGCCTGAAGAAGGGGTAAAGAGTACTACTTAAACATTGAATATGTGCCTTGGTTCCCACAGAAAATCTCTTGAAAGTTTGGGAACAATAGAAGCACTCATAAAGAACTTATTCAACTTTTAGAAAAGTTGGGCTTAGTACTTCTTGGACCTCCAGTGTTGGGACTTGAAACATTTTGCCCAGAGCTATGTGCCAAGTCTTCCCCACAAAGGTTCAACCTTGTTGGGCAAGATTTCTTGGTTTGTCTGACTCGCCACTTATCGTAGCAAAAAGAAACGTTCCAGTTGGACCATGGTACCCAAACATCTGGAGCCCTGCCATGCCATGCCTCTCGGCCGTGCCTTGCTGAAACATTTTGGCACCTGTAAAGTGACTAAGTCTGTCCACATAGCACAAGAGAGGAAACAGACAGCAAAGTAAACCCCAGCAGCGAGATGACTTGGGTTGCTGCAGTTTTTTGTTTGTCCTTGCCATTGCTTTTGGCAACAACATTTAAAGCTTCTGTGAGACCCCAGATTTGATTTCCCAACCTTCTGGGGTCCTTAGAAGCCACAAAATGTTTCCTTGCCTTCTGTGAACAATCTGCTTAACTCTACCCGACTCACCTTCCTTAAATGTCTGCTTGATTAGCTGCTTAGGACCCAGTCACCAATGCCTCATAGTCTGACATTGACTTTAGTCTTCCCCATTGCTTTCTCTGGATTATTAGTTTTTTCCCTCCATAATTCTTAGCTACTGATCCTATGTATCAATTTTTACTAAGTTGTTTTTGGAATTGTCTGTTAATTTTCTTTAATTTGATGTTGTGATGTGGCTAGTAACTTATTGCACATACAATTTCTCCAAGGGAAGCCTGTCTCATTGAGTCATAGGTACCATAGGGAGGCTTAGGATTCTTCACTGAACCCTGCTTTTTACTTATTGGGCACTGTATTATATCACTTTGTGTAAGCTCAACCGATGCACTCTTCTCTAGTCAATATCCCAATTTATTTTACAGTTTTATTCCCTTCGATTCTTAATACTGGATAATACATATACATACATTTAAGTAGAAATGTTATGTGGTGGTTACCAGAATTACTGGAAAAAGTAGCAGAATCTACAATCCTCCAAGTTGAGCTGTTTTTCGTTCTGTTTTTGAATGATCCTATGATAATGTCCTTTCTTGATAAATGTACACATAACATTCAGTAGAATCAGTCCAGCTTCCATGATTTCAAACAAAAAATCTTTTGAACTGAATTCTTGGAAGAGAGTCAGAATGTAGAAGATACACTTATAATTGAGAGGCTTTCTTAGGAAATGGAGGACGATTTAAGGAGAAGTAATTCAGTTGTCTGAGCTTTATAAACGTATACGTTTGCTATTCCTAATTATGATGAAAATACGTTGTGAATACAGAGAACTAAAATCAGTTTGTTCCTAATTCTGAGGGACGCATAGTTAAATGAAACCGTTTCTGCATTTGCTTCAGTCACTAATTATTGGTAGGTAAATTAGGTGTGACTAACTTTTGAGAATGTTGGTAACTACAGAAAGAGCTATGAATGACAATGTGGGTATCAACCACCTTCCCAATGGTGACCCTCAACCAATACCCATGTCCTTTACCCCAAAGTCTACTGTTGCAACTTCAAAATATCTGCTATGCTTCCCGATTCTCTCCAAATTATGTGCACTGTGCAGTTGGAAAGGCCTCCAATTTATCATTCTTTGAACCAGAAGTTGGAACTTTCGACAGCAGGGCCAACCTATTGTTCACCTGTTTTTGACCAGTGGTTCCTACGTTCATAACTATACATGACAAGAATAAACAAAGTTCGATTTTTGCTGGTATCTTCTATTATCCTCACTCAGTTCGAGGACAAAAATGCATGGAAAGTTAAACTTGTTTTTTTCTTTAATTTAGAGTTTGACAAAGAAGATGGACAATATAAAAACGAACGTATCTGCAAGCAAGCAAAAGGAGGCCAGTGATAAGGATGTCATTGTTCAACAGTCAGTGACCGATTTACAGACTCAACTCCATGAATTTGTAAGAGGTGTGGAAGAATATAAGAAGAATTTGGATATGACAGAGAATCTACAGCGGCTAACAGAAGAGGTACATATGAACATTTATATTTTATACACTTTCTAGATAAAGTAGTCTGGGGCTTTGGGTGTTTTCCTTGTGAAGGCTGTTTGGGATACTGGTTTGTCATATGTTCAGAACATGTTAGTAAGCAGAAACACACACTTCTTTGTGGTATCTAACACTGAATAATTCCTGGAGCTCAATGGAAATTGTGTCTGCCCTTTCCAACCCGCACTCTCTGTGCTGGCTGTAGTAAATAACCTAGGGGCATATTACCAAGGGCATTATCGCCGCATTAGCAGGACTTTTTCCCGCTAATGCGGCGATAATTTTATCGCCCTATTACCAAGCTGTCGCTAACACCAGTTAGCGACAGCTTGTAGGCGATAGCGGGCATTTAGGGGCCCACTTTGCATGTCAGCGATAATTATCGCTAATGACATGCAAAGTGGGCGTGCCAAGATGTTAGCGACTGAAAACAGTCGCTAACATCTCTAACTCCTATTAGCAACTTTTGGAAATATTCACGCTAAGCGCGAATATCTCCAAAACCTAACGCCTGCTAAAAGCAGTTCTTAGCCATGTTATCCAATGGAAGGTGGATAACATGGCTAAGAGCATTGTCACGATAATGCATGAATATCGCTGATTTTTCAGCGATATTCATGCATTTCGCAGGATTTTTACCGCTTTTGAGATAAACCTTGATAATATCAAGGTATCTCAGCGGTAAAAATCCTCGGTGTGCGGCGATATTTTTTTCCCGCTAACCAAGCAATAGCGATAATTATCGCTATTGCTTGGTAATATGCCCCCTAGTGAGGTAGCTGTGTTGCCTGTGGTCTGTGGGAAGAGGCATGGATTTGGGCATAGATCTAGTAGGCAGCAGCCAGGAGATGCTCAAGCTTTTCCGGTAGGGGCATGTAGGCACTTCTGCAGTCCTTACCGGTATATGTGGAACTGATGCAACTCAAGGGCTAGTGCCATCCACCTGCACTGGGGGCATCAGGCATAATGTTGCATTAGCAGCAATTGTTAGTAGCTGAGGAGACGACCCGGGCAGAGCAGTGATGTGTACTCTGCTTTCTGGTGCTGAAGATTAACATTTTTAGGTATTGTGCTGTCTCCACGAGACATGCTGTATTTAGGATATGGGCTTTAAAAACTCCTCCCATTTTCAAGCACTGTCCCGGTTACATGTGTTGTTACTTAGAGCTTGTGAGCACTATTTCTTTCTTTAAGCTGAAGCACTGGAGACCATTGTTCATGGTTTACAGAGCTATGTTGTTCCCTATTACAACAAAAAATCAGCATTAGGGGCCCATACATCAGTCAGGGCAGGAGTGCTTGTCCATCTCTTTGTGAGGGACTTTTTCTTCCCAACAAGAAGAAATTAGTTTAATGACTATGATCTGTAACCAATCAGAACATTGCAACCGAACCCCTTTTCCTCAGCACAGTTGTAGTATTTTGAAGAAATAACAAGTGGCTAGTTTTCACTGTACAATGACTGATATGATCTGCAGGAATGATCTGTTTGGGACATACGTTCCAAAACACCTTTATAAAAGAAAAAAAAAACATCTGCTAGACGACCAGCAATGTCATGCACACTTACGTTTGAGCAGGTGCGGCCATTATAGGTAAGAGCTGTGGGGCAGGGTGGGGGGATTCAACAGACAATGAAGAGAGAAAATTTTAATAAATAATTAATTTTCCCTCTGCATCGTCTGTCAAATCCACCCCACCCTGCTCTTACCTGCACGGGCCGCTCCTGCATTTGTGACAGAAAGCCCACACAGTGGGCTAATAACATACTCCACCTATAAGAACATTTTGTTGTAAAATAGGTAACAATGGCCTATGACACTAGCAATTCCACATACATGCCGATGGCACACATGATTTGAAAAGGAACATTGTGCCTCACACTACCCATCCCATGTGACCAGAGGGACCTTTCACATATCCAGTGGTCATGATGAACATAAGTTCTGCCAGGAGAATCCAGGAGTTTAATCCTATTCAGACGCCTGGGACAAAATCAGCAACCACAGAGAGGTCACTGACTCACAGTGAATCACGAACATATAAAACCTGGTAAATAACGTTCAAGCCATGTCAGCAAATAATCTTATTGTATACTCACGATTCAACAGAACAATGATTGAAAATGAAGGCCCATATTGATAATTGTGTTGTGTCATCCTTGTGTCGAATCAATCAAGCCACGCAAGGCCACCTTGCTTAGCCCTGAATTGCTTGATAAAGCTGAAGTAATGCAAGGCAGCGCAAATCACTGCCTTGTTTTACTCTGCCCCAGGGAAGCATTCCATAGGTGAACAGTTGGTGTTCCCAAACATCCACCCATGGATTTTGGCGCATTCCCAGATTTACTACTAGTGGTAGACCTGGGAATGCCTCAAAAGACCACACCTTCCGGGGGGGGCGTAACGAGGAGAAATTCCTCCTCTGTTTTTACTTTTTATAGCTGTGCTGCCTTTTGCAGCATACCTAGAAAGAGGGACATGCCTCTCCGAGGTGTCCCTTTCTGCACAAAAACAATCCTACATTCAAAGCAAGCACCCCATTTGACCATGGTGCAAGGGTGACTGCGTTGGTGGTAGACAGACGAATGTGCACTACTGCATGGAAAGGACAGTAATATGCCATATGATATTAGATACAGCACATTCCTGCCCTTTACCTTTCATTCAGTGCAACAAGGTTGACATGCTGCACTGTGCTGCCTGAAAGTATGATAAATATGCCCCCAAACATCAAGTAGAACAGATCCACTGAGGAACCAAAGGTAAGCATAAGACAAACCATCTCAAAGTATGTTTCCAAGTAAGCACAAGCCATCTGCCAAATCCTCCTCCTGTATGATAGCCTAGCATGAGTTTGGTTAGATTACCACTATTAAACATTTTAGTAAAGTAGCAACACGATTCAGCCATTCTGCATAAGTATATTTTTGTGAGGATGGACCTCGCTTTTGCCTTCTGGTAGTGTAAATCGATGCATAAATCACCAACATAAAATAGCATTTGATTCAGGAGAAAGTTTCAAGGAAACGTCTTCATTCACATATACCATAACGCTGATTTATAATATGGATGTCGAATATTTCTTCTTTCTGCGGGCAAGGGTTTGCAAAGTTCATAATTTTCATCCATCCTTGATTTGCAAAGTTTTTATTTGGTTATCCTCAACTAAGATCCGTTGTTTACGCCATGCAAGACACTTTTCACTACTCCGTGAAATATTTTTATTCTAATTAAACCAAGTTAGGGTGAAAAGTATTTTTATCTGCATGTTTACCTTTCACACACCTTTCCTATGAGCACTAACAGTGTACAGCAGGATGCGTTTTTCTACGAAGTCTATCATGTTAGGCAAAGTCATTTTATTATTGTTTTTTTTAGTTTAAACAAAGAAGTTTATTTCAGAAAAGATGCAACAAAGTACAAACAATCAAATAAAGTATCCAAAAGTCAATTAACAATAAATGAACTAATGTCATAGTTATAGAAAGAGAAAATAAGAAAAAGCAACGTAGTTGGATATATAATAAGGGGTTTACAATAATTGTGAAAAAGGAAGGCGGAAGAAAAAGGGAGATAATACTTTTATAATATGACTAAATATACAATATGAGGGCTTAATGCAACATAAAGGATATCATTACTTAATGAATAACAGCTGTAAAATAGATGTAAATATAACAGAAAAAATAAAGGAGTTAAATAAATAAGTACACAAGTAGATGAATAAATAATATATCAATAAAAACCAATTGTGGTGTTTTGGGGACTTCTTCCAAAGAAGGATAATGTTGGGTAAACTTTTGTGCAGAGGCATCCAGGAAAATAGTCACAGGGGACCATATGTGTTCTCTTTTCAAGAGCAAAGACATGGGAGAGACATAAGCACGATCTAGTCGATGGTTGTAACAAACGCTATACCACCAAGCTTGAAAAGAAAGTTGTTCGGATTGTTTTCAATTTTTTGTCATCTGTTGAAAAGCAATTGTAATTAATAAATCCACAACATCAGTAATAGAAGAGAGAGTTTGCCAGTGATCAGATAGTATACCCAGAAAAATAACAATAGTGGAAAAAGAAAAATTAGCATGAAAGATGGCATTAATTTGGGGCCATACTTTCAACCAAAATTGATGTGTGGGGGGACAAGTAAAAAGCATGTGGTGTAAATCAGCGTGTGAAGTGTTACATGACCAACAATATGAGGAAAGTGTGGGATTGAATTTGTATAGGGGCATTGGAGTAAACATAAGTCTGTTGTATATAAAGAAAAGTGTTTGTGTTATGCTAGTTGTGAACTTTTATGGAGTTTTAGCCGTAACTTACCCCAAAAGTAGTGGACCATGAAACGTGGAATTCATGTTCCCATTGAAGTTCTATATTAGTTTTAGCTCTATGTTCAGGAGGTGTAGTAAGGAATGTGTAAATACATGAAGCACTAGACTGGGCACTTAGAATGGGGAGAATATTACTATGAGGCATTGAGGAAGATGGTGTAGAAGATATATAAGATATGGAGGAGGCTATATTTTGGATCAGGGACTTATATTTGGTAGAGAATGATTTTGGTAATTTACAGAGTGATTGTGCATCAGGCAAAGAAAGAAAAGAATCATTTGAGTATAGTTGATGGATCCAGAGTAGACCCCTATCTCGCCGGGCCTTGCAGAAGATGGGTTTGTTTTTCATTTTAAGAAGGTGGTTGTGCCAAAATGGAGGAATTAAGAAATCAGGAATGAATTAAATAGCTTAGGAAGTGTTATGAATAGGTGAGGACAATAAGTGTCTTGTGAGTGAAGGTAAGTTATTCTTTGAAGGAGAAGGGCGATAAGAAAGAATGCTCAAGATCTTTCCACAACGGAAAGAGGTTGGAGTCAGTTTGGATTAAGGCTTTAGAACGTTGTTAATTTAGGGCGTTTAAGCATAAGTAGAGATATACGTGATTTCTTTTTATTCTGTAAAAAAACTGATAGAATAGAGTTAATTTTTTGGAAAAAATATGCAGGAAAGTTGAGAGCGGTAGTTGAGATCATATACAAATTACAGGAGCAAGCATAATTTTAATTGTGTCAAGTCTGCCCCACCAAGATAAATATAGAGGGTGCCATTTAGAAATAAAAGTAGATAATGTAGAAAGAATATGAGTCATATTTAGAGATATTTTGTTGAATAGAGGGGGCAAACCAGAGACCTGAATATTTTTTTTTTTGCGAATTCCGTGAAAAATGAGCAGAAGCAAAGTCTTGTTTAAAGCATAAAATAGTAAGAGGTAAAACTTCACATTTATCATGATTCAATTTATAACCACAAATTAAAGAGAAGGTATTAACCTCAGCATTGAAAGCTGGAACAGATTTTTCTGGTTTAGATAAGTACAAAAGAATATCATCTGTATAGACACTCCTTTTAATATGAAGATTACCATGCTGAAAGACATATATGTTAGGATTTTGTTTGATTTTTGCAATAAAAGGTTCTAATGTAAGAATAAAAAGAAGGGGGGATAAAGGACATCCTTGGCGAACACCTCTTTGCAATGCGAATGGTTTAGAAATGGAACCATTGGTAAAGATAGAAGCTTTGGGAGAAGTATATAATGAAGAAATATAAGAAATAAATTTGCGTCCAAAGCAAAACCATGATAGTGTATGAAAAATAAACAACCAATCTATACGGTCAAAAGCTTTTTCCGCATCTAAAGAGATGGCTGCAATAAGAATGGGAATATTTATTAGATTTGCGTAGAATATTAAAGAAAATCCTGGTATTGTCAATAATATTCTGTCCTTTACTGAAGCCAGGTTGTTCTTTGCAAATAATGGATTGTTAAAAAAGGTTCCAGGTGAAAAGCAAGCATTTTGGCATATAGTTTGTAGTCGGAATTAACTAGTGATATTGGTCTATAGTTTTTGCACAAATGGGGGTCTCGTCCTTCTTTAGAGATAAGGCAAATAAGAGCATCTTCAGAAGTACCACTGGAAGACTTGGAGGAAATAAACTGCGAGAAGAAAGAAAGAAGGTAAAGAAGGGATTTAGCAAAGTAGAAAAAAACTCTACAGGGAATCCATCAGGACCAGGGGCCTTCCCTGTTTTGAGAATTTATCTGCAGGGAATTGTTTTTGTATTGAGGCAAGATAATTTTGTATGTTCAAAGACTCTGGTATAAGTTCAGGAGTATAGAGAGAAGAATAATATTTTTTTAATTCCTCTAAAATCTACAACTTTTTTGTTGCTAGAGAGGAAGAAGAGTTTAAAATATAATCAATATTGGCACGATCTGTTTTGTTTGTTAGATATGAGGCAAGAAGTTTGCCTGCTTTGTTTTGGCTGCCATAGTAACTAGCACTACCCAGAAGAAGATAAGCAGAAGCATTATCTGTGGATAACTTATTATATGTAAACGTTTCTTTACATAGATTATCAAGATCAGCTTTAGAATTAGATTTTGTATAAAGTGACTCTAGCAACTTAATAGTTTTAAGAATCTCATTTGCTTTTTAGGAATTATGACGTTTCTTTTTGGCAAGGTAAGAAATATTAAAGTCTCTGGCTGTAGCTTTAAAAGAATCCCAAACAGTAGAGAAAGTTCAAACAGAAGATATGTTGTGTTTAAAGGAATCAGTAATAAAGTACTCAAAAGATAAAGTGAAAGATTGATTGGCTAACAAAGATGAATTGAAATGCCATCTTCTACCAGTGACATTAATTGGAAGCAGTTCTAGGTTTAGTAATACAGGGCATGGTCAGAAATCAATATAGAATAAATATCTGCCTGTAATAAGGATTGTGTTAATGCTTTGGATACAAATAAATAGTATACGTGATTGTGAAAGATGAGTGGGCAAGAAAAAAGTGTACTCATGGAGTTGTGGATGACAGAATCTCCAAGAGTCAACAAGAGATCTGTGGGAAATGAGAGTGGTAAAGTGTCGATGCATTGGAGAGGGAACAAAAGGAGCCTCAGAAACATGATCAATATATGGGTCAACAATAAGGTTACAATTCCCACCAAAAATAACATGTGGAGTAGAAGAAGACATCAAGAGAGTAGAAATATGTAGCCAAAAGTTACCATCAAGTTTAGTAGGAGCATACACATTAAACAAAGTGATAGGAATATAATTGACTTTAAGGTGAACAATTCACCAACGACCATCATCATCTGAGTCTTGGGAAAGAAGGGAGACTTTAAGTCTCTTGTGAGAAAGAATCTTGGTCCCATTCCGTTTGCTAGTACCCATTGTCGCTTGAGTTTAAGGACTTCTGACAAAATTAGGGATTCTTGTAAAAACACAATATCTGATTTAAGAGCAGATAAATGAGTAAGTACCCTTTGCCTTTCAATAGGAGTAACCAAACCTTTAACATTCCATGAAACAACACGTAATGTCATTAATCAACTATACAGAATAAGAATTTGCAAATTATTACCGCATAACATGGATGTAATAAATAGGTTGCAACATTTAAAGAAGCGAAGAAGAAGCACTCTAAGAGAAAGGAGCTAGAATATGAAGTTAAAGATTTTGGCATATAAAAAAGAAAGAAGAGAGAGAAAGGAAAGAGAGAAACTGAGGAAAAAGAGAGGGAAAAAGATAGACAGAATACCAAAACTCAAACATGTGTGGAGGGTGTTGAGGCCACAAAGAGAAGACAAACAACCAGTGATGAGACTCCGGGAGAGACCACGAGGAGGCATCAGTTCAAATGGACTACACAAGAGTGGATGGGTCAGGGAGACGAAACCTAGTGGAAAGAAACATAAGGAAAATTAGACACTCAAAAGATGAAATAGAGGCAAATTTGCTAACTTACAATCAACAATTAGTATGGAGAGAAAATGATTAAGTGGAAGATGATCTTGTAAATTCCATGGAGTCCTCTCTACAGCTATCAAGAAATTGTTGGAGCAAGGCCGGATCATCGTAGGTAGTTGCTTTGTTCTTATAAGTCACTTTAAAGAAGCACGGACGAAGCAGACCAAATTTGGCATTCAAATTTACTAGTTCTGGGCGCATAGATAAGAAACTTTTCTGCTTATCTGCTGTGGTCATCGCATAGTTTTGTGAAAAGAATAACTTGGATCCTTGCCAAAATATACGTTGTTTAACTTTTGCTGTGTGTAAGACTTTTAACAAATCTGTGTATTCCAAAACACAGAGAATGACACTTCTCGAATTACGTTGGACAGATGGGTTGTGAGGAGTACGGCAAAGTCTATGTGCTCGCTGTATGTTTAAAGTTGGACTTTCGGGAAATTCAAGAATCTGTGCTATAAAATATTGAAAAAAAGAAATGGGATTGGATCCTTCCAATCCTTCATCCAGATTATAGATGCACAGGTTGTTGCGTCTGCTTTGGTTTTCAAGATTTTCCACTTGCTTTTGTAGCTGTAGGATTTCTGCTTTCATGGAAAGAATTTGTTGAGAGGAGATTTGGAAAGATTCCATCTGACGTTCCTTTGAGTTGATCTTATTATCAAGAGTAGACCACTTAGCTTCTAGGCCCTGTAGGCGTATGTTTGTCTCTTCCATATATGGTTTAAGTGCTCGGATCTCCTCCAGGAGAAGTTCTAAAGATGTTGGTGGTGGAGATATAGTCTGTGAAGGAGGGTCTTTTTCAATCCTTTTGGTAGATGATAAAATCGAAGACGAAGTAGGTACTTTAGGAGAATTTTTCCTATTCGGAATGGAGGAATGTGGAAGAGGAGAAGCAAATGTAGGCAGAGTGGACATTGTCTCTGTGAAGTGGGAAGATGTAGCTTGGTCTAATTCCTACTTGTCACCCTGTAGTACAGAGAAAGGATTTGAAGTAAGAACTGCAGTGGATTTAGTACGTTGAGATGGAGTGGTTGTTGAAGTAGCACCTCTACCTGACTTAATCCTCCCCATAGACATGAATATCACAGTAGTAAAAGGGTGAGTACTGCAAGGTGAAATAGGCAAGAGGTCAATGAAACAGTAGCACTTAAATAGCCAAAAATGAAGGATAAATATATTGATAAGTTCCTGAAGGGCTTTTCACTTTGATATAAGTACACCATTAGCAACGTTGTGAGAGAGTAGCACAACTTGGCCGCCTTGAGACAGAAGAGAAATATTAATAATAGGCATTGAATGATATAATTGGAGCATCTATCGAAGGTAACATTGATACAGAAGTGGCAAAAATATCAATAATTATGGAAAAAGCAGTGTTTGCATAGGCTTACATAAAGGGATGTTCTTTAAGTGAATAAATCTGAATTTATCCTTGCACAGTAAAAAGGAATTTTAAGTAAGCGCAGTCTTGTGTGAGAAACATCTGTTTGAAGGGTTAGGAGTTGCCAGGAATCTTAGGTGGATGTAGAATCGCCATTGAACTAAACTGGAACACTCCCTGTGTCACAGCATGCCTTTGTGTGAAAGAAAAGCAGCATTGCCGATAATTATGTAAAAACAAAATGGCGGCTGCGAATCCAGTCACAGAGACGCGCCGCACATTTTGGTAAAAAAAGCAGAGTTATTGGGCTTACCGCAACTGCAGAGTTATATATCCGAGATTGCTGGATATTCACATACAAAGTCGTTTGTAAGTTGATGGTGAAAGAGGGCTGTCGCCGCCCGTCACTTCAAGAATCCTCGCAGCTCGTAATGGAGCGACATCAAGCAACCACCATCTTCACTGGTGCCAGACCACTCCCCCATTTTATTATTGTTAAATTAACTGGGTAACAATATTTTCAGGTATAGTCATTCTTTCATGCAGAAGTGGTAAAGTAAAAAATATTTGCAAACTTTGGAAAGTTATGAAAGGCTGCAATGAAAAAGAAATGATCTTGTCCACAATTTTGGCGCATCCTGTCCATAAAAGGATTTGTTTGCCCTTGAGGAAGCTCACACAATTTGTTGAAATCGGGAAGCCATGATTAGAACTCTTGCCCAGAAGTGCTGCTTTCTTATTTGCAAATGTGAAATGTAAAAGTTGCCATGGTGATAATAGAGCCCCACGCAACAGGAAACAATCAGAGGTGCATAAAAGATAATATCTGTAGACTTATCATGATTTGTTTTTAAACTACTGAAAAAAGGTACTGTAAAACCATACTCCGACTGGGGTTTACCCACATAAATCACTATTTTCCATAATGTATAGCGCTTTATCCGTATGTTCAACCATTTTTTTAATCACTTCTAGTTTTGGAGCCTAAGGATATTAGAGCTTATGGAGATAAACTGAATAGCGAGCGGAACGAGTGTCTAAAACCTATTTTGTGTATATTTATGACATGTTAAATTATTATAATGAATCATTTTTATTCACTATATGCAAATACTGTCCTAGTTTGATAGAATAGCAAATTTCAGATGTTGCTATTGTCCAACTTGGGAGTATTTGTTTGACCTTGTTTGGAAGCATGAATAGCTCAGGTGATCTGCCATGATTCAAACTGGTAACCAGCAGTTTGAACCCACATCTTTTAGCCCGGTGAGTCAACTACATTGCTGTTACCTGCATTGTTGAGCCGCTACCTATAATACTAATGACACAGGGGTATGAGTAGCGCTGAGTTATCTAAATATTTTGTACTAAAGCACAGAATTTGGGATTTCGTTGAAAATCATCTGGTTGACAGAGGGATAAACAGAGAGGGCAGCAGGTGATAAAGCAAGTCTCAGGACAGAATTGAAAAATGTCAGCTGGGGTGACCATATCTTGCCTCAGAATGGAGGCACCTTGTGAGCCATGGGCCAACAGAGAAGAAAGGTGAGAAGCAGACAGCAATACATACCTGACAGCAGTCTACGTGTTGCTATAGGCGATGGTTTAGTGACGCTCAGGGCTTGTATACTGTCCAGACTCCACCTTCATACCAAGCCATAAGCACTGCACGTGTGTACCCAGACATTGCAAGGAGTAACACTCACTTGAAATCCAGGGTTTCAACCCTTTGGGTGAAAACATAGAGGCAGTTCATCTTAAATATGTGTACACAGAAAGTCTGAAAATCTGAGTTTCTCACACTGCTCAGCAATGGACCATGATACTGGACAAGAGTGAGAAGATTGAAAATTTGTATGCAGGAAATGGACATTAAAGGTCCGCCAGCTAAAACAGATGCATATATGTACAGTTCGACATAGTCATATGCCAGTATGCACCCAGGAAAACATGCTAATTCCAAGCACCAAGCGTGCCATAATGTCAGCACACAACCCACGTGCTCACTCACAATAGTATTGGTGAGCACAACAGTGCCCGAGATAAAACCCACAACAGATGAAAAATAATATTCTCCGTAACCAGACCTTTAAAGAAAGGAACACAGGAAGGATCTAGAACCTTCCAAACATACAGAGAGGGGAAGAAGGGTTTGCAATTTGTCATTCATCTGAAGTAGTCAGAGGAAGTGGGGATGGAAGACAGAGCTAACTACACCTTGGTTAATGCCTCAGGAATTTGAAATATCAATGTGCTACAATATGGGCTGTTTCTCCAATAAGCTGTAAAAAGAACCATTTCAACAGGGAAGAAACAGCAACTGGAGTAGCATGCTAGAACAAATTAAGTGACATGGTATTTATCTAGAACCAGGTAACTCTAGTGTGAAATTGCTCACTTGTGAATGCAATTCTTATAGCAACTTAAACCACTCCTGCAATGCAACCTGCCCATCAAGACCAGGTGTCATTTGTTTCTGTACCACTGAAAGAACACTTACCATGGGGCAGCCAGTACATACCACTATTAAATCCCCAACTGATTTATCTTCCACGCCTGGCCAAATTCAACATCCAGTTTAGCAAAGAAATCAGAGAATTACTGTACTGTAGTCTCAATCCGAGACCTCAAATAAAAAATTTAAAAAAGGTGCATCACTGCAACAGAACACTCATTTCCATAAACAGTGAAGACCAATGGAGCTTCACAGGAAATGACAAAAAGAGTTAAAGTGAGATTAAAGGGGATTTATTACATATTGATTCAGCTCAGATCATTAGTTCACTAATTATTCAAATTATAGTATGATTATTAAAGATTTATGGGCCAGATGTATGACCGTTTTTTGCAGTTGTAAAGGGTTTAGGCCCGTTTACGACTGCAAAAAACGTGTGGGACATGTGCCAACCCTATTTTGAGAGTCGCAAACAATTTGGGGAAGGGGCCTTCTAAGGGCGCCCCTTCCTAATAGCGACTCCAAAACCAATGTATGAATGTTTTGCGACTGCAATTGCAGTCAAGAAACACTCGCAAATGGTAAGGTGTCCAAAAGGGAACGTTTCCCCTCTGTGAATGCATGAGCACATATTTTTTGAGGGCAGGCAGTGGTCCCAGGGACCACTGCCTGCCCTTAAAAAATAAAACGGAAAAGTTTCATTTTTAGTTTTTTTTGTCAAAGATCTATTTATTAGAAATGTTAGTGTACACATCCTAAAGGGCAAAAAATGTATTGTCACATGATCCCACACAGGGTACAAAAAAAAACTCAGCAGGAATTTTACAAATATACTAAGTACAGTAATATAAATAAATCAGCTCCTCTCACATTAAGTAGGCCAAATAGGGGCTACAGCTGCTTAACGTCGCAGAGCGTTTCCTTCTTATCTAACATAGTAAGACAGTAAAAGCATGTAACACTGCTGAGCAGTTAGACAGGACATTATGAGACTCAGCAAACTTCTGTGACATCTTCTTCACCAATAGGTGCCTCTGGGGTACTGCAGGAAGAATAGACATAAAATAGCAAAATTAGTCCCAACATGGAACATGTGTCTTTGTGACAAAGAAAGAAACAAAAAACCACCCTCCCGTTGGCCACCCCCCACACCCCTGTGGTGGCGGCAACCTACACATAACCAGGATATTGGGTGACACTGGCACAACGATCAGAATTGAAAGAGATGGAGGGCTCTGATGGTAGCGGGGCAAACTGCAGGTGGGAGGCCACGAGAGAGAATGGTAACCAGGGGTCCCCATTTGAATTCAAAATTCTTGTAATCTTCTCTAAAGATATCGACCATACCCTCCAAGCTGAGAGTGCTAAAGGGAAATAGCCTCCCTCCTTTTCAACGTGGCCGCCAGAGTTACTTTAGCCGCCCCAATGCGAAGCCACATGATCATCTTGTCAGCTCAGGTCTGGTGCTCAAGCGACGGATCACGAAGTCCCAAGAGGACCCCCGCCACGGTGGTGGGGATGGGATATCCCAGCATCTCTTTTATGTGGGCCAGAATTTCCTCCCAAAATGGGCGATCGTGCAATCACACCATATGTGGTGAAAGTCACCCAGGAGCCCACACCCTCTCCAGCACCTATCCGAAGAAGAGGGGAAGATCTGTCGCAGTTTGGAAGGATGTAAATACCAGTCCATCATGGTCTTGAAATGGGCTTCCCTGAGGTCCGTGGAGTGATTAAAATGAGCAGTGTCGGACCAGAGGTCCATATGTAACCAGTGTTTCTCAGATTCCTGCTGAGACCATTCAACCAAAACTCTCAACTGGGCCGCCTTATAGTATAGGTGGATGTCTGGTAGGCCAACTCCCCCGTCGGAGCGGGAGCGACGAAGCAGAGAGTAAGAAACCCCCCCCCCACCGTGCCAGATAAAGCGCAGGATCATGACTTTAAGTTTCCGAAAAAAATCACGCTCTATTTCAATATGCAGGGCTTGAAATAGATAAAGAAGCTTAGGCAGGAGAGTCATCTTCACGGCGTGTGTGCGACCCAACCAAGATAGGAAGAGTGGTTTCCACTTTGTAAGTTCTGCCTGGATGCGCGCGAGTATGGGAGGAAAGTTGACTGTGTAGAGCCCATGGATTCTTGGAGTAAGTTGGACCCCCAGATACTGAATGGCTGAGGAAGCCCAAGCCAACGGTGTGAGGGATCTGAATCTTTGGGCTGCCCCAGGCCAGAGGGTAAGATTAAGTATATATAATTTACCTAAATACATTTTAAAACCTTACACTAGTTCATAGCGTTCGAGCTTCGACTGTAGGCTCGGTAAGGAAGTTTCAGGTTCTGGTAAGGATAGAAGAACATCATCTGCAAATAGGAATATTTTATTGGATTCCCCGGTAAACGGTAATCCTTGGATGTCAGGGCTATTCCGGATCGCTAGAGCTAGGGGTTCAATACCGAGGGCAAAAAGCAAGGGGGAAAGGGGACACCCCTGCCGAGTGCCCCTCGAGGTGGGAAAGGTAGGTAAATGCACCCCATTGACCACGACCCTGGAGCTAGGGAGGCTGTAGTTTGCTCTTATGTTAAGAAATGTGGGCCCAAAGCCAAACACCGTAAGTGTACGAAATAGAAAGGCCCAGTCGACCCTGTCAAAGGCCTTCTCGGCGTCCAGACGCACTAGGACTGCTGGAATTTGGCACCTATTCGCCTTCTCTATGAGGTGTATGATTCTGCGAGTGTTATCGTGAGTTTGGCGACCCTTAATGAAGCCAGACTGGTTGGGGTGGATAAGGACGGGCATGAGGTCATTTAAGCTCTTGGCAATAATTGAGGAGTAAAGCTTAGCATCCAGGTTCAGAAGGGCTATTGGCCTATAGGAGGCACAGTGCTGGGGATCCTTCCCTGGTTTGGGAATCACTGAGATCATGGCTTCCGCCATAGCACCAGAGGTTGTTCCGTTTTCTGCCATCATATTAAATATATTTACAAGATAGGGAGAGAGGTCAGGAACATAGGTCTTGTAGAAAAGAGCTGTGAAGCCATTGGGCCCAGGGGCTTTGTTAGGCTTCACTGCTTTGATAGCTAGGGTAACATTCTCTATGGTAATAGGGGCAGTGAGAAGGTCATTCCACTCAACAGATACCTGGGGCAGAGGTAGTGACTGGAGGTAGTTCTGTTGGGCTTCTCCATCTAAGGATTCCCCGGCATGAAGGTCCCTATAAAAAGTCCCAAAGAGTGCAGCTTTATCCTCGTCCTTGTGTGTTACTTCCCCTTCAGAGTCCACAATACCGCCTATGTACTCCCTCTCTCGCTTGTCCTTCAGTTGTCAGGCTAAGTGTTTACCAATTTTGTTACTCTGAGTGTAAGACAGGTGTCGCAACGTAAGGAGGGTGAACTCTGCCCTGTTGGTGTAGATTGCTCTTAGTTTGCCTCTGACGGCTGTGAGTAAATCTCGCTCACGAGCGCATTGTTTGTTCAGGGCAGTATTGAGAGCGATGCATTCCCCCCGAAGAACAGCCTTCAAAATGTCCCAGGTAGTGTACTCAGAGGTGTCTTCCGGACGGTTAACCTTAAAGAAGCCAGTGATAGCAGTCTCATTTTAGTACAGGAATCTTTGTCACGAGTGAGGGAGGGTGGGAAGTACCATTTGGGCATAGCCTGGGCCTTACCCCGCCAGTCAATGCAAATAGAATACAAACTATGGTCGGAGACTGAAAGGGGGAAGATTTTAGCGTCCTGTAACTCGCCCTGCATTGACTGACTAATAAAAATGTAATCCAGCTGGGAGTATGTACGATGGACATATGAATAGAACGTGTAATCACGTGCCTGTGGATAAAGCGGGCGCCAGGTGTCTAAGAGGCCCAGGTCCCCTCTGCTTTGTTGTGTCTCTCCAGAAAAGGCGCCCGTATCTGCTCATTGTAAATGTGTACTGTCTAAGTCCTTCTGCCAGATTAAATTAAAGTCACCCATAAGAATCAGTGGACCTTCTGCAAAGTCCATCAATTTCCCCATAAGTGTGTGTAGGAAAGACATTTGTCCAGCATTGGGAGCATACAGAGCAGCAAAAGTGCAAATCTTCTCCCTCAAATGACCCTTAATCATGAGCCATCGACCGTCCTTATCAGTTTGGACCCCCAGGGTTTGAAATTGGATAGCAGTGCGCAACATTATAGCCACCCCCCCCGGTGTTTCGTAGGAGCTGAGGACCTATAGATTAGCAGGAATTGTTTATGCTTAAGCCACGAATCGTCGGCTCTAGCTAAATATGTCTCCTGTAAAGCTACAACATCTAAGTGGTGATCTACAATGTATTTCCACACTTTGAGACGTTTCTGCTGGGAGTTAAGGCCTTTGACATTCCATGTAGCAATCGTGATCGGCATCATATCACTGATGAGTAAACACCCCCCCTCCAAGCCTGATGTGACCCATTGTAGCCCTCCCCAAGCCACCCCATCATAATGACGTTTGGACCTAGTCCGATGACAGTGTCCTCCCCATCAGCACATATCCCGCATATGCAGTTGTTGTGAAGCCGCCACCACCACCCACCCTTAATCCACCCAAAAACCCCATATAAGACAAGAACAAAGAAATACAAATAACAAAAGCAAACACAATTCTCGGTCTCTTCATGGGGTCGGAAAGGCCCCTCTGAGACCATGAGGGACTTTGGGTCTGAGGACCCGGTCCACACCCGCTCCATCGGGCAGTCGAACTAGTAGCAGTGTATGGTGGTGGTTAAGACCACAATGAACGAAGGGGGTCCAAAGGCTAGGCCCGGACCACTTCCAAGGAAACAGCTGGAAATGGAGCACAACAGTGAACAGAATCATTATCTAAATTACAGATCATATTTCGTGACCCATGCAAGTAGGTTTTCAGGAGGCAGCCCTGCAAAGTCATAATCAAAAGAAAGCAGCCTCAGTCTTACATATAAGGTCCGTTGGGGATATGAGTCTTCTCCCCGCGACAAGGAGTTTTCACACTTGCAAAGGCAGGGGCCGCAGCGGTGCTCGGGGACCCGACTCACCCGGTAGATGCAGGCCCCCACCGCAGAACATCAGGCGGAACCAAATACCACGATCAACATCACGGGTCAGCATTGAGGTGGGAGAACCACCTGGACAGTTAGCTGGAAGCAATCATCGTCTCGCCCTCCGCAACCAAGCAGAGGATAAAGAAGCTCCCCCGATAGCTCCTCCATGTTTGCCTGGTACCGGAGCCTCTTCGGATGAGGAGATGCCTAGCAGATCCAGTCCCTCCTGAAGGCCGGTGACATGGCGCCGTTTATTCTGGAAATCAAAGCTCAGCTCAAAAGGATAGGTCCATCTGTACCTGATTTTTTCGTCTCTGAGTTTAGTGGTGAAGCGCCTGAGAGACTGCGTCCGGACCAGCATTGAGGGCGCAACATCCTGGTAGATACTACAGGAGTAATTTTGAAACGTGATGGAGTCCCTGGCCCGTGCTGCCTGTAAGACCGCTTCCTTGGTCTTGTAGGAATGGAATTTAGCCAGGACATCTCGCGCCCGTTTCTTCTCTCCCTGCTGCAATGACCCCACTCGGTGGACTCTGTCCAGTTTTATCTTGAGAGATTGTGGGGACAGAATCTCAGAGAAGAGACCTATCATGAAGGCCTCCAGATCTGGCCCTGCGGCGCCCTCCTCCAGATCCCGGATACGTAAATTCTCCCTCCGAGACCTATTGTCAAGATCCTCTGCCTTAAGTTGCGACTGAAGAAGTTGCTCTTTAAGCGACCGAACATCCTCCCGTAGTTCGGTAGAAAAATGCTCATGTTCCTGGTGGTGCGCTTCGAGGTCGAGGACTCTAGTTCCCACAGAGTCCACATCTGGTTGTAAGGAGGGTAGACGATCTGTCAGATCAGAACGCAGCTGATCAATGGAGGACTTGATATCCTGGCCAATGTCCTTTTCGGAGGTCAGTTTTGAAATCTTTGAACATGGATAGCAGTTCCGACTTTGTGAGGGCCATCGTCGCAGGTCCTGCGTCACCCCTTAGTGACGCTCGCTTATCAATGGTCGAAAAGAAATCCGAGACCTTAACTGGAGTCTTGGCCGTCGTTTTTTTTGGCGGCATATGGTGTCACCCCCGGAAGGCGGTGAAATGGCAAAAGTCGGGAAACACACGATCAAGGAAGTCGCTTCAAACAGTCCGCTGGGGACCCACCTCTAGTAGCGTAGGTCGTTAAGCCCTGGGGCCTTAAAATTGCATCGCTGTCACAGGGAACCAGGGAAGCTGTGTGCTGTGGCAGAACCTTGGCGCCAGTTCATAGGGCCCTCCGGAGTCGCCTACATGTCAGCGGTAAGAACTGGACTGCTGGTCCTCCCCATGCACAGGCCACGACGGCCCTGCTCCTGGGAGAAAACGAGTCAAAGAGTTGGCAACTGGGACCCAGCATTGTCGCTGCTCAGGAGTCAGGCGGGGAAGCATAGACGTGAAATTCCGTTCTTCAGGAATTAAGTGGAGGCCGGGGAGATGTAACTCCAGAAAAGGTGAAGGGTAGTAAGGCGCTGTGTCCCATGCGACGACTCTCTTGGCAGATGTAGGCCTGGAAGCCTCCAGTCAGGCAGATAGATAGGTGCTGCACCTGGGGGATGTGTTCCCTATGGTGTTAGGGGCCAATGGCAGTTAGCGGCACAGGTGATAAAGTCATGAAGCAATGGGCTGCCTCACTCCAGAGAGGCCCATAGACTGATCCCAAAACGCAGTGACATTTCCGGCCGTGAAGGTGGGGAGAAGAGTGGACTCGCAGGCTCGATCGCGAGTGAGTACCAGTGTCTCCTTCTAGCACGCCGCGGCCACCATTTTAGGGTCAGGCATGCGCAAAGCTCAGTCTGGCAGTGGCTATGCGGCCAAAGGGACCAGCGGCTCCCCCATCGCGGCTCACCTTCCGATGGGGTTCTCAGGATGTAGGCAGCACACACTTCCAGACAGGTAGGAACGATACTAAACGGAGTCCCGCAACGCCGGGACTCACGCCGCCATTTTAGCTCCGCCTATCAGCGCACTCCGCGGGGGCCGCAGGACCCTACCGGCTGTTCCCTGCAATGTGAAGCTGCAGGACACACTCCCTCCTGTTCAGGTCATCCTCCGGAAAGCTGCACTCCGTTTGCAGAGTCCCAAAGTCGCCAAAGCAGCACGAAATCACCCCAGGAGCAGCGCGTGGACGGGGAGCCGAAACAGTCTACATCTTTTCAGCCATCTTGCCTGGCCACGCCCCCCATTTTTAGTTTTTTATATGCATCCCATTTTCCTTTAAGGAAAACGGGCTGCATTAAAAAAAACTGCTTTAATGACAAAGCAGTCCCAGACATGGTGGTCTGCTGACCCCATCAAGCCACCATCCCTGGGAGTGCTAGCCATTCCCAATGGGACAGCAAATTGCAACAGCCTCATTAATATTCATGAGGCAAGCAATTTGTGACTCTATTGGGAATCGGAAACAGTGTCTCAGACACTGTTGTACATAGAATTTTGCAACTCGCAAACTGCTATAATCGTATATCTGGCCCTTAGTGACCTAGAAGCTAATATTTCAAAATAATGGCAAATAGAATATTAACAAGAATTCCAAAAAGAATACACAATATGCAACAAGTGTATTCCATAAAGAAAATCCCTAATCTAATGAAGAAAGTATACATTGAAAAAACGGATATTGGCTATGCAAAAAAGCTAAGATGTCAGCTTCAGGAAACCAAATAAAGTTTTCCGATGAGAGAATTAGAATGCTGAGGCATGAAACCTTTGCACTCAGGGAGTGGAGATCAGCAAAGGTGAGAATGGCCTTCTCTATTGAGGTCAGCAAACATCTAGCACACAAGAGTGTGCATGAGAAAGTAAGTGGGTCTGTTCTGGCCTCTCTCTTGTCTAAGGAACCCGCTATTATAATTCAACAAAATCACTAATTGCAACATATCAGCTCATTTCCACTCTCAGAAGCCAATCCGTCTTCTCAAAATGCTCGAAGCAGGTAAACTCCCTTCTTTTTCGTGAAAAATCAATAGCAAAACATGGCTGCGCCCTTGAGTGGTGACACTGAACAGACGTCGGGAGCAGTCAGCTCTTCCCACGAGTCTTCCATCCAGGGATCTACTCCTCCTTCCAGGGAGAAACTCACTATCAGTCTTCTTGTACAGACCAAAATGCCTATTCACTAATTATTAAAAGACCTCTGAAAAAGCACAGCATCTGCAGGGGAAAGAAAAAAAACATAACGTGCAAAACAACCACAAAGAATATGTGCACAAGCCTCTTAGCCTAAAACGTGGTCATTCAAATTGACAGTAGGAAAAAGGCGACTAACATCTATTTAATATGTCAACATGGGTGCTGCTCATAATGACTAAATGCAGCCACCTACTGCAATTTATATCATTAACATGAACAATTATTTAATGTTTTAAATCACAATTTGTTGATGAATGTCTTTAATTATGCAAATAAAATGTAGACTCGTCAACAAGCAAGCAAAAAAGAACAAAGACACTTAAACTGAATGTGCATCAATCTGCATGACTCCTAAGGCTCTTGCATCGAAAGCTATTACTCACGGAAAAATGAATGATTCATTGAAGGTATTATTGCTGAAAGAATCTATGAACTTGATGTCCTGGGAAGGACGCATATGCCAGCACTACTAACTCCCTTAACAATAATAAAGAGAAAGAAGGGGTCTTCAAAAGTTTTAGCGAGACTTCAGCTCTAAACACCTCAACCTCAGATATATATTTTCTCACTTGCTGTTCTTAGAAACTACTGCACATAGGATCACATGCATAAAGATTCCAAAAACGAAATTGTAAATTGTAATTCATAATGATTCACAGTTGGTGGTTTCTTATTTGGGTTGTACTAAAATGGACTTGATAAAAGTTGTTGCAATTTTCATATAGACATCTACCAAAGTATTGGTAGTTTGAGAACCAACATATGTACTAAAAGGTTGGTTAACAGCATACAGAATCATTGTGGGTTAAAGTTTGACTTACCTCATCAATATTCATGAGGTAGGTCGCAAATTGCTACCCAGTACAATTAGCTACAGTCACAGGGATGGTGGTCTCTGGGGTCAGAAGACCACCATGTCTGTGGTTGCTTTTAAATAAAGCATTTTTTTTTTAAAGCAGCCCTTTTTCCTTAATTGAAAACAGGATGTCTTTAAAAAATAAAAAGTTAAACAAACCTTATTTAGGAGTAGACAGTCGCCCTATGGACCATTGTGTACTTTTCAAAAACGATTCTGCCAACATTCACAAGGGGAAAGTTGGAGGTAAAATAATAATGTTTTGTGACTGGATTTCGGTCGCAAATCTTTAATACACATCATAAGGAATCAATATTTGTAAGGAACGCCCTTAACATGCCCCTTACATAATGTGATTTGTAACCCGTTTAATGATTTGGAAAACCTTTTTCTAATTGGTCTGTAGTTTTAGTACATTTAAAAAAGGGTTTTAGGGTTCACAAACGTCTGACTTACCGAACACAAAAACCCTTTGCACATGGGGCCCATAGTCTTTACCTGAACACAGTGTGCTCTGATAGTAAGGGTTTTATGATCAAGTGTCAATGAGGGCCATGCACAGAATTGTGTCATGGATAGGGGCTGTGGATGCAGCTACATTTGGCATGGAGCATGGCTTAAGACCACACTCTTCTCACAGAACATGCTGTGCGCTTCTGAATTCTATGTACACCACCAACAAACGCAAAGTTTTTGCACTGAGCCATTAAATGGAGTTGCACTATCCAAAAGGAAGGGAAATCAAACCACTGTAAACTTAAAATGCATTATACTATAGCAAATAAAAGCATAACAATCTATGTACTACTAGTATGGTCAGATTTCTGCAAAGTAATATATTTGTGTGTCTATCTGTGTGTGGGCAAAAAAAACTTTTGTTAGTATTTAGTTAAGGTTGATGTGAGGTGAATAGCACCTACTATAACAAAAACATCCAAAGACTGTAAATATCTCTGTTAAAGTAGAATGTTAAGTTTAACTCCTACATTACGCGCAACAAATCTCAAGCCTTTGAGAGACTGAGTGAATGTGTTTCTCATCGTATGAGGCTTTTTGAATAATTCAGTCTCTAATGGTGGAGTGAGAAAACCATTAGAAATTGCCACGGTATGAGGCTATTTGAATTTAGCGAGAGACTTGATATTGACCCGTTAGAAAAAATCTTGTATTCTTATTTTTGTTTATCGATGTTGGATTGGATTGTTAGTCTTATAAGAAAGTAAAGACCAGCTCCCATATGGATGAACCATGCACAAAAATCTCGTCTTTGGAATAATCTACTTGATTAAAGAAATTTGATATACACAGTCAAATGTGTCTTACATTGCTTGCTGAGCACCTTTTTTTCATAATCTTTCTGTCTATTCTGTTTCATTGTGTTTATTGCTGTTATACTATGCTGTAACCCTGATTTGGGACATTGTAGTGCACACCATGTCTAGACCATCGGTTCTAGAAATTCTTACTTTTAGATGGTTGCCATTTTTCTGCCCATAGCCCTTTGGTGCCTATAGCCTGTCTTGGGTTACATGACTTGGTGTAACTAACAGTTAGACTTTGTGAATTCCTCCCAGACAGTCAAACAATAGAGGGATTAGATGTACCTTAATGGGCCATCTGTTGGCAGGATGAGGGTGCAGAGCTTGGCACATCCCACTCGCAACTGAATAGTGAGTTCTCTTCCCTTACACAAACGTCAAAGATTCTTAGTAGGTGTCTTGAAAGACTCAAATATAATCCATGCCAAATCTTCCTTACTGTTTTTGCAAAGAGCCACTGAAATGCGAACTCTATGTGCCATTATAAGTTTTCTTAAAATTGCTTTTAAATTAAGAAATACAAGGGGCTGATGAAATTGGTGGGTCTGGGAGGTATCTAATTGGTTATATGGGGTCTTGATTCACATTTGCACTTTGGTCCTATTACTCACAAAAATCCCTTTTTAAATTTGATGCCTTTTTTAAACAATATCATGTCGTAAAGAAAGTTTTGTATTTGAGATTATGTATTGTTGTTATTGTGTATTTTCATGATGGTTTTTAACCTTCGAAACAAATAAACGAACTGAACTGAACTGAACCCTTACGCAAATGACTTAACAACTTCACATTGTCACTGCAGACAGCTTGGAGCTGGGGAATGGGAGTCAGGAAATTCTATACACTTCAAAGAACCTTTCTAGAAGCTTCTCTCCTCTTCCAGAGGAAGGGCACCAGGGAATAAAAAGGGGACCTCAGACACCAACTGTTCAGTCCACTTCTGATCCTGTGGATACTCTGCCAGGAAGAAGGCCTGCTGTGCTGCTGAAATGGCTGCCACTGTGCTGGACTGCTGCTCTAAAGGATTACTGACCTGATTGTAATGCTGCTCTGCTACCTTCTACCTGGGGACAAGGACTGGGTCTTCAACTGTCCCAGGACCTCCAGAGTGACTCACAAGGGCTTGTTTGATGTCCTCCACTTCAGAGCCACATGGACACAAAAGGCCTCCTCCATCTTGAACGTGCACCTGGACCCAGCCTGAGTGAGTTCTGAACCTCCAAGTGGTGCCCTTCCAGTCCTGAACCCTTGAAATTGGTGCTAAACGTTCCCAGACATTCAAAATACAAAGTTTGGCTAAACCTGCGCTAAGAACCAGGAGGGGACCAGGACCAACCTGCTTGCCAATCCGGTTGAGGTGCATCGCCAGTCGATTTGACTTCGCTGCTACTCCTGCTATATTTTCCACAGCAGCTAATACATTTCAGCTGTCCTTCCCCAAAGGGGTTTCCGACCTCGTGGAACTGTTTTCGGCTACAGCTCTCTCCCTCGTCCCAATGGAGATCTTTTACTTCCTTTTTAGAGACTAATTCCTAACGTAGGAATCTTCACCGTGGCCTCGACCCTAGGCTATCCAACAACAATGCTCCCTCCTTAGACACCTCCTGCAGCCTTGCCTCACTGAACCTTACCTTCGCAGAACATTTTACTCAAGGATTTTACTAAGTCCAAAGGTAAGCTCCAAGCGGGACTAATCTACTTCTTGCATCTGCACTGCGCTCCATCGCGGTCAGCCATATTATTTTTACTTTGACCCAGTCTTGTGCAACTAGATGTTCGCGGTTGGCATTTGGATCTTTTAGGAGCCAGTTTTTACTACAAAGTTTAAAAATTCATAACTCTGGTTCTACTGATTGGATTTATGTTGTTTTGGTGTCAAATAATTTATTGAAATTTACTGTAGTTTTGTGAATTGGTTTGGGATTTATCTCGTATTGTGTTTTCACTTTATTACTGTTTGTGTTCTGCATTAATACTTTACACATTGCCTCTAAGTTAAGTCTGATTGCCTTTTGAGTCAAGCTACCCAGGGTTAGGAGCAGGTTAATTTGGTCACTTTTTGAGGTTCACCCTACAAGGAATTGTGGCTGTTGATTGACCAGGGCTCACACCCCAGTCAACCAACACCCAAAAGTCAATTTGTCACCATAATTGCACAATCTTAGGTTTGTTTTAGGCACATATGTTACTAATCAACCTGTATGTAATTTAACTGAAATGACACTTAGGTTTCCTGGTTTGTTCATGTGTCCTCCTACGTTATGACTTATTCTTTATAGAACACTGTGAGATTGGAGGGAGGAGCTACGCTAGCAACCAAGATGGCCGCGTAAGCTCTCGGCTCCGCCGACCTCTGCCAGTAGCTCATGAATCCTGATATATTGATCCTGAATTCGCACCAGACTCCCATGTGGCTGAAGTGTTGCTGAGCTTAAAGGTGTACTCCCGAGATTTCCATCTTCTCGAATGATGAATCTACGCTGTGTTTTCATTCTCGGCCTAATTCAGCATGGAAGCCGGGGCCTCGATTTCTAACCCATCCTGGTTGGAGTTGAACAACATTGTCCGCGGGACTTGGGCGGCGTCCGGTCTCCCGAAGTGGAGAATATCCTGACCGGTTTGGATGGTGGTACGGTGGCCAGGTTGATTTAAGGAGAAGGCGGTAAGAGGCACCGGTTGCTGTGGATGGGAGTCCGTTGCCCGAAGACCCTGCTGAGCCCCCGGGGTCGAGGGTCGTGGATCCTCGCTGGTGGCGACGGTGTCTAGACCGCGAGAAAGACAGGTGCCCTCCGTTAACGTCGGACCCGCTTGTGCCTGTTACCCCTGAACAGTCGACCGCCAGGGTCAAAGATCTGATCTGTCGCTTGGCGAGAGGATATGGAGCAGGTGGAATGTACACCGTCGTTGCAGACCGTAATGGCCGCCATTGGGGCGCTTCGCTCGCAGGTCACCGCCATCATCCACAAAATGGTTGTAACAGCCGAGAATATGCATCTGGGATCGGACTATGACCCTTCAATAGATTTGAAACACGTTGTGTTACCCGCGAAGCAGGGCATGCCTGAGACAGAGGACGCCGAGTGGAAACCAGATCTGGTGTTTTCTGTCGGCTCCCGAACAACAGCCAGCGAGCCGGTAACTATCAATAACTCATCATACTTAATGCTGATATCGCCCAAGATGGACACAGCCGATTTTATATTCCAAGATAATTTCCCCAGTGACTACCGGATTGATTTATTATTATTTTCCTCCCAGTTGGCTCAATTACGTTCTAGTACCCTACTGTTGGTAGACTGGTATCTCCATTTGACTTGTGGACTTCGAGTGCTAACACTTTGGATCCGATCGTACCGCACTGACTTTGACTTTCCTGAACAATTTGGTTCTCCTGTCGGGATGGCGGAGAGAGCGGAGAGAGCTCGCACGAAAAATCGGAGTGGCCAGGGTTGAGTTTGATTGTATGGGTTGGATAACACTGCTTTATTTGATACGGGACTTGTAGCCTACAATGATGCGGGACTCGGGCGGTCCACACAAACCCCCCCCCGGTTGTTTTGTAATTGCTGCTTCACAGTGTCTTGACTATATTTCAGGGTGGTTTGCTTCTGGGGGGGTGGGAGAGGGGCCGGGAGCCTGTGTGACATCTCCTCCTCCATTCTTTACCTTCTTTTAGGCTTTAGTTGTGGGGCAACAGGCACCCTGCTAGTGGGGTTAGGCCGTAGCCATTGCAGGGGTGCAGAGTGGGGGGAACGGGGGAGGGTTTTTTATTTTGTCCTTGTTTTAGTTCTATGGCCTTTTTTTTTTCTTTTCCCCTTTTCACGAGAGGTGGGTTGCTTATCCTGAGTCGATCTTTTTCACAAAATCTGGGTGTCTGCTCTGGTCTCAATTATCCTGAATCGTGGCGTGGACGGACTTTGCTGACGTCAGCTTAATGGGGTTGTGGATCGTATTGTTGCTCCTTTTTCACATACATGTTCGTGTTGACGTCCCACTCTCCTGTGCATTGATTTTATCATATTGGTCTATTCGCCTCCTCACCGTTGCAATGTATTTTACTGTATGACACCTGATACGTGTAATATTTCCTCTTGTTTTTCTTCTTTCAATAAAAATATATATAAAATAAAAACACTGTGAGATTGTAGTTTAGGGATTATATGCCAATGTTTCACTTTTTATTCATTAGTATTTATAAGTAGGTGTGATTCAATGAATTCATAATGTTTGCTGATATCAATTTACTGTGCTTATAATTGATGTAAGGTACTGATTTATATATGAAAAAGGGTTTGCGGATACATAGCAGAACTTTGAGTTACGGTTAACATACTACTTAACTATTCTATTTCTGATCTTTAAAAGTTTTGTGTTTTAAACACTATTTAACTAGAATTAACCTTAACTAAACATTCCTGGAAAAAGCTTTAGCTTATTTCTAGCCAGGTTTGATGGCAGGGGATTAGTGCCTACACCACAAAGCCTCAAAAGAAAGACCACAGAACAGTTATGGTAGTACAGTAACCTTAACTACTGCCCCTAGCATTGTGTGTCAAAGGTGGGTAGCATAGTACATGGGAGATGAAGATGGTACACAGTCATTGAGTTGGTGAAGTAAGAAAATATGGCAATTGTATTTTTTGTTTGACATTGAAGTTATAATCATAACATGTCCTGCATCCAGAAGAGATAAAATAGATAGACCATGTGATCCTCACCTATGTGCAAGGTGGTGGGAGCAATCCAGGTGAAAAATGAATATAGTCCCACCCTTTGGACAAGGTGGAGGCACAAGTTAACCCTCTCTGGCTCTGAGGCAACACCAGGAAGAAAGAGAAACAAACCCCCACACGTAAGCAATTCAGGGGGGATTCAGAAGTGGGCAGGGTCAAGGAAATCTTCCACAATCAATTGCCTGGACTGGGTTCAATATTTGTTACATCACAGTGATTTGGCAAAAGAAGGTATGTTTTCAACATTGTCCCCACACCCTGTCTTGGCCATGGTCTGGTGGTAAAGGCCTTTTTAGGTCGAAGCCTACCAGGCAGCACAGCTGTCTGGTTTGCTGAAGACATCTTGGGGACATTCGGAAAGCCTCCCTGGGAATTCTGACCGCTATTGCTTACCGTTGGCTTTGTGGTTTGTAACTCACATTTCTTTGGTTTCTAATTGCTGGCTTTATTTGTTTTAGACTGTTCAGCTTGAATTCTTCCCTTCTGTAGAGCATACTCTGTTTTACTGCATCCTTCCACCAGTGTTCGATTTCTGTGAACAGACCTTTAAAGCTTTTTCTTATCATGTCACATTTGCTGTCCATTCAAAGATAAAGGTCAAATGTCAGCTTCTGTCTTCGAGGGAACTTGGTGTTTACCTTTTTTCTGATTTAAAAGTGAGACGATTTATGTGACAATCATGCTGACTACTGGGGGTGTGCTGCAGGAAGGTTTAGTATGTTATTTTTTTCTAGCTTACAACAAAATGTAATTGTCTGTAAATGAACCGTGGAGATATTTAATAATATATCAGGATTATGAAAGAACAAATGAAACACATGTTTTGGTAATTCTGTAGTGTGGTGGAAAAAAATATTTAAATACGATTTAAATTGTATTGTATTGTATATTGGATTTATATAGCGCTTATCACCCAGGGGTCTCTAAGCGCTTGCCTTGGGAACCCGTCCTGGCTTTTCCCTGTGAGATAGTCCCTACAGGGCATCCCCAAGGTGAAAGCCAGGCATCCCGCCGCGGGGGGCCATTGTGGAGATTAAGCAAGCTTAATGCCCAGAGTTGCAGAGTGTGAACCCATGATTAGTTCAGGCACCGAAGCGAGAATGATCGAGTCCGTGGACATTTGAGCTCAAGACCCTGCCGCGCCGGGAATTGAACCCTGGTCCCGGGTCTGACCTCTGCTTCAGGGTCTGCCTGCTCTAACCAGTGAGCCACACTTCTCTTAAATAAATAAATGAATAAATTGGGTGATGACATTTCCTCACATTGTTTGTGCATTGTATACTTTTATCAGTAAAACTATATGTCTGTGTAGATTTAATGGCCATTTCAATTGACGATATGTTGTTTGTAATGGCAGTGCAGGACCACACCATACATAATCCACTTTATGCCACTCCACTGTACTCTGCAACACTCCACGCCACTGCACTCTATTCTACGCTACTTCACTCTACACCATTGCACTTTACTCTCCTCCACTGCACTCTACACCACTCCACTCTATACTACTCCTGTCTTGGCCCTTCCACTCTACTAAGTACCACTCCATCCTATGCCACTTCACTCTGCAACACTGCACTCCTTGCCACTGCACTCTATTCTGTACCACTATACGCCAGTGTACTCTATGCCACTCTAATTTACTCTCCACCACTGCACTATGCACTACTTCACTCTACACCACATTTTGTATGCCACTACACTCTACTCTGCGCCACTCCACTCCAGTCTACTCTGAAACAATCTACACTACACCACTGCACTCTATGCTACTGCACTCTATGTCACTTCAGTTTTCTCTACACCGCTCCACTCTACTCTCCACCACTCTACACTCCACCACTGCACTTAACCCCACTCTACTCTAACCACTGCACTTAACCTCACTCTACTCTAACCACTGCACTTTACACCACTGCACTCTATGCCAATCCACTCTACACCAATTTACTCAAAACCAATGCTCTTTAGGCCACTTCATTCTATGCAGTCTACTCTGCACCACTGCACTCTACGCAAGGCTATGCTACTCAGC
This sequence comes from Lissotriton vulgaris, assembly GCF_964263255.1. NCBI lineage: Eukaryota > Metazoa > Chordata > Amphibia > Caudata > Salamandridae > Lissotriton > Lissotriton vulgaris. Next base: position 815,665,214 of record NC_141687.1, on the reverse strand, counting down.
ATCAATGCACTCTATTCTACTTTGCATCACTATACTCCACACCATTACTCTATGCCACTCTACTCTGCACCGCTCTACTATACGCCGCTGCACACTACGATGCTCTATTTGCAACACTGCACTCTATTCCACTGTACTCTACCCCGCTGCACTCTCCTCTACACCACTCTACTGCATTCTACACCAATGTGCTGTACGCCATTACACTCTAAACCACTCTACTCTATGTTGCTGCACTCTACCCTGCACCACTCTACCCTGGAACACTCTGCTTTACGCCACACCATTCTACTCTGGAACAACCTACTCTATGCCACTGCACCCTGCACCACTCTATGCCACTACACCACTCAAATTTTCCCTGGGACACTCTACTCTAAGACACTCTACTTTACTCTGCACCATTGCACTCTAGGCCAATGCACTCTAAGCCGCTTTACTCAAAACCAATGCACTCTACACCAAACTACTCTGCACCACTGCACTGTACGACATTGTACTGTACTCTGCAACACTCTACTTTACACCACTGCACTCTATGCTACTCTATTCTACTGTGCAACACTGCACATTGTGCTATTTCTCTCTACGTTATTTTACTCTGCTCTACTCTATGCCACTGCAATCTGTGCCAATGCTCTCTACACCACTGTACTCTACAACCCTCTAGTCTGCTACTCTGCACTCTCTGCCACTGCACTCTATGCCACTCTACCCTGTACTACTGAACTCTATGCAACTGCATTCTGCTTTGTACCACTCTACTTTGTGCCACTCCAATGCACTCTATGCTACTGCACTCTACACCATCCACCCTATGCCATTCTAATCTACTCTGCACCACTGCACTCTATGCCACTCTACTGTACACTACTGCACTCCAAGGCACTCTACTGGGCAACACTGCACTCTCTGCCACGCCACTCCACTCTGTACCACTGCAGTCTGTTCCACTATACTCTACTCTGCACCATTCAACCCTATGCTATTGCACCACACTCTACACCAATGCATTCTACACAACTGCACTCTGTGCCAATCCACTCTGTCATTCAATCCTACTCTGCACCACTGCACTCTGTGCCACTGCACTTCACACCACTCTACCCACATGACTCTACACCACTGTACTCTCCCCTGCACCACTATACTCTACCCTGCACCCTCTCTACTCTACACCACTGGACTCTATGCTACTTCTCTCCTCTCTGCGCCACTGCACTCTCTGCCACTGCAGTCCAGCACTCTACTGTATGTCACTGCACTCTATGTCACTGCACTCTACGCCTATGCACGCTACACCACTTTACTCAAAACCAATGCACTCCATGCCACAGCACTCTGTGCCAATCTATTCTGCACCACTGTACTTATGCCACTTCACTCTAGGCCACTCTAATCTACTACACTCTACGGCATTACACTCCATGGTACTCCACTCTATGAGACTCTTCTCCACTAAACCCTACTCCATGCAACAACACTACTCCACTCTAGAACACTTTAGACCACTCTATGCTACTCTACGACACTCTACTCCACTCATCAAATGCACTATGCAGCTTTCTCCCTGCCACCCCATACCACTTTTCTCCACTCTATTCTACAACAATCTGCTCTACTCTACACCACAGCACTACACTCAAGGCCACTCCACTACACTCTGTGGCATGGCTCTCTATACCACTCCACTCTACAACAATCTTCTGTGCAATGCTCCACTCTGACATTCATCTCCACTCTTCGCAACTCCCTCTACGCCACCCATGTTCCTTTACTCCACCCTACGCCACTCCACTCTGCTAAATGCTTTTCCACTCTATTTCACTCTATTTCACTGCATTCTACAAGACTCTGGATGCAATGGCAGCAATGAATGGAAGGAACTGGTAAACAACCTCTAGATCACTATGCCACAGGCAGAGTAACCCCAAACCCTCTGTAGCTTTTGGGGGTCAAGCTGCTTGCTAGTATCCATCCTACCAAAGAAGATATGAACAAAAAGTAAATACTGAATAAAGGTAACCTAGCTAGAGATGGAGCAGCATCCAGTCTAGTGTTGTGCCGATATCATAAACACAGACAACGATCTAGAGTGATTATTGGAAAATGTAAAAGTACATTACACCTGCATGTTTTCTGGAAATGGCTCACCTTCATTGTGTAAACATGGAGACAAGGGAGAAGAATGGGGTGGTAATGCTGTGCATGACTCAAAACAGTAAACCACTGCATCTCTGTTCTATTCCCTAATTTTAACCTAACTTACTGATAAATTTAACAATATTCAAATTATTGGCCTTTGCGTTTGTTTTAAAAGCAAAGTTCATATATCTTTACTCTATCTCCAAAATATGTCAAAATATTTCTGACACCTGAGCGTAAAACATTTGACTGGAATGGTGTCTACTCTTTCCAGTTTATTTGCATAATAGTTTTTTGACTTTAGATCTGGTGTCTCCAATCAGTCGATTGCAAGCTACCAGTAGCTCACAGACACCTTCAAAATAGTTCGCAGCCTTGAGTTCATTTTTAAATAAGCATAGGGTTACATTTTCCTTCTAATGTTAAGGGAATGATGTGTTCATAGAACATTATTATCTTTAGGCTGTAGATAGCAGGGCCTGACAATGAGCTGTGCTGGAGTCAGATTTATGATCCAGTGTCAGACACAGAGCTGAAGAACTGAAGCACTGGGGTTTCAACTCAAATAAAAGTCATTGTCAACTCAATATTGGCAATGTGAGAACAAAATAATGCATCTGAATGCTTTTAACTGGGAGAAAATACAATGAAAAGTTAACTTAATAATTAAGTTGCCATATTTACAAACAGCAGGCCTCTTGCTTCCAATGGCCTCTAGACACTGTGCCATATTTATGACTGATTATTTTGTAACTGGGAGGGATTTAAAATGAAGAAATCTATTTCTATGAAACATTAAGTCCAAATATTTTTCTCAACTATCATGTAAGCCAATTACGTATGAATATTGTATGAAGTATGTCTCTTCACTTTAAATTCTTCCCTTTTAATTAAATGGCTATAGCTTTCTGTTATAAATATGGCGCCTTGTCTACAAGCCACTGGGTGCAAGGTACCTGCTATTTGTATATACAACATTGAAATGGGAGAAAATGTACATGGGGATTTTTATGGAATCCATAGAAACATAAATGTAAATGTAAATGTATTGCGATTTATATAGCGCACGTATCACCCGAAGGCATCAAGGCGCTTGCCTAGGGAGCCCGTCCTGGTATTCCCCTGTGAGATAACCCCAGCATTGTATCCACAAGGTGAAAGCCAGGCATCCCACCACGAGGGGCCGTAGTGGAGATTAAGCAAGCTATTGCCTAGAGTCACAGAGTGTGAACCCGTGAGTCGAGTAGGCACCGGAACGAGAATTATCGAGTCCGTGGAATTTTTTTATTTTTTTTAGCCCAAGACCCGCCGAGGCAGGGAATTGAACCCTGGTCCAGGACCGATCTCAGCTTCCGGGTCTGCCGCCTCTAACCCGAGAGCCACACTTCTCCACTCCATAAAGTTAACTCTTCAATTTAATTTTCTCCAACTTCAAAATGTTGCCTTTACATGCAGTAGGTATCTTGCTGTCAGTAGCTGGTGTTCACGGTGCCATATTTATAACAGAAAAATATAGCCATTTTTTTATAAGTGAGAGAAATTTAAAGTGCCAAAATGTTTTCCATATTATGAACATTTTTGCAGAACATGTTTCTGCACTTAAAATTTCTCTCATCTAAGAAAATGGTTATATGTTTGCTTTATACATGTAACTGTGACACATATGGTTAAAGGTATATCCTGTGCCTCAAGTACATACGACACAGGCTCTCATTCACCCATTCAGATATCTCCCATTGATACGGACACATCTTCATACTTCTCCAAAGACACGCTCGTACTGACACACATGGTAGCACTGTCTAATTGCCTCTTGTCAAAGTATTTTGTTCAAACCATAGTATCTGGAACATTAGGAAGTCAACGAAGTTGGGGGTGGGGGTGTCTGGTAACACTACGTGAGTGCCTTGACCTTCAGTTGCTCACAATGATTTTCACTAATCAGAACTGCCTCTCACTACTGAAAAGGTTCGAGACACCTGCTTTAGATGGGTAAGCATCTCAGCGTTTACATTTCACTTTTTTATTAGGATGCTTCAGCTCTTTCTCTGACACAGTTTTCCATGCTCACAATGTATTGAAGCTACTTTTGTTTGAGTAAGCATGACTTTTATCCTTGTGAATTGAAAAACAATTCGAAACATCTTAGTGTCAGCATATATGTTTATAGAGAGAGAGTAAGACACTTTGTACCAGAAGAAACATATGTTCTAATTTTGACTACAGCTACAAAAGTAGATGTTACGAGTGTATATCATAGGTAAAAGTGCTCAGAAGGATGTTTATAGTCCCACAGCAATGGTTTGAACTCTCTCAGGGTTAAAATTACAATTTGCAATTTTATAGGATTAAAGGGACACAGTTCATGGACATGCTCCTGTCTAGGGGAAATCACTAAATGCTATCTTTTGGCTAGTAAACATCTCCTTTCCAAGCATTTGAGCTAGCAAATTATCCTTGTCCCGTGAGTAATGAGACCAATATGGTCTCTTGCTGCTTTCTTTTCGCTGATGATCATGGTATTTATTAATATTTTTTAGATGATTTGTTGAATCTGTTCAGCTTTTATTTCCAATTTAGTATGTACTTGCTAAGTGTTCTAAAATATTTCTCTTCTTATACGTTTAGTGTAACTTCTGGTGTGAGGAAGCAAATGCCACAGTTGTTAGAGTTGGCAAATATTCTGCAGAGTGCAAGACAAAGGAAGCAGTGCAGGTCCTTTCCCGACAGTTTCAAAAATTTGTTCACCCTACTTTGGAGCAGCAAGAAGAAAGAATACAGCAGATAACTGACCTAGCCGCCAATGTGTATGGTAAGACAATTTACAATACAACCTATGTGCAGTTGGAGGGAAAAAGATCTAAGTGCTGTCTTGTACAAACTGGTTGTGTAACCCTATATATTGCTCCACTCTACTCTAATTCATTCTCATGCTTGATCAATTCGACTTTGAACGATAGCATATTCCCCCAATTCTGATGACCTTTAAAACACATTCCGTCTTTCTTTTCTGATATACAACAAGGTAATCGAATAACAACAAAGCTAGTTCCACAAAAGCCCAAAATTTGAACCATTATTATTTTTCTTCTGCGTTAATCCAAGCACAAATTTCTCAATAAGACTCTCCATAACTCAGGAAGGGAGAATTCCAGCTCAGGTGGCTGTATGTACCTTATTAAACTGTTTAATTTACATTAAGCATTGAATCAAATTGTATTATTTATTTCCCAGCACCTTGCCCATTGTGAGTGTATTTATACCACACATCAACATTCGATGTTTTCTACTGCAATGTAGGATTGAAGAGCCACCTAACTGGATGGGTTGAAGCAGGTAGTTATTGAAAAAGTGTATCCATCGACTATTGTCTGCTCATTTGGAAGATAGCTTACAGAGTACTGCAGGCTGCACAGGCCTAACGTGTACATAGTAATATAAAGAAGACTACAACATCGAAACAGTCCTTTTCAGGAAGTGGTCCCAGAATCTGGAATTCGATCCCATCTGATATCATGAAATGTGTGTCTTGTGAAATAGTAAAAGAGGAATAGAAAACATGTTATCCAAACACCATTTCCGTCTATAACTTGCATGTCTCTGAAACTAACAACTCCAGCAACCCCTTATATTGCCATGGCAGTGGTCCTGACGTTGGTAGAAAAAAGTCCTTCAAAATGTGATCCTGACACCTTCAGGTCTGCAGGACCATCCAATGTAATCTTAAATAGGGGGAACTGATCTCTGGAATGGCCCATGTGTTTATAAAAGTTGTTTTATTTGAACATCGAGAGAACCTACTGCTTACTTTATTGCCTCTCTTATTCATAACTTTATTTGGGGAATAATTCCACTGGTATTCACTAATATTATAACAACTGTAATCTATTTGTTAACAATACCTTTGTAAAACATACTGTCACTTATAGGTCTTGTATATGCCATTTAAAACTACTACAGAAATAAATACCTGTTTACTATCACAGGCCAGGATGGCTACATATTTATCAAGATTGTTATGCCTGTCCTCAATGAACAAATCAGGTTTCATATATTTTGCACATACTGTAAAACAGCGTAGTGCTGAAGAAAGAAATATGTAGGAAAATCTGTGAAATAATCTAATGTTTTCTTTTCTACAATGGGTGTCCTATATTTCATCAATGTATTAAAGCTCAGCTAGATATAAATAATAGTTTTAGTCAATCTGTAATTATTAATCAGAACTCTTTTTTCAAAAGAATAGTACCTTACGTTCTGGCTGCACTTACTCTTGTGATTTTTTTTATCTTTACATTTTCAAGCAATGGCTCTTGTGTGAATCCCTTTGATCATCATGACCAGGGATAATCAATGTGTTATAGATTGTTACAAGGACCCCAAACATTGTTTACTCTTTTGCATGAATAGATCATATCTCATAGACACTTACATGCCCAACACTTGTCATTATCTGACAGCCCCAATGTGAAATGTTTCAATGGCATACAGTATTTTCTAAGGAGGTTTTTTCTACTGTGTAAAGGTCAGACCTATATTAACTGGTGAGTTAAAATTAGTATTCATCATCGTAAACCACAACATGTCTTTTATTTGTTTCTCAAGATCAAATTCTCATGTATTGTATAACGGTTTCAAAGATTTAAACTCTTCAGGAACTTTAGAAGTATGCGAATAGCCAAAGTACAACAATGTTTTCTATATTAGTATATGGAAAATTAAGGACAAAGCAAAACACTGCTTGTTGTTTTTAGTTTAAATTTTTAATTTCAAAATATATCTTTTGTCTTCCCGAAATTGTTGCTTGAATTTCAAATTAAAATAATTAAAATACAACAGGGATGCTTTAGTACAGGCTTGATTGTACTTAGTTACTCCAGCATGAATCCCACAGTTCCAAATGAGAGTGTGCTATGTTTAAAGGTTTGGTGCCTCTAGATTGTAGATAGCTCTTGAAGACATACTTCCTGCTTTAACTACATGTTCATAATGTTTAATACAGGCAACAGTAGATTTGGTCGATTTGACTTTGGTGTGCCCCCAGCCTGAATATAAAACGTCATCAAGATTACTAGCAAGATTACTAGATATTAGTTCCTTCCAATTACAAGTGTTGTCTTCCCTGCAAAAGAGCCATTCAGGTAACTGTCACTAGGTGAAAGAAAGTTTTAGTTCTATAAATCAGGAATCCAAAACAAACAGTTTGCCGATTCCTTTACAGTATTACCAATGAAAATGGATTCTTTTTTTTGGCCCTATAAGAACTCCCAGACAACGTGTATGCTGGCTTTAAATCTTTTTTCTTAATTAAATGTGGTAAGCAACTAGAATTATGATAAATGATCCTTGGTGTAAACATTTATTTTAATAACTTTTATCTTACCCCTTAAAGTGAGTTTAAGGAACGCCATCTATTACAGTCCATCGGTTAAAGTCTACAGTGTTTGAAGGGTCTAGCATATACCTCATTCCTTCAGGAGAGCATTTACTGCCTACATTTATTAATTTACAGATTTGGAAAATGTTTGTTTTATTCGGTTTACCTATGTGTGTTTAAACCATATTGGCATATTTTGCAGGTGCAGCATTCAGTGGAAATAGAGCAGATTAAGAATAACTAGCCCATCTTCCTCATGTCAGTTCTGAATTATTTCCCTCAAACTATCCACCCGTGTAACACCTAAAGAACTGTTTTGATATGTCTAATCTGAGTAAAGTCACTAGAACTATAGAAAATGAGAAATTAGTAAATATATATAGCTGGTTCGTAGCACAACCATCTTGCACTGATGAGGGGCACATCCTAAGATTGATAAGAGCAACCTGCTTCACCTAGTTAATGTTCCTTGATTTTGTCAATTGCACCAACTATCTTTTATTCCTGATACTGGAACAAGTGCTGCGGTCAATCAATCAATCACTGGTAAATGAAAAGCTTGGCTTATCACCTGTGAGGGTATACAGGTGCTGGGCATGGGTTTCAAGTCAAAGAGCCAGGTCTTGAGTTACTTTCTGAAGTCTGTCTGTAAGGGTGGTGTTCGGAGGTGGAAGGGGAGGGGGAGGGCCTTCCAGGACTTGGCAGCGATGTAAACAAGGACCGTCCTCCAGTGCAGCAGCGACAGATGCGTGATGTCTGAGCGAGGGAGAGGTGGGCGCAGCGGACGTTTCTGGATGGTTTGTGGAAGTTCAGGCAGTGATTCATGTGTGCTGGTCCTTGGTCGTGGAGGACATTGTAGGCGTGGCACAGTAATCTGAACTATAATCTGTTCTGGATGGGGAGCCAGTGGAGATCTCGCAGGTGCTGGGTGATATGGGTCTTTTTGGGCAGCTTGAGGCTCAGTCTGACGGCTTCATCCTGAACCATCTGGGGTCTTCTCATGAGTGCGCTGGTGATGCCTGCATAGAGTGCTTTGCCGTAGCTAGGCGGCTGGGGATGAGGGCTTGTGTTACTGTTTTCCTGACGCTGATGGGGAGCTTGAAGGTACTGCAGAGCATGTAGAGAGTGTGGAAGCATGCTAAGGAGACAGTATTGACCTGTTGTTTTATGGAAAGTTCGCTGTCCAGGATGATGCAGAGGTTGCGGGATTGGTCTTCCAGTGTGGGGTTTGGTCTGAGTTCCAATGGCCACCAGGTATCATTCAAGTGGGAGGTACGGCTGCCGAAATTAGCAGTTCGGTTTTTTCCATGTTGAGCTTCAGGCAGTTGTCCTTCATTCAGGTGGAAATGTTTCTCATGCAGTTGTGGAAGTTGAACTTTGTTGTGATGGGGTCCGCTGAGAGTGAGAGGATGAGCTGGGTGTTGTCTCTGTAAGAAAAGATGTTGATGTTGTGGGTTCTAATTAAGGGGGTCATTAGGATTGCGGACAGACTTGAGTCCGTCCGCGACTCCAGTGTAGGAGGGAACGTCCGCATGGGCTGCGGCGTTCCCTCCGTGCAGATTAGGATGTGACGGCCAGGGTGGCGGCCACATCCTCTATCTTTAAGATTGCGGCGGGTGCAGCTTCAAGCTGCACCCGCCGCAATGTTAAAAATGCATGCACCGCATTTACATGCACAAAGCGGCAGGCACCGCGTGGGGTCTGCTGCTTTGTTCACGCAAATGCAGGGGGGTACCATAGGTACCCCCCATGTGCACCCCCCACCCCCCTTCACCCAGGGAGCCCGCAACGGGCCCCCGAAGTGAAGGTCCGTATGCTTTTCCACGGCGGAAAAGCCGCCGCGGAAAAGCATACATTTCACACCATCCTAATATGGCTGGCGGTGTCTGATAGACACCGCCAGCCATGTTAAAGCTTTTCCACCGCGGTCGGAAGGCGACCGCAGCGGAAAGGCTGCGGACGGATTTCAAGACCCACCGCCATCCTAATATGGCGGTGGGTCTTTCGAGGTTTCGCAGCGGTTTTCCCACATCCTCCGGGCCGGCGGTGGCTTCCGCCAGCCCGGAGGAAGCGGGATAACCGCTATCATAATCGGCCCCTAAGTTTGCTAGCGGCTTCATGTGGATGTTGAAGAGGTAGGACTGAGGAATTAACCTTATGGGACACTGCAGATGGTGCGCTTGGATTGTGAGGTGTAGGGAGAGAGAAGTATTTTCTGGGTGCACCATGTAAAGAAAGATTCCATACATCTAGAGCATTGTCTTCAGTTCCGAAGACCTGCAGCCGATGGCAGCCAAACTTCAAATGAGTCTCTTCTTGTCAAGCTCAATTGTGGAAGTAGTCTAAATGAAAAACCTTGTCAAAGCTTTACCTAGTTTAGGGCACATCGATCATTATTGAAGGTGCAATGTTTACAATGCCTAAAACTACCATATACTAAGTAACTGTGTGATAGAAAAAGATGTCAAAATATTCCCGATGAAATATAAATCCAAGCCTTCGATCTCACAACATTGCCCAGGTACCATTCCATTTACATCTGCTTTTCTTTTCAGTGATTTCTAGCCCCAGCATACATGATACCTCCTCATCAATCTTCATCAACTTACTTTACCTTCCATTCATCCAGTATCTCATGCATAGACCACTAATTCTCCAGGTCATTATGTGATAAAGATCCTAACGTCAGGCTCCATTTTGTGGTTATTAAGTTAGCATGTCTCACGTTGTCCCATATACTGCATGTCCTTACATTTTGCCGAACTCGTGAAAGTGTCAAACTATCCAAACAATGACTTTGATTAACACTTAAGGTGACATACGTCTGCTACAAGATCCGTGATATCTACATTTCAAGGTCATTCTGTCAATGTGCAAAAAAAGCACGTAGGCTGATTTGATGTACTTATGTCATACTGGTTCATACTGGTTATGTCTCGAACTGTCACTTGTTAACCCTAAAAAAACACCGTAAAGTGGCAATTTATTCAGAGAGGTCTTCGCCCAGGTTATCGCAAAGGGTCCTGCCAGGCTGCCATATTGCTACAGCATCCATTCCTGTGCTGAGAGCTACTATCAAGCCAATACTGAAATGAGAGGAGCTGAGCATAAATGTTTTTACACTTTCAAGGGAAGACTCTTGCCTGGCCAAAGTCTGATAACCACTGCTTCTTTGCTGTGAACAGGAATGCAGTGTGTTGAATACCAATAAGCTCTACAGGCAAGTTATCTACTCCCTGCTCTCATAGTGTAGCTCATCATCGGTGAGCCTACCATGAAAAGGGGGACAGAGATGCAACTTTGGGGGCCCTAACAGGACCCCCTGCAGCTTCCGGGCCGGGAGGTGCATGCTGTGCCCCCTGGAATTGCATCCAGTTCCTGCACGGTGTGGCATGTACAACATGGTGTATGCAACAGCATGCAGAAATGTCCTACAGGTGCTGTCATGCGGCGGTCTGCTGTTAAGGCTCGTTTATGAGCCTAACTCAGCCATCGCAATGCGACCGCTGTGGCACTGCCCTCCCTGGATTCCACTCTGAATCCAGCAGGCAGGTGCACCACAAGCTTGGCGGTCCTCCTGCAAGGGCAGCAGTGGCGGTGCTACAGGTGGACCCCCAAACTCGTTGTTAAGCTCTTAGTGTTTTGATAACTAAAGAATTGGCATAACATGGCATTTACCTTCCCCTGCTCGCCACCCTGGTGAAGGGGCCCTGGGTAGAGGGATAGGTAGAAGCTCTTAAAAATATTCCACCCTCGTTTGCATTGAGAGGTGCAATCAGTGACTGTGTGCCTTCGAGTTCATCATGACCCTCTGCCAAAGACGGAGAGGGTCTCAGATCTGACCAATATTTTTATGATTATATAGTTGTGCCAGGTAAGTCTGGCCAGTTGTGTGAATTATGAGAGTATACACTTGTGCCATAGTACACAGTGTAAATGAGGCAATGCCCCTCTTGGAACACGATTGTGCTAGGCAAGGTTGGACTTTTGCCTGGTGCAGTTTGCGTAACGGAAACATAAAGATTTACAAATGATGTTGCTACATTTAAAAAAACAATGTGATAGGAACATTACATATGTAAAAGACATTATTATGTACCAAAAGGACATTTTAGGTGTATGATGCTCTTTTCAAATCGTTCCAATGTATTGTCTCTACTCTTTGGACTGGCTGGGCTTCCTGGAAGCCCCCACAGCAATAGCCTTTCTTCCTCGTGACGATCTTAACCCTCTTAAGAATATAAAATGGTTTGGCCCATTCCAAAGGCAAAGATACAAAATGAATATTTCCATTTAACAACTACTCTGCTGTACTTAGGGTACGATGTATTCCCTGCACATAAAACAGTAACTAAAACACATTTAACGTGATGGTTGCATGCGTTGTTAACCTTTTACCTTGACTTGCATTGACAGTACATTAATTGTTTTATTACCTATCTGCAGGTGTTGAAGAAGGAGCAAAGTACGTTGAGAAAACAGTTTTAAAACACAAAGAAGCGCTGGATTCTGTCAATGAACTTTGTAGTTACCTAAAAGAGCTCGAGGACAAACTGGAGGTAAAAGTTTACATAAATAATATTGAAAAATTTGATTATTTCGTGCTATCGAGATTTATGACAAACGTTAAGCTTATAGTAGCAGATTTGTTCAAATAATTCACCGATTTCAACATATGACGCAGAAACGTAAACTCGATTTTGTAAACAAGTCTGTTATTACTGCCGCCCCTCTCACTGAGATGCTACCCTCAATCTTCACCTCCACCAGAGAACACCTGACCTTTTGCAAAATTCTGCTGTCATGATAAACACACCCATCTGCCTGTTTCTGTTGACGACCCTTTGCAAGCTCTCCACTATAAACTGAATCTTCTTCCCCAAGAAGACTCTAAATTTCATTGCCTTTAACTTAAGGAATCCTGGACTGCCCTCCTCGACTGCTTGAAAGAAATGGTTTCCATAATCACTACTTTAAAGTTTCATGGAGATCAGTCACCTCTGTCAGCTTGGCCTCTAGGGCAATCAGGCAGTGCCCGTTTGGATAGTCTGACAGATCAGTGTGTGAGCTGGTTTTATAGCCAGGTGGGCCTGTTTTTACAGCCAATTTCCCAATTTCCCTGATATTACCACAAGCATTGCCTGCAGTAAACACGCATGCATACAGTCTCCAATACCTTGCAAGATACCAATATTTCCTGTCTTTAAAAGTGTAAAACCAATCGGCTCATTTCCGTTTCAGTGCTTTGGTGCTCGTGGGGCTATCTCAGCCCCCCTGAGCACCAAAGCACATGGGCGAGCAATCATTGGAAAGGGGAGAATCTCCCCGGAGGGTGATCCCCAAGCAGGGATCAACCCTCTAGACAAAGGGGGGGTGGGGGGGAGTGGCGGGGAGGGAGCTTGGGGGTAGATAGCGCACTAGGCACCAGGGACTTTTTTGTGTGCACATTTTGGGGTGGGGGCTGCCTGAGATTTGCATGCCAATGCCCTCCCAACCCACTCACAAAATTCCAGTCCTACTCTTCCCCCCCCGGAGGCAGATAGGGGCAAAAGCCCCCAAACTGCCTCGGGGAGAAAGCGAACTAGGAACAAGGGATTTCTTTTTTTTTTATATAGAAGAGGGGTTGTGGCTGCCCAACCACAATGGGCATCCCAATGTAGGGGTGGGGTCTGCAAGAAATGGACATTATAATGCCCCACGCCTCCCAAAAATTAGCCCAGACTGTCTGCCCCCTGGGGGGCAAATGGGTGCAATAGCCCCAATTTGCCTCCCCCCCCCCCCCCTTCCGGAGGCAGAAAGCCCACGAAACACTAGAGATATGTTTCTGGGCATGTCAGGAAGTCGGCCCTTAGGCAAGGCTCGCTGAACTCTTTTTTGTGAACACATGTTGGCTGTATCTGCCTCCTCCCAGGAACAGATCAGCAATATTTTTAGGCGCACCTGCTCCCAAAGGGGACAGAAAACCACCAAGTTTGTGTGTGAGAAATGGAGTTCGGTTGACGGTCTCGGTTTACTGGCATTTGCCTGGCTGTGTGTGAACCTGCCTTTAGCTGGCAGTGTGTGTGGAGTAGCGATTGGCAGGCACTGCGCATGGACTGTTGCTTGGCTAGCGGTCTGTGTGAATCTCACATGTCTGGTGGTGTGCATGGACTGTCGCTCGGTTGGCAATCTGCTTGGATGGTGCTTGACTGACGGTGTGCTTGGATAGTGTTTGGCTGGTGGTATGTATGGATGGTGCTTGGCTGGTTGCATGCATGGATGGCACTTGGGTGGTGGCATGCATGGATGGTGCTTGGCTGGCAGTGTGGCTTGCGTGGATCCTCCAGCGTTTTATAACCCAGAATCCCCTGCAAACCTCACATTTAGCTAACAATTCACATTTTCCTCACATTTCGGTGTGGGAAATTTGTTGGATCACTGCGCCAGCATACATTTCCCACCACCCAGCGTTTCCCTCGGTCTCCTGAACAAAATGATACCTGACTTGTGTGGGTGCCCAAAGCAGAGAACCTAAAAACGTATAAAATGAAAAACTGAGGGGGAACCAAACTGGGTCATAGGAGCAGTTTTTTCATACGTTTTCAGGTTGACACTGATTTGGGCACCCTCACGAGTTAAGTATCATTTTCATCTAGAGACTGATGAAAACGCTGGGGGGTGGGACATTTTTGCCAGTGTGGTCATCTCACAACTTTCCCTCACAGAAATGAGAGGAAAATTTTACTTTTTAGCTAAATGTGAGGTTTACAGGAGATTCTGGGTAAGAGATCATTGGGGGATCCACACAAGCCACACAGCACTGGATTTTCCAGGATGTCTAGTTTAAAAAAATGTTAGTAAGCAAACACATTTATTTAAAAAGAAATAAAATAGTCTTTTTTGCGTAAAGTGTATAACAGTTGAGTCTGAATGTTCTTTAACAAATATGACCAGCTTAAAAAAAATATTTAGAAGCATGTAGCAACCACTCCTTCTACTCACTGGGGCAGACATTTTTGTGGTGTGCTAGATTCCCTGTGTAGGAGAAATTGTGACCTACACTTTCTTCTAAAACTGGAATCAGAAACATGGGTTCCTCCATCTATTTTTTACGTTTGCAATTTAAGCAAGAGTCAGAATGTTTTCAAGCACCTATATTAAATCTTCCTTTTATAAAGTTGCCTTCTTTAAGATACAGACCTTTATTAAATTTGAGGAATAGTCCTAAAATTCTGCAGTGCCTTATCCATAAATGTAGCAACTATATCCTTGGTTAACTTAGTCAAAACTTAGAATTTGTTGAAGACAATAAGTACACAAAATCAATATTTACTGCAAGCTGCCTGCTCATACATACACAAACTTCAGAACTTGATCAATTCAAATAAATGTTGATTATGTATTTCTATCAAGGCTGAGATCAAGTCCATTACCAAAACCTCAGAGAGAGCCATTATATAAGAATACATTCCAACACCCATAAAACAAAACCAAGGATAGCTAAATTGTTAGTTAAGTATACGTTTGAACTTAAAATGAGATTTTACCACAGCCATTTTTATTATCTGGGTTTAGCAGAGGTGACCCATAGAGGCGGTGCAGGCATTTTTCCCGCCGTGCGAATTTTGACCTGCCTTTCCGCCCACCTTTTCCTAATGGGGACACTGCCATGGGGAAGTCAGCCACAGGGTAGGTAGTGAGGGGAAAAACTTCTTGCAAGGTGAATGTGACCTTGTGAAATGTAACTGGTACTCATGTTTTTACATCCAATGCGTTCAGGTTGGGTGCGCACACTGTTTCTCTTGCACAACATAAGGCAAGGAAGCAGTGCACCCGACTGGCTGGAGGCAGTGTAGCATGGCTGGCAGTGGCTTCAGGCTCATTACCAGATCAGAAGCACACCACTGCCATGACTCTGCTGCTC
This sequence comes from Lissotriton vulgaris, assembly GCF_964263255.1. NCBI lineage: Eukaryota > Metazoa > Chordata > Amphibia > Caudata > Salamandridae > Lissotriton > Lissotriton vulgaris. The sequence continues at coordinate 815,649,789 of NC_141687.1, read as the reverse complement.
ACACACCACCTGCCCCACGGTAAAGTCATAATACGGTGAGCGGAATGCAGTCGGCTTGGTGGTGTTTTCTGAATTGCCGCCATGGCAGGCTGGCTGTAAAACTGCCAAAATCGTAATCAGCCCCTTAATTAAATTTCAATTGGAACTTTGTAGTTCACATACTTCTATGTACATTTGTGCCAATTGTGTACATTCTGTGCTTAAAAGTATGATATTAACGAACATTGATTACTTGCATCAATTTTCCGAAGCCCAAAGTATCACATAATATACATGCACACTATTCAAAAGATTTGTGTATTCATACTACTTTTTTCCGCAAAAATCATTGCTTTTCTCTAGCATGCCTCAACTTTCAACAAGCATCTTGTAAATTCTGCATGAATCACCCACTTGTCTTCACTTTACACATAGACCTTCTCCTGGATTTTCTCAAGGAAGCAACAAATACAGTAGAAATGTATAGACTCCTATGTTTAGCTACTAAGTTCCGGCTTACATCTAATTTACAGAGAGACAGCTCTTGCACACCACAAGGTGGTTGTTTTAACCAAGAAATGGACAATGTGGAAAATGAGAAGCACAATCACAGTTTGGATAATGCACATGAGGAAGCAACAATGGAAGATGTTGGTGATCAAAGGCAAATGGTCAGTACTCTAGCTTTATTTCAATTACGTATGCAAATAGATCAGCTAGTGTGCTCATTAATACAGCCTTTCCAAATTTCTGAGGAATACATCTGAATCATTCCCATGTACAGGGCAAATTATATTTTGATTAGAGTGAAAATGTTCCTTCTAGTAATAGCTGCTGCTTAAGGTAGACAGCTTCATTCATGTGGTCTTCACTTGTCACTATTAAGGTAGTTCTAAATTAATCTGCCATACTTATGTCGTCCACCAGAACATTCAACCATTTCTCACCATTCTGAAGGAAATTAATTGGCTTCCCATAAAAGCTAGCATTAAATTCACTAACTTCCATCACTTGTAAAGTTATTCGCCTAGACCGCCTCTCCATAAACTCGTAAACCTACTCAACATTTAAGGCATTCAAAGAGGACACTCAAGGAAATTTTCTTTTATACCAGGAATTGCCTAACTTCAAGAACTCCTACGCATAGGACAATATTATCTGAGTTGCTGAGACAACCCTTTAGAACTACCATCCAGTAGTTCTAAGAGGTGAATCCATATTTCTGTCATTCAGTAAATTGCCCCAAAAAAAATTCCTCTTCCACTTATGTCCGAGTTAACATGTTTCCCATGCCAATGCTCAGTACACTCTGCATAGTAAATGTTTTAATTCATTCAATAATATTGTTATCTATGGATCCTGTACTTTTTAGTGTACTGTGACGTGCACCGTCGCATTATGATGCAGAAAGCAATATAAATCTGTTGATTAAATAAATAAAGAAATGCTTAAATAGTTATATACTCTCAGTGCACCTTGTGAAATAAGAATGTCTATCTGGCTAGGCTGGATGTTATCACCATTCAATGTGTTATGTTTTACTTCTAAGGATCCAAAGAACTTGCAAGGAGTGTCATATCCCGTTAAAGAAGATATTGATCAATCCATTGCATCCTGCTTGAAAGAGGAGAACGTTATCACTGAAGGTGGGGATTTGCCAATTGAGCTATCAGCAGAGGAAACACCATCTGGTGATGAATATGAGTGCATGTCACCAGACGACATGTCTTTGCCTCCGCTTTCTGAAACTCCTGAATCCAACCTGCTGCAATCAGAAACCGAGCAAGAGGAGCAGCCATGCTGCAGCTCCCAGAGCCTGCATGTCAGCTCCTACAGCATGCAGATACAGATAAACAGTCGCAGTAAACGAATGGTGGAGCAGTCTGAACTCTTAACACCTGTTGCTTTCGCTGACACTTCAGATAACAAAAGGGAAAAAAACTCAAGTTATTTTGAGAGTTTTTATTCCCCATCTCTTGGATTCCAACCTAAGTTTAGAATTGAATCTCCTTGTCTTCTGCACCCGCCTGCTGCTTCTGAGCCCACCACTGCTTCCCATGCTATCCCAGGGACACCACAAGCAAACTCTGCATACAGCATGAAGAGTGAAGTGCATGAGACCCATCTGCAACATCATACTATTCAGAAAAGCATGCGAGAAACACAGAGCCCGCTGCATGCCTCTAATCCCTGTACTAACAGCACTGACCGACAGCATACCTCTCCTAATGCATTCTCAGATCTCGTGTTTCAATCAGACCTTCAGAGAAGCTCTCCGAGGCTGATGGTCACCCAGGAGGAGATCAGAAGGGCATCAGAAAAGACCAGCATGACTAGCCTTTCTGGGCAGTCACCCACCTTCTCCAAGCTCTTGTCCAATGCTACTGTTAAGGAAGGCTCTCCAGTCACCCTGGAAGTAGAAGTAACAGGATTTCCAGAGCCTACACTAACATGGTGGGTAGCTTACAATGAGGGTCAACAAATAAACTGATACCAGTCTATACGTTTGTGCACTAACTCATTTATACAACCTTCTTTTCTGCTTTTGTTGCCATTCTGCATCACTTCATGCTGAAAAAATTCATTTCAGTGTGTAGATTCTATATTTTAACATAACCCATTATAAGTTATGATTTAACACCTTTCCCATTACTTGGTTATATGTTCTAACACAACATTCCACATGAAAAACATCCGCATTAACAAAATAAGGAGTCCCGCTTCTTTTTTTTATCCCTCTGCAGCAATCTTTTTAGTGCAAGAATGTATTCTTTCTACATGGGAAATGTGAGTTAACTTTCTTTAAGCACACCTTAATTATTGAGCATCGCAGGACCCACTCACGCCTCCTCTACTGAAGTTTCCACTACCTCTAGTCCATAGAACATTGTAATTAGTTAAAGAGCCACTAACCGTTTTGCGGTTTCTGTTTTACTGTATTTGTGTGTTACTGTAAAATGTGAAAATCATTTACACTCATTTTGAAAAAAGAGTGTAGCTTTGAGTTGAAACTTGTGTTATGTTGTGTGTTTCTTCCGAGTCCTTTAAATCCAGCCAGACGCCAATAGATTTGTAGGGGATCATTTACTCCTTGTGTAAACTCCAAATTTTCATTTTCTTATAGAGCAGCACACTTCATGTTTATTTCCATTTATACAAAGCATAACAGTTTAAAGAGGTTCTGCCGCACATACCAACATCTGTAAGAGCAAGAAAATGTAATGTTGATCGATTTTAAGATTCAGAAAGACTGTTTTCTATACTACGGCACCGGGCATTATGCAGTGGAAAATTATATAATACATTTGTTTTAAATTTGAATAGAATGTTGGGAGCTAGCCAACCAATTGGAATGCACCCTTTGGGGGCTATAGCTAGTATTAAAGGCCCGCAAATGCAAAATTCTGTGCTGCCATCCGCATATCCTCTGGTTGGCTGTGGGTCTCGCCCCCGTCCTACCACTAATGGCAAACATTGGTGAATGCAGAGAGCACTGAGGGAAAAGGAGTTGTTTTTCACCTGAAAGATAGGGTGAAGAAAACCGTTCTATTATCCAATGGTGCTCCTTTAGTCTGTTCTGCAGCAGCTAGTTGCGACCTGATGTCCCAGCTCTTTCCTATGCTTTTGCTGGGAAGAAAGCCCAATCAGCCAAATAAAAGTGAAAAAAACTATTTGTTTCAATCAATCAATCAGTACTTGTTAAGCGCGACTACTCACTCTTGAGGAATTCAAGGCGCGAGGGTGCTGCAGGTCCAAATGGGCACTGAGGTTCAGTCAAAGAGCCAAGTTGTGAGATCCTTCCTGAATTGGGTCAGCGATGGGGATAGCTGAGGTGGAGAGGCAATGTGTTCCAGGTTTTGGCGGTGAGGTAGGAGAAGAATCTTCCTATGATACTGGTCTTGTGATCCGAGGTACGATGGTAAGGGACAGTTGGGCGGAGCGGAGATGTCTGGTGGGTATATGGAATGAGAGGCAGTGGTTCAGGTATGCTGGTCTAGCGTTATGGAGGGCTTTCTACTTTTTTTAGCTGACTGGGTAAATGAAGGAGGGAGCTAATTGCCTTTTATACCCCTCGCCTTTGGTACTTTGTTGTCCGCAGGAGGTGGTACCAACTCTTAAATATTACATAACAAACAAAGGCATAATATGTCACATAGATTAGCATACCAGGGCATAACATCCCAAAGCATAAAATTACTTTGAGGTTTATTTGTAAAGTGTTTATAAGGGCCATCGTACTTAATAGCACCAACAAACATTTACTGCACAATACCTCCTCAACAATTACAATCTAAGGTCATAAACCTTGCTTCTGCTCTTTCCTTCTAAAATATCCAATGTGTGGTTATCCACAGTGGAGATTTGGAAGGTCCGTTCCATTTTGCCTGAGTTTCTTTTAACTGAACCTGTCCAACACTTTGTGACTGTTGAAGAATACACTGGCCTTTCTGCTCTGTTTTTGGCAGCTCAATATCATCAGTGCAATGGAAACAACTTAGTTTTTCAGATGTTCAACGTATTTATGTAAAAGACTGCTTGCTTTCTCTCCTGAGGCTTGAGCCGGGAGGTTATGCTTTTAATCCTTGCTGATTTTAAAATTGTTTGAATTCTCCCCGTGTGTCCTTACCCCCTCCCTTCGCGCTGAAGCTGCAAAACGCGATATCGTCACTCTGGCATTATATATCTTAGACTCTGCCATTGAACTATGCCCATAGCTATTTAGGAGGAAAGGTGTGTGTACCTTAGCGATTCCTTCCGTTCCCCAGACAACGAGCAGACTACTTGCTCAGACCTTCTCTGTGGGTGTGGCCGATCTAAGGGCCGTCATCTGCGGGGACTGGGTGGTTTAGGATAGCGGCCATCTTAGTGAGGGCTCGCTGGGAAGGTCGCTCGGACGACGGTATAAAAACAGGCCAAGACACAATCTTTCAGACTGCTTGCTTTCTCTCCTGAGGCTTGAGCCGGAAGGTTATGCTTTTAATCCTTGCTGATTTTAAAATTGTTTGAATTCTCCCCGTGTGCCCTTACCCCCCTCCCTTCGCGCTGAAGCTGCAAAACGCGATATCGTCACTCTGGCATTATATATCTTAGACTCTGCCATTGAACTATGCCCATAGCTATTTAGGAGGAAAGGTGTGTGTACCTTAGCGATTCCTTCCGTTCCCCAGACAACGAGCAGACTACTTGCTCAGACCTTCTCTGTGGGTGTGGCCGATCTAAGGGCCGTCATCTGCGGGGACTGGCTGATTTAGGATAGCGGCCATCTTAGTGAGGGCTCGCTGGGAACGTCGCTCGGACGACGGTATAAAAACATACGTATATGGCTCTGCGCAGCGGACGCGCATTGCGGGCGCGCCGATCGCGTGCCGGAGTCAAGCCAGAGTCCAGCCCGTCTGCGCCCGTCCGCAAACGAACGGGGCGCGGGGTGGGACTCCACAGACCCTGCTCCTCATTACCTACAGAGACACTCAATAATAAGAGCCATCGCCGCCACTATTCTAAATCTGACCTCTTGAAACTTGGTAAGCCAATGTCTCGTAACTGTATGCACTCTATAGACCCGGAGTCTCTACCCGTGCATTGCAATATATGCCATCAACCGCTCCCGAAGTTAACCTTGACTTCTAATACAACGATGAATCTCAAATTGTTATTACTCAATTGCAGATCTATGCCTAAACATAAAACAGAAATGTACGACCTCTTGATTAACAAAGACCTTGATGCCATGTTTCTTACAGAAACATGGCTAGACGAAGCTTCCTCCCCGGATATCTTAGAGGCCATTCCCAACAACTACAGTCTCCTAAGAATCGATCGTCAAAGACAACGGGGGGGGGACTGGCAATGATCTGCAAAGAAGAATTAGAGTGCACATTAACCGAATTAAAAATTACTGATAGTGAGTGTGGTAGATTTACCATTAAACTAGATGCTACCACCACTATCACTGGTTTACTTATATATAGACCCCCTGGAGCAGCGGTGTCCTTTTGCAGCCAACTCATTGAATTGGCCACTCAGCTCGCCATCAGACATAAAAATGTCATCATCCTTGGCGACCTCAACATACATCTAGAGGATAGCTACTCCAAGGAAGCTTAACTCTTATTGAATGCTCTTAACTCGGTTGATCTCAAACTTCTCTCCACTCTGCCCACCCATCAACAAGGGCATTTATTAGACCCTATCTTTGCTAACTGGGAAGGCATTAACACCTCCCCACCCATCCCACTAATTTGGTCTGACCACAGTATGGTGCCGTTCGAGATAGCTAGAAAATACATCAATAATACCCATGCCAAATTGCCACCTTACAGACGCCGGAATTTTAAAAAATATACTCCTGAACTTTTTTTACATAAACTAACTGAGCAACCCCCTTTAACGGGGAACTCCTTACAAGAGGTATGGGACAACTTTGAATCTTGGCTAACCAAAGCTTTAGATAAAATTGCTCCATGGACCACCAAACCACCAGCCAGACAATCCAAAAACGCCCCCTGGTTCTCAGAGAAACTCAAAAAGGCTAAAGCCCTATGTAAATCCATAGAACGTAAGTGGAGGAAAAACTATACCCCGGAACTCAAAGAAAACTATAGAAGCGAACTGAAAAAATATCAGAAATTGGTAAGATTAGAAAAAAGCTATTATTACAAAAGCAGAATTGTGGAATCTAAGAACCCTATGAAGGAACTATTTTGCATCTACAGAGAAATCACCATCCCTTCACGCCTGGATACCAAAGACACCTACTCCACGGAGATATGCGACCAGATAGCGGATTTCTTCGTGGAGAAGGTAGAAAAAATCCATGCTACTTTCTCAAGTAGCACTAATATAGTTAAAAACAATGTAGATAATCCAAGCTCCTTCTCTGATAAATCCCTCCTTACCAATTTCAGGACCCCTAACAAACAGGACCTAATGAAAATTATCAATGGAATTTGCTCAGGCTCCCCTATGGATGCCTGCCCCCCGGAACAATGTAAAGCGGTCATGGAAAACATATTACTAGATCAAATTAGTAACATGATCACTTTATCGTTCCAGGAAGGCCACGTCCTGAAAAATTGGAAATCTGCCCAAGTAATACCCTTAAAAAAGAAACCAAATATCCCAATTTCTCAGCTCCAAAATTTAAGGCCGATCTCGCTTCTCCCTTTCTGTGCCAAAATCACAGAAAAGGTGGCTAATCTACAACTCATGGAGTTTCTGGAGAAAGAATCTCTCCTCCACCCCTCTCAGTCAGGGTTTAGATCAGACCATTCAACCGAATGAGCAGTTTTGTATTCAACCGAACAGATCCGGAAGCTGGTGGATGAGGGAGAGACAGCAGCGTTGGTCCTACTGGACCTAAGTGCAGCGTTTGATACCGTGCTGCACTCAACGCTGCTGTCTCGACTCTCAGACATGGGAGTAAAAGGCCTAGCTCTCACCTGGTTCCAGTCCTACCTCACTGACAGAACGTTCCAACTTCATTGCCCACCCTTTAAATCATCGCCTCGCAGTGTTAGCCATGGGGTTCCACAGGGCTCTAGTTTGAGCCCAACCTTATTTAACATCTATATGGAACCCCTGGCACACATTGCGGAGGAATTTGGGGTGGACATTGTCAGCTATGCTGACGACACTCAGTTGGTGTTCAAACTAACTCCAGACAGCAGAGATTTAGCTACCAACTTCTCTAACTGTATGTCAGCGATAGCGACTTGGATGGATTTATTTATTTATTTATTTTAGGCAATTTTTAAAGCGCTACAAATACCCGTAGGTGTCTCGGCGCTAGCAGCTAAAGGATAACTAACCAGATAATAAACAGTGAAACAGTGAATAAAGTGATCTACAGGGATGTCATTGAGAAAACAGCCAAGTCTTTAGCTGCTTTCTGAAGACAATCGAAGATGGACTGATCTTTATATTAAGGGGAAGAGAGTTCCACAATTTCGCCGCTGCTATGGTGAAACGTCTGTCTCCCCAGGTCACTTTTCTTGTTCTGGGAATCTGAAGCATGTGAGCCGTGTTGGAGCGCAACGTTCTAGGGGTTGCCAGAGGTTTAAAGGAACTTCTCAGAAATCTGGGTCCCGCGTTATTTATTGCCTTGTAGACAATACAGAGGGTCTTGAACTTCGTACGACTTCTGACTGGGAGCCAGTGCAGTTGGTCGAGATGTCCAGAGACAGAACTGTATTTGGGAATGCCCAGTAGGATTCTGGCAGAGGCATTTTGTATTAGTTGCAATTTGGAGATAACCTTTTTTTGAGCATTGAGGAAAAGGGAGTTGCAGTAATCGATGCGAGAAAACACCAGTGTGGATATGAGTGTTTTTCCCATAGCTATGGGAAGATACGGTAGTAGTTTCTTTATCTTCCTTAAGATGTTAAAGGAAGATGACACTACCGAATTCGCATGATGATGGAAAAGGAGCTTGTTGTCGAATATCACTCCCAGATTTCTAACTTTACTGACAGGTTGTGGTGGGGTTCCTAGTTCCTCAGGCCACCACGAAGGGGACCACTCAGGTTGAATGTTTCCAAAGAGCATAACTTCTGTCTTAGCTGAGTTGAGTTTTAAACAGTTGGAAGCCATCCAACTGCTAATGGCCCTCATACCGTTCTTGAAATTTGCTGCGACCGTGGGTCCATCTTTGTGAATAGACAGCACCAGCTGAGTATCATCAGCGTATGTTGTCAAATTGATGTTATGCTCCTTTATTACCCTCGCTAAGTCCGAAACATAGATATTAAAAAGGGTCGGACTTAGCGAGGAACCCTGAGGGACTCCACAGGGAAGGCTGAAAGTGGGTGAGGTAAAAGTACCCAACTTGACCGCTTGGCTACGATCCGCCAAGAATGATGCAATTAGGTCCCTAGCTTTATGTTTAATGCCGATGGCCTTGGATACTAACTGCCTCCGTCTAAACGGAGACAAGACAGAGGTACTGATAGTAGGAAAAGCTGTCTCTGCTTGGTCTCATGCATGGTGGCCCAGCGAACTAGGGGAATTACCCACGCCCGTGGAGAAGGTGAAAAATCTAGGCGTCATGCTGGACGCCGACCTCTCAGGCAAAGCCCATGTGAATAAGGTGACAAGTAAATGCTTTGGCACTTTAAAAATACTTCGCAAAGTAATTGACCTCTTGCCGACCGAAGCGAGAAAAACCATAGTTAATGCTTTAATATCCCCTCACTTGGACTACGGTAATGTTCTCTTGTTAGGCCTGAATCAGAAGGGACTGCACCAATTACAATGTATACAGAACTCAGCAGCACGACTGGTTCTCGGTCTCCCTCGGAAAACATCTACTAAAAACGCGCTTGCTAAACTCCACTGGCTCCCTATTAAAGAGAGAATTATATTCAAGACTCTCTGCTATGCTCATCGCATTGCCCAAAATAAAGGTCCCAGCTATCTGAAAGGTCTCATCACCATTCACCGTCCGATGAGAGATCTGAGATCGTCGGGCATGATGCTATTTAAAGTCCCTCGCATCACAAAAGCTAAAATGGGAGGTAAGTCCTTCCGCTATCTGGCCACCAAGTATTGGAATGCTCTGCCAATCCACTTGCGGATGGAGCCCTCCGAAATGAGATTCAGAGCCAAATTAAAAACCCACCTCTTCCCTAAACACTAACTTCTGTCATCTCATGGATCAAGTTCCTCTCGATGGGTTTGCATTTTGCAGTTAGCGCGGGGACACACAGTTCTGTGCAGCCAGGCGCTCAATAAATGCTTTATTATTATTATTATTATTATTATTAAAGATTTTAAAATCACAAGGCAGTTCCTTATATTTCAGATGATATGGGGAGAGTGGGGCCCGAACATTTTGTAGATTCCTCTCTTTAAGCAAAACAAACTGGTAAGAAATAGTCTTCATAAGAATTACGTGAGCAATGGTGGTGCTTTGTTGGTGTTATAGTTAGTGTACATCTAATAAACTAGGTTAAGTGGTTTAGAACACACTTCGTTTTCAGATTTGCGATTTACGTTTACTATATGTAGCAACCACTGCCCGTATATAATGAGCACATCAACAAAATATCAAACTTAGTTTTTACAACATGTTTTGTGTGCAATGCAGATTTCAACTGTTGGTTTCAACGTGTTCCATGATCTCTTTCAAACTTGTAGTACTCTTACAAAAAACCTACTAAGCCTATCGTGTTTGGATTACCTGCACCCTGCTATTGGGAATAGGACAAGTGATGTAGCAGCTGGAAATGTTTGTGGCCATACATGCATCAATTCACTTCTGTTAGAGTCTCACCTATCGCTTAAGAGTAAATAATGATTTGAATCTTTATAGAATGTGTCTAGCGCATTACAGATAGCTCCTTGACAAAGCTCAGTATAGATGGCAATGCAGTTTCACTGCAAACAGACAACGCCCAATCCATAATGCTTTTTAGGTCTCGCATAGGCAGCGCTTGCGCTGTCTCTTCGAGACATGCTGTATTCAGGATAAGTTATGGGAAACAAGGGTACCCCTTTAGTCAAAACCTGGGGTCAAAGTATTGTTAAAAAGAACAATGGTCATGGGTGGCCTAATAAGGTCCTAGTTGAAAAAATTATTTCTAGATGGCCTAAGAAGGTCCAGGTAAGAGAAATTATTTCTGGTAGATAAGTTAAACTAGGGAGACAGTTTTGTAAGGTTACAAACAAAGGACTTTATTAATGCTTACACAGTTATGTTTTCTCGGTTTTTTCAGGTGCTCACACATGTGACAAAATGCTTATAGTGACTGAGTGAAATATTAAAAAACTATATACAAGGTGTCACAAGCAAGGGTATTCCCCGAAAAAATATATACAGTAGGGAAGGGGAGTTTTCCTTGCAAGGGTCGACGGCGTTTCGATCTAACATGACTTTAGATCATCATCAGGACGTGAGCTTTCTTTGCACGTTGTGATAAATGTATTATCTGACTCAGCGGTCAAGTTGTTGGTACTTTGAGGTATACGGTCCAATTAGGTTTTATTTTGCCAAGAAATATTAATTATTCATATTTCTAGGATAGTTCTAGCTCAAAAAGGTTTCTTCAGAGTCAATAATGGTCCAATTACTCGTATTGCAGAGGTAGGGATATTCAATGGGAGCGGGTTTATTTATCCGGTATCATTTGGTGTCCCACGTTCCGGCGGGAATTGATCGCCGCGGTCCGTGGCGTTACTACCTCCGCTTCAATGCTACGGCGTTCTCATACGCCGTAGCATTGAAGCGGAGGTAGTATTTCTTGGCAAAATAAAACCTAATTGGACCGTATACCTCAAAGTACCAACAACTTGACCGCTGAGTCAGATAATACATTTATCACAACGTGCAAAGAAAGCTCACGTCCTGATGATGATCTAAAGTCATGTTAGATCGAAACGCCGTCGACCCTTGCAAGGAAAACTCCCCTTCCCTACTGTATATATTTTTTCGGGGAATACCCTTGCTTGTGACACCTTGTATATAGTTTTTTAATATTTCACTCAGTCACTATAAGCATTTTGTCACATGTGTGAGCACCTGAAAAAACCGAGAAAACATAACTGTGTAAGCATTAATAAAGTCCTTTGTTTGTAACCTTACAAAACTGTCTCCCAAGTTTAACTTATCTACCAGAAATAATTTCTCTTACCTGGACCTTCTTAGGCCATCTAGAAATAATTTTTTCAACTAGGACCTTATTAGGCCACCCATGACCATTGTTCTTTTTAACAGTATTCAGGATAAGGGCATGAAGTCCTGCCAACTTTCCACCCATCGTTTTAATTGCCTCCTGTCGCTGTCCTCTGCAAATAGTGTTTTTTATTGATCAATAGACTTAGTAGTCCCTCCTTAGTACCACCTTTTCTCTTTTTGTAGACTCTCATAAGGACAGTCCCTATTACATGTGTTGTTAATCAGTAGTCTTTAATTACAGCTTCCGAGCACTATTTTCCTAAATAGCTTTGTCCTGCCTACTGTTGCTGGCAATACATACTCTCCCTAAATGCTTATGTTTTCATTCATCCAGCACAGCATGCATAATGGTAGCTACACTTTTATTTTCTTATTTGCTGGCCAAACGGAACCTCATGACCTTCTTTTTTCTTTAATTACTTTTTTAAAAAACATGGTGAGGTTTGCCTATATGCTCGCCTGCCTAATTTAGATGGACAGACATATACAGCTGTTTTTAAATGCCTGTCACCACCAGTAAAAACCTAGAAGTTAGGGGTACTGAAAAGTGCTCAATTACCACCTTGGCTATGGAAGGAAAGTACCATGACGAGGGGGACATCTTTTTTTTTTAAGGAAATCCCATTTTCAGATTTTCTTTTTGAAAATAAAACAACATGTAACTTTGTTGTTCGGCTCTGTCATGTAATGTTTGACAAGGCCATCCGGTAAAGTTTCAGCTGCGTTTCCTGTCAATGCTTGAATTGTTTGCTGGCCAAGAGGACATTTCATTATTTTGGTAGGCGACATTTTCATCTCATTTATAATTTGGTGACTGGACCATCTGCCTAATTATAAATCAGGCCCTCAGACTGTGAGAATCTAAGGTGCAGAAAGGAGGGATGAATGGATATGAGGTGGACTGGGTGGAAAAGTCAGTGAGGTGAGCTAAGTGAAGTGATTCATAAACAATGTCACCCAAAGAATAAAACTTAATTGGTCATACACTCACTCATTAGCAAGTGAGATGAAGTAGGACATGTCTGAATGTAGGTATGAGGATGTGTGTGCATGAGAAAGAAAGTTAGCAAAAGGGGGTCAATCAATCAATCAATCAAAGCATTTATATAGCGCACTACTCACCCGGAGGGTCTCAAGGCGCTAGGGGAGGGGGGGTCCGCTACTGCTCGAACAGCCGAGTCTTGAGCTGCTTCCTGAAGGCAAGGTGGTCCTGGGTCAGGCGGAGGTGGGTCGGGAGGGAGTTCCAAGACTTGGCGGCCAGGTAGGAGAAGGACCTTCCTCCTGTGGTGGCTCTTCGGATGCGGGGGACGGTGGCGAGGGCGTGGCCGGTCGATCGAAGCTGGCGTGTGGGGGAGTAGAAGTTGAGGCAGCTGTTGAGGTATCCTGGGCCTTGGTTGTGTAGGGCTTTGTGTGCGTGGGTGAGGAGACCGAAGATGATTCTCTTGTTGACCGGGAGCCAGTGCAGATCTCTCAGGTGTCCGGAGATGTGGCTGCGACGGGGGATGTCCAGGATGAGTCGTGCTGAGGCGTTCTGAATCCGCTGGAGTCTCTTCTGGAGTTTGGCTGTGGTTCCGGCGTAGAGGGAGTTGCCGTAGTCCAGACGGCTGGTGACGAGGGCCTGGGTGACCGTCTTCCTGGTCTCGGTGGGGATCCACCGGAAGATCTTACGTAGCATGCGCAGGATGTTGAAGCACGACAAGGAGACGGCGTTGACTTGTCTGGTCATGGAGAGGGAGGAGTCCAGGTTGCGTGCGTGGTCTGTTGGTTTGGGTGCGCTGCCCAGGGCGGGGGGCCACCAGGAGTCGTCCCAGGCGGAGGGTGAAGATCCCAGGATGAGGACTTCCGTCTTGTCCGAGTTCAGTTTCAGGCGGCTGTTCATCATCCACTTGGCTACGTCTGCCATCCCTTCATGTAGGTTGGCTCTGGCGGTGGCGGGGTCGTTGGTGAGGGAGAGGATCAGCTGGGTGTCATCGGCGTAGGAGATGATGTTGAGGTTGTGTTGGCGTGCGATGGCTGCGAGGGGGCTCATGTAGACGTTGAAGAGGGTTGGGCTGAGCGAGGAGCCTTGAGGAACGCCGCAGATGACTTCGGTGGCTTCTGATCTGAACGGGGGGAGGCGGACTCTCTGTGTCCTTCCGGCGAGGAACGAGATGATCCATTCCAGTGCCTTCTCCTGGATTCCGACGTTGCTGAGGCGCCGCACTAGGGTACGGTGGCAGACAGTGTCGAAGGCCGCGGAGAGGTCTAGGAGGATGAGGGCCGCTGTTTCTCCGTTGTCGAGCAGGGCTCGGATGTCATCGGTGGCTGCGATCAGGGCGGTCTCGGTGCTGTGGTTGGCCCGAAAGCCAGTCTGCGAGAGGTCGAGGGATCTGTTCGTCTCGAGGAAGGCGGCCAGCTGCTTGTTGACTGTCTTCTCGATGACTTTTGCAGGAAACGGGAGCAGCGAGATGGGGCGGTAATTCTTGAGGTCGGTGGGGTCGGCTGATGGCTTCTTTAGTAGAGCGCTGAGTTTGGCGTGCTTCCAGCTCTCCGGGAAGGTAGCGGTGTCGAAGGAGGTGTTGATGATGTCCCGCAGGTGGGGTGCGATGACAGCGTCGGCCTTGTTGAAGACGTGGTGAGGGCAGGGGTCGGTCGGAGATCCGGAGTGGATGGAGTTCATCGTGCGGATGGTGTCTTCGGTGCTGATCGGGGTCCAGGCGCGGAGGGTGGTGGTGGGGGGCGGTGGTTCAGTCGTGGCGTGCATCGGTTGAGTGCTGAAGCTGTTGTGTATGTCCGCGATCTTGTTGTGGAAGTAGGAGGCGAGGGAGTTGCAGAGGTCTTGCGAAGGGGTGATGTCGTTGTTTCCGGCGTTGGGGTTGGAGAGCTCTTTAACGATGATGAAGTGTTCCTTGCAGTTGTGTGCGTTGTTGTCCAGTCGTTCCTTGTCAGTTGTTAGTGATACACCGTATGTGACTGTCACTACCAGGCACAAGGGAATTACACATTAATCACAGCATATAATGCAGAAACGGTATGGACATATTGGAACATTGTGTTGACTGGTAATGAGAGGTCAAAGTGGAATTCTACAATGTGGTTTTATATACAGACATGGGCATTTTGGGTACCAGATGTGTGGTGATATTGGAACTGTATGGAAAGTAATAATGGAGGCAAGTTGAACAATTATAGATCCAAAACTGAGTATACTGTGGCATTTTGTGGGCATATTAAGACACTACAGAATGTTAGCAGATGGGAGCGCTGTAAAATCTACTTGCGCTTACCAAGGCATTATACAAAGGGATGACGTTGACTATTTGGGACATTATAGAAATTTGTAATTAACCTGTTTAGCGCGCCGAAAATTCCGCCCCAGTGCGGACGTTCGATTGCGCTAACGGGAATGGAACGTTCAGCGGACGTGCGCAGCACTAGCGAGGTAGTGCACGCGACGACCGCTGAACGTTCCCCGCACTTAAGGGGTTAAGGCATGCAAGGAATTTATGAAAACTGACAATATGGGTGTGAAAGAGCAATTACAAAACAGGTAATGCAGGCATATAAATACACTGTGTGACCTGGTTTGGGGGTCAATCCACAAAATGGGCATTATGGGCAGATTGTCGTGCTTACTGCACCAGAATCTGCATGTCACAGTATTATCCAGGTATTTTCCTCAATGTAAATATTGGCATGTTTGACCTGCCAAAATATATCCAGGAGATGCTGATTTTATGGCACCTGTTATTTACCTAGTGTTAAAAATGATGCATGACTCATAATTTTGATATGTGCCCTAACAGGAGCTGCAGCATCGCTTGAATTATATGAGCCAGTGGTAATGAGGGCGTATGGGATTATGAAGTGGACATGCAATGCATATGCATAGAACATTTCTCAAGTGAAGGCTGTGGGCTTTGCCGGCGTCTATTTTCTTTTGTGTCTTTCTTACCTAATGACAATCTTTTTATTAGCAATTTGTGCCAGGCACACATCCTAGAATCATCAGATACCTATGCAATGCCTTGCTGTGGGGAGCTTTGGATGTACAAGCTAGCAAAGGCTTTTAGCTTACAATGTCGCCTGCACAGACATTGGTACATACCATGTGTGATGTATGATTTATACGAACACTTCCAAGCAGTGTTTCAGTCTTTGAGCAAATTTAACTTCCAATTAGCATAGAGGTTACAAAATCCCCTACTTAGTAAAGGTTTGAGCAAATGATCAACTGACGCAACAGGAAGTAAAATGAAATAAAAAATGTCTGTCCATTTTAAAGGCCCAAGGACTCCAAATGCCCTCGCAGGGTTATTCTTTCTTCCCTGGTTACAAGCACCCCTCTATAAGTGTTCACAGGGTGAGTAGGTCATATCTAATCAAATACTTGCGAGGACACACCAGACTCTGCATACATCCTACTGATTATAACTACCTACAACCTGACCACCCACTGTTCTTAGGGGCTGGGGAGTTTGGTGATTGTCGAACGTCTAATTTGTTGCTACCCTCTTCTGGTATGATATCCATGATATTGCAACACACATGGTGTGCATCTTATACAATGTTGTGAGCATAAATGTACCAATGTATAATGCAATACCGGTCTGATATGTGTATGTTATACCATATGCCAACTGATAATGCAATAAAATATGTTTTTATAAAAAATAAAAAAAGTCCCATGGACTTAGTGCTAAATTGCTTTACGTCGCATGAACTTGCAGTAAATATGGGCCTTAGAGCCAGATGTATCAAAGGGTTTTGTCCATTCTGTGTCTATGGGGAAATGTGTTGATACATATGGCCCTTAGTGTAGCATTACAGTAGCATGCCTAGGGCAAGCACGTCACTTCAAATCACTTGCCAGTTGATACCTCAGTAGAAGAGCCATGTTGAATGCAAATGTTATTCCCTGAAAGTTTGAACAATAATGAGGGTATTACCCTATTTAAGGTATAAACATTTTGCTTCATACAAATACACACACACAAATGAACACATTATCAACTATAACATGGTTTTCAGAAACTGCCTGTAACCCAAAATAATCTGTACCAATGTATTATGATGCAAACCTGACTGTAACCTTGACTCTTTGCTTCAGGTACAAGAAGGGCCACAAACTGCCTACGGATGAAAATGTAAAGGTCTTAAAAAAAGAGACCAAGCACTCGATCTTCATTGAGAAGGCGCGTGTGGAAGACGGTGGCTTCTATATCGCTCGTGCCACCAATGTGAATGGTTCTGTCACTTCCGGTGCAGTCCTCAGGGTCTCAGTTAACAGGCCACCCATCAAGAAAGTGGACTGGATAAGCCTCCTTATCCTGGTCATCAGTGTATTACTGATACACCTGCTCGTCAGACAGTGGTGGTGGGACTGACAGCAATGGACCTAGCAACCCTGCCGGAGCAACAACATGAAGGCATTTCCTCTTCTATGCATTGTATTTAGTAGCCTGATTACCTTTTGTTGTTGCCGTTCTGCGTTCACATTTCTAGCACCTTTGCATCTAACGCTTCACTCTTTGTGCCTTCAATACTTCAGTGTGCAGGTGGGCTTTTAAAGTGCGGTTGGTACAAGGAATTGGAAAGGGCCAAAACGAACAAGTTCAGTCTAAGTGCCAGTGTCCTTCGCTGCACCATCTATATAGCTTATGCCTTATGTCGGTTTCCATCACACTTCACTAATCAAATATTATTTTTTTGCTGCACTGTCAACAATTGGCCGTCACTTGCATACTAGATTCTTGCCATTCATCTACAGTTCAATGATGGTTGTCTCTCATAACATCATGGACGAAGTATAGACCGGCAGATATATTTTGACCATATCGACCAAGAAGATTTCATCTAGGTAAGTGTGGCCATACTTCTACACCATGAAGGTATTTGGGAACTGATGCTCTGGTCATGATGTATCTGTAGGTCGATATTTTGATTTCCATTAGGAGGTACAACACCTGACGAGGATAACACATTGTGATCTTCTTCAAAGCAAGTTCATGTTTTTCGATATATTTGGAATAGCCTACTGGAACCCATAGTTAAATTCCTCTGGCAGTGAATTGCTCTGTTTTTAACCCTCCAAACTGCTAAATTCCCAGTTTTGTTTTTATATGGCTGTGAGTGTTAAGGGTTTTCCTGTTTGTAAAAACTGCCACTGTCTGCAGATAACAGTTTGGGGCACTGGTGGTTTCTCAAGACCACACAAGTTCACAAAGGAGCAACCCAATATTAGGACCTGGAAATCATGGCTCCTCAGTTAAGAATGTAGCCCATCAACCACATCAGTCTTTACAACACAAGCCCAGGCGTTACAACGTGCTGACCTTTACATCACATTGTAATACTGAGCAGGGCTTTACAACGCATGTCTTTACACCAAACACCAAAATGTTGTTAGAACGTGTGATATTCTTCCATATATATATATATATATATGTATATATATGTATGTATTTCTAGACATCTATATATATATATCAAACACAGTCAGAAAGCACAATTGAGAAAGGCCACAGGAAGCTTAATAAAAAGTCCATTTATTGTGCATTCGAACTCTTGCCAGCAGTCCAGTCACAGTACAACCGGCTTCTTCAATAAAGTGCTCTGCCAGACGCGTTTCTGGAAATACATTCCTTTCATCAGTGGCACAAAAGGTAAAGTGAGCCTCACGTTGCTTTATCAATTAAGAACACCTGCTTGTGTAGGCGTGGCATTCACAATGCCTCATGGTGTTCGTAGTTTTAATCCAAGTGGAAGCGACGCTCACTCACCATATTAAAAATGCAAATGTTCAGCCCCAGTGGGTAGATGCACAGTGTTCAGTGACAGGGCTGCGCTGCTTTACAGTTTTCAAATGCGAACTTTTGCAGGCTCCATCCCTGAAAAGTATGTATACACCCACATGGATTCCACAGAAAGAAAAATGTTCTTATTTTCTCATTACTTTAGGTTGCCTTTGATATTGTCCTCTCATTGCTAAATTGAAATTATGAATATAATAATGATACTGACAAAAATATTTTATAATTGTTTAAAGGTAATGGTTGTGTAAAATGTATTTGAATTATTAATACAGAAGTAAGTATGGGATTCCAAATCGGTTTCCCATGCTCTGTCCACCAATGAAGACATGTTTTTCCCTCAATTGCTATTGCTGCAGAGGAGGGATCTTGTTGAAGGCTCTTTAACTCATCGGATTCCCCCACGCGTCAGTGCCATGGTTCTATGTGTTTCAACTTAGTCAATGGTTATCCAACAAGGGCCCAGGAGGTCCGATTCTATAGCAGATGTTTCATGGTAACAGCTGATTATGTAAATACATTGTATTTAGATTAATTCTATGTAAATATATTCAAGGATATTCTAAAAATCTGGCATAGATACAACTCTCCACAAACTACATCGTACACCACTGGTTGAGTTATTTGTTTGAGTTAAGTAGGACCTTATGGATGCTTGGTTTGAAGGGCATGAGTTATATGTTCTTGTTTATTTTACATAAATTGTGTGAACTAAAAAACTAAATTCTTTTAATTGGAGGACTCATGAAAACGAGGTGACAGAAAATTGTAGTACAGGTGCAATGTTCATACTACAGGTATATATTTAAAACATGAATCATAACATAAGAAAGGGTTCACAGATTACAGTTAAGTTTTACAAGAAAAGATAATTCATGGTTGTGGGGTTGACCAAATAAGGACAATGTACAAGGACAACTATGAGGCCAATTATACAGGCCAAGAAGTAAACGAAACATTAATGGTTGGAATGCTTGAATAATTCAGCCACTAGTAATCACTTGGGGCTGCATCCCAATCCATCATTATTGTACACACCATGCCACCTCAGTTTGGACCTAGTCATATAAAAATCAGTTGTGGCCCTGCTCCAATAGAAACAGCCCTGTCTAAACTGAAAAGCCAGGACCTCCCTTTACTGGAACACAAGCAACCCAGGACCAGTTTTGACATAGATATGGGATTAGCAGCTGGGTACAACTTGGAACTAGTGATGCAGTGTACACGGGACCCACATCCGGGCATGCCCATTCCACTTAGGGTGACACAAGAAGTACACAAAACAGTGATGGTTGGAATGCTTGAATTAATCTAAGCCATCGGTAAACACTTGGGTTGGATCCCAATTCATTGGTATTTTGAACACTATGTCACAAAGACAAATCAGTCTTGATCCTCCTAAGTGGAACGGGTATGCCCAGACGTGCGTCCCGTGCACACTGTGTCACTGGTTCAGGGAGGACCTGGCTTGGTATTTCGGACTGGACTGTTCCCATTGGAGCAGGGTCAATATATTTTTGCATATAGTTGGGTCCAAACTGAGGTGGCAAAGTATGTAAAATATCGATGGGTTGGGATGGGATGCAGCCTTGAGTGATTTCCGGTGGCTGAGGTTAATTCAAGCATTCCACCCATCACTGTTTTGTATAGCAACATTATGCAGGCCGGGCCTCAATAATATACGTAAAGACATTAACAAAAACCTACAGGCAAGCAATTTGCCCATGCACATATCTAGGAAGGAGGCAACTGCATTACTGAATAAAGGTGTGTGGGTAGGTAAGTGATGGGCACAGTTGTGGTACGTGCTAGGCATTACGGAGAATGGAAAGATTTTAGGGAGATGTACACTTACAGAGCGAATACAAGCACCATTGAGTGCGGCGAGACTGGTGAGTGGGCATGAGGGCGCATCAGTTCTTATGGGGTGAAGCTGGTGTGTGCTAAAGTATAATGATGAGAATAGTTAGGAGTATAGATTATTGGTTAAAGATCGGACAATGCTCAGAAGTGTGGTGGGAGTTGTATTTTTTGTATTATTTTCATAAATTTGATTTAGGGTCACTGTGCGCTTGCTACTTGAAATGGATACCCTGCTACAAAATTAATTCACCAAAAAATAGGGATTACACTTTGTAATGATATTTCGTTCAATGAGTGAATGAGGCAGAATCTCAGTCATCTCCCTCCCTAAGCGAACCTGTTAATTACAGTTGCAAGGGAATGCTCCTACAGAAGCCATGTTTAAAGGATATTGATCCCAGAGAGCCCTGGCCGATGCATAAGGGATTTATAGATGATAATACATTGATGATTTTTAAAAATAATGTACTAGAGAAGGTGAAGATTTTGGTGCGCCTCTAAACTGTTGCTAAAACACTGTAGCTTGTTCAGGGTTTGTAATGATTGTATTTATTTCTTAATCCCAAAATTCCACCATTTGTACTTTCTTTCTAAGCGATTTCATCCCCTCCTGGGGTGTTAGAAATGGGGTTTCTAGTTGGCTAGGGTATGCACCAAAGCCAGGCAGAACCCACGACTCTAGTCAGGGCAAGTAAGTTACACAAGAAAGATAACCTGTGCTCACCCTCTGGTAACTTGGCGCAGAGCAGGTAGGCTTATCATCAGAGGCAATGTGTAAAGCTTTAAAGTAACACACACACCAGTAACACAATGAATACACCACAAAAGAGACACCACACAGGATTATATGAAAATATATATTGTATATTGTACATAAAACATAAACCAAAACAACATGAATCATAAATTCATTCCATGCGCTGGTAAAAAGAACAAAGCACCACAATGCACTGGAACACGTCTTGATGTTCATGGGGGGAATGAAGCGCTAAGCACGCACTGTTTAAGACACCTTTGGAATCCTCAAATGTCCCAAAAGAGCAGGGAGGGGGCAAACCACCCAGTCCCTGGAGAGCACTTGTGTCACAAGAGCAGGGAGGCAGGAAGCAGGCCAGCACATAAGGCAGACAGCCCAAATGGCAGTACCTCCTAGCAGTCCCACAATCCTCCAGTCCAACAGTCCTCTTGGCAAAACAAAGTCAGGGAGCATCTGGCAGCAAGACAAATAACAGAAAAGCAACCCAGTGAGTCCTTTAGGCCACCCAGCAAGTAGCAGGCAGCAGGGCAACAGTAGAAGAGCAGTCCTCTGACAGGTTTTGTTCCAGTCCTAAAAGTGCTCTGAAAACATGTAGCCAGAACCTCTGTACGTTTATTCAAAATTGTCTTTGTTCAAGAGGGACGTCAAAGGAAAACTTAGAAGTGCACAACATTCTCTTTCAACCCCACCTGTGGCACCAGACATTAATCAGCTCTTTCTGTGAGGGCAGGACACAGCATATACAAATGTAAAGTGAGAACGCCCCTCTCTCTCTCTCTTTCTCCCAGCCCAGGAAGGCCGTCAGTATGCAGACAAATGCAGATGTAACCCTGTCACACCCAACCCTTCCTGTGTGATAGCTGTCTAGAAAGTTTGCACAAAGTGTAGCAGTCAACAAGGCCCAGAGATGGAGTTAGGAGCTTGTTGGGTCAAGACTGACAAACGTGAGTGGGCCATAGATACTATACTTAAGGCTCGCCCCTCCAAACTCCCCCAACCTGCGCATCCCTAGCTAGACACCGTGCCATAATGCAAAACCCAGGCGGCCAACACCCTGCAGAGCAAATTACAACACAGTTTATCCCAGTTCTACTTCCCCCGTTCATTCCAGTTTCTCTCATTACTGACGCATAACAGCCCCTGACACATATGGCTAAAAATGAGAGTCCCCATCACATTTCAATAGAAAACACAGACTACTTTGCATGAATGCCGATATCGCCTCACCACTCGTCCCACAGCAACATCACCAATTGTTGGGACTGTGCAGGGGGCCATACGACATAATGCTATCCAACTTCATGTTCAGGTGTAAAATTAATGTAATACATCTTTTTCTTTTGTATTAATGTCACCGATACTGATGTGATGTACTTATCAAAGAAAATGCGAATAAAAATGATTTTGTAAAAAAAAAAAACAAGGCCCAGACATGGATTGGAGGAAAACAAAAAAACACAGATTTATTAGCAGAGAGAAATGCCTACTATCTAAAAGTGCAAAAATCAAGTAGGGGGAGAGTGGACCACTTGTCCTGTGTCACCAGGGTCTCAACTAACGTGGCAGACCATTGTTGTAAAAAAAACCTCGTATACGGACACAGGCGTTGGACGGTATATGTTGATTCTCTACCTTTGTGTACCATAACAGCATTATCATCGGATCTTTTCTTCGTGCGTTATGCTGACCTCCGCCTGGAGGAAGACCGACTGGTTTTGCAGTAGTGGTCAGAGATCAAAAGAACGTGCATGCTCTTATTAAAAAAAGTGTGACATTAAAATGCCTTAATTCAAGACTCCTGTGTTTTATTCTTGAGACATATGAACTAGGAAGCTAAAAACAGTGGTGTGCGTGTTTAGAATCGTTTATCGGTCTGTCGCACTGCTTATCATGGTCAAAAAGGTTAACCTGTTTCAGTCTTTTGGTATCTCTAGAGGCTTTCTTCAGGACCAGTGAACTAAAAGCCTAGTTGTAGCTTTTATAGTAAGAATCCAGGGTGGTATTGCATTTATAGTATCTGAACCTGTGAATAAAGAGAGAAAAGACAGTAGTGGAGAGAACACATATGGACACATATTATGTACTGGCTTTGTCACATGTTGTCTTAGTTCTCAAGGTAGCTGTAGTAGGGATACTATATATACGTATTTTCCCTCAATTTCCAAATTGCAATGGGGTATATATAGATGAAAAGGGTGTTGTTTATACACCTTGTTGCACAGCAGGAATAGCAAAGAGAAGTGGGCAGGGATTAGTTTTTCATTCCAATGTGCTTCTCTATTTGGTTCTTGTGGGCGTTCTTTGTTTGTTGGAATTGTGATGTCTAGTGGTAGTTATTCTTAATGGGTGCTGCCTCGTGTATGCCCGCCAGATCCCAGTAATCATGCTCCAAACGGCTACAATATAATTATATGCCGCAAGGACATGGCGCATTGTCGTGAGAGATTTCTGGTTGTTTACTTTCAGCAGTTCTAGGGATAGTCGCTTGACTAAGTATAGCAAGGCTTTAGAGCGTGAGGGATTAAAAAGAGCTTGAAATGATTAGTTGTTGGTGCCGCCATTGCTACTAGACTAGCTTTGTTTATGTAAAAATTGCAAGCGCTGTGATGTTAGTATGCAAGGACTCTAGTCCGACTAGTTCAGGTGCTCCTTAAGGCTCTAGTTGGATATCGCCGTTATATTAGGCCAACAATACCAGGGAGCGTATATGCGTGCATCGCGAGTTACTCGATTCAGTTACGGCTGCTTTAAATGTAAAACACAAAACACAAATGCCTTCGGGTTTTTAGTAGAAGGTAACATCGGGTTGCCACTCAGTCGGGATAGCCTGTTGCTAATGTGGGGAAATGGAGAGGTGGTTAGACTCTATATTATTCACGGTTTACCAGCTCTTGAAGAGATGTGTTCCTTGTTTACCGGCAGTTTATCGTAATGGCTTGTTCTGACTCTGGTGGTTCCCGGGTGACGTGCTCACGTTGCTTGCCGTCTTTTACCTTGGTACCGGCAATTGAAAAGGACAAAAGACTACGGTCTGTTCTCTGGTTGGCATCAATGGTTGGCAGTAGTGTATGTCAAGAGGAAATATTCATGGTGGTATGTTACCTATCAAACTCCGTCCCCATAATTAGGCAAACTTATTAATAATGAGGATTTGTAGGTTGGATGTCTAAGGTTCATACAAAGATATTTAGCAAATTCTGCTGTGGGGTATTAAGACGCAGTAGGGACAGCGTGAGATATTTAATTGCAAAGCGCTGTCTCCATATTCAGTGATGTAGAGTACATACTACAGTTTTTAGACATATGGCTATGATGTTTTGTTAAAGTTAGTTGCGGATGTTACACTTGTAGTCATATAGGTTTAATTTCTATGGAGGCGACATTAGTGCTGATTTGTATTCCTACTGTCTTGTCACATTTGATGTTTTTCTCTGTTTAAGGATTGATGATGAATAGCGTCACAGGTTCCACCTTTAGGCTAGAGAATGCCAGGGTATATTGTTATTTAGTCCTTCTTTATCAGTTCTGAAGCTGTGGACCCAGCGTTATTCTTTTTCATATAGGATGCGTTCTGCGTTATGGCCTTTGACAGGGAGGGTCTCTAGTATTACCCAGTTGATGTCTTCAGGGCAGTGGTTGTGCTCAATGAAGTGTCTGCTCATCTTTGTCGTGGCTCTTTTGCATGTGATGTTGCTCCTATGTTCAATGATGCATTGTTTGGTTTTGGGGCAAGTCATCCCTATGTACTTCAATTCACAGGGACAGACTATCATGTATACCACGTGTGTAGTATTACAGTTTGTTTGGTTACATAATTCCCATTTGAAAGATGGTAGTAGTTGGAGTGTCTTTGTCGCTTTTGTTAGGCTACATACAGAGCAGGAGCCTCAGGGGTAGGGTCCTGTCACTGGATCCATGTTCCATGCAGACATTATAGTATTCTTTTTTGGGACTATGCTCTGTTTTGTGTGTACTAAGATGTCTTTTATGTTCCTGGTTCTCTTGTTGGCGAATCTGGGTTTTGGACATTTGAGATAGAGGTGAGGATCTTCCAGTTCTTATTGATGATCTTTTTGACATCATTAGACGCTGTGTTGTATGTAGTGACACAGGTTAGTAGGTCTTCCGGTTCTTCACGTGTCATTGTTTGTAATAGGTTCTCTCTAGGTTGATTGCAAGCTCTTTTCTGACATCTTTTTATTGTCCTGATTGGGTAATTTCTCTTGACGAGTTTATTCTCCAAGTCTTTCGCCTGTGTCTTATAGTCCTCCAGGTAGCTGCAATTGAGTTTAAGACGGAGAAACTGGCTGTATGGTAGGTTCTCCCTAAGTGGCCGGGGATGAAAACTATTGTATGAGAGTATGCTTTTTTGGGCTGTCTGTTTGTTGTAAGTTTTTGATTGTAGCGTTCCTTCTGCTGTGAAGATTGTGATGTCAAGAAAGTCCAGTTGTTTACTGTCCGCTGTGTAGGTAAACTTAAGACATTCGTCTCAGGTGTTAATCCATGTTACAAACTCTTGGAGCTTTTTTTGGGTGTCATTCCAGATCATTATCACGTCGTCTATGTAACGTCGCCAGAGTTTAATTCCTTCAAAGTAAGGATGGGTGATGGTCTGTATGTGTTCTTGTTCGAATACACTGACATATAGACCTGCTACACTTGGGGCAAATGTGTTGCCCATAAAAGTGCCATGACATTGTCCCAACAGGGTGCCTTCGTACTCGAATTTTTTTTCGGTGAGGGTAAGCCTACAGCATTCTAATATGAAATGTCTTGGTGTCTTATGGTCCTAGGTTTCACTGAAAAGGATATTTTCCAGTGAATCTAGTGTTTTTTGTTGGGGCAGACTGGTGTAGAGACTTTCTACATCAAGTCCTATCTAAAAGGGGCATTTCTAAAATAGTAATGTAAAATCCAAACAGACCATTAAGCAGGGTTTATCACTACTATTCCAAACATACCAAACATGGCAATGTTACAACTTTCAGATCAGGAATTACCACTGCAAGGGGGCGTGGCTAGCGAGCCACGATGGCGTACGGAGACTGCTAGAGCTCCGGAGCCACCAGGGGTTCAAAACCCTGCCGAGTGCTTCTGTCGGGCCCTGCATCACGCACAAAGACCGGATCCTGGGTCGCTGGGTTCCCCGGCAGCTTCTGACCGAGTTTGAAGTCCTGGTATGCCGCGGATGACGGCGGACGGACCCGATGCCGGTGAGGCCTTCCCCCTCGGCAGCAACCAGGGATTAAAGTTGACAGTGCGGCCGTGAGGCCCGGAGCGTCTGACACCGGAAGTGCTGGAGCCTGGTTGCCGAGGGGCACTGGGGGCCCAGATACCGGATCGCCTTCTAGGGCTGTCAAGAACGTGACTGTGCCCTGCAAGTTGACTGGCCCACAAGCAGAAGGAGCCCAGGAAACACGGACCCTCACACCGGCGAGAGACGCGGCCAGCAGGCCCTGGGGGATGGCGTGATCTGGTGACCCCATGGACCGGAGCGCGGACCAAGGAACGCAGATCAAAAGGTAGGGGGGCAAGGCTGGTGACACCTGGGAGTTATTCGGAAGCCTTCTCCCTCGCCCCCCCCTTCCTTCCCCCCCTGCTTGGACGGCCATACCCGGTGGGGAGCAGCGATACCAGCCACCAACACTACTATTGGCCCTCTGCATAGCGGGAGCGGGGCCCGAGGCAATAAGGTGCCACCGCTGATTCCCCAAACCACATCGGAGACACCTGGCATTCCCGTGCGCCACACCCTAGGGAGGCACACCCAGCTAGCCTGCGCCTGGCGGGATAATCTTCTCTGGCCCGCGGGCAGGGACCTGTGGATACCAGAAGACGAGGATATGAGGCCATAGACTGCATTACCACGCTGCGGGGACGAATCAGACGACCCCTACACAGTTCGGTGGGGTCTAACCTGAAACGATTGGCTCCGCGACGTAGGGGATACAGTCTACACAGGCCACCCAGGGCCATAGGACATATTCTGAACAGTGCCTCCCTGCAACGTGCTGGACACCCGGATTGTGCAAGCCATGGTCCGGAAAGGGGCCAAAACCCTGGAGCGGCGAGACGGCCCGACTGTTGCGGTGCCCACTCGAGAGATTGCGCCAGGGGAGACCCTGCCGGGGTTGGCCGAACTGAATCCTCTTGGGGACCAACATGTGGACAAATTGGACCTGATTCTACAAGAAATTAGGGACTCCAGATCAGCAATGGAGTCACCACCAACCTCTCCTTACTAAAAGCAGACCATAATAAACTAGCCGACAAGGTTAAGGACCAAGGCATCACTTTAGCGGACTTGACCCCAACGGTGGCGGATCATACTACCTCTGTTCAACAATTACAACAACAGGTGGCATCTCTGATGGACCGCATGGAAGATGCGGAAGGCCACAACCGGCGCAATAACATCCGCGTCATTGGCCTTCCGGAACGCAGTGAGGGGACCCACGCGACGGACTTTATGGAACACTGGTTCCGAGACCACGTGACCGCGGAAGGCCTGTCACCACTCTTCTGTGTGGAAAGAGCACACCGCATCCCCACTAGACGACCTAGACCTGGCCAACCGCCGAGCCCATTGATTGTCCGGATACTTAACTACCGGGATAAAGATTTCCTAATACAGAAGGCCCGGGAAAAATCCCTCATAGAATATGAAAACTGGCGCATCTCTCTGTACCCGGACTGTGGTACAAAAACAATGATCCTCTTATTTTGAGGACAAGAAGAAACTCCAAAAGGCCAAGCTACGCTATGCTTTACTATTCCCGGCCTGCCTCAAGATAGTGTATGACAAAAAAACACACTTCTTTGAAAGCCCTACGGACGTGGAGGAGTGGATGGAGGTGATGGGCATTGACGGTAGCCAAGAGACTACCCAGGGTGAGTCGGCCAGCGGTTCCAGGAAAGGCCCTGAACATACCGATGGCGCATCTCTTGCCCCGGCGACTGGACCGTGATGGCTTAGACCTTCCCGAGAACAACAGAAGGACGACCAACTAGGAGCCGTCGCCTTGGTGGGCACCTTCAGAGAGGATCAGGAAACGATTAATACAGACACGGGTGACAGCACGGTCCACTCGGACTCGGAACACAGCATGGTTTTATTCCCGACTGTAACACCCAGAGCAGCTGATGAACAGTTGGACAATGGACAGGAGTGACCTCCCGAGGAGGTGTGACCTACATATTCTACAAGATCACTGATATCCTTTTTCTGTCACTTGTTTGATGCTAATACCTATACAGCGTGGGAGGGCAATAAGTTGGTTGGGAGACTATCTTTATATAGTATTGATGTGATGCCCCCAAGACCGGAATACATGTACTTTCATAAAAAGTATCCTCAGAGGGTAGACCCACTATGGATATAAGATCTGACATCTCTTGGTTGGGCCCCCCCAGAAGCTAAATAGAATTAACCTCCTGATATTGACACCCCTGGTGGCACCGTTGAGCCAGCAGTGCAGGAACGAACGGTTAAGATGTTTAGAACAGTGCTAGGCCACCCCCCAATGGCGCATGCACCAATGCTTGGTTTGTTATATTTATGGTTTTCTTGCTCGGCTCAGTGAGGTTTCTCAGCTGCGCCAAAATAGTTCTGTTTTTGGGTGGGAAGAAGTACGTCTTCTGGCTGTTAATGACACTAAATGCCGTGAAGGGCATGGCATTATTTTACGCTTCCTTTGGGACTGATTATGGCTGACACCATAGGAAAGTATAGACTGGCTACCTAGAATGTGTGCGGGCTTGGGCCATACAGAAAAGACACAGGATCCACGCATTCCTCCTACGCAATCACGCCCAAATAACGTTCATACAGGAATCTCACTTAACAGTGTCCGAAACCCACACTTTGCGGAAAAGATGGAGGGGAACCATATTCTCTACTTCTTACTCCGCCTTCTCCAGAGGTGCTACCATTTGGGTGCGGCATGGCACTCCCTTTGTAGAACTAGAGAAGAAGGTCGACGACCAGGGGAGATATGTCCTGGTGAAGGGCACTCTAGATGGTACACTGCTTGTTCTTGGCAGCATTTATGCCCCGAATTTTGAGCAGGAGGCATTTATGGCCAAGGTAGGCCGGGCCTTGGCTGACTGGGCAGATATTCCCTGGATCCTAGGTGGGGACTGGAACATGGTTTTAGATGTCGACCTGGATAGATCACACCCTCCCCTTCAGGTGACCGGGGTGCATAGACTGACAGAATCATTCCGGACTTGGCTTACGGGATGGGGGATGGTAGATGTGTGGCGTGCGTTACACCCGACCCATAAAGAATACTCTTACTACTCCCCAATGCACAACCTACACACATGACTTGACAGGTTCTTGTGCTCTAGTTCTCTATTGTCCAGATGCAATCTATCGGAATACTTAGCTAAAACCTTCTCCGACCACCGACCGCTGACACTCGACCTGCATTGGGTTAGAGTGCTGTCTCCGGTGTCCACCTGGAGACTTAACCCACTGTTGTTAGACGACGGTCCCTTCCGCACATCGCTGTCGGATACCCTAGACAACTACTTCAGAGAGAACTGGGACACAGCAACGTCCAATTTGATGGTGTGGGACGCCATGAAGGCTGTGATACGGGGGGCTGCCATAGGACAGTTAGTGGGTGCACGGCAGGAAATTCACATGAAGCTTTGCGAGGTCGAAGACCATCTGAAAATCTTCGAGAGGGAAGTGAGCGCGGACCCCGGGCGGAAGGGGGAGCTGCAGACTGGCAATATAGAACACACGGAGCTGTTGGAAACGCTGCGAATGATAGACCATAAAGAATATTTGCGCCGTCAACAAGCTGAGGAGGACAGGTCGGGTGCCCTGCTGGCCCGGCTGGTACGGGATAGCCCTGAACCCCCGGTAATTACACAGATCAGAGATGGGTCCGGGAGGGTCGTACATACGCAGTCTGAAATTAACAGTGCATTCCGTGATCACCTGAGAGCACTATTCGCTCCTTTCCCCACGCATGATACGAGCGAGATCCCGGACTTCTTACAGGACTTACCTTTCCCGACTCTGACTCGTGACGAGCAGGCAGGGATGGACAGGCCTATCACGCAACTGGAAATCAGGATGGCTATCCAATCCCTCAACCGCAGTAAGACACCGGGTATGGACGGGCTACCAGTGGAGTTTTACCAGACTTACTCTGCAACCCTGGTGCCTATCTTGGAGAAAATCTACAAGACATCGTATGAGTCGGGTCATTTACCTGTTTCAACGATGCAGGCCCTAGTCACGTCTATACCCAAGCCTGGCAGGGATACTCTTGAGCTGACTAATTATAGACCCCTCTCGATGCTATCCACGGAGTACAAGATACTCAGCAAGGCTACTGCTCTGAGAATACAGACACAGACCCAGCTGATACACTTGGATCAGTGCGGATTCCTCCCGGGTAGGAGTACCTCCCAAAACACGCGGAGACTCCATGCCCTCATGTCTTCCACACCGCAAGACCTCCCCCGGGCTGGCTGTATCGGGCTGGACCTCCGGCAGGCGTTTGATTCCCTCTCGTGGACGTTCATGTTTGAGGTGTTATGCCGTTTTGGCTTCCCAGAGGCACTACTAAAATGGATACGGCTATTGTATACGGACCCTACGGCCAGGGCACGTACTGGTAGGTACATCTCGGACAGTTACTCGGTCAACAGAGGCACCCGACAGGGCTGCCCGCTGTCCCCCCTCTTATTTGTCCTGCGTTAGAACCTCTGGCTATAGCCCTCCGAGCTCGGGTGGATAGGGTGGGTATCTCCATCGGGGGGACTCATAACCTGATATCGATATATGCTGACGACATCTTATTATATTTGCGGGACCTGGATGGAGACCACTCGACCACAGTCAATATTTTTGATCGCTTTGAAGCTGTGTCTGGCCTAGCCGTTAACCCTGCAAAATCAATAGGCCTTTATTTTAGGGAACTACAACACCCTCCTCATATTCCATTTGGCGGGTACCAGATTCCAATAGCACAGACCACATTCAAATATCTAGGCACTAATGTTTATAGACTACCCAAGGACCAGATCGAGGGCAATGTCCGCAGGGCCATTAATAGTCTCTGTAGCAGTGTGGGCTTTTGGACGTCCTTGCCCCTGACTGTCATGGGTAGAATTGCCGTCTCTAAGATGGTCCTGCTCCCTCGCATGTTATACTATTTTGTAAACCTGCCGGTCCTCCTCTCACAACAGATTTTTAATACACTAAACACGTTACTGATTACCCTTATTTGGGGCTCTGGACGGAGGAGAATCAGTCTCTGAAAATTGCAACTGGGCACTAGATTGGGAGGCCTTGGAGTGCCGGACCTGCGTGGTTACTACTACGCCAGTCAGCTCCAGTGGCTGGCGCGATGGGTGGCAGGCAGGAATCTCCACGAGATCGACTTCACAACAGACCTTCTGGCATGTGGTGAGCTACATTCCCTACTTTTACCTAAGACCAAGATCCCTCGGGATTGCCATCCTCTACTGCACACAGCCCTGATGTGCTGGCGGAAAGCACTAGCGTGCACGTCTGAGACCAAGCCTTACGCAGACAACGTCCCTCTCTTGGGTATCCCAACACCACAAGGACGACTGACACAACGTAGACTGCAACCCTGGATGGAGGTGGGGGTAGACACGGTGGGTGGCCTTTTTGGAGATGATACGCTGTTAGACCACGAATCCTTTTTGCAACTCACTGGGGCTCCCCCGAGGTTATACATTATACATGCCACAGTATCACACTACATACAATGTATGTGGGCCCCACAGCAGATTAAACCTACGCAACACGAATTGGTACACCTACTCTATTACATGGGGACTGGAGGCCACTTAGTGAGATGGCTCTACACTGGGATCAGGGAGCACGCAGCCATATCTCTTAATGCACTCAGAGACACCTGGAGACTGGACACGGAGGAGGCTATAGCAGACAGTGCCTGGAAGATTATCCTTGAACATCCCAGGAAGGTGTCCAGGAATGTTAAGTTTAAATTTATACAGGCTATGGTACTACATAGGGCGTACCTCACCCCTCAAAGGCTACATAGAATGTTCCCGGACTCTCCCCACTGCTGTCCCCGCTGCAAGGCAGACAAAGCCGGCCTCCTTCACATGCTATGGGCATGCCCACGATTACGTAGATATTGGGGGATGTTTGTCATATATTACGTACAGTCACAGCCCGGCAGGTGCCAGAAGAGGCTCTATATTGCTTGATAGGCCAGCGGAAACGCCCCAAACACCATAAGGCCCAGTTGAAGTTCCTTGATCTATCACTGCTGCTGGCAACCAGAAATTTAACCATGAGGTGGAAGTCCGCTAGGCCTCCGGACCTGGAAGTATGGCGGTCAGATCTGTTGAGGTGGGGCAGAGCGGAGGGTACTGTTTTGCATAGAGAGGAAACGAAGGGACTGCGAAAATACCCAATTGTGCAGGACTGGGAATGGATGCTGCTTGCGCTGGAGGAAATGGAGCTGCTGACATCACAGGCAAACAACTTGTAGATACGGATCATGTGGAGGAGGGTTGTGAGGGTATCAGATAGAGAATAGACCCCGAGGAACACACAGGTTAGTCAGTAAAATATGAGCATAATATCCCAGGTGAGATTTTTTCCGCGCCAAGAAATGTTGCCCTTTAAACAGAGGAACCAGGAGAAGTACAAAGCGGGATGGGGGGAGTGGGGAGGGATGGGAAAATGTTAAGATTTAGGTTTTCTGAGCTCAATGCTACACAACTTGGACGTACCCAGCTGTGGTACAATGGACTGATCACCTCATAAATGTTTCTCGCATCTTCTATGTGATGGTAATATTTAAGTGATCTCCGGTACATTACAGAAGTAGTATTGTGAAGCAGTTATCAACTAAATCTGGTTAATCTGTTGTGGGTGGAAAGATAAAAGATTGTATACTGTTGGAAAGTTTGTTGTATAATGTGATATTTTACGCAGTCGCAAATAAAGAGTTAACAAAAAAAAAGGAATTACCACTGCAACACACCTAAGGGAATTCCCAATGCTAGTCTAGTAGAGGAGTAGGCCTCACAGTAGTGAGGAAACATATAGGCTGTTTGTCGCTATCAGGACATGCCACACAATAAAGGCACATGTCCTACCTTTTATTTACACAGCACCCTGCCCATTGGGCTATGTAGGGCCTACCTAAGGATGACCTATATGTAGTAAAAGGGTAGGTTATTATTATTAATTACATTTATAAGGCTCAACAGCTACCCAAAAAGTATTTCCCTGCGCCGACCAGGCCAAGGAATAGATAACAGCTTAATGATTATTGCTTGATTAGCCAGGTTTTTAAGGATTTGCGGAATTGGACATACACCGTTTCATTCTGAATCGATGTATGGAGGGACCAAGATATGCAAACGATCGACCACCCATCCAGGATAGTTTGACTCTAGGCAGAGAAAATTTCCCTTGGGTAGATGAGGGAAGACAATGAGGAGGCATATAGGGACAGACCAATGACTGCAGATACTGAGGGCCCACACCTATTTTGATTTTGAACATATAGCTCAGGGCTTTGAACTTAATTCGGTTCTCCACCATGAGCAAGGGCAGGTACCGCAGGTGACCGGAAACAGAGATAGCTCTAGGAACCCGG
The DNA here is from genome assembly GCF_964263255.1 of Lissotriton vulgaris. Taxonomy (NCBI): domain Eukaryota; kingdom Metazoa; phylum Chordata; class Amphibia; order Caudata; family Salamandridae; genus Lissotriton; species Lissotriton vulgaris. The sequence goes on along the minus strand of NC_141687.1, from coordinate 815,616,093 downwards.
CAAAGTAATCTTGCAGCAGAGTTCTTAACCACCTGCAGCCTACGAGTCACCTCCTTATTGGTCACCAGATAAAGAATGCTGCCGTAGTCCAGTCTAGAGGTCACAAGCGCCTGGACTACTGTTCTATAAGTAAGCTCTGGCAGCATCCAAATAATCATTTTTAGCCATTTCAAGATGGTAAAATATGTGGTCGCTACTTTAACAGCTTGATGTTGCATAGTTAGTGAGTCATCGATGATGACACCCAAGTTACAAACTTGGCGGTAGGGCTGAGGAAGAACACCCATCTCCCTAGGCTAGTGTTGGGGGCCCCAGAGATCCTTGTTTATCTCCAAAACCAAGACCTCAGTCTTCTCTCCGTTGAGCTTAAGGTAATTAGCCTGCATCCATGAGGCAATTTTACCCAAGCCCAACTGGAGGGGGGAAATGTCAGCCGTACTCACCACTGAAAAAGAGAAGATAATCTGGGTGTCGTCTACGTAAGAGACCTAGGACAACCCAGCTTATTTAGCAATATCAGCCAAAGGTCCGACATACAGATTGAATAGTAGAGGGCGAAGAACGGAGCCCTGAGGTACCCCATAGGGTGAAAAATGGGTATTCGAACTGGTTGTTGGAGAAAAGACTTGGAAGGTCCGATTGGCAAGAAATGAAATAAGCCAATTGAGAGCTGAGCCACAAATGCCCAAAGATCTTAAGGTTTCCACTAACACGATGTGAGACACCGTGTCGAATGCTGCGCTTAAATCAAGCAGTATAAGAGTCACCAAATCACCAGAATCCAGGTGGCAATGCAGTCTTTCTGTGACCCCAAAAAGAGTTGTTTCAGTTGAAAACCCGTCTCTAAAGCCCGATTGGGATGGATCAAGGGATTTTTGTGACTCTACAAAATTAGACAGCTGTGAGTAAATATGCTTCTTTAAAATCTTGAAGAAGGCCGGTAACAGAGAAATTGGCCGGTAATTGGAGGGCAAATCGGAATCCACATTGGCCTTTTTCAGAAGTGGGAGCACTATAGCATGCTTCCACTCTGGTGGAACTATGGCTTCCTATAAGGAGGCATTCATGAGGTCCATAAGTACCAGCAATGATGGCGGCTCAAGCTGCTTGAGCACAGAAATAGGAAGAGGGTCCCTGGGTGAACCTGATTTGAGACTGTCTAGAAGACATTTAAAAGAGTCCATGTTTAATAGGGGCAATTTAGCCAGTTTGTTTATAGGTGCACAAGGCACCCTATCCTGGTCTAGCTGCCGACTGAGAGCAGTGTGGCTGCTGATTGGGGGAATTCGCAATTTGCAATCGAGGGGAGCTGTTACACTGCAAACTCACTATTTCAGAGTATATTTTCTCTACTTTCTGGAGAAAGAAATTAGCCAGATCTTTACATTGCTGATTATTTAGCAAAGGGGCCTAGATTGGGATTCAGAGCTAGAAAGCTCCTTGATCATGCTAAATAATGTTTTGGAGCAGTTCAGAGCACCAAAAATGGTTGCTGATACATATTCTGCACAAGCGGACTTGCACAGATTATGGTATTCTTTTTTTGCCCTGTTATAAGCAATTTTGGAGTTCAATGCATAATTCCTCCTCCAACATCTTTCCAGCACCTTACATTTGGCCTTCTCTATTTTTAGTTTTTCAGTGAACCTGGGCGCTGGAGGACAATGATTGTAACCCTTTTAGGGAAAGAGGAAGACAGGTGTCAATTGCATTAAAAAGCCACTTTTGGATGGTACCCGAGAAAGTACCCAACATTTGTTTAGAGATGGGAGTATTTGAGTACAAAATCTTATTTAAAGTTGCCATATCCAATTTTTTCCAGTTTCTTGTCGGTTTCACACAAGTAGGATTAGCGGAAAAGAGCTTGCTGAAGATTCAAAACGAAATCCTGTAACAAAGTGATCTGACCAGCATAAAGGAAGAGCTGAAGAGCAATGAATCTATACTACTATTATAAAGAGAGAGCTGAAACCTTTGAGGCGGGTAAAGTCAAGAAGTACAGCACCAATCACAATACCCAATACAGCATTGTAAAGGGGAGATGCAGCAGATGGACATAGGCTATACAGCTGGCAACCATGTACATTACAAAGGTCAAACAACCTTAGGGGTAAAGTAGTCCCTTGTGGGCGTTTGTGTGGGCGTGTCAAAGTACACTTGGGCGTTGGCGTGGGCATGTCAAACTACACTACATTATTCCTTTGTGGGCGTGCAGCGTTGTCAGAGGGGCGTGGCACAACAGCGTTGTCAGAGGGGCGTGCCACAAATAAAACAAAAAATGGCTGCGTACTTCAGTAGCGCACCTTTCAGAACCAATGTGCGCTCCCATTCACGCTCCACCTTCGCGTCTCACACGTCCGTCTACAAACACCAAGCTGTGCCGCATTCACGCCCATTGCCATTCAGGCGCCATTAATCATATATAGTGCAGCGCACCCTTTGTGGGCGTCAGCGTTGTCAGAGGGGGCTGCACCAAAATGAAAATAAAAAGGGGCGCACCTTTCGCCAGCAATGTGCGTACACATTCACGCTCCACCTTGGCGTTCTGATGACGCGACATTAATGATATATAGTGCGGTGCAAACTTTGTGGGCGTCAGCGTTGTCAGAGGGGGCTGCACTAAAATCTGCAAAAAAAGGGGCGCGGCTTTCGCCACCAATGTGCGCGCCCATTCTTGCTCCGCCTTGGCGTTCTGATTACTTCTCACACGGCTGTCTCAAAACACCAACGGGCACCGCATTGACGGACCTTGCCATACTGCCTACAAAATTTCACTAACAAAACAAAACTTTACTCCTTTATGCACGTAAGATTTGTCAGAAGTGGCTGCCGGAAGAAAAAATAAGGGGCGCACAAGCGCGCCATTCACTATCCGCGCCATTCACGCTCCAACGGCTTCAGCGGACACTGAAGGCAGGCAGCGTACCACACGATCAAAGCCACTTCACAATTAAAATGTAGTCCGAGGCTCAGGAGGGGCCTCAAACCAGCCCTTGCAAGCACGGGATCCCACCGGGCACTGTCAGCGTACACAAATTAATGTCAAAGACAACCCGCTTGGGAATTATATAACCAACACACTCCACAACACACAAAAGCTGCAAAACTTAAATCTGAGGACGCATACACAGTGGCGGCTGGTGACATTTGAAAGTGCTGAGGCGTAAAATTATTGGTGGAGCACACCGTGCGAGCCCGAACCACCTAGGGAGGGTTTGGGGGGGTTGGCCCCCGAAAAATGTTTGAAAAATTAGTAGGCAAATGGTGGATTTTCAAGACTTTCGGCAGCCACTGTGCTTAACAGAAACATGCCACTAATAAAAACCCTTTCTTATGCAGAAATGCATCTTTAACTCTGGATCAATATCTGCTCACTACCTCATTGCTAATTTTTAAAATAAACAACTTCAAGAGAAGTCAAGAAAAGTACTAGGTACTGTGAATTCCATTTCATAGATGGGGCAGTGAAATTGCTTTTAAAAATAGGTAGATTAATTTGTAATTGTCTCAGCATATAATGTGACAGTTTGGGTTTTTCCCAAGTTTCTAACAAATAAATTCAAATACCTATACCTATACCAAACGGTTGATGGAACAGCCAAAACGAATGTGCTCTGAGTGAGATGTAGACAGCATGCGTAGGACATCCGATAAATATTTATTAAAATACGCCTAATAGAAGAATAGGATGTTATCCCATGTTGAATTCGGAAAATCGTAGTGCTGTTTTTTGTAATCAGGTTTTCCATGATATGATTTAATAAGCTACAATCTCAAAGCAGAATTAAAACCATGTACGAGTGTGTGAGCCATCATCACCAACTCCATTGCATGAAGTAAACAATGGTTTAGTTTTATAGTCCCAAATAAATAAAACCATGTCATTATAATTGTGCTTTAGTGTTACATGCCCCTGAAGAATAGGCTAGAGTTGCTTGTGCATTTGTGTTGTTTAGGTTACATTAGGTTTTAAGTAACTCATCCCCTAGACTAGATAGCTCAAGATATGACTGATTGTTTGCTTTTAAATAAATGTTTATTTCCATTATTTAAAGTTGAGTTTTATATTTGGTGACGGGTACTTTGTTAAGTGCTATGAGCTTTACTACTACACTGCTAAAGGAAAGGTCTGGGCCAGAATGTAGATCCTACCTAATTACATTTTTGCATGCATGACTGGGTAGTAAAAAAAAATAATTAGGCCAACAGGTCCCATGTGTAAAAAGGCAAACATTCCACCATACAAGATAACTTCCAAAGATGAAGGGAAGTGATCATTGCCCCACTCCTTGTTGTCCTTTTAGCTGCTCCAAAGTGTGAATTACACTTGAAGTAAGCACTGGATGGAGGAGGTATGCCACTGACAAGTGGAGGTATTGGAAGAGTTTTTGCAGACAAAAGGAAGGGTGTGCCTGAAATAAAACTTCACTCAGAGAATGGGGTAACTATTAACCACCCTCTTGTATTGCACGGCCAAATCAAATTCCTTTTCTCTATTCCCTTATTCTTGTTTGCAAATCAAATGTGAGCACTTCTATATTTATGATTGACGTGTCGCTCACAGTGTGCGCAGGAAGATAAGAGAATATTTTTTCCGCCAGCCATTTAGCAGAGGACCCAACCAACCCACGCTGGAGTTCAACATGCGTAGGAGGGAACATCACTTAATTTCAAAAGATAGTCTATTTTAAAACACATTTCTATGTTATTACATGCCAACGTCTCTACATCTTTAACGTGGACTGGTTTGTCAAGTTCTTCAAGATTTTGATTTGAAAATAAACTTTTAAATGCAACTCAGCTCCCAAGTATTCATAAGGCAACGTGTAGCACTATACAAAAGATACAACTAGATAAATAAATAAATAAAGGTGCACATGTTCTACACAGTCAAATGTGATGGAATCTTTCAAAAGAAGGCAGTAGAACAGAAGCAATATAAAACAAATTTAGAACGTTTGCATCCTATGAATAAATTATGCTTTATTTGTCAGAACAATAACTTCTAACCTTTGCTCTGGAGTGTCACATCAAACCTCACAAGCTGATTGACCCTAATAATAATATTTTACTGCAAGGTGAATTATGCCTTTGAAGCACACAGGGTTATCCACCACATCAGAGAATAAATAAAAGTAACACACTAACAGACACTGCATCAGTAAAACATGCTGCTCCACAACAAGAGCCAGTGCAACATATTTTGCAGTGAGGCAAACATGTTTTTAACCACATGGCTGCTGGCCATTTCCCCCCCCCCCCTTGTGCTGGAAAATGCCATTTTAGTGGCACCATGACGAGCTAAGCTCGTCATCAGCACACGACACCCGTGGGTGATGACGAGCTGAGCTCGTCATCAGCATCGAAAGGGTTAAGGAAGCTAACAGTCTTGTCACTAGTGCAATCAACTCCTGCCTTTCACATCTCTCAAGTCTCAACCACATCTCCCTGAAATCGAAGAATGTTCTGTGGCTCCGACCTAAGGCACATGTCATCTTCAAGACAATCTGTATCACTTACAACCTCCCTGCAAACCTTTGTGAGACACTTGCCTCCTCCAGTCGCAAACACCACTCAAGGAGCCACGAGCTTGACTGGTTACTTCGTGGAAATAGGGGGCTCACTGCCACTCTCAGATTTGCACACAAAGGGAAATGGTGTGACAGCTGGAGTGCTGTTGGAAGATACAACAAAAAATGGATCAACTTTGACTACCAATCCCATCAAGGTTTGCACATTTCCTTGCCTGATGCAACATCTGCCAAACATATTATTATTGGGCTTTCTTAGATTTTGGCGGACACGTTCACATTTGTGGCAGAGTACTCTGCCAAACTCTATATAATGTCATTTTCCTCCATGTCTGTCTTGGTTGCCATGCTGTCTAAATCATTTTTATAAGTATATAGGCTCCAGCTAACTAGGTTTTGACTGGCTACAAATGTCATTGTACTGGTCTGTGCCTTACAGTTCTTCCATTACCAGCATAGACCCAATTTAGTTTCCACATCTGTGGGACGGACGAAGCTAACAGCTCAAGAGTCACAACATCTCGCAACTTGAAACAAACAGGTCACAGGTGTGTCTTCTCAAGCTATGCAGTATGCACCCACCCAGTGGCCGGAACAACATTGGAATTGACTCTGAGCAAATAGAAGATAGGGCTACTCCGGGGGTTACATAGATAATGGCTTTTCAAAACACTACCCCCGCTTGTGCCCTGCTAGTAATGGTTTGAATACAGTGGGGTAGCCATCTATAGCCTGATGGCATTGTGTTGAATGAATGTGCTGCGATGGCAGACAGGCAGAGCCAGCTATTGCTCTACTATCAACACCTCTGCAATCCCAAGGCCTCTGAATAGGTTAGAGGAAACGCTAGAGCCCCACAAACACAGCAGTGGTCCGGCCTGACAAACATAATTCAGCCAGCGCGGGAAATATAATCAATTGACACATAACCTTTACAGCAGAAATGCACTAAAAGACACAGGAGGCTTCCTCTCCTGACCGCTAGCCCTCGGCAAGCTGGAGAATTTGAAAGGGAGGGAGAAAGGGTATACAAACATGCTCACTTCACCGATGATGCTACCCACCTCGTGTTTTATAAAAGGGTAGAAAAGTTAACTCTTTTCGGGAAGTTGTGCGTGACAGGCAGCAGTCATGGGCAGGCGGAGGGAAAGAGATGAAAGGTGTGACTTTTAGTACTGTGTAGTAGCACAGCACTCCTGCAAGAGATGCACGGGGAGGAGGCAGTAATGGCAATGTGCATGCCGGGGCCTTCTCTCAGTGTGGGAGAGGGAGAGGACCACCTAACCCCATGAAAGGGAAGAGGTGGCTGCCTGCAAAACCTGCTGCAGAGCGGGGGACTCTCGACGATACCAGGAGATTACCCCCCCCCCCACGCAACTGTACCTTCAGGTGTGTTGGGTCTGCTCGCCTCTGTGCCAGCCACCTTCAGTTGCTTCGAAACCTTTCCGATCCCCATGGGAGGAGCAAGAGCAATTGTGAATACAAATGGGCTTATTCTTTTGTGGCTTGGTAGACATCTGTCCCTAAACTCCCCGCTTATCTTCTCTTAACCCCTCCTTACTACTCCCTATTCCGCTCTAGTTTATTAGAAAGTATTTACGATTTTCTAGCCACTGCCCTCTGCCCCACCCACATATGCTATTGACACTTATACATACATGTGGCAATACTCCCCTTTGGTGCAGAGATCTAAACATGGGAAAAAATAGAAGAGGCAGAGGCGTAAATTCTGCATGAAAGATTGTGTGAGTAGTGTTTTGTAATAATATACTAATGGGATTTGGAACAAATAGATGAATTTTGATTTTGCTTTTCTTTCTCACTCACAGAGAGAAACAGTTAATTGAGGCAGAAGGACTTCCAGTGAATATCTTGATAGTAGGAATACCAGACTTCCTTATATTTGCCCAAGGATTGATGTGTCTTGTTTTTCTTGTCAGTTAATTCTTACATGGCACCCTCAGCGGTCATGTATTTGCGCTATATCAAACTTTCAAACCCAACCCACTCTACTCAAACCCAGCTAAATGGACAAAGAACATCAAAAAAATGAAGGAACATATTATCTGCTTGATAACAGGGTTTAATATTTTCTACTGCCAAGTACATACATTTGTAGTATGCATTTCCGAAACATAGATACGGAACAATCCTCAGGTAAATATTTAAAAGGGGTATTCTTAAGTACTAAACCAAAAGACAGAAAATGAAACCATCATAGAGAATGATCTTCAATGACGATACCATGTAATATACACAAGTGCCGCCATTACCATTAGAACAGATCATATGTTTTTCTAAAAGCGATTTTCCCCTTGCAAATAAGTGTCTTACAAACTTAAACAGCTTTGAGAACTGTGTTTAGTAAAATGATTTCCACCTCCAAAAGAAAAATAATCCTTGTTGAGGAAAGTAGGAAAAAATTAATGCTAAAGCACTCTTCTGTGTATAATTGTGCATGCACGAATGCTTCTGTACATGAGGAATAATAATAATAATTCACTATCATAATTCACAAAAGATTTTCAGTAGTTGCCTGAAAACCTGCAACTATTACAGGTTTTAATGGTTTACAAACGGATATCTGAGATGTCTGATACAGTAATATGTTAGAGCTGGAGACAAGGTCAGGCCCCGGTGGAAATGCCAGAAGGGGCGCAGAGGTGGCCACGTGCGGCATCCAGCGCAGCACACAATTGTCCGATGGGCCCAAGTTTTTTTTTCACACAGGGAAACAATCGCATCAATCATGCTTAGACCTGAGCCCAGTGCCCCTTAGCTTAGCTATCACATCCGATCCTAGAGCAGCTGCACACTGTATTCTTTGGCTGGGGCCCGGGGGAACAGACACTAACAGAGAGCTTGCCTTTTTTCATGACATTTTGCACAGTAAATCCCAAAGCCATAGCCAACTCTCATCATGATCGGGCCTATAAACGAAGTTACTGTTAATGTTAAAGTTCCCGCCTGGGCCTTACCTAGTGAACTGACCGAGTTCACACTTCACAATGAGTCCAGTCCTTCTACTGCCCTACTCTAGCCAGCAACCACATAGACTACCTGGCACTGCTCGTAATCATGACATGACGCCAGGTCCCATGCTTCTTTGGGACAGTCAGTCACCTGCCTCCTCGGCTCACCGATGCAGTCTGCCTGGACCCTGCCTTGAGTGTAAAATGGCTGCCACTGCCACAACAAAAACGCTGACACACGCACGCGGTAAGCAGTACTACTAAGATCGAGCCTGCGCAGACGGTCACAACTCGACTGCCCATGGCTGACACACCCTTTCCTCCTCGTCACAGGGTGGGTCCCTCCCTCTCCCACCATGCGGGTCCCTCCCTCTCCCACCATGCCCTGTGATGAGTGGGAAAGGTGTGGTGACACTGTGACGAGCTCTCCTCCACTCTCTGATGGACGTGGAGGGTTAGTGATCCCAGGCTTGCATTTTAAATGCCCGGGGCTAACTTAACCTCCACACCATCAGGGGATGGAGACTGGGCCTTCCAGCGATGTCTTTGACAAGCCGATGACGTCACAACCTTCAGGACTGTGATGTTGTCGGCCCGGCAAACACATAGCATGCTTTTTTGGGCCTGGCTGCCAGGGAGCAAAGGAGCAATTAGTCACGTGACGTGACAGCGCACAGCAGACCTGCGGTGGTAATGGTGAGTGCGGTAGATTGATTTCTGCTGACTCAGGTAGTGCCCAGTGTTCTTTTTACATGCTTATGTAATAAAATTAATGTTTATCTTAATCCCTTGCTGAATGTAAAAAACACCTGGGGAGGAGCCCCGACGCCCTAATAGAGAAACCGCCACTGTGCACACATAACGAAGGACATGCAAATACGGGACAGCTAAGGAGGCACATATGAAGAACGCTGTTACTAACAGTGCATGCACAACCGGACAAAGATGTTCCAAAAACATTACAAACTGACCTTAGCCTATAAGAAGATGTAAAACACCACGTGGAAGATCAAGGTTAAAATACGCATAACATTCGTCTTGCATTTTGTCATACGTAATGCTGCATACCTCACAATTTGCGAAAATGTTGTAAACCATGAAATCATACAATAAATTAAGATTTACTATTACAAACATTACACACATAACATTTCATACCCGGACAACGTCGGGACGGGCTGCTAGTGTTAGATAAACTGGAAAAGATAGAATCTAATAAGTGGCGTGTGGGGCCAAAATTATGTAGTTCAATGTTCATAGCTGCCAAATCAGAGATGCACATAGCACTGATATTACACGTAGGATCCTCCAAGTGCAAGTTAAGATCAGCCAAAATAGAGACATTTGCAGTATTCATAAGCAAAGGGGTTATCAGACCAGGGAGTGATGAAGCCCAAGGAGCAGACAGCCCAGGAGGGCGGTACACAAGTATCCCAGAGAAGGTAAATTTAGGGTCAGGGTCAGCTAGAATAATGCTGCCTCACGATTCCTAAAAGGTAAATCTTCAAATCTGCACTGGTAATCTTTTTTAAAAATGATAGCAATGCCCCCACCTATTTTGGAGCTCCTATCTTTCCTAACTATGGCGTAGTTAGGTGACAGAGCAGCCCCAATGTCTGGGCCAGACCTCTTGTGCAGCCTTGTCTCCATAAAAAATATGGCATCTGGTTGTTCATTGACCAAAAGATCGAAACTATCTGCTTTATGCTTGGGAAGAGAGAAGCAGTTAGTGGTAAGGAAAGAGAATTCTTTGTTATCTAGTGCGACATAGTTTCGGAGAAGAATTTTTTGTTTAATGGCCATTGGAGTAGATTTATAGCCTGGGGTTACGTTAAAAGAGAAGTCGCAGCATAAACAGTTCTTGCCCCCGTCCTCGAGATGTAATAAGGTACAATTGGGGAGCTGAGGATTATGGCAAGCCATTAGTTGGTTAGTGGACTAGCAGAGTCTGTGTGCCCTGTTTGGACCAGTGGTCAGGGCCCTGGTCCCGGTCAGGCGCAGACTGACTTGCCTTGTAGTTAGTTGGCAACCAATCAGGGGAAGACTAGAGTTACACTTAGCTAAGATGGCCAACATTAAATGTGCCGCTGGAAGTGAGGAGTACCAGGACGTGTTCAAGCTCCCTACACTCAAATAGCACAAGCTGCGGTGGAACGGGGAGAAAACAATTACCAGAAGGTAAGTGCGTGAGCAGTATTAAATTGTTCTGAGCAGCAAAGAACTGCGCACAATTTACATACAATTTATAATAGGCCGCCTGTGAGATTAAAAAGAGTTAGCGCATGTAGCAGTCGCGCAACCTTAACGTCCGGCAGTGTCAAGGCTTGGCATGTCATTTTAAATGCCAAGTCAAAGTGGCAGTAAACTGTGCACATAGTCTCTGCAGTGGCAGGCCTAAGACACGTTTGAAAGGCTATATCAGTGGGTGGCACAAGCAGTGCTTCAGGCCCACTAGTTCTATTTCATTTACAGGCCCTGGGTATATGATATACCAATTTACAAGGGACTTACAAGTAAATTAAATAGACCAAACAGGTGTAAACCAATCATACCAGGTTTAGAGGAGAGGGCACACACACTTTAGCAGACATTAGCAGTGGTAAAGTGCACTGAGTCCTAAAGTTAACAAAAAGAAGGTCAGAAAAATTGGCGGAGTAAGACAAAACTTTTGAGGATAACCCTGCAAAAAGGGCGAGGTCCATCATGGGGCATTTAAATCTCCTTATATTTGAACAGTCATGAACGCTCCTTATTTTCTCCTCATTGTTATTTATACCTCACTGTAGTGAAAATTGTCATATTGGGGTAGTCAGTCTATCGCCTCACACACTGAAGTTTGGAAGGCCCTCCAGGCAATACTTCTTAGTTTGAGGAAACATTCTCCTCTCTGCTTACCCTTAGCTTTCTTTCATCTAGCCTTCTCTAGCTCTTCATTTTCCTTTTAAACATGCATTCTATATTTCCTTCCGTTGTTCTTTAAAATGGCATGGATCTACGTCTTTACCTGTTTTCTTCGTTTGGTTTAATAGTATCACAAAGTAATGAGCTAATATTTTAATACTCATTCTTTTAAGCATCTGTCTGCTTCTTCCTCCCTCACATACACTGCTAAGCATTCCCATGCTATTCAAATATATATGTATATTATATATGAACACTCTTTGTTTATGCTGATGTTGTTGACTGTTCTGTATATGGAGAAATGTAAAGCTATTGGAATAAACGTTGCAAACACCAGGCATTTAAAACAAAATGTCGGCAATCTTTGTTTATTCATAGCCTTGGGTACTCACAAACTTTCTCTCAGGGGCCAAATTTACAGTGTGGTTTGTGTCCGAGGGCCGCACCGGTGGGGGCGGGGTCAGTGGAGGAGGGGTTGGGGCTAGAGCAACAAAAAAAACTGTGACAATGAGGTTGAACACAGGTCCCTGCAGCGGACCCCTTCGTCCACTGAGCTACCAGACTCGGCATATATATATATATATAATATATATATATATATATATCTCTGCCTCCCTCCCTCCATCTCCCTCTCTCCCACCCTGTCTCCCTCTGTCTCACTCACTCTGACTGTCTCACTCCCTCTCCCTCTCTCCTTCCCTCCCTCACCCTCACTCCCCTTCCCCCTCTTCCCCCTCTCCCGCCCTCACTCCACTTCCCTCACTCCCCTTTCCTCACTCCCCTTCCCTCACTCCCTCCCTCCCCTCCCTCCCTCACTCCCCTTCCCTCACTCCCTCCCTCCCTCACTCCCCTTCCCTCCCTCCCCTTCCCTCACTCCCTCCCCTTCGTCCACTCCTCTTCCCTCACTCCCCTTCCCTCACTCCCTTCCCTCACTGCGTCCCCCTCCCTCTGTCGCCCTCCTCCCTCTGTCTGTCTCCCTTTCTCTGTCTCCATGTCTCGGTCTCCCTTTCCCTCCCTCTCCCTCTGTCTTTGTCTCCCTCCCTTTCCCTCCCTCCCTCTGTCTCTGTCCCTCTACCTCCCTCTGTCATCTCACCCTGCCAGTGTGTCACCCGGGCTGAGACAGCTTCCGCAGCGCGCACAGACACACAGCCCCACCCGAGTATTTCACAGGTCTTTAAAAAGACCATTTGCATGTTAATGGGGCTTTGCTGTATTTCTCCTTCTCTTAGCGCCCCTGCAGCTCCACTCTGGCCTCGCTGGAATGAATCGCCTGGCCCCCACAGAGCAGCAGAGTCTCTCCGAGTGTCTCTGCAACCGGCAGTGTTTTCAGACAATCTGAAAATGTGATTTTAAAACACGGGTACGATGATGTCTCATGGTCCGCGGGCCGCCACGGAAGGGCCGTACTATGAGTACCTGTGCCTTAGATCATAACTAAGAAAACATGTTAAAAAAAGCAACAATTTCTAGGTAACCCATCCACCTGCTCATTCCAAGGAATTATCCGCCTTTCTCAATGTATAATTAATACAATGTGCATTGATTTCATTTATTATATTTAAGAAAAGTATAAATCAGATAGCACAGGCTCAGTCATCTCTAGGTGTAACCCGTCAGGACGTGGCTATCAGAAATTGTGCAATTAATCAGTGAGGGGTTTGTGTTTGGACTGGTGGTGGCCAGCAGAGATAAGAGCGGTGGTGCAGGGTGGGGGGGGGGGAGGGTTCGACAGACGTCAGGAGTCGGCGATGCAGTGAGTGCAAGGTAAATGGTTTTATTTATTTGTTAAATTAAATTTAGTCTGCCCCGTCGACTTCTCCCAACCTCGCCCCACCCCCTCTCTGCCTCACCACTCTTACCTATGCTGGCCATCACTGGTTCGGACATGTGAGTGGGTAGGAGGAGTTTGGTAATCCTCAAAAGAAAGTAGCAAGGATTGCCATAACACAGGCTCGTGCGGCCCATTTAGTACAGGGGAGCACCAAGTCCTTCTGGGGGTCTCCAACCCATCAGCGGGCCCCATTCAGCACAAGGCAAATGAATCAGTGCAAAATGGGAGACTTAGGGGCCCCTCATCACATTCTGCAAGGTTCCCCGTCATTTTGCGGTACTCCACTGGTAGCAAGCAAAGCATTTTGGCGTGGACTGGCAGTGATTCCAATATTTAAGGGACTACAAGACAGAAACAGCATTGATCCTCATCCAAACCTCTACAGTTAGTGGTTGAGAAGAATCAAGAAGGTGGTGTCATATCCCTGGTTAAAGAGTGCACATGCATGATTTGCATTTGCTCTAGGAGTGCAGACCAAGCACTTGTAAGTTAGGCATGTGATTTTCTTTTTTGCATAATTTAAGTATGAATGTGAAGCATGTGGATCTGTGTGCTGAACCCTGAGTTTGGGTCTTATCTTTCCTTTGCATAATCAAGTAGAAGTGAATATTTTGAGACTTTTTGGGCCATTAATCTGGTTATTTGTGGGACTGCTTGGAGGACTATGCCATAATCTAATTCTAACCCTTACCTTGTCAACCACATCACCAGGGGTTAGCTGGTTATGGAAAATCTATTGTTGTCAATAGTGCAAATCTAGGAATGCATGTTGAAATCAACATTCTTGATGGGTTTCGAGAACATGGAAGGCGCTCAAAGGTTGTATTGATGAAAAAAACTTCGGTGAATATTTGTGGAATACGAATATGGTTTCTCTTTGCAGCCTTTTCATTTTTTCTCACTCAAATTTCTCATATCTAATGCAGTTTTAATAGCCCCTCAAAACCTATAAATGAGTCTTGAGGCCAGAAGCATAAAGATAGATTTTAAATAAAGTATTAGACACAAAAAGGTCTGGATGAAAAATAGGGGAAAGAAACTTTTATTACAGAAAAATAAAGGACATTATGGTGCAGGCATGTGAAGGCCCTTGAGGGCCACAATCGGAGGACCAGGGAAAGGGGGCTCTACTAGGGTCCCCAAAGACAGATTCCAACAGCAGTTCCATGTCGAAAAGGCAGACATGGAACTGCTATCGAAAACTGACATATTAATCCCTACATCAGAAACGCCATTCGTTCAGGATTATGAGGCCCTTCCAACTGGTTTACGGACTCCTTGATCCTGTCAGAACTGAGATGGATTAACCAGCCAGTTTAAACTCTGACTGTCATCTTCGTAATACCGCAGTCAGAGTTTATACCTAAGATCACTTCCCAATCAGGCCCCAAATGACTATCTCATGAAGAGTACTGACAGCTCAATAGAACACCTTAAAATGGCAATGTATCCCCTTTTATGGCAAAAAGAGACTGAATCTCACAGAAAGCATATCAGCCAAAATAATGATCAGCTACTCAAATACAAGAAGTCATAAGGTTTTATTGAAAAGACACATATTCTTATAACAATAACGTAATAATTAAAACTACGCAATTAAAAAACACTAATCCATTTCCTAAGGGAAAAGAAATCTTCCATTGCTTCCTCAGCAACTGCACTCCAGAGATGCATAACACAAATTAAACATTTCTAGAACTCGCACATCTTTTTCAAAACTTACAGTGGAAGTCTTTGAAAATTATACTTTGGGTACATCATGGAAGCCTCATTCACAATACATACTTTCCTTTTTTGTGTTCAAAATATTTTATTGAATGTTATAGAGCGCGACAACACAAGAAATAGCACCGAACCTGGCACTTCTACAAGATCAATAATAATAGTTATAATGGAATAACAGTACCTACATACAAAGAGGAAAAAATGTCTACAATATATAGAAAAGAATCAAATTGTAATTAAAAAAGGAAAGGGGAGAAAAATAGATTATCACCAATGTAATAACTGAGAACAGAGCTGCTATTAATAACCATAAAAAATCTTATAAATATAGGAATAAATAGGAATAAATAAAGCAGCAAAAAGGAATTAGTTAAAAATCAATATCTATATAATGATCAATTGGTTTCCAAAATATATGAGAAACAGAAGTATTATGAATATCAACAGATAAAGATAGGTTAGCATCTCTTCTAGTAAAAACTATCCATGACCACCATGTGTATACTGATAATGAAGAAAAATCTTTCCAACTAGCCATAATAGATATCTGAAAAAGACACGTTAGTGATCAATTTCTTACCTTAGAATATCCCCAGGCGTCAGACTGAATCCAGGAAGTTTTCGCTTGTAGTACCTCTGTACGTCAGTAGGTGGTGTCTTGCGGCTCCGCGTTTGTCGCTGGAGTCGTAAGCGCCGAGATGATGTCACAGAGACTACTTAGGTGCCACACATGCGCACTGACGTC
Source organism: Lissotriton vulgaris (assembly GCF_964263255.1). Taxonomy (NCBI): domain Eukaryota; kingdom Metazoa; phylum Chordata; class Amphibia; order Caudata; family Salamandridae; genus Lissotriton; species Lissotriton vulgaris. The sequence goes on along the minus strand of NC_141687.1, from coordinate 815,600,388 downwards.
AGTTCTTTCTTTTTCCACGTCAGTAAGCGCTGATCCGGTTAGAGCACATACCTTAGTCACTTTTTGACAATCATTTTTGGGACTTTTGTCTCTTGTTGGTCTCTTCCGGTGCATGTAGGGATGCCAGTTTTTATGTCCTGTGGGGCCTTCCATCGCAATATGTTGGTGGCGGACTCCCACGACGTCTGTCTCTACTGCCTGCAGCATGACCACGACTCCCGGTCCTGTCGGGACTGTTGGGCCATGGCCCGAAGGCCTTGAGGTAGCGGCGCCGGAAGTTACTTGAAGTTTGGCAGTCGTCCCAGTGCCGTTCGCGGTCCAGTGGCAATTCTCTGGAACGCTCGAGGGGCCACCATCACCGCTCCTCGGGCTCCAAGGCTTTACCCTCGGATTCGGGTAAGAGACGACACAATAAGAAGTCGAAGAAGCGTTGTCGCTCTCAGACATCCCCCCGTCGGTCCTCGGATGCGGACGAGGGGGACAGTGGTTCAGAGCCTGGGAGTTCCACAGCCTACCTGCCTTACCCGGGTCCATCGGCGACTCCCGCACAGGTGCAAGAGTTTCTTGCTGCCATGGACCGCCTGTTTAGGGCTCGGGCTCCCGCCAGTGCGCATTTGGGATCCGCGGTCCCGTGTCAAGATCCTGCGGGTCCATCTACTCCACCAGCGGCTCAGGCCCCCGCGCCGCCAGCAGCTCCTGCCCTGGCATCGTAGGATCCTGTGCCATTGGCTCCGGCCACAGCACCAAGAGGTCCTATGCTACCGGCTCCGGCCGCAGCGCCACCCTCGGCTCTGCCTGTGGTGCCTCATTGGATGCCGTTGGTTACGCCTCTGCCCCGATTCCTGGACAGTTTTGTCCCCACCTGGGATCCAAATTGGGACACAGCGCCGGTTAAGCCCCAGCCGGTGCCGTTCCCGGGGCTGTTTGGTCCTTTCCTGGTCCCTGCCCCGCCACCGTGGTCTGCGCCACATACGGCGGAGGTAGAGGACGACTGGGAGGGGTCCGAGGACCCTCTTGCTCGTCAGTGTGACTCTGAGCAGGATTGTGTGGACGACTTGGAGGAGACCGGCGGCCTTGACGCCTTGTCTGACCCAGGGTTTGTCTCTCCCCGCCCACTATGGAGGAAGGTGCCTCGTACACGGTGGTGTTCCGTCAGGCGGCTGAGGTCCTTAACCTTGATAATCTCCTCACAGAGGTGCTCCAGTCGGTGTCTACTTCATCGGAGCCACTGCTGCATTTTAATGATGCCCTCACTGACGTCTTGCTGAGCACTTGGTCGCGGCCGGCCACAGAGGCTCCTGTGGATAATAATGCCGACAGGCGCCATCGCCCAGCGCCGGGTGACCCTGCCTTTTTGACCCCTCATCCTATGCCCGAGAGTCTGGTCACTCATGCTTTGACGTCCCAGAGTGCCTTTTCCACTGCTCCGCTGGATAAAGACTCTAAGAGGCGAGAGCAGTTCGGCAAGCGGTTGATCTCCTCGGCCAGCTTGGGGCTGCGGTCGGTGAATACCGAATGTCTGTTGGGCCGCTATTCCCATGCGCTGTGGGATACCATTGCTCAGGTGTTACCTCAGTGCCCTGAAGAGGACCAGGCAGTGCTGGCTTAGGCTGTGGCTGAGGGTAAGGACGCGGCTAATTTCGCCATTCGTTGTGGCTTAGACACTGCGGACTGCTTCCTCACCACACCTGGTTAAGAGATCTCATGCTCTTTGATGGCACTCGCCTGTTTGGTGGTAAGGCAGACAGAGCGCTGGAGCGTTTTAACGAGTCTCGAGCTAAAGCCAAGTCCTTAGGCCTTTCCGCCACGTGCCCAACCATATCTACTTTTCATTCCTTTCGTGGCCATGGAAGGGGCGCCCTTGACTGCTCGTTCAGTCAAAAGCCGGAGCAGAACCAAACTCAGTGTGGCTGTGGGCGAGGAGGCTGCCGTGACGGCTCTGGGAGATGACATGAGGGCCAGTCCACCCCCGCCCCCGCACAGCCGCCTTGAAGCCTTCCTAGTCTGAGCTTCGGGATGCATTGCACGCCTGTGGGTGGCAGGATTCGGCATCACCTTCCTCATTGGTGTTCTGTCACTTCTTACAAGTGGGTGCTGCAACTCGTCCAGAGGGGCTACTCCCTCCCCTTCGAGTCTACCCCCAGCCATGCTGCCTCAGTTCCACCGCATGTCGGGGGATCATTTCACGCTTCTCCAGCAGACAGTTATGGCCCTTGTGGCCAAGGGGGCCATCGAGCGCGTTCCTGGGCCAGAAGTAGGATGTGGTTGTTATTTCCACTACTTTCTTGTCCCCAAGAAGGACAAAGAGGGCTTGCGCCCCATCTTGGACCTCAGGAATGTCAATCGCTTCCCCCGGAAGGAGAAGTTCAAGATGTTGAGTCTGGCTTAGGTCCTGTCTGCCCTCGACCCTGGAGACTGGATGGTAGTGTTGGACTTGCAGGACACATACTTTCACATCCCCGTGCTGTCGGCCCACCGGCGTTACCTGCGGTTCACAGTAGACCAGCAGCATTTTCAGTTTGCCGTGCTCCCCTTTGGCCTTACCAGCGCCCCTTGGGCGTTCACGAAAGTGATGGCGGTGGTCGCAGCTCACTTGCGCAGGTCAGGGTGTCAGTCTTCCCCTACCTTGATGACTGATTGTTGAAGGCAGGCTCGCCCCAAGCAGTTATCACCCACCTTCAGACTATGGCCGACCTCTTGCATTTGCTGGGGTTCTCCATCAACGTGCCAAAGTCACACCTGAGTCCCTCTCAGAAGCTCCCCTTCATCGGAGTGGTTCTGAATTCGACGCGGTTTCAGGTTTATCCTCTCGAGCAGCGAGTCCGGGATATTCAGGCTATGATTCCGATCTTTTAGCCTCTATCCTGGGTTTCAGTCAGTATGACCCTCGTGCTCCTGGTCCTGATGGCCTCCTGCATCCTGCTAGTGCAACATGCAAGATGGCATATGCGGGCTCTGCAGTGGGACCTGAAGATCCAGTGGGCACAGCATCAGGGCAACCTGTCTGATCATGTCCAGATCTCGGAGGGCACTGCATGGCAATTGCAGTGGTGGCTCACTTGCGATTAGGTCAATGGCAGATCCCTCTCCCTTCCCCAACCAGAGCACACAGTGGTGACGGATGCGTCCCTCCTAGGTTGGGGAGGCCGCTTGGGAGAGGCGGAGATCAGAGGCCTTTGGTCTCCGGCAGAGTCCCGGCTCAATATCAACCATTTGGAGCTTGGGCGATCCAACTTACACGGAAGCATTCCTTCCCTCTTTTCTGGGGAAGTGTAATGCAGGTGATCACGGACAACACCACCGCCATGTGGTATTGCACCAAACAGGGCGGGGTGGGGTCCTGGACATGGCTGGAACATCAAGGCATTACCTTGGTGGTTCAACTTTTGGCAGGTTCTCTGAACGCCAGGGCAGACGAACTCAGCCGCCGGAGCTTGATGGATCGTGAATGGCGTCTGAACTCAGACGTGGTGCAAGGTCTCTTTCAGCAGTGGGGAGAGCCTTAGTTAGATCTATTCACAACTGAAGAGAATGCGCAATGTCATCAGTTCTGCGCTTTGGAATTTCTAAGGCGGCACTCGCTCGGCGACGCTTTTCATGGCGAGTGGAGTTGCGGTTGATTGTACGCCTTTTCCGCCTATACCTTTTCTGCCCAGAGTGCTGAAGAAGATTCGGCACGACCGGGCCCAAGTCATTCTTGTGGCTCCGGATTGGGCATGAAGATACTGGTATCCCGTGCTACTCAACATGGCGATCGATACCCCGATCCGACTGCCTCTGCGGGAGGATCTTCTTTCACAGCAGCAGGGGACGGTCCTCCACCCGAACCTGTCCAGCCTCCATCTCAATGCGTGGACATTAAGCGATGACAGTTGACAGCTTTTGATCTTCCTCCCGAAGTCTGTGATGTCATTCTGGCAGCCAGGTGTCTCTCCACTAAAACGGTGTACGCCTGCAGGTTGAACAGGGGATGATGGACAGAGCAGTTGAGCAAATCAAACATTGGATTTAAGCTAGCCTGGCTGATGATCGCTGATTAGCCAGAAACCGGTCACAGGATGCTTGTTTCCGGTCCAGGGAAGACGTGGATTGGCAGTTCGGGTTGGACTCTTCCCATGAGGCACAGGTTCAGACTGATTTGCATATGGCCATGTCTGAACTGGGGTGGCAGAGTGAGCTAAAGAATGATGATGGATTAAACTAAGATCAGTTGACTGGGGGTGAGTGCTTACAAAGTTCAACACTCTGTCCATCATCCCCTTTGGTTTTGCTTTGTTTGCCCTAAGTTGGCAGGGTTTGCCCAGACATGGGTCCCTTTCGCACTTTGTCACAGGATTCAAGCTAGCCTGGCTGATGACAGCTGATTAACCAGAAACCGGTCCCAGGATGCTTGTTTCCGGTCTTGGTAAGACATGGATTGGCAATTTGAGCTGGATTCTTCCTATGAGGCACAGGGTCAGACTGATTTGCACATGGCCATGTCTGAACTGGGGTGGCGGATTGAGCTAAAGAATGATGATGGATTAAACCGAGATCAGTTGACTGGGGGTGACTGCTTGCAATGCTCAACACTCCGTCAATCATCCCGTTTGGTTTTGCTTTCTTCACCCTAAGTTGGCAGGGTATGCCCAGACGTGGGTCCCTTGCTCACTTTGCCACTGGATTCAAGCTAGCCTGGCTGATGAAGGCTGATTAGGCAGAAACCAGTCCCAGGATGCCTATTTCTGGTACAGGGAAAACAAGGCTTGGCAGTTCGGGCTGGACTCTTCCCATGAGGCACAGGGTCACACTGATTTGCGTTTGACCATGTCTGAACTGGGGTGGTGGAGTGAGCTAAAGAATGATGATGGAGTGAACCTGGACCAGTTGACTGGGGGTGAGTGCTTGCAATGTTCAACACTCTGTCCATCATCCCCTTTGGTTTTGCTTTGTTTGCCCTAAGTTGGCAGGGCATGCCCAGACGTGGGTCCCTTGCTTACTTTGCCACTGGATTCAAGCTAGCCTGGCTGATGATGGCAGATTAGCCAGAAACCAGTCCCAGGATGCTTGTTTCCGGTCCAGGGAAAACATGGCTTGGCAGTTCGGGCTGGACTCTTCCCATGAGGCACAGGGTCAGACTGATTTGCATATGGCCATGTCTGAACTGGGGTGGTGGAATGAGCTAAAGAATGACGATGGATTAAACCCAGATCAGTTGACTGGGGGTGAGTGCTTGCAATGTTCAACACTCCGTCCATCATCCCCTTTGATTTTGCTTTGTTCTATCTGAAGCGCACAGAACAGTTCCGGATGGATGACCAGCTCTTTGTCGGCTACGTGGGTGCCAAAAAAGGTCAGCCTGTGCACAAACGGACCATCTCTTGGTGGGTCGTTCTCTGCATCAAGACCTGTTACTCGTTAGCTATTAAGGAGCCTCCACCAGGGCAACGGTAACCACTACTGCCTTGGGACGCGGCATTCTCTTGCAAGACATTTTTCAGGCACCTAAGTGGGCCTCGCTGCACACGTTTACCAAGCATTACTGCCTTGACACTCAAGTTCGGAGGAAAGGCTTCTTTGGCCGTTCTGTTCTCCGTGACTTTCTGGTGCAATGTTGTTCGCAAACCCACCACTGGGGTTGGTATTGCTGGGGTATCTATTCTAAGGTAAAGAATCTATCACTAACGTGTCTCTTTCAGATGCACAAGTTACTACTTGTGTAATGATATATCTGTAAGAGACATTAGTTAGTGATAGATTCCTTACCGCCCCACCCATCCTCCCCGTTCTGTGAACTGATTTCTAGGGTTAAGGACATCCCTTTCAGGGCCCTAGTTTCTTGGCACCAGTGGTCAGTTTCTTGCATGGCTCTGCATTCCTGGCGCGGAAAGTCATGTGCAGAGCTGACGTCAGCGCGCATGGGTGGCGCCTAAGTAGTCTCGGTGACGTCATCTCGGCGCTTACAAAGCCAGCGACGGACGCGGAGCTGCAAGTCGCCACCTACTGACGCGCAGAGGTACTGCTTGCAATAACTTTCCGGATCCAGTCCGACGCCTGGGGATATTCTAAGGTAAGGAATCTATCACTAACTAATGTCTCTTACAGATATATTGTTCCACAAGTAGCAGTTTGTGCGTGCGTGCATGGGTGGCGCCTAAGTAGTCTCGGTGACGTCATTTCGGCGCTTACAAAGCCAGCGACGGACGCGGAGCTGCAAGTCGCCACCTACTGACGCGCAGAGGTACTGCTTGCAAAAACTTTCCGGATCCAGTCCGACGCCTGGGGATATTCTAAGGTAAGGAATCTATCACTAACTAATGTCTCTTACAGATATATTGTTCCACAAGTAGTAGTTTGTGCTTTACGGATGCTAATATTAGAAAATCATAAAGTTTACATTCTGGAACAGACATATTCGTAGAAAGAACAACAGATTTACAAATCAAAGTAGTATTAGAAATTAGTTCAGAAAACATCCCAAAGCTCCTTCCAAAATTATTGTGATGGGACCACGACGCCGTCAGCGCTGATACCACGTCGCCCATCCCGGTCACAACAACCATTCCCTGTTACCCGGACAACCATCACAACCAGGACTCCACCCCTTTCTCTTTCCCTGCAGGAACCAGTCCCAACACGGAACACACCGGAAGTGCATCCCCGCGACCCTGGAAGTCCCTCCCCATTTCCGGAGGCAGACCACAGAAAAGCAGGAAGAACCGACAACACCGCGTTCAAGCAGGAAGACTCGTGGCAGGAGACGGCGTGCGGAGAACCCCCGGAGAAGAGAGGCGAACCCGAACCAGGAGACGAGGTCTGGACGGAGGACTGGTGGAGTCCAGAGGAGGACGCTGGAGAGCGGCCGCAACTCAAGGACGGAGTTGCGGCGGGCCAAGTGAGTACCAGTTCCGCGTGTGTGTAGATAGTAGGCTGTAAGAGTGTCTGTAAATAGTAGGCTGTAAATACAACCCTTGTAAAATAGAGTCCCCCCCTCACGTTTCACCGCGCACTGTGAATAGAGTGTATATTCGTGTGAGAGTGGCACAATCACGACTGTAGATAAAACCTACCCCACGTCCTGGCACAAAATCACCCTCCGCCCTGACCGTGCTGTCTCTTCTCCTCTCTTACCTTCCCCTCCCTTTCCTCACCTTCGTTCTAGCCCCAACACTCCGGTGAAGGAAACAGTCTCCTACCCTCGGTTTGACCGACAGAACTAACGGCCCCTATTCTCTCTCTCCTTTCCCCCCCCTCCGAGGAACCACCGTCCGGGAGCTGAGCCGACTGCTGCCTCAAGGACCAGTCACGACTCCAGTCAAGACCGACATCTGTCCCTGGACTTTCACCGCAGGAAGACTCATCACCTCGGAACCGGAACCTGCAATCCTTTAGAACCCTCTTTTCCCTTGTACCCTACACTTGGAAAACTGTACTGTAATAAACACCGGCTACGAGATAGCCCACTACATACGGCCTCCAAGCTTGTTATTCCGGTCCGCTCCCACCCCACGCTTACAATTATGAAACAATATTACACTAATAAAGCATATGTTTTAATGAAGCCCATATGTAATTTACAATGCCAACAAATAGGAGAAAGGAAAAGCTTAGCTTTAAATAACTTTAAAGTCCATAAACAGCTAAAAATAATATAAGAATTGGTTTGAAATAAGGACACATGAAGCCATCCTGAAACACCCACCATTTAACCAGAGTTTCTACCACATATATGATATTGATAATTCTTTCCAGAAGTTATAAATCATTTCAATGTTATGTCCTTGAAAATTATACATCTTCTTATAAACTAAGGATACAGCATGAGGTGAGGTAGTCACTGATTGAATATAAACTTCTAAATCAGAAGTATTATTTGAGGGAATATTAATAGAAAAGGAACATAAAATAGAATTACATAAGAGCTCCTATTTGGAGTAATTAGAAGAAGGTAAACCAAATGTTTGTTCTAATTCCTCAAATGAGATAAAGGCATTATTTTGATATATGTCTTTAAGAAAGAAATTACAATTTATTGTCCAAACCTTCCAAAATTATACGGTTCTGGAAAGTTGTAACTTAGATTATAACATAACGATATTTGCAAGGTATGGGAGACAGGAGATTGAAATAACGAATCTAAATCGTGTAGTATCAGATTAGTGGGTTTTAAAATAACAGATTTATTAAATAATATTGTTGTATTAGACCATGTTATTAAAGCAGGCAAAAGAAATGGTTCTATTAACCCTTTCTCTATAAGAAGCCATATAGAAGGACTTATAAGATGAGAATGAGTAAACCAAAGAGAACTTTGTTTTAATGTAAAAGCTTTGTGACAATTTTAAAAATCAGGTAACTCTAAACCCCATTACATTTTGGAATTTTCAATTTAATATAACTGATGCGAGGAGTTTTATTGTTCCAAATGAATTTTAAAAATAGTTTATCAATAGTTTTATAAAAATGACCTAGAGAATTGAGTCGGCACCATAGCAAGAAAATAAAATATTTGGGAGCAATTACCATTTTAATTGAATCTATTTTCCCCCACCATGAGAGATGCAAAGAGGACTATTTAAACAATGTTTGTTTGATATAATTTATGATGTCACCACATTTAATGTGATTAATTTTTTAATATTATGGGGGAAAAAGACACCAAGAAATAGTTTCTCCCTTTGCCAAATTATATCTTGAATGGGCACCATATCAGGAGTGCAATATACATTTAATGGAAATAAAATCTGTTTTTATTTGCCTTTAACTTATATTCAGAAATTTGAGAATATAACAAGGTTACATTAAATAAGGGAGGAATATGTATGTGTTCTTGTAAAGCGCACTGCTGCCCTGAGGCATCGTGGCGCTGTAGACCGCTGGGGAACCCGTCCTGGCTATCCCTGTGAGATGGTCCCTACTGGGTATCTCCAAGGTGAAACCAGGCATCCCTGGCAAATGTGGGGGGCCGTTGTAGAGATGAGGCAAGCTAATTCCCAGAGTTGCAGAGTGTGACCCCTGGTTAGAGTAGGCACCGAGGCGAGAATTATCGAGTCCGCTGACCCTGGTCCACGACCCTGCCGCGTCGGGAATTGAACTCTGGTCCCGGGCTGTTTTCTGCTTCCGGGTCTGCCGCCTCTAACCAGTGAGCCAGACCACTCCACTATAGATGAATCAGGATTACTAATAAACAAAAGAATATCATCTGCTAATGTTTTTATAATTACATCATTAATATTAATACTGATAATTTCTGTACAGTTTCTAATAGCAGTAAGTAAAGATTCTATAACTAGATGAAAACAGTAAAGGAGACAAAGGACAGCCTTGTCATGTACCCCTAAAAAGAAAACATTTATTAGAAATATGACCATTTATAATAAGTCGAGCAGAAGGCCTAGAATAAAGAGCAGATATCATGCGAATAAATGAATCATCAAAATTAAGCGCAGCTACTGAATGAAATATAAATTGCCAATGAACTTTATCAAAAGCTTTTTCAGCATCTAATGCCAACACTCTAGAAGGTACTGATAATTTAAGTCCTTACTCAATAGAATGAAGCAACACTTGCATTATTTGCAGAATATCTAAGGTTCACAAAACCAGATTGATCAGGATGTACAATAGAATCAAGCACAAAGTCAATCTAGGTGCAAATATTTTGGCATAAAGTTTACAATCTTGATTGTAAGGGAAACCATCTTGATTGATTAGGGAAACCAGCTGAAGAGTTGAAACAATAGTGGGGTATTTGTTAGGGTTTGGAAGAACAACAAATAATGCTTCAGAAAATGAACCAGAAGTTGTTCCTAATGAGCTTAAAGAGGAAAAAGCCTGAAGCAAGCAAGTAAGGTAGGGGATGAGGGGCAAAAACCTAATAAAACTCAGCTGGGATTCCATCAGGTGCAGGAGATTTATTACGTTTAAAGAATTTAATAGTTAAATCAATCTCTTTTACAGTAATCGGTGAATCTAAATAATTTTTGGCTGGTTATGATATTTTCTGTAAACCACAATTGCGCAGAAAATTGTCAATCAAAGAAGAATTCACAGAGGGAGGTTTATTATATAAGGTTTTGTCAAAAGGTAAAAATGAATTAACATATTTATGGGATAAGGCAATATGACACCATGGATCACAGTAAAACAAGTCTTATCTTTTTCAATACACAAGTAATTTGCCAAGAATCTACCTGATCTATTAGGATTAAAAGAAAATGTGGCCTTATTATTGGAAAGTTGTATAAAAGCATGGCTACTTAATATGGAGTTGAATTCATAACAAGGTTTTTGTAATTGCAGTTTATATTTAAGATCATTAGATGAGATAGTTTCTCTAACTTTGCAATTTGTCCAAATCTTTAATTTTAGCATTAAAAGATTTGTTTTCATGAGCCATAATAGAAATGGTTACTTACACCTCTAATATATGCATAAAATGCATCCTATTGAGTTACCAAGGACACAGAACCTTTAGGGGTAAACGTAAAATAATCTTGAAGTGCAGTTAAATGTTTTGGTTTATTAATTTCCTTGAGAACAGTATGAGTATTCATACACCATCTGGATTGAGTAGAAAGACTAGAGGTGATTTGAAAAACAGCTAAAATAAGTGCATGGTCAGGGATATCTATATTATGCATTAATGAAGTCGAAATTTACTGAATGAATTGTCAGCAAACTAATAGATAATCAAGTAGTGAATAACAATTATGAGGGTTTGAGACAAAAGTGGGCGATATTTAGATTGTGATGATCTATCTAACAAAGGCAATAAGTGTTATCCCCGTGCACTCGTTTTTTCTTCAGTTATTCAAATTGTTAAGTCTTTGAGATTTGGTGCTTCATTTGTCGCACGTCGTCTGCCCGTGGCTTTAAATATCAAAACGTAATGTGGGGAGGGTTACCTGCCCACCAGAATGTGCGCACGATATGTCATGAAATGCTCAGGTTTCTTCACAAAGTTCAACTTTATTCAGTTCAATATTTGTAATCCAATCAAAGAACTTGATTCAGTTCCACGTTCAAATTAAGCGTCATATGCAGGCATAATCATCAACTTATGTTGCAATAGTTAATGCTGTTCACAGTTTTTCATAAGTACCCAATGCATTTCGGGTCGACAAAGCAGGACCCTTCGTCAGGGGTCTGTAAAGAAATGAAACAGGACCTGATAACGTACTCCACTCAACAGTAAGTGACAATATATACTCAATTCATACCAAATGTGCATAATGTGAAAACCTGGTCGGAACTAATCGAGTGAACGGAAGGGTGCAAACTAATCTGGCAGTAAATTACTCTGTAGGTTTAACGAATCGCTTAGCAAAATACAATTAATGTGCTCAAAAGAGGCGTAGTGCGGTGGCTATCATGCACAAACTGATATGATCAACTACGAGACATGCGGGATTATCAAAATTACAGGCGAACGTCAGATATAAATAATAACTACGATGTGCTGAAACACACAGCGTGTGTGACGATTCATTTAAACTAGCTGCAATAACTCACATCGCACTGGAACAAGCTGTGTCTCTATTCTTCTTGTCAATGGGGGCGTTCAGGAAGTTAGTTTACGTGCAAGTTTAAAAAATGAAAGGACAGACTGCTAGCGATCACCTGATCGGAGAGACTACCAATGAGAACGCGAAAAACGCGGGATGCACTAGTCATGTGACAAGGGTGTGTTGGATTCATGCGGAAGTAAACAATAGTGCGCAAATAAAGTTATGTTGAAGCACAATGACCACGGTATTCATCATAATAAATCAAATGACATCAATAAAAGTAAAAGTGAGTCCAAATACATCAAGAAACATAATGCGATCAAAACAGCTCGAGATCAGTTAACATGACATAAATATTGATGGTGTGATAATGAGGAACACAGAATCAGTCTACAGTCAATGTGAGGTTCAAATGACCTTGTATTAAAGAAAACACGAATATTCTATCCGATCATTTAACCCCATGGGAAGGGTAGAATTCAGTTTTTTGATCCAAAAATATTCGACTCTTAGTCTTTGTTTGACAGGATCCCTGTCACGGTACTGCGGTACTGTCTCCAAAACCATGAAGCGTAATAGAGAAATTTGATGTCTTGCTTCATTCCAATAGTTGGCTATTGTGGATTTTTTATTGGCTAGTCTTATATTGCTCTTATGTTCCGTGATACGGACTTTCAATTTGCATTCTGTTTGACCCACATATGTTTTGCCACAGGGGCATTTGATCATGTAGATGCAATTGGTGGTGTCACAAGTGCTTGTGTGGTATAGTTCAATTTGGTGACCTTTATTTGGGTGTGTTATCTTGTTACCAGTTATAACATTGCTGCAATGAGTGCGGTTTTGACATCTCAACATACCTCGCCATTTCACATCCTCTTATTTGGGTGCATTAAGGAGTTCTTTTAAGTTTCGTGATCTTTGAAACGCAAATGTGACTTTGTCATTATACAAACCGATAAGGTCAGGTTCTGATTGAATCAATGGCCAGTGGTTATTAATGATTCGTTTTATCCTACTTGATTCAGTGGAATATTTCAACACACACACAGTTTTTTGATCTTGACTTTTTATTTTTTCTTACAACAACATTTCTCTGGATTATGTGGAAACTTTTACCAAAGATGATTCAAGGATATCTTGTGGATAACCCCGTTGACGGTATTTTTCCGTTTGTTCTCTCAAGGAATCTTCTAAGTCTGCCTTGTTTGTTGTGAACTTTTTCAATCTTATATATTGTGAAGTGGGTAAATGCTTTTTCCACGGCTCTGGATGGAAACTCCGAAATAGCAAACTTGAGTTCCTATCAGTCTTCTTGATGTGAACTTTGGTACTGATCTTATTGTTCTGCATCAATATTTGCATATCCAAAAATGCTATGGTTTCTTTGTCGATGTTATTGGTGAATTTTATGCGCTCATTCACAGTATTCAATGTCATGATGTTTTTTTCCAATTTTTGTCGTGAACCTTTCCAGATAAGGAAAATGTCATCAATAAACCTTTTGAAGACTATGAGGCCTTCAGTCCACATAGGGTTCTCCAAAATGTGATCTGTTTAAAATGTGCACATATATGTATTGGCATAAGAGGGCGCCCCCCCCAAAGCCCATCCGAGTTCCATTGCACTGATTAAAAAATTCTTCCCTGCCACTCAAAATAACAGTAATATAATGCAAATTGCATAAATTCCATGATGAATATTCACTGCGATTCTTCCAAATCACTGTTCGCAAGACTCCATTCCAGGTCTTCAATGCCCTCATTATGGGAAATCGACGTATACAACGCAGTAACGTCAATCGTACATAACCAGTATGTCACATCATCTTCAAGATTCACTGAGTTCAGTCAATTTAAAAAGGTTGTTGTGTCTTTTATATGTTTTGTTCTTCTGCACAATCGGTTGTAGGAACGTATCAACAAACTTCCCTATGGGTTCAGAGATGGACCCGCAGGCCGAAACTATGGGTCTAAAAGGAGGATTGATGGGATCTTTGTGCATTTTAGGCAACATATATAGTTGCGGTCTTCTTGGAAATTTCATAGTGAAAAATTTGTGAGTCTTTGAGTTGATCCAATTCATTTCTAGTGCGTGATCTACAATTTTTTGAAGGATCAATTGATATTCGTTTGTCGGATCAGATTCCAAAGCTAAATAAATATTTTCATCGGAAAGATGATCATTAACCCTTTCAATGTAAAACTTCGTGTTCATTACGACAAGGGATCCTTTTTAGACTTCCAATTGGTTGGATTCAGTTGGCAGCTAAGCGATTTGTCCAACGCTTGGCTACCACCGACACCATTTTCTTTGATGACACTCAACGGAAAGGACTTCTGCATAGGTCGGCGTTCTAGTTGTCTTCATTGGCAGTTCAGTGAAATCGTGCGTACACACCTGTGGAGTGGCGCACTTCGACTGTCGACTTCCCCTGAGGAGACGTGTCTCCTGTTGCTCTGCAGTTGAAACTTTGTTTTTGTGGTCAGCGGGGATTTGTGTTCTCGCTTACCTTCTGCTTCAGATTCCGTATAAAGTTTTCCAGAGTAGCGGTCTTCGGAGCTGCTCAGCAGCCGTTACCTTGAGGTAGTACCAGTTTCCTGTTTCAGCGCTACAATTCAGGTGTTCTCGAGGATTTCAATGCGTTCACCCATTTCATGGGAGACGCTGTGTAAAGGTTCTGGACTATGGTCTTCTTGTTTCGCTTCTTGCCAGAATTTCTCAACTGGGTGATTGGATTCTGAATTAGCACTAAGTGTGAGCGTCAGAAAGAGACATTACTGCTTAATCTAGTTGCTATCTCATTCTACTGCTCCAGACAGAACAAAGACTTACCTCTGCACTGTCAATAATCATTACTTTGCGCAGGTCGAGTTTTTGTGGGACTTACGCTTCAGCATCAATTGTTTTTTGGTGAATATATATATATATATATATATATATATATATATATATATATATATATATATATATATATATATATATATATATATATAAATGCTCCTTTGCCATACCCAAAATGAGTTGCACTCAAACGCTGGACTTAAGGTGGCAAGCCTTTAATAAGCAGTACAGGCAAGAAGATGCTGGTAGGTATAATTTGACAGCTGCAATCGCGATAAGCCTGACGCGTTTCGAAGGCAAAATCCTTCTTCTTCAGAGGCGGTCGCGGTCATAAATGCGTGCTTGGTTCTGCATCCATTAATGCTTACAGTACGCCCTCAGATGGGCGGGTCCAATGTCCCAAAGCATTATGGATATTGTAGTCCCAAAATTTAAACCGCTGATGGTGCACTAATTTCTGTCCTTTTCGAGCCTTGCCACCTTAAGTCCAGCGTTTGAGTGCAACTCATTTTGGGTATGGCAAAGGAGCATTCATTTTTGGCGGCAGCCCACCGTCGAGTTGCACCACCCCGTGAACCAGGGAGCCACGCGGCTGGATATATGCCAAGCCACCCATGTGGAATGCTGACTGCGGATTAAGGCACGTTGTTGGTGGGGGCCCATTTGCGGGCTTGAAAAGGACAGAAATTAGTGCACCATCAGCGGTTTAAATTTTGAGACTACAATATTCATAATGCTTTGGGACATTGGACCCGCCCATCTGGGGGCGTACTGTAAGCATTAATGGATGCAGAACCAAGCACGCATTTATGACCGCGACCGCCTCTGAAGAAGAAGGATTTTGCCTTCGAAACGCGACAGGCTTATCGCGATTGCAGCTGTCAAATTATACCTACCAGCATCTTCTTGCCTGTAGTACTTATTAAAGGCTTGCCACCTTAAGTCCAGCGTTTGAGTGCAACTCATTTTGGGTATGGCAAAGGAGCATTCATTTTTGGCGGTAGCCCGCCGTCGAGTTGCACCACCCCGTGAACCAGGGAGCCACGCGGCTGGATATATGCCAAGCCACCCATGTGGAATGCTGACTGCGAATTAAGGCACGTTGTTGGTGGGGGCCCATTTGCGGGCTCGAAAAGGACAGAAATGAGTGCACCATCAGCGGTTTAAATTTTGGAACTACAATATCCATAATGCTTTGGGACATTGGACCCGCCCATCTGGGGGCGTACTGTAAGCATTAATGGATGCAGAACCAAGCACGCATTTATGACCGCGACCGCCTCTGAAGAAGAAGGATTTTGCCTTCGAAACGCATCAGGCTTATCGCGATTGCAGCTGTCAAATTATACCTACCAGCATCTTCTTGCCTGTACTGCTTTAAAGGCTTGCCACCTTAAGCCCAGCGTTTGAGTGCAACTCATTTTGGGTATGGCAAAGGAGCATTCATATATATATAAATATATGGCGGAGAGAGAAGTGCACGATTAAAATTTGCAAATTCACCTGAATGGGTCCGGTTCGTTCTTTGTCCTGGTTATAGCGGATGCGATAACGAAGTTCCTGGAATATATATATATATATATATATATATATATATATATATATATATATATATATATATACACTGGAAAAACCATAGGTTTCAGGCCTTATATAGTTAGGAATTAGCATTTAAAAAACCTTGCAAATTCACTTAAAAAACCATAGGTTTCAGGCCTTATATAGTTAGGAATTAGCTTTTAAAAAACTTTTGAAAATTCACTCAAAAAACTATACGTTTTAGGGGTGTTATAGTTAGCTGGCCATTTCACTCATACAAAACCATTGAAATTGCTCCTATATAGTTAGCTGTACTAACTATATTTCGCGCACCCACAATCCACTGCTGATGATGTCACATATTACATCATTCATGACATGGTCAGTGACATCACTAATGACATCTCAAATGACATCAATGATGACATCACTGATGACATCATCCACGTGACAATAGCACTCAAAATTCTTATTTTACATTATTTTCTTTCACTGTTTTTCCCTGTGGTACGCTCAGGGTACGCGTACCCGGAAGCGTACATGGGAACGCACCCAACGCTTACCCCGCGAAAATTTAAAAAAAAAAAAAAAGTTTTTTTGCTCTTCAGGGTCCTTCTAGGCCCCCCTCAGAAAACCTACCCTGCCCCCTTTTAATCATTTCCCCCTTTTTTTCACCTCTTGTGTCTCGATTCTACCGAGACACAAGATGGCGGACTCTCCGGACTGTTTGGAATGTTGACAGACACCCGAGAGCCAATCAGCTTTCCCACTCGCGCACTTCCATGGCGCGCCAGGTGCACTTACCGGTACGCATACCCTGAGCGCTCGAAGCACGCATATAGATATATCATTTGTTTTAAGTTCATTTTCGTAAAAACCACTGGAGCAATTTTCACCAAATATAGAAAAGGCACTTCTGCGTACCAGTCCCTACAATTTTGCGAAGTTTGGTGTAATTCCGTTCAGCGGTTCGGGCTGTAGCCGTGTCTGAACGTCCTATAGAACTTAACATGGGGAAAACACGTTTTGGGACCCCCCTTTTTTCTCGGCCCCCGCATGACGAATCCCCCCGAAACTTCCAGGGAAGGAGCGGAGCGGAGCTGGCCTAAATTTTGGAAAATTACACGCAAATTCCTCAACCGGCGCCAAAGTTCTTCCCAATAGAATGTTGCGGATTTCTTATGGAAACTAGGTCCTAACTATATATACCTACTGGCGCCCGCCAGTAGGTTATATATATATATATATATATATATATATATATATATATATATATATATATATATATATATATATATATATATATATATATATATATATATATATATATATATATAATACATATATATATATATATATATTTTTTTTATTTACCTGTTTTATTTTATTTAGCTGTTTTATAACGCGCTCTGTTACTACCAGAGTATCCTGGCGCGAAAGGAGAAAACAAGCAGGTGGCCAGAAAAAACAAAAAGTTTAAATTAGTCTAATAAGCAAATCTAAAAAGATGAGTTTTCAGTGCCTTCTTGAAAGGTACAAAATTCTGGATTGATCTTAAAAACAATGGCAGAGTGTTCCAGGCAGAAGTTGCAAGGACAGCAATTGACTGGCCTCCAAGCGCACTCGCCGAAAGCGAGGTACGCTCAACAAATTATGATCAGTTGGAATGTTAAGGGCTTGGGTAATCGTATCAAGAGAGGGGTGGTTTTGCAACTGTTTAAGAGATGTATGCCCGATGTTATTCTGCTGCAGGAGACGCACTTGGTGGGAAACACATGTCGAGCGCTTAACAGGAAGGGTTTCAAGATGGTGGCACATTCAGGGTTTTCCTCGGGGTCCCGGGGGGCAGGGATTATGATGCGCACGTCTCTCCCATTTGAGATCGATTCCAGTGTTGTGGATGAGAGGGGGCGGTACGTTGCCGTTGCGGGGAGATGGGTGGGGCAGTCCCTGGCTCTGGTTTCAGTTTATGTTCCTCGGGGGCTACAAAACAACACCTTTCAGGACCTCAGAGGTGCCATCTTGGGCCTACCCGAGGGGTTGTTTATTGTGGGTGGCGATTTCAATGCGGTCTGCTCGGGGACCTTGGACAGACATCCGCCCAGAGATCTCCGTAGTTCACAATCCTGGTTGCCCGATTTCCTCGACACCATGGGACTGATTGATTGCTGGAGACTTATGCATCCCGCTCAAAGTCAATATTCGTTCCACTCCGGGGCGCACGGTAGCCTCTCTAGAATAGACTATGTCTTGCCCCTGGCGGCCCATGCTGGCGAGGGGCATCTCGGACCATTCCCCGGTCTGGGTGTCTTTCGACTTTGACATTGTGGTCACTGAGCGGCCTGTAGTAGTTAACCCGTGGTATTTTCGCAACCCGAAGACGCGCGGACTCCTGGCTAGAGCTATCGAGCTCTATTTCACTGAGAATGCCTGGTAGGTTGCATCAGCCGCTACTCTATGGGAGGCGTTCAAGACAGTTCTGAGAGGTGAGGCTCTCTCCCTTATTGCGGACGTCCGGAGACGCAGAGATGCTGACATGGTGCGCATCGAAGCAGAGATTATGGAGCTGGACTCTCAATTGGAAGCGGGCCCGACGCTTGATCTACTCCATGCTCTCTCGCTTAAACAATCAGAATATCGTGATATTGTTTCCGATGCTGCCAAAGTCATGGGTAGGGAACAGCAGGGCAGAATTTATGACGTCGGGGAAGCTCTTAGCTTGGCTTGATAAGAAGGAGAGAGCCAGTCGCGTGGTTCCGGAGGTGTTGGGGGACGACGGCCTGCTTGTCACCGATCCGAGGGCAATAGTGGAGTCGTTCGCGGACTACTTTGAGACTATTTACACTTCGGTCTCGGACCGGTCTGAGACCGACTCTGGTGCGCTTCTGGCGGAAATAGATCTCCTGTGTCTGTCGGAGACGGATCGTGAAGACCTGGACAGGGACATCACTGCGGACGAGATAGCCCTCGCAATTCGCTACCTCAGACCTGGTAAGGCTCCCGGCCCCAATGGGATTCCGGTGGAACTGTATAAAATCAAACCCGATGTCGTATCTCCACCCCTACGGGACATGTTCTTGGAGGCGCGAGAGACGGGCATGCTTCCCCAAGACCAGAGGCTGGCCACCATTGTGGTTATCCATAAGGAAGGGAAACCCAGAGATTTGTGCCGATCGTATCGTCCCATCTCTCTGTTGAATGCCGAGCCTAAGATTCTTGCCAAACTGCTAGCCAACCGTTTGATTGACGCAATTGGCGACTTAGTGCACCCGGACCAGTCGGGCTTTATTCCACACCACAACACGGCCCTTAACCTCCGGAGACTCCATGGAGCCCTGGCTAGGGCTCACACGCTCAAGGAGCCAGCTGTTTTGGCATCGTTGGATGCCACAATGGCGTTTGACTCCCTTGAATGGAACTACCTGTGGGCAGTGTTGGCGAAGCTCGGCTTTGGTCCGGAATTTGTGGGTTGGGTTAAACTTCTATATACCAGCCCGCTGGCTAACATGACTGTCAATGGTCGAGTATCCGCGTCCTTCGCTCTTCATAGGGGCACTAGGCAGGGCTGTCCCCTGTCGCCCCTCCTGTTCACCCTGGCGCTTGAACCGTTGGCGGCGTGGATACGGCACCACCCTGACATGCATGGCATTCGTTGGTCCCCTGGATTTGAGGACCGAGTGTCGTTATATGCAGATGACATCCTTCTGTAACTTACCTCCCCCTGCAAATCTCTCATCATAGCATGCAACGTGCTTCGACTCTTTGGCCGGCACTCTGGCCTAGTCATTAACTGGTCGAAGTCACACTTATATGTTCTGAGAGGGGGGACACCTCGTCTCCTGAGGGACTGTGGCATACAGGTTGCGAGACAGGGATTTAAATACCTGGGAATCTATATTTCAACTGACCCCAAGGCACGCTACGAGAACAATTTGCTTCCCCCTCTTCTTCGTCTCCGACGTGACGTGGAGGGTTGGCGTAAACTTCCTCTCTCCCTTCTTGGGTGCGCGGCATTATTCAAAATTATGTCTCTGCCCAGGTTCCTGTATGCCTTGCAAAATTCTCAAGACCCAGTCCCTGCCAGATACTTTGGTGAAATCGAGAACTTGCAACGCACCCTGCTTTGGGATGGCCGGCCACGTATTGCTATCACGAAGCTCACGCTCCCATGGTATGATGGAGGTATAGCGCTGCCTGACGTGCGGAGGTACTATTGGGCCTCCCAGCTGGCAGCCCTTAACCACCGTCTTTACGGCCCGGCCGACAATCCGGGTTACGCCATGGATCGGTGGCTCCTGGATGGCGGGAAATACCATTGGGCGCTGTACACAAGATCTCTCGACAGGCGGATGTCTGGGCCAACGAAAACAGCTGTGCACATCTGGAGAACGATCACAAAGGCACAGGGGTGGAAAGACAAGCTCACAATGGCAACCCCACTTTACGACTCCGGGATTCTAGGTAAATTGTGGCACACTAAGGGGTTTGACAAGTGGGACATGATCGGCATCTCTAGGGTGGAGGATATGATGGCACGAGGGGAGGTGAAATCTTTTGCCCTATTGCAGACGGAATTCCAGCTGGGCGGAACGGAATATTTTTGGTACGCCCAGCTGCGACATGCCCTCCTGTCAGCCATGCCGGAGGGCGAGGCGATCCCCGAATGTTCTCCCCTGGAGGATCGGGTACTGGACGGCCACATGCCGGACAGCACAATTTCCCTGACGTACAAAAAATTGATCAATGTTCGCACCGACCTTCTTCTGGGAGTGAGAGACCAATGGGTACGGGACGGGATAGAAATCGACGATGAGGACTGGCAATATGCGGTGTCCTCCCCCAAGGAAGTCGCTATCCCCGCCCGGCTTCGACTGGTGCAATTGAAGATTTTGCACAGAGTTTATGTTACTGGCCCCAGACTGATGCACATGGGACATTCGTTTGATGGCCTCTGTCGGCGTGGGTGTGGCGCCCTGGCCACCTTCATGCATATCATTTGGGAGTGCAGGGCGATAGCCTTCTACTGGAGGCGGGTGCACATGATCATGAGTGAGGTGGAAGTTGGGGGCGTGGCTTGGATGCCGAGGAGGTAGGCAGCGTGAGCTCGGAGCTCCGTGCCCGATCCCGGAAAATATCCTGAAAACTCATTTGAACCCCGAGATAAAGGACACTATCCGGTACTGGACGGTACTGCGGAGGGTCCGGGACCCGCGGAGGACGACACCGAGCCTTCCCACAGCAGTAACTCAACTTTGAAAGCTGAACTCGGCCGAGAAGTCGCGGACCCCAAAATGGCGGCGAGAGCATGGGATAGCTTGTGACGGAGACATCTGCCCGGAGACCCACTGAAGACCACTCCCGGACACGCTAGAGGTGTTGGCGGCCGAGTCGCGCCTCTCCCCAGGTGCCGGATGGACTTTTGGCGCGCCCTTGGGCGGTGGTTGAGGACCGTCTCCTGATTGGGGCAACAACGGTGCGACAGGGACCCGGAGACGAGGACCCCAGACCTCTGGCGCAACTGGCGCTGGCCGGGCTACGACCGCTCGGTGCTTCCTGCTTCTTGGTGACATTTCTGGGCCTGAGAACCCGGCCGGAGGACGGTGCCCGGCGACGCTCGGAGGGCGACCAAGTACACACTTGAGGACCACCGCCCACTCCGGCCCAGATGGGGAAGCCGAAGGGGAAGGGAGATGGCGCGACCGACACTGAGGCGGCGGAAGGAGCGGAGAGAGACCAAGCGGCGTTACAGCGGATGCAGGATCGTATCCTGGAAGCCATCGCCACCACAAAGGATGCCCTGCAGCAAGATATAGCTCAGGTGGCGACGGGCTTGGGCCTCCTGAAGGCCGACCACGACAAACTCAAGGACAGGGTGAAATCCGTGGAGTCCACGGTTAAGGACTTAGCCCCGGCCCAGGCAACGGTGAAGGCCCAGATGGCCGACGTGATGGACCGTCTGAAGGTGCTGGAAAGGAGGGCCGAGGATGCAGAAAACAGGAACAGGCGCAACAACGTACGCCTAGTGGGCCTGCCGGAGAAAATTGAAGGCGACGACATGGTGGGCTATTTGGATAACTGGCTGCGGACGGAGGTAGCACCAGAAGGTCTGTCCCCCTTCTTCTCCCTGGAGCGGGCACATAGAGTTCCGGCGCGTCCGCCAGCCTTGGGCCTTCCTCCTCCCCCGGTGGTGTTCAAGTTGCTCCATTACCGGGACAGAGACTGGCTTTTGCAGAGGGCGAGAGAGGCAGGGCCCTTTCAAGTGGAAAACAACAGAGTCACCATGTTCCCGGACTACACGTTTGAGACTCAGCGACTCCGGGCAAACTTCCTGTCCCTCAAACGGGAGCTCCGCCAGGAAGGCATCAAGTACTCCCTGTTGTTTCCTGCCAAGCTAAGAGTGGTGGTGGATGAGAAGTCTTTATTTTTCACGACTTCCGCGGACGCATGGGACTGGTGGGACACTTATAAGGCAGGAACGGACGGTGCTAAGGCCAGGGAGGAAGAAGCTAAGGTGGAAAAGCCGATCAGGCAGTCCCAACGGATCAGAAGGAACCGCAAGAGGACCGGGAAACCTTCGATGTCGCAGACGGAGGCGGAGAGGCAGGCGGCCCTACAGGCGGTGGTGGACTTATCTAGAGCCGCCAGGACTCAGTCTGGGAAGGGTACGGATTCGGAGGCCCCGGGCACGGGCTCAGAGACAGGACAATCGGAATTTGGTGGAGCCCGGGGCCCTATTGTGACGCCGCAGACCTCGGGAGAGATACTGGAGGCGTGTTGAACTGGTCTGGCGGAATGGACTCGCTGGTTGGACACCGGGGCGATGGACCCGCAGCAGTGGAAAGATATTGATTGAGGTTTTGGGGAGCTGTAATGTGGGGATTGTGGGGTGGAGCGCGCGGGGCTGATTTGTTGGAGGTCTTATAGCATTGAGCCGCGCCTTCCTGGCCCCTAAGGTCATCGCAGTGGGGACTGCGAATATTACCACCTTTCCTTGAGGGGTGGTCGGGAGTGTTGGTTTGGATGGGGGTACTTCCAGTTGCGGGGGGGCCTGTCCTGGGGGGGTGGGAGTTGCGAGCAGTTGGGGTTGCTCAGGGGGTTGTAGTCGTTGGAGGGGTTTGGCTTCCTGTTTGGAGAGGGTGGGGGGGGGGCCCGTGGTCGCGGGACTTATACGAACACTGTTCTTTGCTGTGGGGTCCGGTTGTGTAGGGGGGAATGGCTAGTACTGGAGCGTTGAAATGTGTGACCTGGAACGTGCGGGGTATGCAATCCATGACGCGCAGACATAAGGTTCAGGCGTACCTTAAGCGTAGGGGGGTTCACATAGCGTTTTTGCAGGAGACGCACCTCAATAAGCAGGAAGGGGCGGCTCTACAAAGGCGCTGGAGGGGGCAATTATTCTATACGACATTTTCAGCATTTGCGAGGGGGACATTGATTTGGATACGGGCGGGGGTCCCCTTCCAGGTCTCGAAGTCAACGATAGACCCAGAGGGCAGATATGTGGCGGTGGAAGGAAGGCTGAGAGGCAGGATGATTTCTCTCTGTAATGTGTATGCTCCTAATGTAGATCTGCCCGCTTTCTTGTCTAACATCTCGGGCAAATTGGCGGGTTATTTGGCAGGGCCGGTCCTCTTGGGAGGGGACTTCAACTCAGTTGAGGATGTGCTACTAGATAGGTCCCATCCCCCGCTGCGCGCGTCCCCAGCACATAGGATCGCCAAGCGTAGATCAGAATGGCAGGAGAGCTGGGCCCTCACGGATGCATGGAGGGCGTTGCACCCCACCACTAGGGACTACTCCTTTCACTCGCACCTGCATGATTTACATGTGAGGCTGGATGCGTTTCTTTGTTCGGAATGTGTGCTCCCCGCGGTGGGAGGGGCGGAATACTTGGCCAGGACGATATCGGACCACAACCCCTTGTTGATGTCTCTGGAATGGATGGTGACTGTTAACTGCGTGCCAACATGGCGCCTGCAACCTGACACCCTGGACGACTTGTTGTTCAGGGAGGCCCTGAGTGAACGTATTGAGAGGTATTTTGAGGAGAACAGTGGCTCGGCTTCCACGAGGGCGGTTGAATGGGATGCTTTCAAGGTGGTGGTGCGGGGACACTGTATTGGGCACACGGCAGGGGCGCGGAAGACACTGTTGGATGACTTGGACAAGGCTGAGACACGGCTGAGGGATCTTGAGAAGAGGCGCCCGAATCACCCTGAACTGCAGGAGGGGCTTAGCGGGGCGCGGGAGGGGCTGGCGGTGGAGCTGGAGCGGCTGCGTAGCTTCGACCACAAGGCGTACGTGACGAGGGCGCATGCGGAAGGTGATAAGGCGGGGGCGATGTTGGCTTGGCTTGCTAACCCTATCCGGGGGGGAGGGCCGATCATGAGGATCCAGGAGCCAGGGGAGGAGCCTTGCCACTCCCAACCCGGGATCCTGAACAAGTTTCGAGCTTATTATGAAGGGCTCTATCTGAGTGGTGATACGGGAGGGACGGAGGAGCTTGAGGAGTTCTTGGACGGGCTAGAGTTGCCGCGAGTGGAGGACTCGGAGGCAGAAGAGTTAGGGCGGCCCATCTCCCTAGGAGAAATAGGTTGTGCTATAAAACAGATGGCTAGAAACAAGACCCCGGGCCTTGACGGTCTACCGATCGAATTTTATGGCAAATACCTAGAACATCTTGCTCCGCGGCTGCGCGAGGTATACAATGAGGCGCAGGAGAAGGGCCGACTCCCGGGCTCTATGTGCGAGGCCCTTATGATCCCACTTTTGAAGCCGGGCAGGGAGGGTGCGGCGCTGTTCTCGTATCGCCCGTTGTCTATGTTGACGACGGACTACAAGATCCTCAGTAAAATTCTGGCCAACAGATTACTAGTGCACATGACGGGCCTGGTTCATGGTGACCAGTGCGGTTTCATACCGACGCGCAATACCACTCATAACATCCGTAGACTTACGAGACTGATGGGTGCGGACTGGCCAGACACCGTCTCCCCATTTGTCCTGTCCATCGACATTGAGAAGGCATTTGATAGCCTCGAATGGGGATACCTGTATGAGGTGATGCGTCGCTTCGGGTTGGGAGACGGATATATACAGTGGACCAAGGTCCTCTATACTGAGGCGGTAGCAAGGGTCCGGGTGGGCGCACTGATCTCAAGACAATACCCGATTAGGCGTGGCACTAGACAGGGTTGTTCCCTATCTCCGCTACTGTTTGCGTTGGCAATGGAACCCTTCGCTGCGGTAGCCAGACTGGGCCGCCACTACGCAGGCTTGCCTTTTAGGGGGAGGCCACACCTCATCTCCCTATATGCGGATGACTTGTTGATGTTTTTGGCCGATGCCGGCGCCGAACTTCAGGGGGCGCGGAGGCTACTGGAGCAGTTCGGTAGGTTATCGGGCCTGAGGGTCAACTGGCCTAAATCCTGTCTGTTTCCCCTGAGGCCGGGAGAGCCGTGCCCACTCACCGCTCAGGAACTCCGGTGGGAGCCGCGCTGCCTACATTATCTAGGGGTTTATGTTTACCACGCCCCGTCCGACCTGCTGGATGGCAACATAATTCGCTGTATTAACGCCCTGCGTGGATCTATGGACTTCTGGGCGACTCTACCGCTCTCCCTGGCTGGTAGAATTTCCCTGCTTAAAATGATAGCCCTGCCCAGGCTTTTGTATTATTTTAGGACACTGCCGGTATGGATCCCGAGTTCGGTTTTCAAACGCCTGAGGTCACTGATTATAGCGTTCCTGTGGGGCACGGGTAGGAGACGCATAGCGCTCGACACGCTGTTACGCCCCAAAGATGAGGGAGGTATGGCAGTGCCGGACTTCGAAGGATATTACCTCGCCGCGCAGCTGCAGACTTTTACTCAGGAGGTGGCGAGAGTTTATAGAGGTCCCGAGGACGCGAGAGCCGAAGGCACCCCGCGACACGTTCTGGCTTATATTACGCTGCACCAGAAACTCCGAGTGGGAGACCTGACGGTCGAGGAACAGACTTTCCGGCTATGTTGGGACCGGGCCCGTAAGCGGGCGGGTGTCCGCCTTATGTATGCCCCCGAAATACCGCTGGGAATGATCACTGCCCTCCCACATGGAGGTGATTGGTCACGCTTGCTAGGGTGGGAGGAGGCGGGAGTGCACGTGCTGGGTGACCTCTACGAAGATGGGGTGTTGCTGCCGTTTCGGGACCTGCAGGAGAGATTTGACCTACCGAGGGGTGACTACCTGCTGCACGCGGCAGTCACGGGCGCCATGCGAGCCCACTGGGGGGAAGGGCTGCAGGAACCAGGCACCTCGATGGCTTGCCAGTACGCCATGATGGCGGCGGGAACCTTTAAGGCCGTCACGTGCATGTACTCGAGGATGCAGCGGGAGGCCTTGCAACCTTTGGCAGCCCTGAAGACCAAGTGGGAGCTGGACCTCCAGTTGGAGATACCAGACACGACCTGGGGCCAACTGCTGAGGAGGGCGCGGAAGAGCTCGAGGAATGCCAGGTTCCAATTGATCCACTTTTATGTTATCCACAGGGCATACCTCACGCCCGGGAAAATCCAACAGTACTTTGGGGCGACCGACGCTGCTTGCCCCAGATGTAATACAGCGGGGACGGATCTATGTCATATGCTGTGGGATTGCCCCTCTTTAGGCGACTATTGGCAGGAAGTTGGGCGGGCCCTTAACGGCGCGACGGACAGGGATATCCAGTATACTAAAGCAGTTGGCATCCTTCACTGGTTCCCACATACACCTAGAAATACGATGTCAAGTAAATTTATAGATTTAGGGCTTATCTTGGCCAAGCGGGAGATCACACGAAATTGGAAGTCCAGAGTAGGGCCCACGTATAAAAGATGGTATGGGGAGTGTCTGAGATGGGCAGCGTGTGATAGTACCCTACGGTACCAGATGGCTTGGAGGTCGAATGACGAGAAAGCACTGGAAAGGGCGACTGCATGGGAGGTGATGGTGCAGGCGCTCAGGGAAGTGGACGATGAGGGGCAGGAAGGCGAGAGCGAACTAGCTGGAGCAGACCCCAACACTATACAGGAGAACACACCTTAGCGATTGTTTGCTTCCTCCTACAACACACCGGGCACTAATACATGGTTACTCAAGCGCAGCGCGACCACGGGGGAGGGCGGGTGGGAAGCTGGTTTGGAGGGATGTTGGGGTACCGAAATTGGGGGAGGGGGAGGGGCGTAAATCACAAAAGCATTCCAGGGTTATGTGCAAAATAAAGCGGTCAGACAATGTAAGAAGTACGGGACCAGAACGGAAATGAAGCCACCCGCGTCAAGAGCGGGGTGATCCCTCCGGATGAAGATCGAATGTCTTCAATCGAATCGGTTCATGTCATGCTATTTTATTTTTGCTGAATATCTTGTCTGTACATTTATATTGGTGATGCAATAAAAATGATGTTAAAAAAAAAAATGAGTGAGGTGGAAGTTCACGCGGAGGCCCGGAGATGCCTCTTGAATATCTGGGGTCCAACGGACTATAACACTGCACAAACCCAGTGGGTTACCCTCGGGAATATGGTCGCAAAACGGGACATTGCACAGATGTGGGGAGCGACTACAGCCCCTAAGGTGGTACAGTGGAAGGCCAACATGGATTGGTGTATGTTCCGGGAAAAGACTGTGTATGTATCCAGGGGTAAACCCAAAAAATGGCAGAAGTTGTGGGGGGCCTGGAATGAGTACAGGGGTGACATCTGTATACCACCAGAAACCGCCCCACTGGAAGAACACTTGACCCCATAGCCTATAACTCCAATTGATGTTTTCGTATCGATACTATCCTGAGTTTCCCTCCCCCCGTGGTTCTATGCCTACATACTGTTTTGAACCTAACTGTGATCACTGTGCCTAACCGGCTCCTAGATTGGGCCCCACTGCATAACAGTTTAATTGCCTTTTTCTTTTAGCGCTAGTTTTGGCGCCTCTTTCTGTGCCTTTTTCTCTTTCATAAAAAACGTAAAAAATGAACAATTTTAACCTTGACACGTTCTGGTACCTTGCCTCTTGCACCATGATCCAGTATTCTTTGAGTTGCTGCCTAGCCTCCGGGATGTAAGGCTAAAATAAAGGTTTTAAAAAATAAAAAAAATAAAAACAATTATGATCAGCTGAATGTAGAGATCGAGTGGGGGCATAGCGGCTAAATCTTTTCTTCAGATATGAAGGCCCAAGGTCATTGACTGCTTTAAATGCTAGTGTCAGGATTTTAAAAGGAATCCTTCGTGATACTGGCAGCCAATGTAGTTCTTTCAGATGGATTCGTACACTCTCTCTACTGGGCACATTGTAGAGGAGTCTCGCCGTAGTGTTTTGAATGATCTGTAATCTGGCGACTAGAAAGGCTGGGGTTCCGCTAGGAAGAGAGTTGGCATAGTCGAGCCGTGATAGTATTAAAGCCCTCGCAACAGACTCTCTTGCCGAAGAAGGGAGATATGGAAAGAACTTTCTCATAGCCTTAAGAGACCCGAAGCACACCCTGTAAGTTTCTTTATGTGTGCCTCGAACCTCAGTTCCTCCCCAAACCATACTCCCAAGTTCTTTGCAGGGATGGTAACTGAACTTGGCTGGGGAAAATCCGGAGGCCACAGGAGTTCTCTAAAATTAGGCGAAAATTGGCCAAACAACAAAATTTCTGTTTTATCTTCGTTACATTTCAGCTGTACCGCTGCTAACCAGCTGAAAACCGAAGAAAGACAGGAACGAATAACCTCAGTGCCTAATGCTGTGCCAGGCCATGTAAATAATAATTGCATATCATCGGCGTACACTATAATTTTGGCTCCCATTTGTTCAGCCATCACTATAAGCGGGGTAAGATAAACATTAAAAAGCAGGGGGCTCAATGTAGACCCCTGGGGTACCCCGGTAGTAAGAGGCTTGGCCGAGGAGGAAAATGTCGGGAGCTAAACCTGCTGGGACCTGTCGGACAAAAAAGATCTCACCCATTCCAATGCTGAACCCACCACACCTATCTCAGCCAGTCGAGTCAGAAGGAGAGAGTGCGGAACAGTGTCAAACGCGGCAGAGAGGTCCAAGAAAATTAGAACCGCTCTGCCGCCACTGTCCAAACACTCCCTAATAGCCTCTGTGATCTCCACCAGAGCTGACTCCGTGCTATGTGCTACACGAAAACCGGACTGAGCAGGGTGGAGAGGATTCAACAAAGGCATTCAACTGACGAAAAGCAAGTTTCTCTCCAATTTTCGCCATGGCTGGAAGCAAGGAAATTGGTCGATTATTGCCCGGCATAGCAGGATCAGCTCCCGTTTTTTTCAGCAAGGGAAGAAGCTTTGCCTGTTTCCATTCCTCGGGAACCTTAGATGTCTTAAAGGACAGGCCCATTATTTGCGAAACCTCTCTTGCCACTGATTCTGCCACTACAGCCAACACCCGGGCCGGGCAAGTATCACCGGGGGCGCAGGATCTCAAAGACTTAATCGCTAGCAAAGTGTCTTCCACTGAGGGGGGGTAAATGTCTCCATCGTATGGGTGGGAGGCACTATAGATCGAACATTATCAAAAATCCTACTCCCACCATTAACAGATCTGAGACTCTGTTGTATTATGGCAATTTTCTTTAAGAAAAAAAAAGAAAGAATCTCACACCGCTCAGTAGAAGGCTTCACCGACACTTGTTCTGCACAGGGGGAGAGAAAACTCTTGACAATAGAAAAAAATTCACGACTGTTATTGTTGGCCTTCTCAATTCTATTAACAAAGTATTCAGATTCAGCCAGTTTAATACTGGCATAATACTCCCGCTGTGCCGTGCCGTATGCCACCTTGGCTTGTGGGCAGTAAGCCGCCCGCCACACCCGCTCCAATTTTTTACAAGCAAGCTTAAGTATGCGTAATTGGGGCGAATACCAAGGTTGCGATATATATATATATATATATATATATATATATATATATATATATATATATATATATATATATATATATCCTACTGGCGATAGCCAGTAGGTATATATAGATAGGATTGGCTACCATAGGAAATTCCGACCATTCTATTGGGAATAACTTTGGCGCCAATTGAGGGATCTGCCAGTAATTTTCCTTAAAATAGTCTCGCTGCGCTCCGCTCCTTCCCTGAAAGTTTTGGGGGGGTTCGTGAAGTGGGTGCTGAGAAAAAAGTGGTTGTCTCAAAACGTGTTTTCCCCATGTTAATTTCCGTAGGACGGTCTGACAAGTCTACAGCCCGAACCGCTGTACGGAATTACGCCAAACTTGGCAAAATTGTTGGGACTGGTACGCAGATGTGCCTATGCTATGTTTGGTGAAAATTGCTCCAGTGGTTTTTATGAAAATTAGGTTAAAAAACACATATATATCTATATGAGCTTACGGGTCCGCGTACCGTACGTGTACGTGTGCAGACCCTTTACGATCCTGATTGGCTGGCAGTCGACTGTCAACATTCCAAAGTGTCCAAACCAGGAAGAGATAGCCACCATCTTGTTTCTCAGGAGAACTGAGGCACAAGAGAGCCCAAAACAAGAGTGGAAAACACGAAAAGGGGGCAGGGTAGAGTCCCCCCAACCCCCTAGCCCTTCTCAGGGGATCCCAGAAGGACCCCCAAGGGCAAAAAAAAAAAAATCACGGTGTGCGCGCACGGTACGCGTACAGGTCCGCGTACGTACGCGTACCGTGCGTGTACCGTGCGCGTACCCCGTGATTTCATTTTTTTTTTTAATTGCCCTTGGGGCTAGGGGGTCAGGGGGTTTCTACCCTGCCCCCTTTTTGCGTTTTCCACTCTTGTTTTGTGCTCTCTTGTGCCTCAGCTCTACTGAGAAATGAGATGGCTGCTCAGGTGGTACCAGAAGGATACTAACATATAAAAACGTTATTCGTTAATAGAATTTGCATTTACAAAACATTTGAAGTTTATTGAAAAAAAATAGGTTTCACGCCAGATATAGTTAGGAATTAGCACTTAAAAAACCATGCAAATTTACTGAAAAAAACATAGGTTTCAGGCCATATATAGTTAGGAACTAGCATTTAAAAATTTATAAGGCTATAAGACTATATAAGGCCTAAAACCTATGGTTTTTTAAGTGTATATATATATATATATATATATATATATATATATATATATATTTTTTTTTTTTTTGCCACAAAGTGATCCAGCAGACAGTCGATGCGCTCAACAACGTGTGCTCGGCTCAGGGGTCGGATCCAGACCCAGTTTAGAGTTTGTGTCACAATCAAATCAAGAGTCTCTTGAGCTGGTACTATCAAGGTCACTCCAGATGTATATGAAGGTCTTCCCCAAAGTTCATGCCTCTCGGTGTTTTTGTCCGTAATCGAATGATTAGGCGAGATTCCATTTGTCGCAATTTTCGAATGGTGTCGCCTCCTCTTTCCATTTTAGTGAGCATTTTCACCCCATAGAATCTCATAGTTCTCCAGTCTCCTTCTTGACAGGCATTGATGTGCTTGGCGGTTGCATAAAGCATGTTCTTGTTTTTGACCGCCCTGATGTGTTCCAACATCCTCTTTTTCAACATGCATGTGGTACTGCCCACATATTTGCTGCCACATTTGCACTCGATGATATAAACCACATTTTTAGGCATGCATGTTATTTGTTGATCAATGTGCATGATTTTTCCGTCAGGTTCCTCGTAGCTTTTTTTACTGGTTCCTATTTTACATGCCTTGCATGATGAACATGGTTTAAAGCCATTCCGTTCAGTTTGCAGCCAATTTTTTTTCGTTTTTTTTTCAAAATAGCTTTTCACCAGGAGATCCTGAAGTGAGATATTTTTTTTGTAGGTAATTGCTGGTTGTTTACCCACAAGTTCTCCAATGTCCGGGTCTCCCGATATGAGATACCAGTACTTTTTCATTTTGTTGGCGATAATACCGCTTTCTTTACTGTACGTGGGAAGACCTTCATATACATTTGGAGTGACCTTGATAGTACCAGCTCAAGAGACTCTTGATTTGATTGGGTACTAAACCCAACTACGAACTAACTGTAATTACTGGAACTATTCCAATTACAAATAATTCAATTAGCTCATGTGATTTAACATGTTAAGACGAGTGTATGATACTACTGACACACCAGTCTTTCTGTTTTTTAATTTTGAAATGTAAATATACTGTTTTCAAACTACAACTCCCATAATGCCACCTAAGGCTAATATGGGCTAGTATAAAAACGAAAATAGTAGAAGGACTTACTAACCGTGAGCAAAGCCCTGTGAGGCTGAAACGCGTTGGTGGGGTGAAGCGCTGATTAAAAGGCCTCAAAAGAAATTTGGTGTGCCGCTCCCTTTGTGACACAAAATATATATATATATATATATATATATATATATATATATATATATATATATATATATATATATATATATATATATATATATATATATATATATATATATATATATCCAAACGGGTCCTCACCAAGGCACTCAGAGCAACGTTCAGCCATAGGTTTAATGCCTTATATAGTTAGGAATTAGCATTTAAAAAACCATTGAAATTGCTCCTATATAGTTAGTTGTACTAACTATATTTCGTGCACCCGCAATTCACTGCTGATGATGTCACATATTACATCATTCATGACATGGTCAGTGACATCACCCAACTTTTCGTACATCATGAGCACGAAAGTGAAAAAATGGATGAGGTACATTGATGACCTTTTTGTAATTTGGGACGGTTCGCAAAACGAGGCAGAAAAGTTTATAGAAGATATGAATTCTAATAGCTTGAATCTTTCATTCACTAGTCACATTAGTGCTACCTCTATCTGTTTCTTGGATGTTGAAATTTACATCCACAGTGGTAAGCTTGAGACTAAACTCTTTCGTAAGCCTACATCGGGAAATACTGTATTGCATGCTACCAGTCATCATCCGGTTCATCTCATACGTAGCATTCCTTATGGAGAGATTCTCCGTATCAGAAGAATATGTAGCACAGAGACTGATTACAGAGAGGCACAGGAAGCATGTAAGGCCAGGTTCTTGAGAAGGGGCTATAAAAATGAAGTCATAGATAGAGCGATGAGAAGAGCCAACTCTCAGAACAGACAACAGCTTTTGGCCATTAAATCACCAAGAATGAAAAACCTTGCCAATGTAAATGACAGTGAAACCCGGCTCATCTTCACTTATAGTAGTCAACATCTTACTATTAGATCTATTGAGAAACGCAATTGGGCGCTTATTGCCAGTGACCCAGTTCTTGGTGAAATGGTGTCATGCGCTCCCAGTATCGCATATAAAAGCACCCAACAGTGAAGGCGCAGCACACGGTCATGTTATATTCTTTTAATTGCAGGACCAGCCGGTTTACAGCAATGAGGGATTCCAACTTCAAAGTGTGCCAAATAGTCCCAAACGTGTTTCGGGCATCCTCTTGCCCTTTGTCACTGGTTCTGGCATGTTAGGAGAGCCGGTAGCAAGGATTCCCATCGCCCTTCGCGGTGGTTCTTGTATTCCCGCCCTGGTGGGCGTAAGCACTCTAGGCATTGTGGTTGTTTCAGTTAATAATTTTGTGTTGTTCCTTATTGGATGCCGCAGTGTTCTCCTTTTTTTCAGTATTAATTTTCACAGTGGGTAGCTGTGCAGCCTCAATGTCGTAACTCAGCATTATCAGAGTCCTGCAAAATGAACACGCCGTTCCTGATGCGCCGCAAATATCAAGGCGATGGAGCCGCATGGTTCGTAGCGGGTCGCTAATGTATCCATATGAAAAGCACCCAACAGTGAAGGCGCAGCACACGGTCATGTTATATTCTTTTAATTGCAGGACCAGCCGGTTTACAGCGATGAGGGATTCCAACTTCAAAGTGTGCCAAATAGTCCCAAACGCGTTTCGGGCATCCTCTCGCCCTTTGTCACTGGTTCTGGCATGTTTGGAGAGCCGGTAGCAAGGATTCCCATCGCCCTTCGTGGTGGATCTTGTATTCCCGCCCTGGTGGGCGTAAGCACTCTAGGCATTGTGGTTGTTTCAGTTCTTAATTTTGTGTTGTTCCTCAGTGGATGCCGCAGTGTTCTCCTTTTTTCAGTATTAATTCCCACAGGGGGTAGCTGTGTAGCCTCAATGTCGTAACTCAGCATTATCAGAGTCCTGCAAAATGAACACGCCGTTCCTCATGCGCCGCATATATCAAGGCGCTGGAGCCGCATGGTTCATAGCGGGTCGCCCTCCCGACCTGGGCAGGCCGCTAATATATCCATATGAAAAGCACCCAACAGTAAAGGCGCCGCACACGGTCATGTTATATTCTTTTAATTGTAGGACCAGCCGGGTTTACAGCAATGAGGGATTCCAACTTCAAGTGTGCCAAATAGTCCCAAACGCGTTTGGGGCATCCTCTCGCCCTTTGTCACTGGTTCTGGCATGTTTGGAGAGCCGGTAGCAAGGATTCCCATCGCCCTTCGTGGTGGATCTTGTATTCCCGCCCTGGTGGGCGTAAGCACTCTAGGCATTGTGGTTGTTTCAGTTCTTAATTTTGTGTTTTTCCTTAGTGGATGCCGCAGTGTTCTCCTTTTTTGCCACCAGGAGAACCTTAACTTGCCAGACACTTTGCAATAAAACACAACAGCGACAGAAATCTCCTACAGTATTTCTGCTTAGACCATGTACCAGATACTCAAAGAGGGGGGGACAGGTTACAGAAGCTTAGAAGACTAGAGTCTCGATATATAGTAGACATGCAATCCAAAGCACCGGGGGGACTCAATAGTGGGGAGGACCTTGCTGTACACTTGTGAAAATGAAAACGAAACTAGAAAGTTGTAGAAACAGCAAATATGGATAAATGCCAAATAATGAATTGTGGTGTTGTGATGGAAGAACATAAGGACTTTTTGAATTGTAAAAAGCAAAATGTATATGAAATTTGAACTGGGTGATAGGATAGCAGGGATTTGTTATTCACTATTTTTGTCTCTAGACATGAAATTAACTATTGTGAGTTGTGTTTTACAAAGAGATTATTTATGATAACTGCAAATTGACGTAGATCATAGGGTTCTTATATTGGAACTATGAATGTAGGATGAGGAACGAGGCAACCTAGGTAGGTTGCCATGCAGATCCACGGCGAGATCATGTAATCTGAAACTGCATGTTTCACAATGGTAAAATTGCAATAAAAATCCGCTTTTTTGGCTGAATAATGCGGTTTTATGTATGCTTATGATGTATCGATTGTACTTATAAGATGGCGCGCATGAATCATCAGTGAGCGCGAAGTCCCTCATCTGTTTTTAGCGATTTGTTGGTTGTTTTAAAAATGGCGCCGCACAATGAGTAAAGTTTGACACAGAGGAAGGGAGTATCTCCCGAAACGCGTCTGTCTTGACGTTAAATAAACCTGCTTTTCAATACACATTCCTGTGAGTGCTGTTTGTTTTCTCGAGAAAGGAGGAGAAGACGTTGGAGCAGGCATTTAATATCGCGGTTTACGCCACCGCGAACGCAGCACTCGTCTGTAGCAGTGACTCGCTGTCTTGGCGTATCTTGGAGCGTATATATATATATATATATATATATATATTTGTACTTACCAACAGTAGTTCTTCATCGTCGGAATCCAGCAGGAACTTCTGAAAGACAAAAGAAAAAGCTGCATACTATTTTTTGAACAATATATATTTTTTCTATCCTTTTTGAACTGAAGCAAATACAATAACTAATTGTTACCTTATAGAGAGAGGCTAATTCCACAAACTAGTCATGTACTACATAAAAAGAAAGGTAAAGGTAATTCTTGGGTTCATTTGAAGTATAGAACGTTAGTAATCCTTTGCTTGTTGTTTCAGGTGCAGTTGTCCTCCTGATTGAGGCCTGTGAAGACACCTGTCTGGCAGTCTCTTTTGTTTTCTCATTCCCCTTTCCCCCTCGTTTCTGAGATCAGAGAGTTCTGGTTTAGAGGTGTAGGGGAGTTGAGAAATTTTCATCTAAGTTGGACTTCAGTCATTCAGCTCCTGTGGAAGCTCTGATCAGGTACAGAATCTTGATAGATTGAAGTGCCCTCTATCAAGACTTCTACCTGAGCGGAATGGCTGAAGGTTTTGACCTCAAGGCGTTGGCGTCAATTCTAGAAGGGTTTCAGATGCAATTAAGCGAGACTAGGGAGGAGGTGAGAAAATCCAATCAAGAAGCTAGTTATCTGCGTCAAAGAATAGATTAATTAACTACTAGCCCAAACCCCAGCTTTAGGGAGCAAAAGACTCAAGCATTCTTCCATCTTCTTCATCTTAAGAATTGACCACACAAGTAATCGATGCCATGTCCCCAACTATTCCTTTAGCTCCACCTGAGAGATTTCAGGAAAACCCCCATAAGGCCCAGATCTTTCTCACACAGTGTTCCTTACACTTCCTTTGTTACCCTATTATGTTTAAGGAGGATCAGTCAAAGGTGGCTTTCATACCGTCTTACCTGAGAGGAGATGCGGCGGCTTGGTCTATGCCTCTTGTGACTACCAACTATTCATTTCTATATAATTTTGATGAGTTTAAGTCTGGTTACCTACGAATTTTTGACCGCAGAACCATCTCGCAGACAACAGACAATGAACTATTAGACCTGAGGCAGGGAAATCTAGAATTGGTGGCATATTTGCTAAATTGATTGTGGAAATAAATTGGCCCGAGACGAAGAGAGCAGCAATTTCTACAGAGGCTTAAGAGACGACTTGAAGGATGGATTGGCTCAAATTCCGAAGAGACATACAGAAGTGTATGAGTTCATCGATTTGGTTCTGTAAATTCATCAACGTCAATCTGAAAGAAAAAGTGAGCGTCGGAAAGAAACCCGTCAGATTCCACCATGATTTGATAGGAGCAGAACCGAAGTGACAAGGAATAATGAGGTTGGGATGAGCAAGAAACCCATGCAAATTGGGACCGTGTGAGGTCCTCTCACCAAGGAAGAAAGGGAGAAAAGGCAGTTAAGCGATTTGTGTATGTATTGTGGTGGTTCAGGCCACTTCGTCAAAGATTGCCCAAAGAAACCCAAGAACAACACGTTGGTAAAAGATAGGCTCCACCAGTAGAAGGAGTTACCCTGGTGGGAGATGCTGATGAGACAACTCCAAAAGCTCAGCTACTAGTGAACATTCTGCAAGCATCCGCCCGCACCTAATAATTTCCAGTACGATAATGTTTTGGGAAGAATAGGTTAAAGAAATTTCAGTGATGAAAGACTCGGGGGCACTGGAAATTATTGCGATCTGAAATTCACTAAATCTCTGGGTATTCGTTTTATCAAGAAGGAAAAGCCGGAACCAGTTCGAGCAGTAGATGGCACAAAATCTTTCCTCTGGTTCCATTCCCTATGATACCGAAGAGATTACCTTGATTGTTCCTGGTAGACATCAAAGTGTTTTGAGATTTAATCTCATTGATGCCCCTCAATTCCAGTTGATGCTAGGATTACCTTGGCTTACGGAGCACAATCCGAAAATTGATTGGGCGAAAAGAGCCATCGAATTACACTCCGAGTATTGCTTGGAACACTGTTTTCATTGTGTAATGATTGAATCTCGGACATCTCCGTCATCTTGTTTGGCCAAACAGACACGGATGATCTGTACCGTGGAAGTTAAAAGCATTCCCAAAGAATACCACGATCTGGATTTAATTTTTAATAAGAAAGAGGCCTTGAAGTTACCCCCTCATCGGGCGTACAACTGCAAGATTGTACTTGAACCGGGAGCATACCTACTGTGTAGTCGCATTTATGTGCTATCAGAATCTGAGAACCAACATTTGAAAGAATATCTAGATCAATATCTCGCCAGTGGGTTCATTCGACCTTCACAATCTCCAGTTTCCTCTCCTCTTTTATTTATTCCCAAGAAGGACGTTAGTTTGAGAACATGTGGATTACCGTGCACTCAACCAAGTAGAACCGATTTACCTTACCCTTAATTTCAGAACTTCTGGACCAAGTCAAGGACGCCAAGTTTACACTAAACTGGATTTGAGAGGGGCCCACCATTTAGTTTGAGTGGCTGAAAGAGAGAAGTAGAAGACAGCTTTTCAAACCCATTTTGGCCTGTTTGAATACCAAGTCATGTCATTTGGCTTGTGTAATGCCCCAGCAGCCTTCCAGTATTTTGTGAACGATATTCTACGATAATTTCTGGATCGCTTCGCCGTCGTTTATATTGACCACATTCTCATTTTCGCCGAAAATATGGAAGAACATGTTCGGCACGTACGTGCAATTTCGGAACGACTACTGGAAAACCAATTGTATGTCAAGTTGGAGAAGTGTGTGTTCCATGCCTCGCGAGTTGGATTTTTGGGCTTTATTCTATCTTCCGAAGGTGTGTCCATGGATGATTCAAAGGTGCGAGCTATCAAGGATAGGCCAGCTCCACGAACGGTCAAAGAAATGCAAAGTTTCCTCGGTTTTGCCAATTTTTACAGACGATTTATTCACAATTTTTCTGAGAAGGTTAGCCCCATCACACATCTGCTCCGAAAGAAAGAAAAATGTGTCTGGACTAAACATACTGAAGAGGCCTTTCAGTTATTAAAAGAGACCTTCATCACCGCACCGGTTTTGCAGCATCCCAATTTGAAAGAACCTTTTTATGTTGAAGCGGATGCCTCAAATTTGGCAAATGGCGGAGTTCTGTCCCAGAGGCATAAGAACACTGGCCAGCTTCATCCGGTTGCCTACCGATCCCGAAAATTGTCTTCCATGGAAGTCAATTATTCCATTGCTGACAAGGAGTTATTAGCGGTAAAAGATGCGTTCCAAGATGAAGGTATTATTTATTGGGTGCCAAGCATGAAATAACAGTCTTTACTGATCATCCTAACTTGCAGTTTTGTAAGTCCGCCAGAACACTCACTCCTCAGCAGCTCAGATGGTCACTCTTTTTTGCGGATTACAATTTTGTCTTAACTTACAAGCCAGGCTCTGCGAATGGGAAGGCAGATGCTCTATCTCGTTTGAACACTGGTGACAGTAAAGATGTGGCTCGAGAATGCCATATAATTCCTGAAGAAAAGATCGTGGGTTCCACAGTATATGTGGAATTGGAAGACAAGATAAAAAAAATCTCTCCAAAGTGGATTTGGCAGTTTGGAAGACGGCAGGACGAGAACGTGAGATCAAAGATGGAAAACCATTTTAAAGGGAAAACCCTTTGTGCCTAAGAAGGACTTGAGGAAGGAGATCATTCAATTGTTTCATGATAATCCATTGGCAGGTCACAAGGGTGTTATGAAAACATTGGAACTTTTGAAACAATCATTTTGTTGGCCCAAAATGGAAACTCAGGTGAGACAGTATGTAGCTTCGTGTGAGCAGTGTGTTAAGGGAAAGGCTGTACGACAGGCTCCCCGAGGTCTTCTTATGCTTTTACCAGTAGCTCCATACCATGGCATACAGTTTCCATAGATTTTATCGTTGAGTTACCTTCTAGTCAAGGTTCTTCTGTAATTTGGGTGGTAGTGGACCATTTCTCTAAAATGAGCCATTTTATTCCTCTAAAAGTCCTACCAAATGCTTTCCAATTAGCCACCTTGTTCATTCAACACATTGTGAAACTTCATGGAATTCCAAAGATTGTGATTTCTGATAGAGACCCGTAGTTTGTGTCTCGGATTTGGAGATCTTTCCTGAAAGGTTTAGGAGTAGATTCTCATTTGTCCACCAATTTCAATCCTAAAACTAATGGACAGGCAGAGCGAGTGAATTAGGACCTTGAGCAGTACTTGCGCCTGTATTTAATGGATCAGAAAGAGATTGGCCCGCTTTGCTGAGTACAGCGGAGTTTGCTTACAAGTCCATTCATCTACAGGTTACTAACCTTTCTATTTGAATTCAGGCAGACACCCTTACATGCTTTTTGGTAAAGTAGAGGTAGATGTGTCGGCAGCTGAGGGGGTATTACAGAAATTGCAAGGGGCATACCAAAAGGCTTCAGCAAATCTGATTAAGGCACAAGCTTCTTTCAAGAAACAGGCGGATAAAATGCGAAAGGAGAATCCTAACTTTGAGCCGGGAGATCAGGTTTGGATTTCCACTCGCCATATGCGGTTGAAGGGAAACAGGAAATTCCAACTAAGATATGTAGGTCCTTATCCAGTGGTAAAAATGGTTAACCCAGTAAGTGTTAGAGTCAGGCTTCTTAGTAAGCTAAAAATGCATCAAACTTTCCACGTCTCCCTGATCAAGTGAAAACCTCCAAATTTAAGCAGGCTCTACCTCCAGCTCCCATTCAGGCTCAATCTGAGGAGGAATTTGAAGTTAAAAGAATTATTGATTCCAAGTGTAGTAGAGGTAGACTGTATTATTTGATTGATTGGAAGGGATTTGGTCCTGAGGAGAGATCATGGAAATCCAGTCAGAAGTTCATGCCCCAAGATTGGTGAAGGAATTCCACAAGACGCATCCACAAAAGCCTAGAGAGGGGGCTTTAGTGGGGGGGTACTGTCAGGTTTATGCAAACTGTCCCTTGTGCCGATATTTCTGGCCCTATTTTTAAGATCAAGAAGGGTTATTCCTTTTTAGACTCCCCAATTGGTTGGAGTCAGTTGGTAGCTAAGAGATTTGTCCATCGCTCAGCTACCACCGACATCATTTTCTTTGATGACACTCCACGGGAAGGACATCCGCAGTAGGTCAGCATTCTAGTTGTCTTCATTGGCAGTTCAGTGACATCGTGCACGCGCACCTGTGGTGCTGCGCACTTCAACTGTGAACTTCCCCTGAGGAGATGTGTCTCCTGTTGCTCTGCAGTTGAAACTTTGTTTTTGTGGTCAGCGGGGACTTGTGTTCTCGCTTACCTTCTGCTTCAGACTCCGTATCAAGTTTTCCAGAGTAGCGGTCTTCGGAACCGCTCAGCAGCCGTTTCCTTGAGGTAGTACCAGTATACTCGAGGATTTCAATGCATTCACCCATTTCCTGGGAGACGCTGTGTAAAGGTTCTGGACTATGGTTTTCTCGTTTAGCTTCTTGACAGAATTTCTCCACTGGGTGATTGTATTCTAAATTAGCGCTAGTGTAAGCATAAGAAAGAGACATTACTGCTTTATCTAGTTGCTATCTCATTCTACTACTCCAGACAGAACAAAGACTTACCTCCGCACTGTCAGTAATCATTACTTTGCGCAGGTTGAATTTTTGTGTGACTTACGCTTCAGCATCAATTGTTTTTTGGTGAATACATTTGTAGATATAAATGAAAACACGATCCCTGACCGCGCAGCACCTCTCTCTCTCCGCCAGGTACCAATCAGGAAACGGACCACACACGGCAAGTGAAAATCTTAGTGCTTTATTCCTCCTTTAGCAGACATGACGCGTTTCGACCGGGGAACCCGGGCTTGATCACATGACATGTCGTGACCCCTCATGTGATTTAATACATTTAATCTTGTAACATGCTCCTCCCATTTAAACATAGATATGGAAAACAGACTGATAACGAGCTAAAAACATCCATATTGAGTCCCAGTGAAACCATGCTGTTTATGCATAAACACCTTCCTTTAACCTGTACAGATTAGATATACTGGGCAAGTGCCCTTAATCATGAATCT
This sequence comes from Lissotriton vulgaris, assembly GCF_964263255.1. Lineage (NCBI taxonomy): Eukaryota > Metazoa > Chordata > Amphibia > Caudata > Salamandridae > Lissotriton > Lissotriton vulgaris. The sequence continues at coordinate 815,558,943 of NC_141687.1, read as the reverse complement.
TGCATCTTATATCACTGGCCTACTCATTGCTGGAACTCATTATACAACTGTTGTCTCCCAATTCATTTTTAACGGCAAGTTATCACAGATAAAATGTACTCAAAATGTTAAAGTGCTATACCCAATGTGCAAATAAGTTGACTGTATAAAAAAAGTGACATAATGTTCATCTTTTTATTATATAACTCATCCCGCACTCATCAAATGAATTGATATACATCAACTATATCGTAAATGGGTTTATCTGACCATAATTTTGATCATTATTGTATATATTCATTAAAGTGCCAGATGCTCAGAAAGTGATGTGTGCAATAAAGTGCAAGGCAACATGTAAACAATTAACACCACTCTAGTCGGTACAAATTAATATATAGCATAAACATATCCAGATTTGATAAACTTGTGCAAACAGCAAAATGCAGCTCTTCCACTCATGGACACCAAATTAAAACTAGTAAAACCAGAGAACTAGTAAAACCAGTTAAAATCTAGTATAAATAAAGTAAAAAAAACCTGCATAAAACTCTCCAAACAAGTAAAAATTCATCCTTTACATTTAGAGCAACAAAATAATTCATTGTTAAGTTACAATACACATAGCAGCACAGAGAAATCTATACAAAATTCAATTGGTAAAGATTCATAAAAAAGTTCTTATGCATCAAGAAATCTTACTCATAAAAAATTATACAAGTCATCTCCTGTATTAAGACCATTAGGCATTTTTGTGTCAAACTGTACAATAGATTGACTTTACAGCTGACGTAGTCTTTTTTCTCTATTTCCCCCTCTGATAGACTTGGGCACTGCATCAACCACAAAATAAGTTAAATCATTAAGATTATTCTGATGAACTAATTTAAAATGTCGCGCCACGGGGTAGCTGGAGTCAGAATTGACATTTGCATGTAAATGTTGTAAAATGCGATTAAAAACTGGTAACTTCGTACTGCCTATATATTTTAACTGGCAAGTACATTCCAGAATATAAACGGCAAACTCTTTTTTGCACGTAAAGAAGCCTTTAAGTTTGTATGGCTCTAGGGAGAATGCATCCTGTGTTTCCCTTTTATTTACACCAAATTTGCATGCTCTACAGAAGCTACACTTGAAAAAAACAGTTCTATTTGACAACCAATCAGCTTTCTTTTGGACTTCAGGGCATGATCTATCTACAGCATCCCTCATAGAGGGCGCTCGCCTGAAAGTAATACTGGGGGTGTCCTCTATTTCCGGCGCTATTGTTATGTCAGACTTTAAAATGGCCCAGTTTTTAGTAATAATTTGTCTGACCTTGTTATGTTGACAATTATATGTTGTTATAAGTCTGATAGGTGCCTTATCAATCTCAGTCACCTCCCCCTGTGCTTTCAAACTATGTGCATGGTTGTCATTTGTAATTTCTGTATTGCTAGAGCTGTCTAATTTGGATAGGGCCGTCTTCAAGTCTGCCATTTTATATCCCCTAGATAGAAATCTCTGCACCGCCTCATCAAGACAAATGGTCAAATCCTCTGTATTGCTGCATATTCTCTTAATGCGCAAGAATTCCCCATAGGGTATACTCTTGACAAGGAGCCTGGGGTGGGTACTGCTTGCATGAAGGATCGAGGTCCCCGCAGTTTCCTTTCTATGTAGTTTGGTGTTAATAACATTAAAAAACTGCATATTATTTGTTGGACAATATATATTTTTTCTATCCTTTTTGAACTGAAGCAAACACAATAACTAATTGCTGTGGGCTATTCCTGACCCACTGATTACTCGGGTGAAAGCATGGACCCCTCTGGTTTTACAATTGCAGTCATTCTCATTAGCGACATCACTGCGAGCCTGTAATGGGAGGGTGGAGCCTGACAGACCAGGGAAAAACACGTTTAATCGATTAAAAACTAGTACCTCAGTAATCGATTACATTTTCATCGAGGCCAGGCATTGGGACAGGCTGCACGAGTTTAGGGTTGTTGAAAGATCTGACAGTGATCATAATGCTTTGGTCCTGTCACTTAAACCGGGGAGCTTTCGGTTGAAATGTCAAACTCCGGCTGAAGATTTCACCATTGTGCCTTTAATAATAACAAACTGTAGGCGCAGGGTTAAATGGCCAGATTTTCAGATGTCCACTAGTAAACTTGCCGAATTATATGAGTCTGTTATTCCATTCATTGAAGACATGGGGAAATCCGGCCACCTAGGTAGGGCATCTGAAATACACATTCAACTGGTAGCCGCACTCAAAGACATGCTGTATCCGGTGGGAAAGCCAAAACACCCTTGAACAATAATATCTAGATGGTATAACGCCTCCTGTAGGAAGGCCAAAAAGGCTCTTCTTATAGCAATAAAAACCAACAACAGGGAGGAAATTAGGGTCCATCGCATCGTGTACAAAAAGGCAATCTGTGATGCCAAGAAGGCATGGGAGGCCTCTATGTGGGGGGAATTGGGATTCACCCTTAATGCTAACGATTTTAAATCATTCTGGTCCATAGTTGCAACAAGACTTAGTGGGCATACCCCTGCACTTACCCCGAATATTGCCCCCTCAATTTGGGAAAGCCATTTCTGTGATCTTTATGGCATCCCTGAGCCTGATGAAAAGCTTGTTACTGTCCTCGAACCTCAGCAGCCTGTAAGCATTAGTGGGGCTGAGAGGGGACGGTTAACCACAGTTCCTTTATGCCTCGCTCCAGATGAATCTTTCACCCTGGCTGAGGTAGAGACAGCTTTAGGCAAACTGATTCCTAATAAAGCTCCGGGTTTGGTCAAATTGCCAGGGGATTTGTTTAGGACGCAACCGAAAATCTGGGCCCCTTATTTGGTTGTTTTGTTTAATGGTATCCTACAAGGAGATGACCTGCCACCTACCTGGTTAGGGGCTGAAATAGTGCCTATTTTAAAAAAGGGTTGTCCATTAACCCCTTCTAATTATAGGCCGATCAGCCTAATTGATACATCTCAAAAGTTGATGGGGAGGGTCATCCTTGATAGGATTTTAGGGTGGATTGAGGATAATGGGATATTGTCCATACTCCAGGCAGGCTTTAGGTCTGGTACCTCCACTCTAGACCAAATATTTCGCCTGCAGGTCCTATACTGGAAGACTGCCAAGGTGGAGGGTAGCAGCCTCTACCTTGTGTTTGTCGACCTGCGGGTGGCTTTTGATCTAGTTCCACGGAAAAAGACTGTGGGGAGTACTAGCAGACTTGGGCCTCCTGCCCTACTTGTTAGCCATTCTTTCTAGGCTTCATGATAATAATTTTGCCCAGGTGAGGTGTGGCACGCACGGCGAACTCACAGATCAATTTCCTGTTCAAAAAGGAGCTCGCCAAGGGTGCGAATTGGCCCCAACGCTCTTCAGCCTCTATATAAATGGCCTTGTGGAACACTTGAATGGTGTGGAAAACAATGATGACCCTAAATTAGCCACAGGTAGAGTGCCCGCTCTGATTTTCGCAGACGACACCTTGTTGTTGTCTAGAACATCATCAGGCATTCAGAGAAGGAGTGTGGAGTTCTGCGACCTTTGGGGGCTGGAAATCAATTCAAGTAAAACTAAATTCATGATTTTTAACCCTCCTAAGCGCGTACGCCCAAATCCTGTTTTACATGGTACTCCCCTTGAAAGGGTTAAAACATTTGTTTATTTGGGTGTCACGTTAACTGAGAACTTTGGTTGGAATATGCAGATCTCTAAATCCACACTCAAGTTATCCCAGCTAGCGGGGGGCATAAGTAAGGTTTCCGGGGCATATACTTTTAGGCCGGCGTCCCCAGCCCTAGAGATATACTGCCGGCAGGCTAGGCCGGCAGCGACCTATGGGGCTGAACTTTGGAGGCACAAGCAGATTACGAATCTTAAAAGGGTAGAGCAGTCTTTCTTAGTTGAGTTACCACCTAGCACGCCATTGATCCCTCTCAGATTTGACCTTGACATGCTGCCAATAGAGGAGATCACTAGTGCTAGACCAGTAATGTACTGGAAGAGGATGTGATCAGTCCCTGAACTGGATGCGTACAGAACGGAATTTTCTGAGATTTTGCCTCTTCGTAAGAACAAAAAGATCCCTTGGCTCCAGCATATTAGCGCTGTTAGTACCCGTTTAGGTCTTCCTGAACTGTGGGAAAGTCCTGAGATTTTTTGCCTCGGGATATCCAAGAATTAACTTCTTTCTCAGATACGTACGTCAAATTATCAAACATTAATGAGCTCTACATCACTGGGTAAGCTGACATCTGAATTCCTCCTAGTTAAACCAGAACCTAAAGTCAAGGAATTTGTGGACTTAATCGAACCCCCAGTTGCCCGAAAGCTGTATCTACAGTTAAGGCATGGCACCCTTCCAGTTAGGTCTTTTACATCTAAATGGTCAAATCCTAACAATGAAGCATGCCCAGCTTGCAGCTACAAAACTGAGAATGTAACCCATGTACTGTTTTTCTGCCCTGCCTATTCTGCAATTAGAAAACGTTGGCTAACACCCATTTGCAAGAACTTGGGACTTTTGCACTTTACACAGGCATGTAGGATACTGACATATGATACACATCCACCCATTGTGTTTGTAGTCTCCCGTTATTTATATAACATGTGGCGCAGGAGATTTACCTTTTTTAATTGATTGTTGTATACACAATTCTGCTTAAATGTCTTGTATCATGATAACTCTTAGTTTAATTCTCCTTTTAACATTTTATGATTATTTATTGTTTTATTGTCTGTGCTGATGTATTTTTATATGCACTATTTATGGTCTTTTGACCGAAATAAAAGTTATCAACAACAAGCTACCTTATAGAGAGAGGCAAATTCCACAAACTAGTCATGTACTACATAAAAAGAAAGGTAAAGGTACTTCTTGGGTTCATTTGAAGTATAGAACGTTAGTAATCCTTTGCTTGTTGTTTCAGGTGCAGTTGTCCTCCTGATTAAGGCCTGTGAAGACACCTGTGTGGCAGCCTCTCTTGTTTTCCCATTCCCCGTTTCCCTTCGTTTCTGAGATCAGAGAGTTCTGGTTTAGAGGCGTAGGGGAGTTGGGAAATTTTCATCTAAGTTGGACTTCAGTAATTCAGCTCCTGTGGAAGCTCTGATCAGGTACAGAATCTTGCCACCAGCTTCCAACCAACATCCTACAAAGTATTTTTATCTGCAAATTATATTTCACTTTGACTTGGCGTCTGGAGGACAAGCTAAGGCATTTGATGTTAAACAAGTTAAATCTTTGCATTCAGTACTGTGCAAACTTAAAAAGGAATGTCACATTCCTTCATGTGCGGTTAACACCTATCATTTATTGCCAAGTTTACATTGTTTCGTTCATAGAAAGTGACAGAGAAAGAGAGGAAGAAAGAGCAAAGGTGTGTGAGCGGAGATAATAGACTGTTTCTCAGCAAGAGAGTCATTTTTCAAGAGAGAAAGAAAGATTTTGTGAGAACAATTTAGAACAATAACATGGGTGAACATGTTAGTGACTGACATATAGTGGCTGGATTAGCATGTGTATAAGGGTTCTAGTAAGATACTAAGGTAAAATTAGAGTGAGCATAAGTAAGATAGAAACAGAGAATGAGAGAACGAGAGAAGCAGAGCTTGAGTGGGGGGAAGATAAATATGCATTGGGAGCTGTAGATGGAAGGAAACGAATATTGAAGTGATCGACAAAAGGAGAGAGAAGTTGGAAGTCATAACAAGTAGACTGAGAAAGAGAGAGTGAGGGCGAAAGAGAAGTAAACAGGGAAGACAAGCATTCTCTGGCCCTTTAAGAGATTGGTGTATTCTGGACAGGAATTTAATGCTTCTTATGTTCTGCATTCTGTCCATCAAATGTTCTTTCTGCATTATATGGCCAAAGGCATCTTAGTGTGAGAGTGTAAGACCTGTGGAAGTAGGGCCCATATTTCAAGTTCACTGTCTTCGCACAATACCTAAAAGGCAGGTATTCTGAGGCACACTTAACAGCAGGGCAGGAATTCTGAGCACTGTGACTGATGATGGAGCAGAGTTACACATGCACTGTGGGCACAGCACTCTGACTGGAAATAAAATAGATCAAAGCGGTCTGCCTAGAGAAGTACCCAGGCAAAGAGGACTCTTCTTAGACATAATATTGGATATTAGGCTTCTAACTCAAGGGTAGATGGTGGAGGGACCAACTCCTGAGTACATATATGCCTTTTCTCCTTTAAATATTGCTATTAGCCCATTTATGTAGATACTGCTGAGGGGGTGGAGATAATGCGGTGAAAAGTAAAGAATTGAGGACTGAGGAATCACCCCCACCTGTGGTACTGTTGACAACGTGCTCCTTTGGAGCCCAGTGATCTGTGGTCATAGATTTAATAGGCCATTGGTCTCCGACAGTAATTGTTGAAATGTTCAGCTGCATCACTTTTATTGTTGCTGAAGCAAGGTTAGGTGATGGAACTATTCAGAGAGAGTGGTAACATATGACAGGAATGTACATGTAATGACAGTGATCTCCGAATTATGCTATATAAAATGTATGGTCTTTCACATTTGCAAGGACCTAGCAGAAGATTCACAAAGATGTTCGGTGTGTTATGTTTGCATTATTATGAATATCCTATCACTTACCACAGAGGAGTAGAAGTCCTCGAAAATCCAAGTATACAGAGGTGTGGCAATGCCATACAGATATCCTATCTACAGGAAACAAGGCTGTTGGGAGCTAATACAGGGATAACTAAAGTAAAAGTGTATCCACATAATTATGGGCACATTTACACACCCATGACGTAATGGAGTTTCAATATGTTTCCTGTAGGAAGGTGGACATCTGACTATGATTACCCCCAACTTTTTGCCTAGTGTTAAGCTGGTTTTCGACTTAGTTGACCTGGGACCCTGCTACTCAGGACCCCAGGCCCTCTGCTCTCTAGGACCCCAGGCCCTCTGCTCTCTCTGTTAAAATGGACTCCACGTACTCTAGGTACATACCAATTGGAACATGGATCACCTTGTGACCCCCTGTACAGTGTACACTAGATACCCAGGGCATAGGTGCATCCAAGGCCTACCAAGGACTGCAGCACGTATTGTGGCACCCCTGGCCTGGCCTTACTATTTGACACAACTGGCTGATCACTCAGCTGGGGAAAGGTGGTGTAATCACCCTTTACTTTAGATATAGTATCTCTATATATAACACATACAAGGACACACAGTAACCTATAAGTCACTCCTATGGCAGGCCTTATCAATCCTGGAGGCAGAGTGCTTGGTTATGTGTGAGATGGTGCTCTAGCATGAGCTGATTCAGAAAAGGGGATGGTGATGAACAGAGTGTCTGAATTAAGCAGACCACTCTTACCCAGTCCAAAGATCAGGGCTTGATCCATCACCGTTTTTTAGCTCACTGCACCATCCCAGCTCAGAACTTGGCTATATGCAAATTAGTCTGACCCTGGCCCAGTGCATCATGGGAACAGGGCAGACCAAACTACCAAGCCAATTCTTATACTGGGAAGGAAACAAGCTTCCGGGGACCGGTTTCTGGCATTTCAGCCGTCTTCGTCCCGGCTTGCTTGAATCCTGATGGTGCAATGAGCAAGGGACTCACATCTGAGCATACCCTTCCACGCTTATGGTGGACAAAAATGATTCAGAAAAGGGGGTGGTGATGAACAGAGTGTCTGAATTAAGCAGACCACTCTTACCCAGTCCAAAGATCAGGGCTTGATCCATCACCGTTTTTTAGCTCACTGCACCATCCCAGCTCAGAACTTGGCTATATGCAAATTAGTCTGACCCTGGCCCAGTGCATCATGGGAACAGGGCAGACCAAACTACCAAGCCAATTCTTATACTGGGAAGGAAACAAGCTTCCGGGGACCGGTTTCTGGCATTTCAGCCGTCTTTGGCCCGGCTTGCTTGAATCCTGATGGTGCAATGAGCAAGGGACTCACATCTGAGCATACCCTTCCACGCTTATGGTGGACAAAAATGATTCAGAAAAGGGGGTGGTGATGAACAGAGTGTCTGAATTAAGCAGACCACTCTTACCCAGTCCAAAGATCAGGGCTTGATCCATCACCGTTTTTTAGCTCACTGCACCATCCCAGCTCAGAACTTGGCTATATGCAAATTAGTCTGACCCTGGCCCAGTGCATCATGGGAACAGGGCAGACCAAACTACCAAACCAATTCTTATACTGGGAAGGAAACAAGCTTCCGGGGACCGGTTTCTGGCATTTCAGCCTTCTTCGGCCCGGCTTGCTTGAATCCTGATGGTGCAATGAGCAAGGGACTCACATCTGAGCATACCCTTCCACGCTTATGGTGGACAAAAATGATTCAGAAAAGGGGGTGGTGATGAACAGAGTGTAGTGTCTGAATTAAGCAGACCACTCTTACCCAGTCCAAAGATCAGGGCTTGATCCATCACCGTTTTTTAGCTCACTGCACCATCCCAGCTCAGAACTTGGCTATATGCAAATTAGTCTGACCCTGGCCCAGTGCATCATGGGAACAGGGCAGACCAAACTACCAAGCCAATTCTTATAATGGGAAGGAAACAAGCTTCCGGGGACCGGTTTCTGGCATTTCAGCCGTCTTCGGCCCGGCTTGCTTGAATCCTGCTGGTGCAATGAGCAAGGGACTCACATCTGAGCATACCCTTCCACGCTTATGGTGGACAAAATAGGTCTAGCATGAGCTGAGCCTGTCTGCAGCTTTCGGAACCATGTCCTTCAGCTGTTTCCTGATAGCGTCATACCATATACTCTTAAATGCATTATGAACCTCGCGGTTATTGCTAACTTTGGTTTGGCATTATCAAAACATGACGAGTAAGGTGTCATACGATTTGGAATACTACCCACTCGCCAGTTCTGGCAACGGGGGTAGCATTCCACCCTTTTAGAGGGACACGACATGTACAGAACTAGAACCCCGGTGAAAGTTAACCAGAGCTTCAGCATCACAAAATGGATGCTGCTGCCACAGACACAAGTCTGGCCTCCTGCTGCTGGGAGTCCTTCCAGCAAGGGAGGCCTGGACAAGCTGCCTGGGGAGGTGCCAGCACCACCCCAGACAGGACTTTGTGTATCCAGATAGGCAGGGCTGAAAGGAATGAGACATGCCTGGGGCACACAAGATGTCCCTGTGCATACCCCGGTTCAAACCAGTTGCTGAGGCACTCCAGCCCCAGCTCTGGCACGAAACCTGGCAAAGGATAGGGGGTGTAACCACCCCCCTTCTGGGTACCACCCATGGGAGGGACCTAGTCGCTAGTACAGCCCCCTTTAGCAGGATAAAGGTAGGAGCTGGTCCCATTCCAAATTAGATTATCCTGAACAGCTCTACAAAGAAGAAACTCTGGACTTTGACGTTCTGCACCACAGAAGACTGAAGAAATCTCCCTTGTGGCCAAGGAGTGACCACCCTGCATCCGCAGGTACCATCAAGCATCCTAGCGGTTCACTTTGTCGTCCTTCCTGGCGGAACCAGACTTCAGAACCCGACGAGACCTGGACTTCCAGACCTCTCTGACCTCAACTCACATCTGCAGCACAGCTGAGATCCGTGGGTGCGACGAGACACGTGGGACCGGCCATCTTGAAGAAACTGCACTTCGCTTCCAGCACAACCTCTGAGGCACCCTTGAGTAAGTGCTTTGGGGATTGAGAAGCCCCAGCCCAGAGCAGCTCCTGCATCGAAGACCAGCCCTCCAGCATCCACAAGATCTGCGTGGGGCCCTTCTGCTTGTTTGCTACTCAACGCATTGTCTGGTCACTTGCCGGCTGCCTAGTGGCCTCTTAGACGATGAAATCTTGAAACTACGCCACTGGTCTGGTTGCTCCAGACTGGCCCTTGCTTCCCTGCAAAGGAGAAGTACCCCGGACCCTTCTGGTCCGCACCAGACGCCATCTTTACTTGCAGCGTGGGGTGCATTTGCCAAGGCCTGTTGACTCCGATCCTGGAACCGAATCCGCCGACAACGAGAACCTGCGTGGGACAGCTCGTGCCTCCATCCTGGTCATCAACGACGCCTCCTGGTTCATGTGGCTGCAGAGTCAAGCGTCACCTCTTCACCTGATCGCGACAACATCATCTGGTTCCTTCCTGGTTCCACTCCGGTCACTGGCTAGTGACTTTGAACACTGTCCCCTCTGCTTTCAGGTCTCCATCTTCTTCGATCCACCCTTGGATCACTCTGGACATCTTCCTCCTGGTCGCCTGCAGCATCTTTTCTCCAAGGCTCCATTGACTTCAACGAGGAAACCAGACACACTTTGACACCTATGCACCCGCAGCCCCTGGGTGAGGTAACGAGAGCATTTTGGTGCTCATAGGTAGATTGACTCTCCTAGTGTCCAGGTATCCTGTAGTTTTGGTCTCAACCAGTCGGAACTGTCCTTACTTACCTATTTTGTAAATTATTCGTGCTCCTTGACTTTGCATTGAAACCCGCGTGTGTGTCCTACCACTGCACACGCGTCCCGTGGGCCTCCTGCTCCTTACCTAAGGCTAGGGTAATGTAGCCTCAGCGATTCTACAGCCTCTGGGCATACTCATTTCTTCTATCGTTCTATTTAACCCATTTACTTAGTATATGGTTTGTCGTGCCCCTAGGGCCCCATTGTAATTGTGCGACTTACGGTATTTTTCTGAAGAGTATTGTTATGTGCTTAGCCCTCTGATCTCATAAAGAGTTCAGAGGTGTTTGTTAGTAATAAATATATTGTTTATTTTCATAACAACCTGTGTGGTGTCCTTTCATCTGGTATTCGAGGGGTTATATGTGGTAAAACAGCTGGCTTCACATGCCAAAAGAGTTTAGCCTAAGACTGCTCTGTCCATGCTTCCGTTAGGATAGCTGTTCTATAAGGTTGACTTACAACCAATCACCATAAGGCTTGTTTGGACTGATACAAGGTGATCACTAGAACTAGTGAGCATCATATATCAGGCCAGCTTCTCACATTTCCATTAAAAGAACTCCTTGGGATAAAGAGGTTCAGTGCATATTGGCAACCTACATGGTGAAGAGGAGTGGAAATCACAATACCGGCTATGTACACAGCTCATCCACCGATCTGAAGACGCTGGCAAAATTCGCATAGGCGATTTTGTACTAGCTAGTGAGTTTTTCATAATCATTGTGTGCCATGAAAGGCTGATTAGATATTTAGGAACTGAAACGTACAGTGGGATACTATTCCAACTGTTAGCATCCATAATGACCGACTTTGGACTCAGTTGCACAGTTCCTGAGCTTCAACTTTTTTTCTCCCATAGGGTTGTACATATGCTCACAAGGTGATTTGTGAGTGACTCTAGTGCCATACTCCAGCTATGCATCCATTAGGGTCTATCACTGCACAATTGGAGCAACAGAATCATTTGTGATACATATGAGACAGACAAATATATGGCTTCTCTGATGGGTCTGTCACCTGTTTGAAAGATGAAAAAAAGAGCCTCGGCTGAATGCTGAAAAGGCTTTTGACCAGATGGGCATGGCATTTATGAACAAGGGGGCATATTTATGATTTTTTCACAAAGCACAGCAAGTCACCTTGCTGCACTGTGTGTTAGGGAAAGGGCAGGAATGTACAGTGTTTAACATAATACAGTGCACTCCTGTCATTTCCCAGAGTTGGTGCACAATGTGCTGCCTAGCACCAATGCAGGCACCTTGCACCATGGTGCAGGTGTGCCTGCGTTGTAAGCAGGATTGTTTTTGTGCAGGAAGAGACATCTTCCTGTGCAAAAACTACCCTAAGAGGCATTGTACTCTTTCTATGGGTGCTCTACACATAGAAAGAAGGAAGTAACAAGGAGAAATAACAAGGAGAAATGAGGATATTTCTCCTCGTTATGCCTCACCCTGGGGAGGCATAGCAATTTGAAGCATTCCCAGGTTTACCACTGATGGTAAATGTGGGACTGCGCCAAAATCAATGGGTGGGTATATCGGAACACCCTCGCTTCACCCATGGAATGCCTCCCTGGTGTAGAGTAACACGGTGCAGCAATTTGCTCTGTGTTGCTTTACTCCGGATTTATCAAGCCACTCAGGGCCAAGCAAGGCGGCCTTGTGTGGCTTGATAAATCCTACTTAGATTTTGCTTTACCCTTGCGCCACCTTGCGTGTTGCCAGGGCAACATAAAACTACATGAAGATGCCCCAAGACGTCTGAAGATAGAGGATTGGATGAAAGACATTGCTGAGTGGATTAATACAGAGTGTTGCCACATGAAGTCAACCCGAAGGGATGAAAGAGGTACTGAGGATATGAGGGCATGGGTGGCAATGCTAACTGAGGCACTGACACCACCAGAAAAGTTCCCTCCATAGATTAAGGGGGACAGACGATGCTTAGAGCCGTAGAACCGTGGTAACACCTCATCAGGGGTCTTGGAAGGCTGGGGGTTCAGTGTGCTTGATTTCCACACACATGGACATATTGATGGAAGGTGTGGTCGTTCCAGGGATTCCACCGTTTACAAGGTAGTCTGGAGTCACCTGCACAGGTTCTAGGTTAACTGAATACCTTGGTCAGGCAATCATAAATCCTCAAAAAGGTGCTTTATGGAACCAGCCAATTACCTTCTCGGCCTTCAATCAATCAATCAATCAATCAATCAATAGAATTTATATAGCGCGCTACTCACCCGTTATGGTCTCAAGGCGCTGAGGGGTGAGGGTCGCTACTGCTCGAACAGCCAGGTCTTGAGTTGTTTCCTGAAGGAGAGATGGTCCAGGGTCAGCCGTAGGTGGGTGGGGAGGGAGTTCCATGTCTTGGCTGCCAGGTAGGAGAAGGATCTTCCTCCGACGGTGGATTTGCAGATTCGTGGGACGGAGGCGAGGGCGAGCCTTCAAACCCATAGTCATCAAAGCCACGCAGTATCTCTCTTTCATTACTGAACATGCTGGCAAGGTGATTATATGCTTACCTGGTCATAAACAGCTGCAAGGCCCTGCACCTCCAACCCTATCTGGCAACCGGCCTCTCTTCAACAGTGAAATGGCTGCCAGTGTTCTTCTGAAAACTTTGAGCACAAGATGGCCATCTCACCAATCTGACCCAACCGGTCTCTCTTCAACAGTGAAATGGCTGCCAGTGTTCTTCTGAAAACTTTGAGTACAAGATGGCCATCACACCAATCTGACCATTGGCTCTCTGACCAATAATGTGCCTTTTAGCATCCTACTGCTGCACTTTTTCCCTAGCAACTTGATTTCATGAATTGGTAGCAACATAAGTAGCTCTATAGGTATAGCACTCACGTGTACCATCAATATATTCTCTACGTCTTTGTATGCAATGGCCCTATAAATAGAGTATTCAGTTGTATTCCATTGTTTGTATTTTTTATCAAAAGGTTTTAATGCACAGTGACTTGGTTTTACAAATCTCTCTGGTAAATTATGCAGCCCCATGAGCTGCATTGATATGAATTATTGCACTATTTTTTTTTTTTTTTTTTTTAATTTTTAAAACCTTTATTATATAAAAGCACACAGCTATTCAGCCTAACATCCCGGAGGCAAGGCAGCATAGTATCAGGAGGACGAAAGTGCGAAACAAATTACAGCAGGACATTGCAGGTTGTTTTTATTATTTTATAAAGATAACCAAACCAGGAAAGAAACGCCAAAGGGCGCATTAGAAAGGCAATGGAGTAAAGAGACGTGTATGAGTCAGTCGAGGGCATCGGAGGTCAGGTAGAAGTACAGAAAGAACGGATAGTAGGATGTAGGGGGGGGGGGAGGAAAACAGGAGAATTACAATAAGTATGAAGCAGCTGGTGTCAACGGTCATGGTGACAGGTGTTCGTCGCGGGGAATAGGCTCCGGTGGTAAACACAATCCGCCCCTGTAAGCATTCCAGGCCCCCCACACCTTGTTCCACATTTGAGGCCTCCCCCTGGCAGTGTACACCGTCTTTTCCCGTAGCATACACCAGTCCATATTGGCTTTCCATTGCACCACCAGGGGGGCCGTGGTAGAACCCCATTTCTGCGCAATATCTCGCTTAGCAACCATGTTGCCTAGTGTAGCCCAACGAGTCTGCGCCGTGTTATAATCATTCGGCTCCCAAATGTTGAGGAGGCACCTCCTCGCCTCTGCCGCCAACTCAACTCCAGTCACTTCCCTCATTACACGATGTATTCTCTCCCAGTAAGGGGCAATGACAGGGCACTCCCACAGAATATGCATAAAGGTAGCAAGGGCTCCACAGCCACGACGACAAAAGCCGTCAGGCGAGAAGCCCATGTGCACAAGCCGGGGGCCGGTGACATACACCCGGTGTAGGATCTTGAATTGCACTAGACGTAGACGCGAGGAAATGGCGACCTCCTTAGGGGAAGACACTGCACTCTGCCAGTCCTCGTCGTCCAGTTCCAGGCCGTCAGCTACCCATTGTTCTCGCAAACGCAGGAGGAGGTCAATTCTAACATTGATCAATTTCCTGTAGGACAAAGAAATGGCACTATCAGGCATATGGCCGTCCAAAATCCTGTCCTCCAAGGGGGAGCTTTCAGGGATTTCGCCCTCCTCCTGCCTAGCGGCATTTAACGCGTGTCTCAGTTGGGCATATCGGAAGAACTCCGATCCGCCCAAGTGATACTCGGCCTGTAGTTGGGAGAAGGTCTTGACCTCTCCTTTAGCAACCATGTCTTCCACCCTGGAGATGCCTATAAGGTCCCATTTATCAAAACCCTTGGTGTGCCAGAGCTTGCCCAGGATATCAGAATCATACAAAGGTGTGAATCTCGTCAGTCTGCCCTGCCAGCCCTGTATCTTAGTAATCGTCCGCCACGTGTGAACCGCTGCCTTGGTCGGGCCCGTGAGGCGCCGATCAAAGGACCTGGAGTACAGGGCGCGGTAATAATTGCCTCCACGTAGAAGCCATCTATCCATAGCGTAGCCCGGACTATCCGCGGGGCCGTAAAGGCCATGGTTGATGGCAGCGAGTTGAGAGGACCAGTAATACCGCCGCACGTCCGGCAAAGCGATACCCCCGTCGTACCATGGCAATGTGAGCTTCTGGATGGCGACACGAGGACGACCCTCCCATAGCAGGGCACGTTGCAGGCTCTCAACCTCTCTAAAGTAGCGAGCCGGGACCAAGTCCTGGGTGTTTTGTAAGGCATACAGGAACCTAGGCAGAGACATCATTTTAAACAATGCCGCCCGGCCCAGAAGAGAAAGCGGAAGCTTGCGCCAGCTATCCACATCTCTCCGCAGTCGCTGGAGAGGTGGAAGGAGGTTGTGGTCATATCTCGCCTTCGGGCTGCCCGAGATGTAGATTCCCAGGTACGTAAAACCTTGCCCGGCCAGTTGTATATTGCAACCCCTAGGGAGGCGCGGCGTGTCCCCCTTCAGGATGTAAAGGGAGGACTTGGCCCAGTTAATGACCAGGCCCGAGTAGCGCCCAAACAGCCGGAGCACGTCACATGCTACAATAAGTGACTTACAGGGAGAGGTAAGATAAAGCAGGATGTCGTCCGCGTACAAGGAGACCCTGTCTTCAAAGCCCGGGGCCCAGGTGATACCATGCAGGTCAGGGTGCGAGCGTAGCATGGCCGAAAGTGGCTCCAGGGCCAATGCAAACAGGAGAGGTGACAGGGGGCAGCCCTGTCTAGTACCTCGGTGAAGTGCGAAGGACGCTGACATGCGGCCGTTGACTGCGACAGCAGCCAATGGGCACGAATAAAGAAGTTGCACCCAGCTCAGGAAGCCCGGTCCAAACCCAAGTTTTGCCAACACCGCCCAAAGGTAACTCCACTCCAGGGAGTCAAAGGCCATCGTGGCATCAAGAGAAGCAAGCACCGCCGGTTCCTCCAGGGTATGAGCCCTGGCCATGACGCCATGCAGCCGTCGCAGGTTAAGGGCAGTGTTGCGGCGGGGAATAAAGCCCGATTGATCCGGGTGCACCAAGTCACTAATGACTCCGACCAACCGATTTGCAAGCAATTTAGCTAGGATCTTGGGCTCCGCGTTGAGGAGTGAGATAGGACGGTAGGATCTACAAACGTCTCTCGGTTTTCCTTCCTTGTGAATAACCACAATAGTGGCCAGTCGTTGATCCAAGGTTAGGATACCCTCCTCCCGAGCTCGCAGGAACATAGTTCTCAGATGAGGAGAGACCACGTCCGGTCGAATCTTGTATAACTCGATCGGTAAACCATTGGGGCCGTTCGCTTTACCCGACCGCAAGGCACGGATCGCCAAGGCAATCTCGTCCGCGGTAATATCTCGATCCATGTCGGCACGTTCCTCGTCAGAAAGACATGGGAGGTCAATCGTCGAGAGGAACTCGGCCGAGTCAGCCTCGGAGCGGTCTGAGCTAGAAGTATAGACACCCCGGAAGTAGTCAGCGAAAGACTCGGCAATGGCACTTGGATCCGTGACCGTCACTCCGTCCTCCCCCAAGATTTCCGGCACCACCCGACTAGCCATCTCACGCCTGTCCAACCAGGCCAGCAACTTCCCGGCCTTGTCCCCAACGTCATAAATGCGGCCCTGCTGTTCCTTAGCCAGCAGTAGGGCAGCATTCGTGGCGAGATCATGGTACTCCGACTGTTTAAGGGAGAGGTCGTGTAAAAGAGAAGGATCGGGCTCAGGCCCCAAACGGGACTCGAGGTCCAGGACCTCTTCTTCAATATGCGCAAGGTCGGCATCACGAACTCGCCTAGCCTCCGCAATGAGAGCTAGGGCCTCACCCCGCAGCACGGTCTTGAACGCCTCCCACAGTGTGACCGCCGAGCCAACCGAGCCAACATTTTCGGAAAAATACAGGTCGATGGCCTTGGCTAGGAGTGCGCGCGTCTTGTGATTGCGAAAATACCAAGGGTTCACCGCCACCGGTCGGCTAGACAGGACGATGCCAAAGTCAAACGAGACCCACAGCGGGGAGTGGTCAGAAATACCCCTTGCCAGAAAACGGGCCTCAGATACGGCAGGTGAATGTGCCGCCAGGGTAAGAACGTAATCTATACGGGACAGACTCCCGTGGGCACTCGAGAGGAAGGAAAATCGGCGGAGCGCGGGATGTAGTAATCGCCAGCTGTCCACCAACCCCATGGAGTCGAGGAAGGCCGGCAGCCACATTTGGTAACTACGAAGGTCCCTCGGCGGTTGGCGGTCCAGGGAGCCGGAGCAGACTGAATTGAGATCACCCCCCAGAATCAGTAGACCTGAAGGCAGGGACAAGATGGCGCCACCAAGGTCCTGAAAGGTGCTGGATTGGAGGCCCGGGGGAACATAAACCGAAAGTAGCGCTAAGGAACGCCCCTCCCATCTTCCCGCCACTGCGGCGTAGCGTCCCCTTTCATCAAGCACTGTGACGTCTATTTCAAGGGGAAGGGACGCACGTACCAGGATGCCCGCCCCCCGGGAACCTGAGGAGAACCCAGAGTGGGCAACCATTTTGTAGCCTTTACGGTTGAGGGCCTTGCAGGAGTTCCCTACCAAATGCGACTCTTGCAGAAGCACAATATCGGGCATATGTCGCTTTATCAGTTGGATCACCACCCCTCTCTTAACTCGGTCACCCAACCCATTAACATTCCAACTGATCACTTTTAAATTCCTACCCCCCATCGTCCAGTAACCCGCCCCTCCCGACCCCAGCCAACTCAGTCATCAAGTAAACAGTAATACACACAATCCATTGCCTCAAGAAAAAGGAAGAAAAAGAACGAACAAACAAATAAACTTGCATAGTTGCACCCCCCACCCTGCACCCCTGCATATGACTAAAAAGCCCCCCCAACCAGCAGTGTGCCTGTCGCCCCATAACTACTCTACAAGAAGAGACCCAGAGGAGTAAGGAATCTCCACAAACACCCCCCGCCACCCTCCATGTACTGACAGGAAAGTCAACAGAGTCAATTAAAACAATACCCGAAAGTCACATGAGGCAGAAATACCAAGCGATGGTTCTCCCACTATAGAGCCAAGTCTCATAGGTCCGGGCCACCGGCCGCACCGCCATCATGTTCATCCTGAGCGTCTCGACGCGGCGACAAAGTGTTCAGCCAGTCACTTACGTTCTCGGCAAAGTCAAAGAAGAGGGCACGGCCCTCGTGTTCGATCCGGAGCTTGGCAGGGAACATCATGGAGTATTTGTATCCCAAGTCCCGTAGTCTCAGTTTCACCCCGGCGTAGCTCTGGCGCTGTCGCTGTACTGTCCTGGTAAAGTCCGGATAGAAATGGATGTTGGCGTTCTGAAATTTAAGCGGTCCATGTCGTCTGGAAGCCTGCAGGACCGCGTCCCTGTCTCGGAAATTGAGCAAACGAGCCACGATGGGTCTAGGCGCAACGCCCAACTTCGGTGGGCCACCCGGTACTCGGTGAGCTCGCTCCACCGAGAAAAAGTTTCTACGGCCAGGCGGTGCCAGGTGGGTCTTTATCAGTTCTTCAACGAGGAGGTCCGTCGCCGCCTCCTCCGAACCCTCCGGGACACCGACAATGCGGACGTTCTGCCGCCTGGCACGACTCTCAAAGTCCTCCAGCCGCCTTGAGAATTGTTCCGCGGTCCTCTGCAGGTTCCGGACCTCTGTTTGTAGGTCCGAGACATCGGCCGTAAGACTGGAGGTCTTAATGTCCAGATTTTTGACTCGATCGTTAGTCTTGCCCAAGTCGGCTCTAATGAGAGTCAGGTCAACGGCCATAGTGTCCACTTTATGTGTAAGGACCTCGTGTTGTTGCTGCATGTCCGCCCGGAAACTAGTAATGGCTCCCATGATGTCGCCCAGGGTAGGCTCAGAGCCGTCCGGCGAGCCCGAGGACGGGAGGTTCTTGGCAGAGGGTCCGGTAACAGGTGGTGTCTTCGGCTGGGTATAGCGCTCAATCCTGTTCTGTTGCGACTGTGCTTTGCCGCGGACACCTTTGCTCGATGTCTTGTCGGGGTCCCCTCTGCCCGCCATGTTAGGTCTGAAGAGAACAAAGGGTTATGCCAGGCTAACCCGAGCCTAGTGAGCAGGAGGGCTTGTCCGGGCCGGACAGTAAGAGGCCGTCTCAGGAACGCACTGTGGCCACCAGTATCCCACCGGTGGAGACGACAAGCAGGCACTCCGCAGGACGGTCGTGCGTAGCGACGGAGTCCGGAGAGACAATGGCACGGAGCTGGCACGGAGTCCCACTCGACGTAGCTCAGGGTAGGAAGCACCGATTCGTGATCTGAAAACGGTTCTCGCCTCAGTAGACCATCAGCAACAAGAATCCACCCTCGTGGATCAGGATTTCAGACAGGATATCTGCGGAGGATCGGGAGGTCCGCGGAGCTCCGAGCTTACGCGGCCATCTTGGTTGCCCGCGAAGCTCCTCCAGCTATTGCACTATTTTTAAAGCTTCTTTGTATGCAATGGTTTTTAATAACTGTGCATGTATTTAATAAATAGAATATGTACATTATGTGATCCAACGCTTTCTACATGATTATTAATGCGAATTGAAACTTAATCAGCCAATGGCACGTTTTTTAATTGCATTGGTAATTCAGAGATATTGAAGCTTTCAATCTTTCCAAGCCCTAGTGGACAGCTTCAATCTTCAAGATGCAGGCCGCACAGCTGTATCTGAAGGTAGAGGCAGGCATGTGGCTGTCGTCAGCCCTCTAAAAAGGTCTGCTCACACTATGATCACTAAAAAAACTGCACGCTACCACCACTGCACTGCACGCTTAAACCAGTGACAGAGTCTTTAGACCTCTGTCACTATGAAGAACATGCTTGGTGTCCAGGACTGTACTCACATTAAAGGAAAGGCATAGACGTTCACATACATATTAGATTAGTGTGAGGCTTGGGTCAAACACCAGAAAACCAGATATTCACAGCTGGGTATTCAGGGCAGAGGAATTGACAGTATGCCATGCAGGGGGGCATTCCCATCCCAACACAATCAATGTCAAATAGTTAGAGATTTGTGTTTAGAGCTGAAGTCAGAAAGAGAAGAAAAAGAAAAATATTTGAAAATCATCAGTTCAAAGTTGATGAATGCTAGACCTTTCGGCCTTGGGGTGGGCATTCTCCCAATGTTTTGCCTTCCTCCTTCATTTTATCTGTCCTTGTTTTTGCTGGTATTTACAAGTGCTAGCCAGTGCAACAGTGCTGTGCTCTCTCTTCTCAGTGTATTAATAGTGGCTTTTCTCCAATTGGCATATGTATTTACTTATAAGTCACTAGTAAAGTGCACTACATGTGCCCAGGGCCTTTAAATTAAATACTACTAGTGGGCCTTAAGCACTGATTGTGCCACCCACTTAAATAGCCCTTAAGCATAGATATGCTTAAGGGCTACTTAAGTGGGTGGCACAATCAGTGCTTAAGGCCCACTAGCCTGTGTGTGCAGTTTTAAACTGAAGTTTTAACCTGGGGGAATTAACCTTTTGCAAGGCCCAAACTTCCATTATAATATATATTAGTCACCCCTAGGGTTGGCCCTGGACCCCCAGGGGACTGGTGCAATGTATTGTAAAAGTAGGACTAGTACTTTTAAGTATTACTTCTTCTGATAGTGAAAAACTCTTACATTTGTTTTTCACTACTGCAAGACCAATCTCTTCCAAAGAATAACATTGTAGTTGGCTTATTACAATTGATAAGTGTACTTTCCGAATGGGAAGAGATAACTCCTTCAAGTTTGGTGTCTCTGGAATCACAATTTAAAATCCTAACTTTCTGTGAAATCTAATTTTAAATTGTAATTCTGAAAATGCCACGTTTATAGAGTTCCCAAAGAACTCAATAATTCAATTATTACAATTTCTGCAAAAAATAGTATACCTTGTGTGAATGAACCAGAGACAGAAAAACATATAGGATGAAACCTTAATTCAATTAGGTCATTTATTATTATAACAATTTTTATAGAAGCCCACAAGACTATTATTGCAACTGTACTCACTTGAGTCGAAGTGAGTATAATTTTTTTTGCGTTACAACATTCAAAAGTATAGAAAAAGTATAAAAAGAATACTCAGCTGTGTATTTACACTTTAAACAGTTTCACATTTCACAGTGGTTTAGTGACCCCCAGTGGTGTGACCATAAGCAAAAAAGTGAGATATATGTAGTGCTAATAAAGAGGACGACTCAGCAGTGGTTATTGGTATTTTAGAAGAGGAGCTTTCGGGAAATTTAGTACAATAAATTTATAGCAAGACATTTTTAGTTTTCTTATGCTCTCTCTTTCTAGTAGTCGACGACGTTTCGACCCTCTCGTGATACGGGGGTCTCTTCAGGACGGGAATTCTGGGGACAATTAGCACATAATAGTGCCTGAAATGCAGGAATCTTCCTAAGTAAATCAGGGCTACTTCAGGTGGTGTCCAGGTAGGGTAGGTCCCTATCAAGCTTACCCAAGTAGGCTGCTGGTGTTGTTCACTGCAGTCAATCGGTTACCATAGGTCCAAGTGGTAGTGGTGAGTGGATCAATAAAGATCAGCCCTTCATCAATTCCTCAGATAGAAAAGTGGTGAGTGAGTAATTTATTTACATCACTGCTCGCTGTCAGTGGTTCTATAGTTCTGACTGCATGGGGCTCTCAGTCAAAGCCTTGACTGTATATGAAATGTATATAGTGTAAATACAAAACTGAGTATTCTTTTTATACATTTTCTGTACTTTTGAATATTGTAATGCAAAATAAATTACACTCACTTCGGCTGAAGTGAGTACAGTTGCAATAATTGTCTTGTGGGCTTCTATAAAAATTGCTAGTATAATGATAGACCTAATTGAATTAAGGTTCCATCCAATATGTTTTTCTATCTCTGCTTCATTCATGCAAGGTATACTATTTCTTGCAGAAATTATAATAATTCAATTAATGAGTTCCTTTTGAACATTGTTCTTTGCTTATTAGCAACACCCAGTTTGCAAGGACATAGGGGTTGCTCTTGTCTCTTTGTGAAAACTTTTAGAAAGTTTGCATTTCCTTGCCTTAGCCATTTGGTAACTGTGGCCTGAATTTTGTCACATGAGTCTATGTAGTTAGCAGTTGGGCTTTGTGTATTCCTCCAAGACAGCCACACACAATGGGCACTCAAGTGTGACTTGAAGGATCATCCCGGGCAGGATGGGAGGAAGGAGCTGGACACAGCCTCACTTACACCAGAAAATGATTGTTCTGTCCACATATAAAGGGACTAACAACCCTGTATGGTCACTCCAGCCAGCTTGGAGCCATGGAATGGGAGGCAGGGATTTCCTTGCACTTCAAAGCTGCTGTCTAGATGTGTTTCCCACCTTTCAGAACCAGAGTACCACTATATAAATACTGGATCTTAGACACCATTGCTTCAGTACACTGTTGGACCTCTAGATACTCTGCCAGGAAGAAAGACTGCTGTGCTGTGCTGAAGGACTGCTACACTGGTAGACTGTGCCCTGTTGGACTCCTGCTCCGCTATGCAAACCTGCTGACCTATTGTCTGGGTGAGAAGGACTGCGCCTGCATCTCTTGAACACAGAACCCAAAGTGCCTCCAAGGGCTAGTTGGCTGATCTCCCTATCTAAAGCCTCAAGGACATAACAGGCTTTCAACCATCATGCACCTGTACCCGGACTCTGCCATATGTGAGTCTACCCTGTCAAGTGGTGCCACCCTATTCCTGGACCCTTGTAAGTGGGCCTAGGCTGCTTGCCAGCAGAACCGATCCATCTTCTCTGTTAAGCGATGCATCTCCTAGCAGAACCTATGTATCGCTGCTGCTACGCGGATTGTACCTCTCACAAAGACCTGCATCGCCCAACGCAGTTCTCTCTACCAACACATTGCCCCTATGGCACTGTGTATCCGCAGCCCAGGTCCACACATCTCTTGCTGATGGCAGCTTCGACAATGGCACTGGACTCCGTATCATTGCTTTGCGGCTCCTCGGAACTGGTGCAGCACCAGCTGTGCGCCAATTCCCTGTTGCCTGACTTTGCATCGCAAGCCCCATCAATGGGATCCTTGACAACAACGTAACAGGACCTCGCCGCGCAGCCTCGCTCATCTCAGAACTGATATATCACTTCGGCTGCACGGAGCATCTTTGATGCTGATCTATGCAACGCTCTGCAACCATGATTTAAGATACTTGGGAGCATATTTGCAAACCCCTATTGCCACCACATCACTTTTTCTGACGCTGTGGTTGCGAATGGGGATAGGGTGTTAGCCTTATTCGCACGGCAGGGTTAAGCCACTAAAAGTGGCATAACACCACCTTTGAATAAGTCCCCCTTTCATGCTATGCTTAGTATTTCCTTGCATTAACCATTTGGTGCCTTCAGCTTGTCTCTGGTCAAATGACTGGGTGTAGTTTGCAGTTGATCTCTGTGTATTCCTTCTAGACAGTAACACACAATGGGTGCTTAGGTGTGATTTGATGGGCTAACCCGGGCACAATGTGAGGTAGGAGATGGACACAGCTACAATTATACCTGAATAGGCTGTTTTCTGTTCACATACAAAGGTCCTAAATACCCTGTATTGTCAATTCAGCCAGCTTGGAGCAAGAAAAGGGAAGGTAGGGACTTCCTTGCACTTCAAAGCCCATGTCTAGAAGTTTCTCCCACATTCCAGAGCCAGGGCACCAGGATATAAATACTGTAGGAAGGGGGAGGCTCTAGTTGGCGCAGTGCAACACTAGCGACAAGCAGGGGCTCTCTCTTCCTCGTCAGGGCTGAGGGTTACCTTCCAGACAACCTCTGCTTACCCTCTAGTTAGTGTGGCTTAAGCAGTCGTAGGCTAATCTTTGGGGGCACATAGGGTTAAACACTTGCAATATTACACCGTCACAACCAACCCACCACACAATGAGACCAGACTGTATTCTGTAAAAATATATATCTTTATATAGATTTTAAGCAGGCTTGTGAATACAGTTAGCGAACTTTCAAATAGCGGTTCCAAGTTACTTAGTTCAGGTTGCCACAGTTCTTTCTAGCAATACGAGTTCTTTAGGGCCTTCCGGCCAGTTCGACAAAGTTCTTGTAGAGCGGGCGGCTTCCAGGGGAGCTGTCCCACGTCGCGTTGCCTTCCCGGGGTCGCTGTTCGTTGCGGCTCTCAGCCGAGCAGTTCACGGGTCATCCGGGGCAGCGGTGCTCTGTGGCGGCAGGGTCCTTTCCTCGTCGTCCGCTCCGACCCTGGAGGCGGCGGCTGTGTGGTGGCGGCAAGTGGCAGTACGGTCCCCAAGTGCAGGACGTACCCAGCCAAGTGCCGGTGCAGCTGTGCGCTCACAGCTGAGCTGTCGGGCCAAATACTGACCCAGTGGATTCTCGCAGGACAACTGTCCGTCTTTGCAAGTGGATTGGCTGCTCGTGGCGCAGTCAACTCGAGAGCTCGGACCGGACGGGTCCTCCTTCGCTTTGCTCTCGGGCTCCCGATGCAGTTGCGGTCACGGTGTTCGGACCAGCGGCGGCTGGACCTCACTTTGCTTTCGCTGTTGCTTGGGGCCCCGGTCACGGTGGTCAGGTGGATGTCGTTGCCTTGGAGGAGATTCCTCCGTCGGTACTGCAGCGATAAGCAGCACACACAGTCGCTTTCTTCAGGATGTAGCGCCCACTGGTCCTGGGGCGCTGGTCAGGGGGCAAGTTCACAGCAAGCCCTTGGAGATCGTTTCAGCAGAGTTTGGCACAAAGTCTTGTCAAGTAAAAGTCTTCTCGCAGTCTTTCCTTTTTCCTCTCCTTCGGCAGCAAGGCACCAGACACAGGCAAGAGACAGCACTCTTCCTTGTCCTTCACGGTCCTTCTCGTCGGGCAGAGTTCCTTCTGTAGCCCAAACAGGATCTAATTTTCAAGGAGCAGGGCTCCTCCTTTTATACGGTATTTCTTTCGTTCTCCCAGGCCAGGGGGGCCTTTGCATAGCCACTTTCAGTCCTTGAGTACCCTGGTGGGTGTACTCCGGCTTCTGCTTTCAGTGTGAGGGGCAGGCGCATCAGACGCCCCACAGGAGGTGGAGCCAGCATTGTGCGGACAGGGGCCGCCAGAGTACCTTGTTGATGGGGCTTCGCCCTTCCTGGGCCAGGTGTCGGCTGAGTCATCAGTCGCTCCCCAGGGGGGTGGAGCCAGCATTGTGGTGGCAGAGCACAGCAAGACCCAGAGTCAAGAGCCACTCCTACCTCCCACTAAGGTGTAATCTGCGCATTCACCACCTGTCATCCCCCAGCCCTGTCACTCACACATCCCAGACAGTCAGATACACATACCAGCAGAGGCGGGCTGAAATGGTTAGGCAAGCAAACGCTAACTTTCTAAAAGTAGCGTTTGCAAACACAGGATACTAAAATAAACTTGACTACAAGAAATATTTTATCATCCTGAGTTCAGGCATACTAAACACGACGCGCTGCCATGCTCCTTGAGCCTGCTGGGATTATAGGGTGTAATAATTCCAGCAGCTCAGTCTGGCCTAATGGAGCAGGTAGCCTTCAATAGTGAAATACGGTTTTGGTTGTAAGTCACTACTAGGACATGCCACACACATCAGGGCTTGTCCTACCTTACATCTACAACGCACCCTGCCTGCAGGCCTACCATAGGGGTGACTAATATGTAGTCAAGGGAAGGTTCGGGGGCTGGCAAGTGGGTGCACTTGCCCAGCTAGCGTGACAGTACGAGACCGCACGCGGGTTCTGCGGTCGCAGTTCCCAGACACATCTTTACGGCTGCTTCGGTGGGTGGCGCAACCAGCGCTGCAGGCCCACCAGCAGTATTGGCATCTACAAGCTCCGGCACTCCTAGTGCACTTTACTAGGGACTAACAGTAAATCCAATGAACCAATCATGGATACCAATCGCATGTACAATTTACAGTAGGGAGCACTTGCACTGCGGCACGGGTCAGCCGTGGCGCAGTGCCCTGAGTATCGGAAAACCAGCAAAACATCGGAGGCACATCAGCAAAAAGTGGAAGGGAAACTCACGCCAAGGTGCCCGGTCTAACAAATACTGATCCTCAGAAACCACCACTTTAGAACACTTCTGGATCTGTGGATACTCTGCCAGGAAGGAAGACTGTTGTGCTGCTGACGAAATGCCACTCTGCTGGACTGCACCCTGCTGGACTTGCTGTGTAGTTCCTATAGTACCCATGCAGGACCTCTGTGTCTGGATAACATAAACTGTAGGAATAGTGGCAGATTGGTTCTGTACACCCCCACCGAGAAATGTTAGCCTATTTGCATTTCAGCTAGCTCACAGTGCCACTAGTGTCTCCTCTTATCGGGGAGAGATTTGTTTCTGGCAACCTTAGAACATGACAACCCTGATCCCTCATGATCGTGGAAACAATGTACTACTTTTCGCTCAGTCACTCGTGCTCATTTAGTTTATCTCAGAGATACACAGAATAAATAGTCTGGGCATTTCAATAAGCGTTTATTGAACAGTTATTATTCTCGTGTAAAATATATGAGCTGCAACAACCATTAGACAGTAGCAGAGATATGTGATTAGCAGTACAGTGAATTTAAAAGGATAGTACAGTTCTACCATCTTGCAATTAGCATGAATAAATACATGAGTATAAAATGCATGATAAAAGTGCTCGTACTCCTACGATGCCTATCTAGATGTACCTAAGGGTACCTAGAATGTGAGTAGGTGTGAAGCCAGGAATCCCTCTAGGTTTAATCGAACCCCATTACCTGAAGTGTGAGAATGTAGGAGCCCTTTTTGGTCTTGAGTTGGACACCCCGGGAGGAATGTTCCGACCACTGTCAGCTGGAGTGTCTGCATGCAGGTGCCTCAACGTATCTGGTCAGTGTGTCGGCCTGGAAGTCTTGGTTTTCTCTAACATTAGCAAGAGGTGTTATATTTATACAGAAAGTATCTAGGGCTCATTTGTCTCCTGTTGCCTGTATTAGCCATTGTTGGATTTGAGGATAACGTATGGGATGAACCGTCTACGTAGATATGGGGAGGAAGGTGGTGTAGCCCAGCCTATTTTTTAGGAACTCTTATGAATATTCATTCATACAGTGTGAGTCTACTGAAGGAGTTTATATGACACTGTTTAGGTAAAACCCTCCTTCTGCACCCAGGACTAGAACCAGGTAAAAGGTTCAATCCTTATATTGCTCCTTACAGTGTAGTGTAGAGGAGGAAATGTAGGTGAAGGGGTATGATGTTACCCAGGGCTATATTAGAGTACCTATATGAAACATAACAGACTCCTACTCTGCTGTGCTGGCCTGCTGCAATCTTGCCTGGATGAGAGTAACTGGACCTGCAAGTCTTGAACCCAAAGTGACTCCAGGGCTAGTTGGCTGGCCTCCTGATCTGAAGCCTCAGGGACATAACAGAGTTCCAACCATCTTGCACCTACACCGGGACTCTACCATCTGTGTGTCTACCATGTCAAGTCGTGCAACCCCAGTTCTGGACCCTTGGAAGTGGACTTAAGGTGCTTATCATCCTCTGTGGATTCAGTGGAACCGAAGCAATCGTCTCAATGGCATGGTGCATCCACAGCCCAGGTCCTCATATCTCTCGCCGTTGGCAGCATCGACAAGGATGCCGAACTCCGCATGGCAAAATTGAAGCTCCTCAAAACCATTGCATCGCCAGCTGTGCACCACATCCCCGACACCAGACTTCGCATCACAAGCCCCATTGATGGGATCCTCGATGATGACGTAAGAGGACCTCGTTTTACAGCTTTGCTGAATCTCAGAACTGGCGCATCACTTAAGCTGCACAGCACATCTTCAACACGGATCAATGTTGCCCTCCGCAATCAGGATTTATGGTACTCTTTTCAGTGGCCCTAACTAGGCCCTAACTGTTTAGTGGCCTTAACTAGGCCCTAACTTGTGACTTTGTCCCAGTCCAATGAGACTAGATATCCCCAGTTGGTGCTTCATGCTTTTTGGTGCTATTTTCACTAAAACCTTTAAAATTCAATATTAAAATGAACTCTATATTTCTAACTGTTGTGGGCTCCTTTTGTGGTGTGTTTTCACTGTTTACTGTTTGGAGTGTTGAACAAATACTTTACACGTTGCCTTTGAGTTAAACGTGACTGCTCTGTGCCAAGCTACCAAGGGGGTGAGCACAGGTTAATTTGGGGTTTGTGTGTGCCTTATTCTGACAAGGGTTGTGGTTCTGCTTGACCAGGACTTAAACCTCAGTCAACCAACAACCTGATTTCTTGCACTGCAATATCCAAATAAATAATGTTGCTAAAGAATCAAGAAGTATAGAATGAGAAGGGTACAGGAACCACTACTGAGTCTTGAGGAAGCACACTGCAAGAGGAATGCGAAAGGTAATTGCCAAATACTATTAGGCAGTGATGGAAATGTTTGGAAGAAACAATAAAACTAATCAAGGATAATGCCAGCAATCAGAAGCGATGAAAGAGTGATAAAAAGATTGAGTGGTTCACTTTATTGAAGATTTGCAGAGCTTGTGAGGTACAGTGTAGCTCGGATGTGGGAGGCAGATGGAGTGGGTTTGGGGTAAATGTGAGGGGAAAGGAGAGTGAGATTGATAAGAAGTGACCACCAAACATACCAACAGTGCTAATACCAATTCTCAATTGAACCTGTCAGGTTGGGGTGATTATTGTCTCAATTCTCCATAGTAGATTATTTATGTATCTCTGTATTTTGTGCATGTTCTGGGTGATGTGGCAGATTTGGCTGCCTCACATCTTCAAAGGTTCTCATGTAACTTTATTGACAGCTAGAGGAGAGAGTGGTATGTCTGCAATATTTCAAGGCCTTTCTGACATTTATTGATTTGAGCAAAAGAAACAATTTATGGACAGAATGCTGGACAATGCAAACATTCACCCCCAGTCACAAGGATCTGGGTTTAATACATCATCATTCTTTTGCACACCACACCACTCCAGTTTGGACTCAGCCATATGAAAAACAGTCTTGACCCTGGTCCGTTGTGGGAACAGTCCAGCCCGAACTGCCAAGCCAGGTCCTCCCTGGACCAGAAGCAAGCATCCTGGGACCGGTTTCAGGGCATCACCTTTCATCAGCCAGGCTAGCTTGAATCCAGTGGTGTAGTGAGCACGGGATCAACGTCGGGGCATACCCTTCCCACTTAGGTTGACATATGCAAAAGAAACAATTGATGGAAGAAATGCTGAACAATGCAAGCATTCCCCCCACCCCCCGTCATAAGGATCTGGGTTTAATCCATCATTATTTTGCTCACCACACCACTCCAGTTTGGACCCAGCCATATGCAAATTAGTCTTGACCCTGTTCCTCGTGGGAACAGTCCAGCCCGAACTGCCAAGCCAGGTCTTCTTTGGACCAGAAACAAGCATCCTTGGTACGGTTTCAGGGCTCCACCCTTCATCAGCCAGGCTAGCTTGAATCTAGTGGTGTACTGAGCACGGGACCCATGTCTGGGCATAACCTTCCCACTTAGGGTGACATATGCAAAAGAAACAATTGATGGACGGAATTCTGACAATGCAAAGATTCACACTCAGTCACAAAGATCTGGGTTTAATCCATCATACTTTTGCTCACCACACCACTCCCGTTTGGACCCAGCCATATGCAAATCAGTCTTGACCCTGTTCCTCGTGGGAACAGTCCAGCCCGAACTGCCAGGACAGGTCCTCCCAGGACCAGCAACAAGCATCCTGGGACCAGTTTCAGGGCCTCACCCTTCATCAGTCAGGCTTGTTTCCAGTCCAGGAACGACCTGGCCTGGCAGTTCGGCTGGATTGTTTTCATTGGGCGCAGGGTCAGGACTGATTTGCTATATGGCTGGGTCCAAACTGGAATTGCATTGTGAGCAAAAAAACAATGGATACAGGCCCAGGTCTCTTTATTGGGGTGTATGTATGGCATTGTTCTGCATTCTGTCTATCAAGTGTTCTTTTTTTTGCATTTGTCACCCCGAGTGGGACGGGTATGCCGAGATGTGGGTCCCATGCTCTCCATGCCACTGGAGTCATGCTATTCTTGCTGAAGAGGGGTGAACACCTGAAACAGGTCCTAGGATGCTTGTTTCCAGTCCAGGGAGGACCTGGCCTGGCAGTTCGGCTGGACTGTTCCCATTGGGAGAAGGGTCAAGACTGATTTGCATATGGCTGGGTCCAAACTGGAATTACAAGGCAAGCAAAAAAACAATGGATTTAGGCCCAGATCTCTGTACTGGGGTGAATGTATGACATTGTTCTGCATTCTGTCCATCAATTGTTCTTTGCATTCATTAATTTGAGCCATTATAAGTGGGCCCCAAACAGCATTTTCATTCTAGCTTCACTTCACAAATGTCTCTCAGGGTCTTCTGGAGGTGGTCAATGCAACCTCATTGAGCCCCCTGAAAGTATTCTCCTCCTGAGAACGTGATCTCTTAGATCAGCAATATCCCTAGCCTCTAGCACCCATGGAAGCACAGAAGTGAGTGTTTTATGTAATCATTCTTGAGCTTGAGAAAGCAAGGGACTGGCGCCATGGCCATGCACTGCGTGGTAGAGGAAAAAAACAAATGGATGCCTTATGGTTTACCTGTGGTTTGAATAGTAAACCCTATACTTTCTATTGAAAGTCCCATGCCTGCCTTTAACTTACTTACGTTTCAGAGTTACCTCTAGCTGTATTGTTGTTTAGGATTTTTACGCACTCCCTTTGACTCACTAAGGATGAAGGACATATGATTTCACTGTAGATTTCAATGCTACACAGGTCAAAGGTGACGGGTATCACTTCCTGTTATGTCATGTTGATGAGGCGCTGAAAGGCCACATCTTGTAAATTATGTTACTCTTATGAGGTTGACGAAATAAAGTGTGTGCTTCCCTCGGTACAATAGGCTACTTTTCAACAAAACCTAATGCTTGAAGGAAGAAGATGGTTTCTCTTTTCTGTACATGGAGCACCTACTCGAAGCATCCTCAATAGTCACATCCTTGACCTCTTCTTCAAGGGAAAACGTCAGAACAACGCGAAAGGCAAACTTTGTTAATTCTGAGCACTTTGGCAGCGTCTTCCTCGATGCAGTTGAATTTGCTATGTTGTTGTGGGTGTCTGTGTCCGGAATGGCCCGGTATACTCTGGCACAGCGCCCGGAGATTGGTCGATGCTCTGAAAGCAGCTGTACAAAAATACACGTTCTTACTTTACATTCATAATCCATGCCGCAATGTCTATTTTATAGCGCTAATATACAATGGACCGGGCGAACTATACTGCTGCTGTTTTGTGGGGCTCGCACCTAGACGAGACCAAATACATTTGTGTGTATATTATGGACATGTGATTTAAACAGCGAACCTAGGGTGACCAACCGTAATTGGGACCTCGCGTCCGTTGTCCGTGAGGATCCCTTTTATGGACGCCTTTTGCCCGTAATTTTGGCCATCCCAGGGAGCAGCACTGCTCCCCTGTGAGAAGCCTCCCCCCTCCCCCCCCTCCCTTGATGGGGCGCTTGGCACTCCTCCTGGAACACCCCCTCCCCGCCCATTGTCATTCTGTCTGCGGCTGATGATTTCCACATACAGAATGTCAATGGGGCAGTCTGGGGTGTGACAGCATGTGGCGGCCTCCTCCTACCTCAGTGTAAAGCCGGGCATTCTGTTAGATAAAAGGTAAAACGCCCTTGCTGCAATGTGAGAATACAGTTCATGTAAAGAAGCCTGTGAAACAAAAGTTCTGTAATAACCATGGAAGTAACTGTAACTCATTTTAAGTTTCTTAATACTACGAAGGATGAAGGCACTGTCTGAGGTTAGACTGCCATGTCTAAATATGGTAGGTCTATCTTTTTGAGGCTGTGTTATCCCTGTGCACTCTGAATAAACAAGTTGAGTTGAAAATATTTAAACGAAATGTCAGGGGCGTAACACAGGCCTCCGCAGCCCATGCGGTGCGGGGGGCCCTAGCTCCAAGGGGCCCCCTCAGCACTGAACTCTGGCCAGAAGAGCTCCTAATTGAGCCCAAAGTGTGCCCCCCTAAGTACCGTGCAGGGAGGCCCCCCTCACTTTTCGTTAGGCCAGTGCGAAATGTGGTTGGCGCCACATCTGACGCACGGAGTCTGGCTGTGTCTTTAAATGCAGCAACGTATTGTGGGAAAGGGTCCCCTACCCACTAAGATGCGCGCTCAATTTTCATTGAAACACAATGATTTCTTCACAATCTTCAACAGACTCAAATGACGTCAATAAAACGATCTTTCAAAGATGACTTCCATTCATTTATTCAGCAAAAGTTCAATGGTTCATAATGATATTCTTATGACTCATATCTTCATTTTTTAACGGTCTTTCAAAACACCCAATGCATTTCGGGTCTATCACAAGAGACCCTTCGTCAGGGGTCTGTAAGGTAAGTAATACAGGACCAAATTAGAAACTCCACATTCTAATCAATAAAACAAGTGCACGTGCAAAATGAACGGAAATATGAAGTGGATTAGTGCACAAGGCTGGTGATTGAGTGTAGTGATCCGTAAACACAAAAATGGCCAGAATGAAAAGAGAAAAGTTCCCAAATGTTCCCGAAGTATCAAATGTGTTGCGATAAACGTAGCGTGTTATAGTGCCGAACACTCAAATTCAGTGATCTCAAACGAAAAGGCTCTCAAACTAAAGTTTG
This sequence comes from Lissotriton vulgaris, assembly GCF_964263255.1. Lineage (NCBI taxonomy): Eukaryota > Metazoa > Chordata > Amphibia > Caudata > Salamandridae > Lissotriton > Lissotriton vulgaris. Next base: position 815,526,393 of record NC_141687.1, on the reverse strand, counting down.
GACTGTGCAGGAAAGACAAACGAGGGTGTGGAAAATCGTGACAACATGCAAGAATTAGTTACGGTAAACTTACAGTGAGACCGGGCAGTTCACGTCTGGGTATCCGTAATAGTGATCTGGGATACGGAAGTCCAACAAGCGTTGGCGAATGGGATTTAACGTTAGTACGTGAGGCCCTAGTCACGTGATGTGAGTATCTTAACTTCAAGGAAGTAAGTGAACGGGTAAAGTGTGGAAAGGTGAAAAGCGAAGACGGAATGTGAACGCATGAAAGACACAATAGAAAGACGCTGTGTTAATGGAACGCATAGAGTTAGGAAAAAGTATAAACAGCATCCTAAGAAACAAATACATAAATTGCTTATGAAAAGTAAAAGAGCAATCTTTCACTGATGTCTCCATGAAATTACATGAAAACTCAATTGGAATAACATGGAAAAAGGGAGCAAGGATATATATTCAGCCAATGTCAGAAATGTACATAAATTTATAGAAAACAAACATGTTAGATCCGATCGTTCATCCCAATCGGTTGTAGGGAATTACGTTTTTTAATCCAGAAGTATTCTGCTCTTAGTCTGTGTAGGAGAGTAGGGTCTGCAATCCTATGATCACCCAGATTTTTTGCTTTTGTTTCACTGGTTTACGACTTTCTCTGGCTGTGGGCCTGCTAATCAGACCCACAGCCTGGCTGTTCTCTTTCTAAATTACGATATGTACCCTAGGTGCATTTACCAATTGGTACTGGGCCATCTTATCAGACCCCGTAACGCAGGGCATAGGTGTACCCAGGGCCGCCAGGGGCTGAAGCATGTATTATGCCACCCCTGGCTGGCCTCCTAAATTTGACACAACTGGCTGCACGACAGCTGGGGCGAAGACGTGTAACCACCCTTCGCTTTAGGTATAGTAGCTCTATATCTAACCATACAATGGACACCCGAGTTCCTATCAGTCACTCCTATGGCAGGCCTTAACGATCCTGAAGGCAGAGTGCGTGGGCTCGTGTGAGCTAGGTTCAGGCCCGAGCCGAGCCCGGTTGCAGCTTGCGGAATCAAGACCCAATAGCTGTTCCATGATAACGCGTACCATAACGGTAACTCCGGTGTCGCGTTATCAAGGCATGTCGAGTAAGGTGTCATACGAATCGGGGTGCTGCCCTCTCACCAATTCTGGCGATGAGGTTAGCATTCCAACCTTCTAGAGGGGCACGACATGTACGTAACTGTGAACCCCGGTTAAAGTTAACTGAAGCCTCAGCTCCACAAAATGGATGCTGCCACCACAGACACAAGTCTGACCTCCTGCTGCTGGGAGTCCTTCCAGCGAGGAGCACTTGGACAAAGGGTTTCCTGTCGAGGGCGGTGTTCGCACCGTCCCAGACGGGGTTTGTGTATTCTGGGTAGGTAGGGCTTTGGCGAGAAGGTGACTGCGGAGTGGCACCCCGGTGCTCACTACGCATCTGCCGGTTAGAACCAGTTCCAGGGGCGACAGCCCTGGCCTGGGGAAAGTCCGGCAGGGGAGAGGGGCGTAACTACCCCCCTTCCTGGTCCCACCCTTAGGGCAGGACCTAGTCATGTACCCACCCCTTTCTTTAGGATAAAGACCGGAGCGGGGACCCTTCCAAATTAGATCATCTTTGAATCAAGAATACTTTCTACGAAAGGACTTCGAGACTCTTCTCAAGATTTCTCCCTTGTGGCTAAGGAGTAGTCACCCTGCATCAGCGGGCACCATCTAAGAACTCTGCGGTTTGCTGTAAGTCCTTCCTCAAGGAATCCGACGGCCCAGCTCGACGAGAACCGGCTTCCCTGGCACCTCTGACCTCTACCCACGTCATCAGCTCAGCTGTGATCTGTGGGTGCGACGAGACCTCGAGGGACCGGCCATCATCAGAACCTGCACGCTCTTAAAACCAGCACGACCATCGAGGTAACTCTCTGGTGAGTGCTCTGGGGTCCGAGAAGCCCAGACCCTGAGCCGCTCCAGCACCGAAGTGCAGTCTCCCAGCATCTCCACGATCTGCGTGGGGCCCTTCTGCTCGCTGCTCAGCACGTTGTCTGGTCACTAGCCGCTGGCTTGTGCCCTTCTGTGACGACATCCGAGAATCATCACTGCTGGTCTGGTTGCTCCAGACTGGCCCTTGCTTCCATCTTTGCGAGAAGCACCCCGGACCCTCCTGGTCCACTCAAGACGCCATCTTAGGCCCACCACGTGGCCCTGAGATCTGCCAAGGCTTGTTGCCCCATCCTGGGCCCAGCGACGCCGACAGCATCATCCTTCATGGGACAGCTCGCACCTCCACCGTGGTCGCCGACAACGCCTCCTGGTCCGTGAGACTGCAGAGCCTAGCGTCGCCCACTCACCTGGTCGAGGTGACGGCCAACCGGTGCCTTCCTGGTACCCTCTGACTACTGGCTAGTAGTACGAACTTGGTCCCCTCTGCTTTCAGGTTTCATCAATCTCCGATCCAGGCTTGGATCTCTACGAACTATTCAGCACTGGTCGCCGGCCAGCAACTCCTTTTCTTCCGGCTCCTGGCTCGTCAGCAAAGACCCCGACGCCTGTAAGACTTGTGCAGCCGCAGCCCTCGTGGCTAGGTAACTCGGCATTTCGGTGCCTGCATAGCCTCCTTACTCTAGGGTCCTGAGTCCCTCGCTTCCGACTTGCCTTATCGGGTCCGCCCGAGACCTTAATCTTTCCGTGTCCTCGGACACTTGTTTTAACTGTGCACTTGAAGTATTTGCTAAAGAGATTTGGTTTGTGCTTAGTACCCTGTCCTCATAAAGAGTACAGGGCTGTTGTGATTCTTAATAAATATACTGTTTATTTTCATAACACTTGTGTGGTGTCCTTTCACTGGGTGTTCAAGGGGTACATGTGTGGTAAACAGCTGGCTTAACGCGCCCTCTCGAGTCTTTAGCCTTAGACTGCTCGTATCCACGCTACTAGGATAGCTGGTCTATAGGTTGACTTACAACCAAACACCATAAGGGTCGTTGGAACGATACATAGCGGTCGCTAGAATAGCGAACGTTGCATATCGGGCCAACTTCTCACATTGGTGAGCAGCGGTTGGGATTTGAGCTTGCTGTTGTTTTACCACACGTATCCTAAGAATATCTTGTTGAAAGATCGCACAAGTACTGTTAGTACATATAACTAAAAGCTTAGAATACTCTGAGTTCTACTGAACCAGCTGTTGTAGCTCCTCAAGGCTTAGCACACCTTGGCTACAACTCTTAGCAAGGGTACAGTAGGTAAACACGTAGTGTAGGTAGGTGCATCACTTACACCACACTAGAAACAGTATGTCGGACAAAGGAGGAAACTCTGGGTCTCCCCTTGTGTCAGTTGACCCTCCACAGGTCATCCCTTCAGGATATACTGTGCTGAGCTTCAAGGAGTTAAGACGACTGTGTCACTCCAGGAAGATTCAGCAGGGGTCTAACCCCACAACGTCCTTTCTGATTGGTCTCTTGGAGACTTATGATGCCAGAAGAGCTGAGAAACTTCGTAGCTCTTCTAATCCAGAAGGAGACATGCCTCCCCTCGAGGGAACCCGGGACGATCCTGACCTCATCCACCTCGCAACTGAGAACGAAGATGTGGAGGAGGATGAGGATGAGGATCTCTCTGGGGATGAGGCAGATAAGGGACAGGTAGAAGTCGTCAGACTAAGCAGGTCCAACTTAAGCAAACATGATAGCGGTACTGGGGGACCCCTGGGGCCACTATCAGGTCAGCTTAACATTGGGAATGGACGAGCCCGATCTCTGTCAAGAGACTCTGGCAGATCCCTTCAAACCAATGGCTCTCACAACTCTTCTCAAAGAGGGATGACGTCCCCTCAGAGGAGAGTGTACGAAGCTAAGGAAAGGGCAGCTAATCTGAGGATCGAAAGGGAAGAACTTGCCCTGGCCAAAGAAAGGCTTGCCTTTGCTAGAGAGCAACAGTTAAGTGGGGCAGTCCCCACTGGTGGCAGCAATGTACCTAGTAATAGGGAAAAGAGTTTCGATACGAAACACCTTGGTAAGATAGTGCCCCCCTTTAAACAAGGGGACGACATCCACAAATGGATTACTGCTTTGGAGAGGGCCTGCACTGTGCAGGGTGTTCCCCAGAGTCAGTGGGCAGCTATCTTGTGGCTCTCCTTTGAAGGAAAAGGAAGAGACAAGCTCCTCACCACAAGGGTGGAGGATGCTAACAATTACCAAATCTTGAAAAATACACTCGTTGAAGGGTTCGGCCTAACCACTGAGCAGTACAGGGTGCTGTTCAGGGATACCCAGAAAACGCAGTCTCAAGATTGGTCTGATTTTGTCGATTGTGCCACTAAGGCTTTTGAGGGCTGGTTGCTGGGCAGTAAGGTTACTGATTATCAAGGATTGTATAATTTGATGATGAGAGAACAAATTTTAAACAATTGTCAGAACCAGTTGTTGCATCAGCATCTTGTCGACTCAGATCTGACCTCTCCCCAAGAATTGGGAAAGAAGGCAGACAGATGGGTTCGTACAAGAGTTAAACAGAACCAGGGCCAGAATCAAGGTGGTCAGAAGAAAGCAGACCAGAAGGGTAAAGATTCTAAAGGGGAACAAAATGACCAGAAGTCTTCGACAGGTCCCCAACAACCCAAAGAGGGTGGGGGTCAGGCTCCCCAAAAGAAGAAAGAAGGCCAATCCAAAAGATGGTGCCAGTACTGTAAAAGTAAATCTCACTGGTTTAGTGAGTGCACCAAGAAAGGAGGAGGGCAGACTCCTGCCACTGCAGCCCCTAAGGCACCTGTGCCCCCTAGTACAGTCAGCAGTGGTAGTGCGCCTCCCAAGGGTTTAGTAGGGTTAACCCTGGGTTCTGAGGGGCGTGACAACTTAGTTGGCACACTCACTCAGGCTGTCCATGTCAGTACAGGGGACGCGGACGTATCCCCTGACGTAAGCCCCAATACTTTGGGCAAATACCGACAGACGCCTTTCATAAATGGAAAGATGGCTCAGGCCTATAGGGACACGTGCCAGCGTCACCATGGTGACGCCTAACTTTGTGGACCCTGGACAGATCATGCCAGGTACAGAATTCCTGGTGACCAATGCAAGCAATGTCACTACCAATCACAGTATGGCAATTGTAGCTTTCTCCTGGGGAGGGGTAACTGGCCAAAAGAAGGTTGTAGTTAGTCCAGACCTCCCAGTGGATTGTTTGTTGGGCAATGATTTGGAGTCGTCACAATGGTCAGAAGTGGAGCACCGGACTCACATGGAAATGTTAGGTTTGCCAGCACATGTGTTCGCTGTGACTAGGTCACAGGTCAGGAAATGCCCCACTGAACAGGTGCTGGATCCTGGAACAACGGACCAGACACCTCCCAAGAAAAAGAGCAGTAGGGTTAAGGCTGCGCCTTCCCCCTTGCCCCAGGTCGAGGATCAAGTCTCAGAGGAGGCTGACCTACAGGAATTGAGGGAAACTGAGCCTAGGGAATTCGAACTTGATCAAGTTGAATTCTTGGGTTCAGGGGGACCCTCAAGGGAAGACCTGGGGAAGGACCAGTTAGACTGCCCTTCTCTTGAACCCCTCAGACAGCAGGCTGCTGCTGAGGCTGCTGGGAACGCCACAGGTACCCACAAGGTATACTGGGAAGATGGACTCCTGTACACTGAGTCAAGAGACCCCAAGCCTGGCATGACCAGGAGGCTGGTTGTACCCTTGTCTCAGCGTGGTTTCCTACTTACCTTGGCCCACGAGATTCCCTTAGCAGGTCACTTAGGCCAGACGAAAACGTGGGACAGGCTTGTCTCACACTTTCACTGGCCTCACATGAACGAAGATACCAAGGAGTTTTGCCGCTCCTGTGTCACTTGCCAAGCCAGTGGTAAGTCAGGTGGCACGACAAAGGCCCCCCTTATACCAATGCCTGTGGTGGGGGTGCCCTTTGAACGGGTGGGGATCGACATCGTCGGTCCCATGGAACCACCTACAGCATCAGGGCACAAGTTTATACTGGTGGTAGTGGATCATGCCACCAGGTATCCTGAAGCTATTCCCCTTAGGACCACTACAGCACCTGTTGTGGCAAGAGCCCTAGTTGGAGTGTTCTCCAGAGTGGGCTTCCCTAAGGAGGTCGTCTCCGACAGAGGTGCAAACTTTATGTCGAGCTACTTAACTGCTATGTGGAAGGAATGTGGTGTTAACTACAAGTTCACTACACCCTATCATCCACAATGCAATGGGCTTGTTGAGAGATTCAACAGGACCCTAAAAGGGATGATTCATGGACTACCGGAAAAGCTTCGGCGTAGATGGGACGTCCTGATCCCCTGCCTCTTGTTCGCCTACAGAGAAGTCCCGCAGAAGGGGGTTGGCTACAGCCCTTTTGAACTTTTGTACGCCTGTAAGGGGACCCCTGTGTTTGGTGAAGGAAGGATGGGAGAGACCTCTCAAAAAGCCTGCAGCCAACATAGTGGACTATGTGCTTGGCCTCCGTTCGCGGATGGCTGAATACATGGAAAAGGCATCTGAAAACCTTAAGGCCAGCCAAGAACTCCAAAAAGCTTGGCATGACCAAAAGGCTGTCTTGACTGTTTACCAGCCCGGACAGAAGGTGTGGGTGTTGGAGCCAGTGGCCCCAGCAGCACTCAAGGACAAATGGTCCGGGCCCTACACCATCCTGGAGAAAAAGGGAGAGGTCACCTACCTGGTCGACCTGGGAACTCCCCGGAGCCCCCACAGGGTGCTTCATGTCAACAGGCTAAAAGCATATGTCGACAGGAAGGACATGAGTTTGCTCATGGCCCTAGATGAGGGACAGGAAGAGGAGAGTGACCCTCTCCCCGACCTGCTCACTCAGAATCCTGACGATGGCTCGGTAGATGGTGTTGTCTTTTGTGGCAGCCTCTCCGAACATCAACAGAGCGACTGTAAACAGGTTCTTCAGTCGTTCAGACATATGTTTTCTCTAACACCCAGTCAGACCGATTGGTGCACCCATGAGGTTGACACTGGTGACAGCTTGCCCGTCAAGAGTAAAATCTACAGGCAGCCTGATCACGTTAGAGACTGCATCAAGAGTGAAGTGCAGAAAATGTTGGAGCTGGGAGTCATTGAACCCTCGGATAGCCCTTGGGCTAGTCCCGTAGTTCTAGTGCCGAAACCTCACACCCAGGGTGGTAAGAGAGAGATGAGGTTTTGCGTAGACTACAGGGGTCTCAATGCAGTCACTAAGACTGACGCCCACCCAATACCAAGGGCAGACGAGCTTATCGATAGATTGGCTTCGGCCAACTACTTAAGTACGTTTGACCTGACAGCTGGGTATTGGCAAATCAGGTTAGCTGAGGACGCCAAGCCTAAAACCGCATTTTCAACCCCTGGTGGGCATTATCAGTTCGTGGTGATGCCCTTTGGTCTGAAAAATGCACCTGCCACCTTCCAACGGTTGGTGAATCAAGTCCTTACTGGGCTGGATGACTTCTGTGCGGCGTATCTTGACGATATTGCTGTCTTTAGCTCCACCTGGGAGGATCACCTGGTCCACCTGCGGAAGACGTTAGAGGCACTGCAAGCAGCAGGTCTCACTATCAAGGCCACCAAGTGCCAGATAGGGCAGACACAGGTTGTATACCTGGGCCACCTTGTAGGTGGAGGTCAGGTTCAGCCACTGGAGAGCAAGATACAGTCAATCAGGGACTGGGCTCCTCCAACCACCCAGACTCAGGTTCGAGCTTTCTTGGGCCTGACTGGTTACTATAGGAAGTTTGTCAGGAACTATGGTTCAATTGTGACACCATTAAACGAACTGACAAGTAAGAAAATGCCAAAAAAAGTTCAGTGGACAGCGAGCTGTCAAAAAGCATTCGATGACCTAAAGCAGGCCATGTGCACGGCGCCTATCCTCAAGAGTCCGGACTACTCCAAACCATTCATTGTCCAAACAGATGCTTCTGAGTTGGGTGTGGGAGCTGTTCTTTCTCAACTGAATTTTGATGGTCAAGACCAGCCCATTGCTTTTATAAGCAGAAGGCTGACCCCTAGAGAAAAGAATTGGTCAGCTATTGAGAGGGAGGCCTTTGCTGTGGTTTGGGCCCTGAAGAAGCTGAGGCCATACTTGTTTGGCACTCACTTCAAGATTCAGACCGACCATAAGCCCCTCTTGTGGCTAAATCAGATGAAGGGTGAAAACCCCAAACTGCTTAGGTGGTCCATTTCCCTACAGGGGATGGACTTTACAGTGGAACATAGACCTGGTACTGATCATGGCAATGCCGATGGGCTCTCCAGATATTTCCACTTAGAACAAGAAGACTCACCTGGTCAAGGTTAGCTTATTGTTCCGACGTTTGGGGGGGGGGGGTCATGTAGGAGAGTAGGGTCTGCAATCCTATGATCACCCAGATTTTTTGCTTTTGTTTCACTGGTTTACGACTTTCTCTGGCTGTGGGCCTGCTAATCAGACCCACAGCCTGGCTGTTCTCTTTCTAAATTACGATATGTACCCTAGGTGCATTTACCAATTGGTACTGGGCCATCTTATCAGACCCCGTAACGCAGGGCATAGGTGTACCCAGGGCCGCCAGGGGCTGAAGCATGTATTATGCCACCCCTGGCTGGCCTCCTAAATTTGACACAACTGGCTGCACGACAGCTGGGGCGAAGACGTGTAACCACCCTTCGCTTTAGGTATAGTAGCTCTATATCTAACCATACAATGGACACCCGAGTTCCTATCAGTCACTCCTATGGCAGGCCTTAACGATCCTGAAGGCAGAGTGCGTGGGCTCGTGTGAGCTAGGTTCAGGCCCGAGCCGAGCCCGGTTGCAGCTTGCGGAATCAAGACCCAATAGCTGTTCCATGATAACGCGTACCATAACGGTAACTCCGGTGTCGCGTTATCAAGGCATGTCGAGTAAGGTGTCATACGAATCGGGGTGCTGCCCTCTCACCAATTCTGGCGATGAGGTTAGCATTCCAACCTTCTAGAGGGGCACGACATGTACGTAACTGTGAACCCCGGTTAAAGTTAACTGAAGCCTCAGCTCCACAAAATGGATGCTGCCACCACAGACACAAGTCTGACCTCCTGCTGCTGGGAGTCCTTCCAGCGAGGAGCACTTGGACAAAGGGTTTCCTGTCGAGGGCGGTGTTCGCACCGTCCCAGACGGGGTTTGTGTATTCTGGGTAGGTAGGGCTTTGGCGAGAAGGTGACTGCGGAGTGGCACCCCGGTGCTCACTACGCATCTGCCGGTTAGAACCAGTTCCAGGGGCGACAGCCCTGGCCTGGGGAAAGTCCGGCAGGGGAGAGGGGCGTAACTACCCCCCTTCCTGGTCCCACCCTTAGGGCAGGACCTAGTCATGTACCCACCCCTTTCTTTAGGATAAAGACCGGAGCGGGGACCCTTCCAAATTAGATCATCTTTGAATCAAGAATACTTTCTACGAAAGGACTTCGAGACTCTTCTCAAGATTTCTCCCTTGTGGCTAAGGAGTAGTCACCCTGCATCAGCGGGCACCATCTAAGAACTCTGCGGTTTGCTGTAAGTCCTTCCTCAAGGAATCCGACGGCCCAGCTCGACGAGAACCGGCTTCCCTGGCACCTCTGACCTCTACCCACGTCATCAGCTCAGCTGTGATCTGTGGGTGCGACGAGACCTCGAGGGACCGGCCATCATCAGAACCTGCACGCTCTTAAAACCAGCACGGCCATCGAGGTAACTCTCTGGTGAGTGCTCTGGGGTCCGAGAAGCCCCGACCCTGAGCCGCTCCAGCACCGAAGTGCAGTCTCCCAGCATCTCCACGATCTGCGTGGGGCCCTTCTGCTCGCTGCTCAGCACGTTGTCTGGTCACTAGCCGCTGGCTTGTGCCCTTCTGTGACGACATCCGAGAATCATCACTGCTGGTCTGGTTGCTCCAGACTGGCCCTTGCTTCCATCTTTGCGAGAAGCACCCCGGACCCTCCTGGTCCACTCAAGACGCCATCTTAGGCCCACCACGTGGCCCTGAGATCTGCCAAGGCTTGTTGCCCCATCCTGGGCCCAGCGACGCCGACAGCATCATCCTTCGTGGGACAGCTCGCACCTCCACCGTGGTCGCCGACAACGCCTCCTGGTCCGTGAGACTGCAGAGCCTAGCGTCGCCCACTCACCTGGTCGAGGTGACGGCCAACCGGTGCCTTCCTGGTACCCTCTGACTACTGGCTAGTAGTACGAACTTGGTCCCCTCTGCTTTCAGGTTTCATCAATCTCCGATCCAGGCTTGGATCTCTACGAACTATTCAGCACTGGTCGCCGGCCAGCAACTCCTTTTCTTCCGGCTCCTGGCTCGTCAGCAAAGACCCCGACGCCTGTAAGACTTGTGCAGCCGCAGCCCTCGTGGCTAGGTAACTCGGCATTTCGGTGCCTGCATAGCCTCCTTACTCTAGGGTCCTGAGTCCCTCGCTTCCGACTTGCCTTATCGGGTCCGCCCGAGACCTTAATCTTTCCGTGTCCTCGGACACTTGTTTTAACTGTGCACTTGAAGTATTTGCTAAAGAGATTTGGTTTGTGCTTAGTACCCTGTCCTCATAAAGAGTACAGGGCTGTTGTGATTCTTAATAAATATACTGTTTATTTTCATAACACTTGTGTGGTGTCCTTTCACTGGGTGTTCAAGGGGTACATGTGTGGTAAACAGCTGGCTTAACGCGCCCTCTCGAGTCTTTAGCCTTAGACTGCTCGTATCCACGCTACTAGGATAGCTGGTCTATAGGTTGACTTACAACCAAACACCATAAGGGTCGTTGGAACGATACATAGCGGTCGCTAGAATAGCGAACGTTGCATATCGGGCCAACTTCTCACAGTCTGTGTTTAGACGGATCCATATCTCGGCGTTGAGGAAGCACCTCCAATACCGTAAATCTCAATTGAGCAATTTGATGTCGAGCTTCCTGCCAATGGCTGGCGATGGTGGATTTCATGTTCAATAAACGAATGTTACTTTTATGTTCAGTGATTAGAACTTTGATTTTACCTTCAGGTCTATCTTTTTGATCAGCTTCAAGTCTAGTTTATGCAAAATTATTCCGCTCGATTGCAAACGTACCCATTCTCTCATCTGCCACTTCCCTATACATTTCCATATTTCTGAATTCATAATTTTTCTGAATAGTCTGTAGTTTCAGTATTAAAGTAATTTGATTTTCTTTTAGATATGGATGCAAATTTAGTTTTTCCTCAAGCATATTACCTAGGCAATAAAGAATCCATCGTTGAATCTAAATAGTGTACCTTGATACCTACGGCACGAAAAGACCACATTGGGGAAGGGTCTTACATTTTCTTATTATTATGTAACCCCTTCTGAAAGACAAAGGCTACACGTGGGTACTGCCCCTACATATCATTCACTCCCCCCCACCCCCTCCCCCAGCGATAATAGCATACGATTGGAGTGCAGTAATGACTTGAAATCTGGCGTGAGTCAGCTGACCTTTGCCTGCCCCTACCCACCCTAAACTCCACGTACCCCGAGCAATCAATCTGCATCAATGGCAGGACTACAGAGCCTCGACGCCACCGCATATTTGAAGACACCCTTCATGTGACCATTTATAGAGTATGACAGGCTCCTCCCCAACAATATAGTAAGAAAACCAAAAGTGAGCCGTAGGATAGCATGAATCTAACGCATATACAGTTCCTGTGCAGCTCTGTTATTTGAAACGGGGGATGGTATAAAGGAATCGACAGTAGCAAGCAAACAATTAAAATATGCTTTGGATGGGTTTTTCCATTGGGCTATGATATGCACCGATGAATGTTAAGGCTCCTGATGGATATTGAACTAAATGCCAATAAAAATATGTTTGAAAAATAAAATAAAAAAAGAAGGGTTATCGTTCTTTCAGTCTCATCATTTTAGAACTGAAGTCTTTTCAATATTGTATTCAACAAAGCCATGGTTGCTGCTTTTTTATTTTAAGCAACTTACAACCATTGACAAAGCCAATAGTCCTGGCTTGTTTTTGGTGTAATGATACTTGCTGTATTATATATCTGAATGCAATGACAGAAACATAATACCAGTCGGGGGGGGGGGGGGGGGATACTATGCTAAGCGCAGATTTTTACTATAGGTGTTTTAAGCCATGCCCTCAATTACATCGAATACCCCCTTTGAAGAGACTCCCCAGTTTTTTAACCCCACTTAAGGCCCTGGAAACAACACCATGTCACAGTCACCTCACATCCTGGCACTGTGCATCATGCATGACTTATGACTTCTACGTTTTCAAATTGCCTATGTGCAGGAGCATAGTGAACTCTCCCCCACCCCACCCCTTGCTTTAGGAACTGCAGCAGGGTTGAAGTTCTTGATGGGTCTCTTCTGTCTGCAACTCTGCAGACAAAGGCTCAGCTCATAATGTGAAAAGGTGGGTGAGTAAATAAGTGAAGGAATGTGTGAATGACAAGATGGATTACTGAAAGGATGAATGGATATGTGAAAGGGTGAATGGATAGATAATGAAAAAGGATGGTTGGATGAGTGAATGAGTGGAAGTATGGATGAGAGAACAGATAAATAGATGGATGTATGGGTGGAAGTGTAGATGGATGGGTAAAAGGGTGGATGGGTGTGTGAAAGGATGGATGGATGGATGGATGAGTGAAAGGGTAGACGATGAGCGAGTGAAAGGGTAGATGGATGAGTGAAATGAAAGGATGGATGGATTGATGAATTGATACGTGAAAGGGTGAATGGATGGATGGATGGATGAGTGAAAGGGAAGATGATGGGCGAGTGAATGGGTAGATGGATGAGTGAAAGGATGGATGCATTGATGAATTAATACGTGAAAGGGTGAATAGATGGATGGATGAGTGAAAGGGTGTATGTAAGGATTGATGAGTGAGTGAAAGGGGGTAGATGGTCAAAAAGGTGGATAGATGAGTGAAGAATTGAAAGGGTGGATGGATAAGAGAACGAATGGATGAGTGAAAGGATGGATGAGTAATAGGATCAATGGATGGATTCATGAATGGATGAGTAGATGGGTGGGTGGATGGATGGATAAGTGAAAGGGGGATGGAGAGAGAAAGGGAGGATGGATGACTGAAAGGATGAATAGGTGGAAGGATAAGTGACTGGATGGACGGATAAGTAAGTGAATGGATGGGTGAAAGGGTAGATGGCTGGATGGATGAGTGAATAGATGGATGGGTGGAAGAGTGGATGGATGACTGTACAGATGAATGGGCTGAAAGGGTGGGTAGATGAATAATGGATGAGTGAAGGGGTGGATGGAAGGATATATGGTGGATAGGTTTGCAAATGGTTGAATATGTTTGGATATAGATGGGCACACAGATGGAAGGACAGAAAGAATAGTGAAAGACTGAATGGTAGATTAAAGAAGGATTACACCTTGTAGCACCCATTATCTTAAATAACATTTCCTATACATTGACATTCATGTTAATAGGAGTCATTGTCTCTATGTAATGTGTGTGTGATGTAATGCACTCCAACACCCTGCCCTACATACTTAGGATATGCACGTGAGACCATGAGAGACGGTCAAAGTGAAGATGAGGGGCACCATTTTAGGGTGGTAGCAAGGCCGGACTGGCCGGACCGGGCATCGGGTGTTTCCCTGGGAGGCTGGAAAGCAGGAAGGGGGGGAGCTGTTTTGTTACTGGGGGGCTGGCACTGCAAAGTTCCTTGTATAGCCAGTAGTTTTCAATCGACAATAAAAGCGGCCTCACTTATATTCAGGTGTGGTTCACCATTGTCTGGTGACTAATGTACCTGCTGGAGCGAGATGCGAATTTTTACACTCACAGTCCTGAATTTGCACCTGTGCCAGTTGGTCACCCTAACATGACCTCGAGCCTGAATGTTTAATTCACATTTTGTTTACATACACACACCTTTGCCCTAACTGCGCCATTTTTGTACCGAGGTCGTCCAGTTTCTCTGCCCCATGTTTTTATAACTGTACAGATACACGTCTAAACCTTAGTTTGAGCGGGAGTTGTAGTTGTTAAACGCCAATACGTCGCTAACAGTCTTAGAATAATCATGTCACAAGTCAAACAAGTGATGTGAGGAAAAAAATCGTGTGTCCTGCTCCTTAGATGCTAACCCTGTCCCCGAAAGCAATCTCGTCCCTCATCCATCCCTTTATTCGACTCTCTCAAAAAGTCACCCTACCTGGCCGCAATGAGGGGCGTTTGAGGGTGGCGGCATGGGACTGTGCCGCATGTATGAGGTCACCGCACTTGACGAGGCACTGAGTGACCCTGTTACAGGGCGGAAAGCGTCAATGGCTGAATATATCTGCCAATGACTGAATCTGCGTACCTCCAAAGACATTCCTTCTTTATCAAAATGCACTAAAGAAATACGGAGCCGCAGAAGAAACGAAACTTCACGTCCTTTCGCCGGTTTCCGCTCTGAGTTTTCGTGGTACCAAAATTAGCCTCCCCCGACCGGGTGACAGGTGCGCACTTGCATAAACCGAGGCCCCGCCCCTTGCGGCCTTCTCCTTTCCGCGACCAATCAGAAGTTGTCGCTGAGGCCCGGTGGGCAGGGCCGCCGGGCTGTCAGCAGATCTGCAGTATAAGAGGTCCAGGAACCTTGGGGGGGCTTCTGAGCAGTGCGGGCATCCCAACCTCGCCTCGGGTGTAGGGATTGCATGGAGGGAAGCAAAGCTACACAGACGCAACCGCTGTGTAGTTTTGTTTTCAGGGCAGGAGGCTCAACCATTCACATACTGGGATTGTCAAAACCAACCGGATAAGGAGGTCGTGCCGCAAACTAACCAACTTGGGCTCAGCCCACCCTTTTTAGGCACTCTCGAGAAATCAGGTTAGTGGTATTTTCACTCAAACCGATTTAACTTTCTTTTTTTATACCACTTTAGTCAGGAGCTGTTTTGAGCAATGTCCCTCCTCAGATGCCTTTCTTGTAAGAGCATCTCGTTGTTTTATTACATATGTACGAGTAAAAACATATTGCATACTTAAATTACATGTAATTCCGTATCTTTCTAATACTTGTTGTTCAATTACCTAGACTTACTGATATATGTATCCGTATATTAATGTACATTTTTTTTATATTTGCATGGGAATGGATGAATATACATGTGCTAGTATTTAAGGTTACATATATATATATATTTGGTGATCTGACTTATGAAAACCCATTTCGAGCGAGCAGAATATATATATATATATATATATATATATATATATATATATATATATATATATATATATATATATATATATATATATATATATAATTGCATGTATAATGCACCACGTTGGCAGAATATGACGCCACACATGTATAGATCTTCACGTTAACTAGTTGTGGGCGACCGCGTGTGCCTCGTGGAGAGGTGGGAACCACAGTATAATATGTAAGCGCCACTTGTGCTAAGTTTGGAAGTGGCCGCCTGGTGGAAGGGGGTGCCCAGAGAAGAATGCTGAAGGTTATCTGTCAGCCACCAGCTGAGCAGAGCCAATAATAGCCCTGACTCAGGGCAGCGGCAGCAGCTGAGCAGGCATGGCTTTTTAAGGCAATGGACTCTGAGGGTATCAGTTGCACCCCCCACCCCATGGGGGCACACTTGTCTGCTGTCAATCAGAGCGGGAAGGAACTATTTTTAGACCAGGCCTTATTGGATGAATGGCTTTTACCATCATAAGTATAAATTACATTCTACCAATGCTAATACTGTCAAAATACGCTTTTATCATTGCACTTTTAAAACTTTTCTGGTGTGCGAGCCAAACGCCCTCGATGTAATGGGTTGCAATTAATAACTCGGACCACTGCTAAACAAAGCCTGTGGGAACCGTGAACGATAATGATGTTGTAGAGAATCTTAAAGTCTAGGTACTCACCCACTATACAGCGAACACTTATATTTAAGCAGAGCCGGTTGTTCCTTTTTTTAAAGTATAATTATGTTTCCCTTATTCAACTGTGCCCCAGTGGATTGCGTTTTTCGATGCCTTCACATTTTAAGTAGCAAAAGCTTACTTCAAAAAACTTCACTAAAACTTTTTTCACGAACCAAAGGTTTTTGAACCCTTTAAGAAAATAACATTTAACCACGCGGAGAGTGTGCTGTAATATTCGATTTAGAAACATGTCAAATTGTGGAAAGCACATCTTTGCTTTGGGACGTTTGTTCCGTAAAGTGGTAATAGAGGCATAGTTGAAAAAGCCCCGACCACCGCATCTCTTTGGAAGTTAGCGTCCGCTATTTCGTGCGGCGTCACGGTGAGAGGGAGGGGGCTTCTAGACCCACATACCTGTCAACAGCTGCGCAAACGCTTGGCAACTTCTGAATTCCAGAAATGGACCCCCCCCCCCCCCAAAACTACCACCACCACCTTACCACTAAGAGCTTCACGGATGTTGTCCACATTGCTTCCAATAAAAAGTGTAACAAACGATATTTACAGTTCGGCCGTGTCGCTTGTACACACAGAAATCAATTAAATACGCACTATTTTCAGGGGTCTCTTTCTGATGAAGGAAGCGTTTCATGTTACCACGGTCACGATCTAAAACAGGACAGCGCAGATTAACGAACTGACAAATTCATCAAGTGTTTAAATCCGAGTTTAGGGCGTATATAAAATACGTGCCCTGCATTAATGCTCCAGGTTACGATCTGAGGTTAGTGTCGTACCTGCATTGGAGAATGTTGATGTCGGTGCTTGATTTGTGCCGGTGCTGCCAGTGATAGGCACCGGCACTCACGTTTTTTTAGATCTGGGATGTATTTTCCATTCCTACATTGTGTCCCGGGACAAACGGAGAAAGTGAGAAGGAAGGTTACAGAGAAAGATTTAGAAAAACGTAAAAATGAGACCGAAAGAAAGAGCAACGAAGGTGAAGTCGAGAAGAGTCAGTCGTTGCTATACTTATCATTCTTTTTCTTTTATCGTTTGACAACATGTCTCTTAAGTAAAAAAAAGTGGCCCATGTTTTATTTATTTGATAAAGTAAGGAGTGAGACGGAGTCCTGACAAGTAAATGTTTATTCCGTTATCCTCATTGCGCCCTCTTTGAAGTCGGGGTACTAAGAGCGGGGAGGGGCAGCGAAGAGAGGGGGCAGCTGGGTTGATAGAGGTGTTTATTGTTTACTATGTATGTTGTTGATGCACGTGTCCTTCCGCTAACGTACGTTTGGACCTGTTCTCTCTTCCAGAGTGCCTATCAAGATGACTGCGCAAGCACCAACGTTCATACAGCCGTTACAAAGCGTTGTAGCACTAGAGGGTAGTGCTGCAACCTTTGAGGCTCATATTAGTGGTAAGTGGACCTCCTAAAATGCATGTTTATGTCCTCTTCGAGTTGTTGTCGAGCTGTGCACATTTTGTTTCAAGCGCAACAGAATTTTCCTCTCGCGCTGGTGTTATCCGATAGCTCCGTGGCACCATGGCTCCAGTCATGGAGGACCATTTACCTACTAATTCATTCTGGGAGCTGTTGTCTCCGTACTACCCTTTATGGGGTTTAAGTGCCAGAAGACATTGGTTTGCATGGCTTGGCAGAGTGGTGCCCCCGGGGCACAGAGGCGCCTGGTAATGTTACACATGCTCGGACATTCTGTACCCTCTTGTTGATACGAGTGATGTTGCGTGTGCCTTGATTTATTGCCAGTTTTGGGAACTTCCTAAGTAACAACTTTTTCTTTGGGTCTCTAGATTTCGTATTTCGGTCCTAGAAACTGTTTCAATGTGTGCATGAATTCACAGAGCCTAGAATCGTCTTTACTTCAGGGAGCTAGAGGTACTACTGATTGTAACGATACAGCTGTGCTAGATTGAAAACAGGTTAACCTAGCATTTGAGTCAAGTACATAGTTAATTCCAGTAGTTAAGGAGTCAAACAAATAACACCTATAGAAATCGTACAGGTTGGTAGTTCATGCCCTTTGGACTTTGTTGCTGGAGGCCTGGTGCCATTTGCCATAGAATTGTAACTTAGTCTGGTTTGTTTGCAATTGTAGACTTCTGTATCCACAGCAGGGACTCGTGTTTGGCCCCCATGGCCACAGGTTTGAATCCTGTGGAACACCCACTCAACCTTTCATCCTTCCGAGGTCCATAACATTAGCACTGTTGAGTTGGGTAGAAATACCCTTTAATATTTAGCACTACACGTTTGTTAAACATGTGCTTTACAAATACCTATTATCTTGTTTTTATATTATTTTTTCAAGTTATGTGAGGATTAGTGCATAAAAGCAGCGCCAGTGATCTCAACTGAGAGTCATTCCCTACAAGTAGGGGTGATGGGCTGTTTAACCTCGACCGCGCGGTCCCCGCCTCACCAGTGACAAAACAGATTAGATGGCTCACGGTCCCTGGCATTTAAGGAAACGGAGCACATTGGTGGCGGGTTTAATTTTACCATAGGCCCCTGCGCCCGAGAGGCCTCGCCCACCCCACAGCCTGACTCATCTGCCACTGATACGGGGCTCAACTCTTGCTAAAAGTAGACTCCAGGCCAGCAGTCCTGGCATGTGTACCAGAGGCTTCCCGGAGCAAAGGCACGCTCGGGTGCAGCCTGCCAGCATTTCTGCTGCGGTGACGCACTATTATTAGGTAGGCCTGAGGCCTGTGTGCGCTTGTGCTAAAGCCACGGATTAGAGTTAGTCAAACACGCTAATCACCAGCACATATGTTCTTTCATTCGCCGTCACTTATTAATAATGTATCAAAAAGCGGCATATTTGTGTCTACGTGTCATTAGCGCCATAGACTTAGAACGAGTGTCATGGACCCTATTTCCAGCAAATAAAATGCCCCCGTTCCTAATTGTGGTGCATTGGGCTCGTCACACATCTGGGCCCAGGTGCCACTCAACCTCCTGCGCAACAATAGTTCCCTCCCTCAGCGGAGTCATTGTTGACAGCTCCTTTTTCCCGACAAGTAGATGTAACAACATATTCGGACATAGTAAGTTCCAAGGAATTTTCGAATTTTAAGCAACCGTTGCTTATTTCAACAGTAAAAGACACGAGTCCCACAGCGCAGGACTCAGGTCAAGTTAATAAACCAACCTCATTACCCCTCACTCTCATGCCTTGCAGAGCACGCGCTCTCAGTTCGGATTGCTCCTTGGTTATAACTCAGGAGGTCCTGAGCAGAAGGGGTTAAATCCAGGACGGCGTGATGAAGCCTCATTGCAACAAAGTGTTTTGTGACAAATAACAGCCCTTTGGGGGTGCCCCAGCATTTGTCTCTAAAATACCCAGCTGTTGCCCCCACTGCGATGCCCAGTGTGCCTTTCCACACTGTGGGCTGTCAGAAAGTAGCGCCTCCCTGTCACAGCTGAAGAGTTTTAAGAAAACAGAGCTGTTCTGCAATAGGGGAACTAATGCAGGGATGAGTATGGATCTGTAAGTGCCAGGCCCGGACTGGCCGTTTCGGGCACCGGCAATCCCCCGGTGCGCCGCAAGGGTGGGGGCCGGTTTTGGGCCCCTGGGGGCCGGTTTTGTTACAGGGCCGTTTATGCAGCATAGCTTCAATATCGGCCCTGCAACAAAATCGGTCGAAAACCGGCCCCGGCAAAGAGCTCAGACCTCAGGTTTTGGTTCCCAGTCCGGCCCTGGTAAGTGCCCGTGACACGGGCATCCGTGCACATCCCTGCACCGTGCATTTACACCTCTCATTTGTAAATGTAAATGTAAATGGGTCTCGTGGTCTAGATTCGCAAGTATTTTCATGTGAGTAAGTGTGCCTTATGCCTTTCTTAACCGTGACTTTCCCCTAAATTTCATGACCTGACCCAGGGCTTTAAGTGGGGTGAGGTGGAGGTCTGTGGGGGTCTGAGCACCCCCAGCTTTTTGATGGGCCTCAAAAAGGGTCTTTAGGGAGCTCTATTTTCGGCCTCAAAGGTCAAAGGTAGGGTGACCAGACGTCCTGGTTTTTGTTGGTGTTTTGGGTGAGCATGCGCGCACACTGATTAAACAAATCAAGCTAATGCGCTCCAGTAACCCTGGCATCCCGCCACCAGCTCGATCAGAGGCGCAACTAGAGTGCCCCAACTCCTTGGTGTTGTGCTTTCATCGCACCATTGTGTCGATCAATGGTAACTCAAGTGGGATCATTTAGCAGCTTAAACCACTTCGTGTGAGAAACTGCCTACATTTTGATATCTCTTCTTTACTTCTGATCATGGGAAACTTGCTTGTAAAAGTCCAGTCAAACAAAAGTTAGACGTGAAATAATACAAACGTTTTTGCACAGAAGGAAATTTCATGTGACCGCATCATAAAGAGGATGCGACAGCCCTATTTTGCAAGTGTAAGAACAGCAGGCTGATTTCGTGCACTGCGACGCTGGCCTGCAGCCTCGCCCCCAGTTGTTTGGAACACCACAAGCCTCTTGGCATGTTTACCGCCAGTGTTAAAGCCACAGAGGAGCCTATTCAGTGTCCTGGCGACAAGGAGGGGGGCTCTGAGGAGTCTTAGAGCTGACGTCTTGTCTGAGCAGGGGGTACTTCTACACTAGTTATCTGTATTTAGACCACACCCCTACTTAGGCCACACCCCTTTTGATGTTTGCCCTGCTTCTTTTAGAGCACCCCCAGTTTTTTTCCACTTAAAGCCCTGACCTGACCCGACCCACAAAGCATTTCCTGTGAGTAGTTTTACTCTAGGATTAGGAATGACTTCCTCATGTTCTCTAACTGACACATTTTTAATGAGCAAGGATGACTTTCTCTTGGAAGTTCCAGAGTCACATCTAAACCTCGAGTAACATACAGTCTTTCTGAAAAAAACATAAACACTTTCTGAATCAGACCAAAAGCATCTAAATGATTGTGCCATGGAAACCTACACAATTCGTGTATTTCCAGCTGCACCCTTGTCTTGGTCTACCCAGGATACCATGGGCTTGTCCACATAGGGAAACAGGTGGGACCACAGCGCGACCAGTCATATCTCAAATCAGACATTATACACCCATAAAATTATAGCTGGTTCTGTAAAAGGACCCAATACCAGGTACCATTATTGCGTTGGAGAATAAATCCTTCTCTGGCCAAATTTATTACATCTCATAAACATGACACATTTTTCATTTTCATATTAAGTCACAATATGTACAGAGTAGCATCACATGGACATAACTAATACATGAAGTTCCTAGTAAATACTCCATAACAAACTCATGACGTTTCCTAGTAAGTACTCCAAATGACTCATGGTTGACCACCCCTCAGACCCTTTGTGGCATCAACTGATTCAATTGACTTGGACCCGGGATATAACCCTGCTGGTCCCTCAATAAGGTCTCCTTTACAAGGCAAACTCATTTGCCACTCAGGACAGAGGGAGCTTGGGCCAGCAAGACAGCTGGTACCCCAAACAAAAATGCCATAGCCAACACCCTACAGGGATCCCCCTGGCACCCATTGGGAGATGGGTCTTGACAACCATGCCATACCTTAGACCCCTAGTGCAGCCACAATTACCCAGTATCCCCAGGGCTGTGTAATGGAGTACGCTGGCTGGCTATAGACAATCGCGTTAGCGGACATCCTCAGCCTTCCAATAAAGACCATAGTACCCCGGCCCCAGCTTGTGCTAAAGGCTTAAAACACGATTCCATCCTGAATTAGCCTGCACTTATATTCTTGATGCCAAGGTTGTCTACCTGTTTTGTGCCAAACAGAACTCCTCCCCCGTCAACACAGCTCCTCTTCCACCTAAACTGATGATAAAAAGGGTACATCACCCAGTGGTCTCAATATAGGGACGGGAGGGTGGGGAAAATAAGAAATCCAGTGCCGAAAGGGCAGGGGATGTGTCGGCGGTCATCAGGGACAGTTAGCAGAGAAAGGGCAATCGGGTAGCTTTGCCCATTATTTCACTTGTGCTGCCAACCCTAATGCCTGCCCAGGTGACCCCACCAATCCCATGGTGACCAATCACTGTTGCCCATGAGAGACCTCCAAAATTCAAAACACGGCCACTGCCTCTGACCGGTCCGTTCCGGCCCGCACCTGTCTCTGGACCCTGTGAGCTTGTGACTTGGCCCCTTGTCCATTCTGCTGAAATAAATATGGAAGACAAATTCGAGAAATCATAATATCTACTTTTATTTCTCTACGGAGAAAAAAAGTAAATCAAGGGGTGTTCCACTGTCTCTGTTCCATTACTACCCTGTACGTTTTTGTGCAAGTTTCTGTACACTTAAAGCAAGTATTACTTGTACCTCTGGTAATTAAATCCATAGAGACGCCGAAGTGCGAGGAAAAATTGTGAAACTACTTTCAGGAGACAAATCAGCAATATCCCTTCAGCAGTTCTGAGCCAAACCAATGTGAGAAGTGTTCAACAAAAATGCCAAATAACTAAAAATTGCATCATGGTGTATTATATGACATCGCATAACATGTTGTAACGGCAATGCCTAATGGCTGTATTTGAATCCTTTCAAGGAGGGTACATTTTGTAAGAGGAAATGTTAATAAAAATGGAAGTATTTGGACAACATGTCATGAGTGTACATTTGTACGATTATTAAAATAATCTGAGATCTTACAGGTGTATCAAAAGGTATGCCTCCTTAAAAAAAGAAATAAGTGGATTTTAAAACGTGTATTGCCTTTCCCAACATGTTTTTTTAACTCTTTTAGTCAGTCCTAGTAGTAGTGGTGGTAGAGTTTGCGATGCACCAACCAATGATCATTTAAATGTGCATGTAGTTGTGTTTGTTTCTCTGTTTTTTGTAAACACATCTCAGTTTCTCAGATGTATGATCAATAAATGAGAGATTGCTAGAAGTTCCCATTGCTGAACTAGACAGGGGAGTTCCTGTCCAAAGTTTGTTGTCTTGTAGAATGTTGGTGCCCACCTTTAAAGGTGGCTGCCTTATAGTGTGTTGGTGCTCTTTTTTACAGTAGGTTTGTAATCCCTTTCAAAGATGGTGTCTTGTACTATGCTAGTGCTCCTTTTTAAAACGACTCATTATATGTTGATGCTCGTGTTTATAGACAATGTTTTACAATATGTTGGTGCTCCTGTTTACTGATGGTCATTTTGCAGCATATTTTTAGGTGATTTCAGGAGAGAACATTTCTAGTTGTGTCTATTGCTTCTGTTAAAAGTCCTTGTTGGAGATATTAGAAGAAGAGTTGCAGCAGCACCACTTAGCGGTCTTTATGTGTAGCTGATCGCCAGATGTCATTGTTAATGTTAATTCATTATATTACATGTGCACTAGCCTGACCCCTGAATACGAGTACCAGCACATGAAACATACACTTGGAGGAAAATTGTAATCATATGTGTCCAGGCGTTATAAAATATAATTATAAACATTTATAAGCAATGACATATTTAAAACATATAATTTTATAATTTTTTAAAGCTGCAAAGTCACCAGATGCCAGAAAACTCGAAATCTTTCAATGTATAAATTCAATTGCGTTTTCCTCACCTTTGGGTCAATCTAATATCCGGTGAATGAATGTTATTTTTGAATTCTACCAACAAATCCCAGATTAAATGTACTGCCAAACGTATCACAAAACACTGGACATTGGGAAATACCTAGAGGGGATTAGGGAGGAGTGAGGAGAGATTAACATAACGTGTGTGTTTGTAAAGCGCACGTTCACCACTACGGGTATCTTGGCGCTGAATAACAGATGTTTGTTGTTACCCAACTCAATGGTACTGAACGGAGGGGATATGTGAGGTTTAGGGAGGGATGTCTACCCACCCACAGAATAAGCCCACTCCTCTTTACAAAGAGCACTTCTAAATTAATTACAGCCAAATAGGGGCCCAAAATGGTAGTAAATCACTCCAGCTCAGACCTGAAGTAAGTCCAGCACCACACATGGTGAACCACTAGTACTGCAACACTCACAAAATCAATGGAGTTAGGGATGTAAAATAAAACCCCATAGGATATAATTTTACATTAAAATAGTTACAGTATTTAAAAATAAAAATAAATATAATTCAACATAAAAAAGATGTAAAATAGTACATATTTTTAATTTAAATATGAAGTTTTATAACACATTTTTTCATTTGACAATAATGTAACAAACCTTTTATTTAATATTATTCAATTACTTTTAATTCTATACATTACTTTTAATAATTAATGATGCATAATAAAACACATTTTTGTACTTAGGCATGAGTTTATTTTAGAAATTAAATGTCAGAAACAGATTTATTGTAATAATGCTTCTTAATTTAATTTCATTTTATAGCATTCCCTATGGGTTTTTATTTTAAGTTACTTCCTCCATTTTTTCCCTATGGAAAGGTGTTGCACTACCAGCAGATGGCCATCTGTAGTGCTAGACTTACTTCGTTTTTTTGATAGTAAATTACACTTGTAAGTTTGGCTTTACCCCTTTTTTTATTGAGTGGAGATGTCTAAGTCTACACTTTGGAGTAACTTTACACTCAGTTTTTGTGAATAGCCAAAATGACTTTCGTTTGTGAATGTTTTGATGGAGAACCTAGCAAATGAGTGACACTTGGCATCTGTAGCTAGTGCCTGATAGTGTGGAATATGACCAAGAATAGCAATAAAGCAAATATTGTGATATATCTTTTAAAAGAGCAATTTAAAGATAACTTGAGACCCACTATAACATGATCTCTAGGTCCGACATCTTAGCAGCAGCAGTGGTGAATGCACTAGTTAATTGATTGGGGATTGTTAAGAGACTTGTCTGACTGTGTTTGGGCAAGAATAATATTTTGTGGCCATGAAAAATGGCTTGATCTTATTTCTCTGCATTACTGGAAGTCAGTGAAGTTTCTACGCCTTTCACTTGCAAATTTGCAGCATTTCCCACAAGACTAGAGGCTTGTTACTCAGCCCCAAATCTTTTATTACCCAGGTGTATTTTCAGGGAGGTTGGTGTGGATTATATTAAAATAGTCTAGTTTTGACACAATAAGGGTATAGATTACTTTTATTATGTTATCTGGTTTAATTTCTTGTATACTGTTCCGTCAGAGTCTGAGCTGGTGGTTGAAAGAACTAATGGATGTATTTAGTTGCAGTTCAAGATTAAATTCCCAGTCTTTAGTCAGAGATTAAGGTCAACATTTACGGTCCTTCACACAAGGGAGTTCCACGTGAAAAATCTCAACTCTGGATTGTATGAGTGGCAGAAAATAGTGCAGCACCAGATTTACTAAGTCAACTTCTAATTACGTCATTGGTGGTGCTCATGCCAAATCTGACTGTTCTATATGACACAGAGTCTCACACTATGGCGCAAAGGATACTGCACTGCACTGTCTGGCCTAGAATTTGTACTGAAGGTACTTCCTCCAGAACAAATTCCTATGTGTAGACGCCAGTGCAGAGGGTCAGACAGGTAGGATGAGTACTTCTGGGTATGGGACACATGTAACATGAAGATATATTATAGCCTTATAGCCCGCTGAGGCCCTCTCCAGCGTTAAAGGCCCGAGCCGAATGCGAGGGCTTTTAACAAGGGAGAGGGACTTTAATAGCCAGTATAGCCCAGCTACGAAGGGCTACAAGGCTATTAGAACATTCTGCCACTAGAGGGCAGAATGTTCTAACAAATAAAACAAAGCCTTCATGGAGCTCGAGGGGATTGAAAGCCCCCAGGCTCCCTGAAGCCTTTTTTCACAGCCAGAACTGTGAACAAAGAAACATTGGAATGTTGGAGTTCCAGGCTTATATCAGCCATTATAAGCCCGGAACACTCAGTTGATTTCAGTGGAGCTACCAACATTCCAATGTACTAATATAGCCTTATAGCCCGCCGTAGCGGGCTATACCGGCTATTAAAGGCCCGCTGAATCGTTAAAGGCCCGAGCCGAAGGCGAGGGACTTTAACGAAACAGCGGGACTTTAATAGCCGTATAGCCCTGCTATGAAGGGCTATACGGCTATTAGAACATTCTGCCACTAGAGGGCAGAATGTTCTAACAAATTAAACAAAGGGCTCTCGAAGCTCGAGGGGATATAAATCCCCTCGAACTTCGAGAAGCCTTTGTAGAACATTGGAATGTTGCTCTGCTGGCCTTTACCGGCCCGTAGAAGCAGGGAGCACTCCATTGTCTGCAATGGAGCTCCCAACATTCCAATGTTCTAATAGGAGGTATCCCACTTGACCACTTGCTTAAACCTGCTCTTCTTTGGAGTAAGGATTTGGGGCGAAGCCAGATCCCTCTTATGTTATTAAATCTGATTTACACCAAAATGTAAGGTGTTTACACTGGCCTGCCACAGTCACACCCACACTGCACACATTTGCAGAGGAATGGTTCAAAGAGGTTTTGACGCAGCTGAAAGATAATATTTCAGCGCAAAATAGGTTTTGTATTTGAAAGATAACCTGTGACTCCAGTTTGTGGTGCTATACAATGTTTTACAATCCGTTGCTTTTTTTAGCGTCTTGCCAACTCAAACCCTCTGTTTTGTTCCTAAAACCGTTGGCAATTCATTGTGGCACAGGTGTGGTACTAATTTTAGATAGTTATGATGGTTGCTAGGTTTGTTGGATGGTAGTTAAATTTAGAGGACAAGTGGGATTATGGTTAAAAATATAAACGAAATAGTGCTTAGCCTTCAACTGTTCTTGTGTTTTCAGGCATAGGCTAGGATTATTAAATGTACTTGCTACTTTCAATCAAAGCTGACTGTGGTTGGCATAAGACTGTATGCTAACCTTGTGTCCAGTGATAGTGTCAGGTGCTCTTTTAGGTAGATATTAAAAATGATTTAGAACTGCTGATAACTCGGAGCATCAATTGTATTTTCATTTAGATTTTGGCAATTGTGCATTGACGTCCATGCACCCCCTATTACTGTATCACGAATACATGTTTCACAATAAGTCAGTACAGTTTTGTTACCTACAATCACAAAACCCATAAGTTTAATTCTAATTTCTTTACCTCATTTTTGTGTTGTTCTTAACAATACATGTTGTTAAACTAATCCTAGTTACTTCTGCAAAAGGAGCACAGATATGTTGAAGCGAGGGTATTTTCCTTCAATATTTCTAAATTTAATAATCATTTTACAGTGTACTACGTGGTGCACTAATAAGTGCATTGGTTAATATTGGCCATGGCGTGAATATTGTCATATTATTCAAGAGTTGATTTAGAGGTGATGATAATGAATTAAGAGTTAATTGGGTAAATATTTGAGAACCTGCAATTAGCGTGATTGTCAAGGGATCATGACACCATAATGGTGTATTAATTGGGTAATATTTATGCACGCAGCGCAGAAAAGTGTCAGGTTTTACTTTAAAAGTTATACAAATGTGATCAATGGCAAGGTCCTGCACTGCTGAGGGCACTCTTGAAACAAACATCTTTCTTTGGGGTACTCTGTTGTTAGAATGTTATGGGTAACTGGTAACTCTCAATACTTGTCAAGATAATGGTGGGAGGGCACCATCCAGAGTCAGTAAAGCAGAGAGGCTATTGAAGACTATGGGAATAACTGTAGAGGCCGCATATTAGGGTTCATTACAGCCCTTCCTTTACTGATGTTCTGAACTGCTCATGTGCAAGTGGCATTTTTCAGTTGCTAAAGAAGACTAGTGCAGGAGACCATTTAAAACCGCTGCCTGGAACTCCATGGTAAAAAGTAGACAGCATGTTTGGAAGCTCATGTCACTAGAAAGTGTATGGGGAAATATTCAATCCAATTCCGCCTAGCCTGGGAAGTGTCAAATATTTGGGATCTGGATGAGTGACAAAGGGAGACGTGTGAAGTCGCAGCCATGTTTTTAGGCTTTGTACTCAAATTTTGCAAAGGTGGAGGAGTATGTTTGAATAACTGGTCTCAGTGGTAGAAAGGCACTTACCATCTGGGGTAATTTCTGTGACACTTGATACAGCCCTTGGGAGAGTGACCTCGAATGAAAGCTCTGGTTATTGATTGCTCATTCCAGAAATACAAAGTGAATTAGTGTAAATTGAGCATTTTATGGTATTGTCACTGTAGAGGTTTATTCTGAGTCCATCTGTACATTGGATCACAGTAATGTTGAATGCTTCAGATGTTGAGAGTGCTTGCCTCCTGGTAGGAATGTGAAAATAACACAAGTGCTGTGGCAACTAACTTGGTTAGCTGATCGCCTTTTCAGTGACTGATTGACGTTTCTGGAGATGCTGCTCGGCTTCTAGTTAATCAATGAATCAAATTGGTAGTATTAAGGACTTACCATACCATAATAGTATTTTAACACTGTGTTGCTCTTTCTTGGTATGGTCACAATCACAAATTAGCATTCCATTTGGCATCATTATGTCCGATTGGAGGATATTCATTGGATCACCTCTTTTACCTTCCTTCACCCGTGAGAGAGTTAAGCCTGGTTCTAGACCCATTTAAAGGCATGGGCAAAGAAGGCTCGGACCCTTGGCCCCAGCCGTTCAGAGGGCCCCGTAATATAGCCAGATCTGGTATGCAGAAAGTTTTGCCCTACTGACCATGCATAATGCTTAAACAGATTGTTTTAAATACTTGTACCCTTTAACTTATTTCTACTGTGAGTGATGTGTGTGAGTCTGTTACAGACATTTGCAGAGAAATGTTGTGTTTATGTTGCAAACAACATCCATAGAAAAAGTTTCCCTGAGATCAAAACAGGACATCACATATAAGAAATGGGAGGGTGTCACAGATATTACTTGGAGTAATATTAGTGTGATGCGGCTGTGTTACACTAATGAAACACAATTCTCTGTCCCTGACTATTAGATGTAACAACTTTAGAATTTGGATGCCCAGGACCCCTACAGTCTTTAAGATGTCCCTGACTGGTTCACAATTGTGTATAACAATCCTAAAGCATCGGCTTGTCTTTCCTGGAAATAGAATATGTGTTGTGGTAGCCAGTATAAGAAGATTTTAATTTGACATCACTTCCTAAACTCTGTGATATATCATAGTACACTGGTACCCGAGTGACATGTTTTGATATACATTATTGGTGGAGGTAATATTTGTATGTGAGATGATAAGGTTAGACTATGTAACCGTAGTTACTTAAGATGGCCAGGAGAAATATGTTGGAAGAAGCAATAAGTGCCTGTCTGTCTAAGTGGAATGCAATATTACTAGATGGTAATTTGTTTGTTGGACAAGGCTCCATGTGTCTATCCAGTTCAACTCATTTGTTTATCATGCTGTGATTCATTAATATATTTAAATGTGTGGCAATTACAAGGGAAAAATGAAACCAACAACACATTTTCTTATTCTTGTTACTGAGAACAGTGGGAGTGTTCTATTATGAATGTTCTGAATATTTTCTATAGAAATACACACCAACCCACTCTAGAGGTGTGTGCAGAGAACAGCACGAATTGCATCTGAATCAAGGGAGCAGGCACAGACTTGGGAGTCTAGGGGTACATTAGCATATGCAAACACCTATATTTTGATTTCTTTCGTCTTGTCTGTCTGTCTTTAAGCAGGCACAATGTTGCTGTGCATCTCTGGGGAAAATCTGAGTGGTTTTTCGACACGAGTAGAGCTTGATTGTAAAGGTTGTCTTTGGAGGGGAATCCCGGTTAGGAAGTGTTTGAAAAAACAGGGCTGTGTCTTAGCAGCAGTCCTGTTTGCCTTATTTGTTGCTCACATTCCTAGTGGTTATCAGAGATTGAGAAACTTCTCTCAAAATGGATGCTATTCACATTCCCTCTTTATTTTATGCAGACAATCTTGTTTTATTCATCTATTGTAAACTTTTCATACATACTATTCAGATAGCCATCTGACAGTAAATCATGACAAAATTAAGATTGTATGCGATTCGATTCAAATAACTTTATTTTGATTCGTGGATAGAATCATAAAAGTGTACACAGATTTAAAAGATCAATAACATTTTTAAAACATAAAGTTATCTTAAGAACCAAAGTACATATTGCATATTGTGATTACAATACATTTGAAACAAACAGTTCAAATTTGTACACATTCCATAAAGTGCATATGCATTTCAGTAACAAATCCACGTAGTGGTCTTTTACAGAGGATTACCACTCATAATACTGTTCAGTATCGATTTCTGATAACGAGGGCCACTCTAATGAAACTGAGTACAGCACTACATATCACTGGAGTTGACAAGGGCAATAAATGTTCATAGCCCTCTTTATAATAACGGGATCCTAGGGTTAACAGAACAGGCTTAATAAACTGATTTCTTGGGTCCTTATACAAAGCACAAAAAAGAATAAGGTGCAGAGTACTTTGTGAAACCCTATCAGTGCAAGGACAAGGGGGTAACCTCTCACACCAACCCCTTTTTTTGGAAAAGCAAAAAGAAAATGTACTGAGCTAAGACGAAACCTTGTCAGATAAAAACGCCATTGTGTGTGCATGATATTTGATAGGTAAAGCTGCTGCTGCAGCTTACCCCTCTTATATAATGCCCGCTCACTATTTCTCAAAATACCTAAACTGGTATAATAGGCATTTTTAATTTTCAACTTGGAATCCTTACCACCCATGTCAGGATTTTGGAACATATGCCCCAACCCAATCTTATAAAAAGTGTCCCTAACGTATGGCAACCATGGGATCTCCATAGAGTGGTCAAGTTTAAGGCAGTCTTGCAGGATTTCCTTTGTCAATTTCAGTTCTTCAGATTGCCAAAAATTAGACCATAACAACAAAGGAGACACATGAATGATGCCGCTCACATACTCAATACCCACCTCCTCATGGCAAAAGCTATTTGAGGTACCAGATGGGACAGATAGGAGACGCTTTATAAATTTGTTTTCCATGACTTGCATCTTGTCACAGTTTTGGGTCCCCCACACTCCTGCCCCAAATGTTGCGGTAGAAAGGCATTTAGCTTTGTATAAAGTTATCAATTCTAGAATCGGCCTTTGACCCAATTTACTAGAAAATCGGAAGAGGGCCTCAATCGATTGTGTAACCTTTTGTACACATGCTGAGATTAAGGGATCCCAAGTCAGTTTTTTGTTAAATAGATTACCCAGGTAGTTAAAATTGTCAACTTTGCAAATAATTGAGTCCTTCACCATGTACCTGCGAGATTTTACCCCTTTCGGACCGCAGGCCATAGCAAAAGACTTAGCGAAATTGACCCTGAGGTCTAAACCTTCCATAAAGACTTCAAAGGCATTTAGACAAGTCTGCATGCCATTAGCGGTGAGGGTCATTAAGACCGTGTCATCTGCATATGACAACATCGGTATCCGTTTACCGTTAGCCTGGGGAAAATCGACACCACTGTCCAGCAAAAAGCTTTCTAGACCATTAGTGTATACCAGAAATAAGAAAGGGGCCAAGATGCATCCCTGGCGGACACCTTCGGTAGATGGAACAGATTTTGTCTTTTCCCCACCTAAGCCGAATCTAACTCTCACTGATGTGGCGGCATGGAGTCTACGAAGCAGAATGAACAGCGGTTCTTCAAACCCCATGGTCTCTATCATTTCCCACAGCTTACCCCTACATACAGTGTCAAAGGCACTAGATAAGTCCATGAAGGCCAAGTGAATACAATTATGCTTGGCCCTCATGTACTTACCCATTATTAATGCCAAATTGAGACACTGCTCAGTGGTTCCCTTACCTCTCCTAAACCCATACTGGGAATCCACGATAATACCTGCAAATTCCGCCCATGTTTCCAGGCGTGCCAATATCACTCTGCCCATCAGTTTGCAGGACGCATCTATTAAAGATATCGGCCTGTAGCAGCACGGGTCACCCTTATAGCCTTTTTTAAAAATCGGTACCACTACCGCCTCTTGCCAGGAGGTTGGGATGCGCCCCACCACAATTGCTCTAAAAACATTTAATAAGAGTGATGCCCACACCTCCACATTTTGTTTAAAGAAATCTAGAGGGACTGCGTCTGGCCCTGGGGCCTTTAATGGAGTGCGCTTCTTCAAAGCAATCTCTATCTCTGAGAGGGTGATTAAAAGGCTATGGGCCCGATGTAGGTAAATGGCATTTACCGATTCATAAATACTGAATTTTACCGATTCGGTATTTACAAATCGGTAAATGCTATGTAGGTATTTTTACCGATTTTTTTTACCGGATCTGTAACATTCGGTAATTTCCGAATCGGTATTTACCGATTCGGTAATTGCCATTGATTCCTATGGGCCTTGAGGCCCATAGGAACCAATGTCAATTACAGAATCGGTAAATACCGATTTTGTAAAATTACCGAATTTACAAGGGGACAGGGTGTCACTTTGACACCCTGTCCCCTGTCTGTAACATTCGGTAATTTCCGAATCGGTATTTACCGATTCGGTAATTGCCATTGATTCCTATGGGCCTCAAACCAATGTCAATTACAGAATCGGTAAATACCGATTCGGTAAAATTACCGAATTTACAAGGGGACAGGGTGTCACTTTGACACCCTGTTGCACCCCTGATTCAGGCTTGTGTGCCATGTGACACACATACATGCCCTCAGGGCATGTATGTGTGCCACATGGCACCGGTGTACATGCACAGATGTGCATGTACACAGGAATTCGTTATTTACCATGCAATAGTATTACATGGTAAATAACGAATTCTTAGGGGCCTGTGGCACTGTTTCCAGTGCCACCTACATATAGATTTAAACCGAATCGGTAAATTTACCGATTCAGTATTTTACAGAATCGGTAAATTTACCGAATCGGTAAATGTACCGATTCTGTAAAATATAGGCCCCCACATTTCAATCACCAAATACCGGTCGGTAACAGCCGAAATTGGCCGTTACCGACCGGTATTTGGTGACCTACATCTGGCCCTAAGTGCTTTGGCTTAGATTGTATGCATAGAATTTTGTTCTGGCAATTGGATGGTAAAAAAGTGGAGGAAATACAATGATGCAAATCTAACCTTTTGTAAATCTCTGAAATGGTCAGATGGCCTGAACTGGGAAGCAGTGTGGGCCATGGCATCAACAAAGGGATTTCACAAATGTAATGCTGACTTTGGTGGTTGTTCAATGCTGCCAATTATAACAGCGTTTAAGACCAACATTCTTCTCCAGGTTTTGTGTTCAATGGGATCATTAGCTTCAGATAATAAAACCTTCCCAGAATTAACAAAGAACCTCTCTTTGAAATGTTATGTTATGTTATGTTATGTTAGTGGGGGTCTTATAGAGCGCTCGGCTACTCGGACAGAGTGTCCCGGCGCTATACAGATCTGTAGAGGAGTGACCAGAAAAACACAGGCAGATTATTGTCCAAACAGCCAAGTCTTAAGCCCCTTCCTAAAGGACAACAGATTGTCTAATTTCCTGAGGGAGAGGGGCAGTTTGTTCCAAAGTTGGGGGGCCAGCAATCTGTATGAACGACCTCCAATGCACGCTGGTTTAGTTGCAGGGACAACAGCCAGTGCTTGAGAGGCAGAGCGAAGAGATCTAGAAGGAAAATAGAACCACACTCTTTTCCTTAGGTAGACAGCACCAATGCCATGCAGAGATTTAAAGGCCATAGTAAGAGTCTTAAAGTAAATAAGTTTGCGCACCGGCATCCAATGAAGCAAATTCAAAAGAGCCGAAGTATGAGCCCTATGGCTGAGGCCAAAAACTGCCCTTGTCACCGAATTTTGTACAGATTGGAGGAGTGTGAGAAGATATTCCGGGAGGCCCAAATAAAGTACATTGGCGTAGTCCAAGCTAGAGCCGATCAGGCTTCCTTCCGTTTTGTTTTAATAAATTCACTTTTCTCCCTTCTGTTCTGTTTCCTGTGGTGTTGCATTCTTACCTGCCATGCGCCTGGACGCCCCTTAGCTGGGGCAGCAGTGCGCATTACAAATGTATGTAACATAACATAACACACTGATTCAGATTAGACGCAAGCTTGATTTTCTCTCATTGCACGATTCAGCAAATAGGGATTTATTAAGATATCTTTATTCAGTATCATGGGAGGAGCAAAATATAGTCTCTAAATTGTGTTTAAACAAGCTCCTAACTACTGGAAAAAAGACGGACTTTCGTGGTAGTAAAGTGGATAAAAATGTTAAAAGATTTCCCTCCAAGAGAGAACAGAAACCTTTAGGGAGTCAAATATGCAAGAGTAGAGGTCAGGCCTGTTTGGAAAAGAAAGTGTTCATTCCTCTTACTTTAAACTCTTTGGGTGCAAAATATATCTTTCTATACATCTCTCACTTACCAGATCAAATAATGACAACGGAGGTATTTAAATTTAGGCTAGAATTGAAACCCCTATTATCTGTCTCTGGTATTGCATCTAGAATATTTCAACATTTGAAACCATTATTTATGGTGTATGTCTTGCTGCCTAGCTAGTAGATTTTCAGAAGAGATGCAGTATCTGAAAGTAGTTATTGGGCAGGGTTGTTTCTTACTGTTGGTAAAGATTTTTTTTTTTAATTAATAAATGGAAATGTTACTCTATCTCTCAACTCTGACTAAGGATTGAGGCACATCTGTACCTGTTGTTC
Source organism: Lissotriton vulgaris (assembly GCF_964263255.1). Taxonomy (NCBI): domain Eukaryota; kingdom Metazoa; phylum Chordata; class Amphibia; order Caudata; family Salamandridae; genus Lissotriton; species Lissotriton vulgaris. Next base: position 815,491,921 of record NC_141687.1, on the reverse strand, counting down.
AGTACGTAAGAGGCCTAGTAGCCTATAGTTATACCCCTCAAGACAGCACAGATGTAACATGGTGTTGGAACCCAGGAGTGTAGTCAGGCAAAATCTATGCCTGGTCATACAATATAGAATTGGTAAAAATTAACATAAAATATATAACTTTGAGATTCTTCTGAATTGTCCAGATATGATTTTCAGATGTTCCAAGACAAAATAACTTGTAATAGAGCAATACATTGCCTAACTGATTGAATTAAAGTAGACATAGCCCTGCGTAAAATGACTTCCTGTAGTAACCTGGTGTTTAAAGCAGTTTATAGACGCATAGCCTGACTGTGTGAATAATGTATTGGAAGTGTAACTCTTGAACAGTTTCAGTTAAGCTATGTGCCCAGTGAAGCTTTGTGTGCCCAAAGGCCTATGGCCTTTGGGTAGACAAAACACTCCTACTGGTCCCCCCAGATGGTGTTCATTTTATTGAACATTCTTAAATAATCGGAGAAGGGAAGTTGGTCATAATCTTCAATGAAGTGAGTGTTGTCAGATACTCTAGAGAAAGAAACACTGAGCTGTTTAGTCCCTAGTCCCTCACTAAATGTAGCTACTGCTATTTCCTGCTGTTCAATAGATTTGACTTTTTAATGTCCACCGCCTACTTAGCTGTCCCCAGTAGCCTTTCCCTAACCTAAGCACATATTTTATTAACCTTGGCACCAACAAGTACCTTCTTCTTTATCCCAGAACAGTTTCGTACACAAAATAGTTCTTTAATTCCTTCATAATCTTATACTGTCCCAGCATTATTTCCTTTTGGCTATCACCACTTGTACTGACCAGCTTCTTTTTCATTGCTCCACAATTCATTTATTGGTGAACTCTTCATTGTTAAATTATTGGTTTCATGGGCACTTCACTGCCCCTCTTACTTAGATATATCACCTCTTTAAATGTCACATAATTTCTTTCTGACCCCAAATTAACTTTCTGTACCACAAACCTCTTTGACAGAATCAGCCAAATCTTTCACTGTTACATAATCACTTTCATTACTCAAGAACTGCTTTCTGTGCTCCACTTATTTATCTAAACCATATTAATTCAAACCTCCTTTTGGTTATCTTCTAATATTACCATACATCTTTCATTAATGCTGCAACTCTCTTTTGAGTTTCTTCCACTCACATTTGTTTCTGCATCACCTCTTTTTAATGTATTTTAGTTAACTGGCTAGGTTACATCAGTGCACGATTTTAGAATAAATATTCTACATATGGAAACATGTCCCAGGTTTGGCCACATATATTGTTTTTTAATCCACACTGATTTGGAGGCACAGTCCTTATCAGTTATAACAAAAAGTCCCTTTCAAGCACAACTTCCTATTGCCAATATCTGTGTGGATTGGGTAAAAAGTGTTTTAGTCACCTGATTTGTTTGATATCCAATATCTCCTATCCACCAGATTGCTTTCCTAAATTTTGAAGTCCTTTCATGCCCATCACTGTATTATCTATTTCATTCCTACTAACGTCTGCTAACTATTTAGAAAGACGTTAACTATTTAGAAAACGTCTGTTTTAATGTCCATGGTGACCCCTATTGTGTCTCCACATTTTATTCCACCATCATTTTTAATATGAAGGCTTTACTGAATTCTAGCACCTTACAGTTGACAGTTTACTAAATAATGCACCACTAATGATCTTATTTTTTTCCCCGTGATACCTGTAACAATTCACTGATAGAGCCATACAGATCTACTAAGTAATCTGGTGGGATCAACCCACCAGTGATTCTTGTGATGAGTGCCAGTTCTTCTTTTCAAAGGGTCACGTTTTTCAGCATGCCCATCAGATATGTAATACCATTCTCCTGGCTGCAGTCCCTAAAGAATTATTTAGAGTCTCTTGGGTATGTACAGTCAAGTCTTTCCAGATTGACTCGTCATCTGTTACACATTTCCACTGTCTTAGTGCAGCTAGATGCTTTGACATTATCCCGTGAGGTGGCTTTGCAAGTCTAACTCAAGTATCTTTGTTTGGACATCCTGTTCCTACTGTAGTTTATCTGTAGTGTCTGAGAATTTAAGCATCCGGTACAGTCAGAGGACTGACAGCCTTGTCAATATCAAAAAATTGTTTTGTCCCTGTCATCTCACCATGTTATTCTGGTGTGTTAACAAATTATTATTCTGAACATACTGACACTGTTCAGATTTATGTGGGCATAGTAGCTGAAATAAATATTAGCATCATTATTATTACTGAACCAACCACATTTTCATGGATTTCCACATTTTCAGATATTGTTAATTAATCCTGGCGGATTTCAAAAGTGAATGCTACAGTGTTGAGGTGTAAAACTCAAATTTCATGACCAAGAAGTATCACTAGATGTCATAGGACAGATATGCAGTTTCCAGACTGGGGTTTGCCACCATAGCGGTTATAAAATACAATACTTTTGGAAGTTTGGAAGTGTGATGCCAAGGTTTCAAGGTTCGCTTGAACAGTGACTGGATGTAAATAATTAATTAAAGCAATCCTCTGTAAAAAGCAGGAATTCTAAGGTGAGAGGCAGTGGTAATCAGCGATATTAACGTAACAGCCTACAAAAAAGTACTCTTTCACAGCGATGTCTAGGTGGAATGTCTTCATCTTATTACACATAAAGTCACCAATTCTTCACAGAAAGAGAGTTAGGACTACACATAGGTTTTCGTCGCATCGAGAGAATGCAGTTAATGACATATTATTTTAGATGCAAGAAGAAATTTTGAAAGAAATACACTTGAAACAACAACTCTCAGCTGGTTTAGAGTCCACCCCAAGACTCTTTATCGCATATGAGATTTTAGTTTAGCTGCTGCCAATTTGAGGGATAACACTTATGAAATTAACTGTCGCCCAGTTGGTTAGATTGAAAACGTTGGTAATTAAGTGATACATTCGTGTTTGAGGGGGTTGTGTTTAAGCAACACAAGAGTTGGCATTCGTTAAAGAATAAGATGATTTGCGACTTTGGGATGTTAATTTCAAGAAGAACAGGACTTGACTTGGCACCAAAATGGCTGACTGTGACGTAGCTGACGTTCTTCTGTATGTTAACATAAGGGGCTATATTGGAAAATACATAGGTTTGTTTTCCAACGAAGACGCACCTAGATTCTGGGTATGGCTGTGTTGTAAAGATAGTTGTTTATCAACTGCTGGTCTGTCTGGCGGTGGATTTAAATATGCCTTGATGTCAATAGGCAAGTTATTTATTTTACACATAAGTCTAGATATCCTCTATTTCTATGCTAGCTTCCCAAAAATGCAGTAATATCCTAGACTAGCCAAGTTTCCAAGTTGCTTTGCCAAATATGTTATAATTAATAGAGGGAGAGAAAGAGAGAGAGAGAAAGAGAGGGGAGAAGCCTAATGGGTATTTGGGAAATGTGGTCGTTTATTGCCATTGAGGGTTTCTGATGTCATGATAAATCCCAGGCTCAAAGATAGAATGGTTTCTAAATGTCACAAAGAAACTCGAGATGGCGATATGGTAACATATTACTACATAAGCTACATGTTACATATTTTCATATTAAATGTCAATGTGAGTGTGATAATTGAAAGCAGTAAGCTGAATGCTGCACTATACTGTTCCATTGTAGAACAAATAAGGACATTTATTCAATTATGTAGCCAAGACTATTGTTTCTGATATAATAATCTGATTTCTTAAGATTAATTCGGTCTATAGAAATGTGAGCTCTGAAAACAAGGCAGAGCTAACAATGGAGGCTGATTGCAATTAGAGAGAGCCTCCATGAAGTAATATTTTGCACTTCTTTCTCTCACGAATTGTCACAGGGAATTCTGGCAAATTCTCAATTTAAACTTAATTGGTGTCCACCTTGTAATCCTCGTGTGTGCACAAATGAGAATCTGTACCCAAAACGTGATGTGCAGCCATTCGTAATCAGAGCCTCTCTGTTTCAATAAACATCACCCTGTTTCATGCTACTATAGAAGTCACATAAAAGAAAGCATGTAACCTTGGTGAGTTGGTGACATTTACAAACACTTGACTTTTGGCCTCTGTGTTTATGGCCCCACCAGAACCTCTCAATGGCAGTGTCCATAGTACACCTATTTTGTATTTTCTCTCTCTCTTTCTCTCTCTCTCTCTCTCTCTCTCTCTCTCTCTCTCTCTCTCTCTCTCTCTCTCTCTCTCTCTCTCTCTCTCCCCCCCCCCACTCTGTCAATCTCCCCCTCTCTGTATATCTCTGCATGGATATTTATATAATTCCCTATTTCCAAATTGAGTGAGTGTGTGTGTGGTGGGGAGGCGTTTTGTGTGTGAGAGAGTGCGTGTTTGAGTATGATATTTTAAAAAGCCTGAACTCAGGTTGTGCATTTTGTGGTAATTAATTTGTCGCATTAGTTAGTTACTTGGATTTTGATGTCCCCATTAAATGGGTAAACAAAATATCTGTTAGGTTAGCACAGCTATTATGTAGGACGTATGGACTGTTCAGAAGTCAGTATCCACCAAGCCCTTTGCTGCTAGAGAGTACTTGAATATTGGCAGTCTGCGCTATCTGACATGATAAATAAAAGTAACATTCTATCAAATAAAATATGACAACGTAGCTGCTATTTCCTTGGCTTTATCTGTTCAGTGAAAAGATGGAGCACAATTCAAAGACCTTTATTGCCATCGATATGTGACAGAGCCTGAAAAATTAGCTGCTGATAAGTTTCATTTACCTGCATACGTCCTGTACCAAGAGGCCTTACATTTTCACATCATGTTTACTTTAACCTGCCCGTTTCTTCTGTAGGTTTTCCAGCTCCTGAGGTGAGCTGGTTTCGAGATGGCCAGGTAATCTCCCCTGCAACTCTGCCCGGCGTGCAGATCTCATTTAGCGAAGGCCGCGCTAAATTGACGATCCCCGCCGTGTCAGCAGCCAACAGTGGAAGATATTCCGTACGAGCCGCCAACGGAGCCGGACAAGTAACTAGTACAGCCGAACTACTCACGACAGGTATGGCAGACTGCGAACCCCCAGAAAAATGGGATACCTGTAATGCACTGGGTGGCCTATTGGGGTTGGTTAGTGTGTGTGTGTGTGCGTGTGTGTATATATATATATATATATATATATATATATATATATATATATATATATATATATTTATATATTTATATATATATATATATATATATATATATTTAAAACACATACATATAAAATCCCTTTAAAATCCCACAACCTCTCAATCCATACCTACCCTAAACCCTAACATTACCTTTGCCACCCCAAAACCCATACCTACCCTAAATTACCTTTGCCACACCAAAACTAATACCTGCCATAGACTCTCAAATTTCCCTTTCCAATTCAAAACCCATATCAGCCTTCCCACCCCAAAACCCATACCCATCCTAATCCCTAAATTTCCCCTTGTAACCACAAAACCTGCACCCACCTTAAACCCTAAATTTACCCGTTCTTCCCCAAAACCCATACCCACCTTAACCCCAAAATTACCCTTGCCACCCAAAACTAATATCCACCCTAAAATTACCCTGGCCATCTTAAAATCCATACCTACTCTAAACCTTAAAGTTACCTTTGCCATCCCAAAACCCTTACCCACACTAAACTCTAAAATTACCCATGCCACCGCAAAATCTATACCCATCCTAAACCCTAAAATTACCCTTAACACCCCAAAGCCCATATCCACCCTAAACCCTAAAATTACCTTTGCCATCCCAAAACTCACACTCACCCCAAACCCTAAGATTACCCTTTCCACCCCAAAACCAATACCCAACCGTAACCCTAAAATCTCCCTTTCCGCCCAAAAACCCATAGCTATCCTAAACCCTAAAATTACCATAAAGCCTTTTAAAAAAAGACCCGCAAGTACGTAGGTATAGTTAGGGCCTAGTTTCCATAAGAAGAATGTTTTTTTCATTTAGCAATAACTTTGGCATCGTTTGACAAATCCTCGCAACATTTTCAAAACTAGAATGACACTCACTTTAGCTGCTGTCTTGAAAGTTTCGAGGTGGTCCGTCATGCTTAATATTTACATTCAAAATGCATCCCATATGCATCCTAAGCCTAGAAAATGCCATCTCTAAATCCATATCTATATATATAAAATGACTGTTTCCCTAACTGAGATGATTCCGTATTTGGAAAGCTGCTTCACATGGTACTCACCCTAAAATATAAAAATCCACGAAAGTAATTAAATGTAACTATAATTCCGGTATTGTTGAGCAACATGCTACTGTGACATATTTGTTTGAACGTTTTCTTTCGATCATCTGTATAAATCTACATTTCTTCATTGTTTGTCTTGATACATTTTGTTGACTGGGATTTATTTCCCCAAACTTACAGCTGAAACAGCACCTCCAAACTTTATACAACGACTACAGAGCTTGACAGTAAGACAAGGCAGCCAAGTTCGCCTTAACGTAAGAGTGACTGGAATCCCTACACCTGTGGTGAAGTTCTACAGAGAGGGAGCTGAAATCCAGAGCTCCCCTGATTTTCAAATTTTACAAGATGGAGACCACTACAGTTTAATAATTGCAGAAGCGTATCCTGAAGATTCTGGAACCTATTCCGTAAATGCTACGAATAGTGTCGGACGTGCCACTTCCACAGCTGAACTCACAGTTCAAGGTACAAATTGCACGTTTTACCCACAAACCAACATGTACTCTCGACTAAAGTCACTGTGCTTCTTGGGTGTGTGTTGAATACTCTTGGTTGTGTGTTGATTTCTTCAGTTTTAGGTACAGATTTGGACAAGCTATCAATATTACAGAGTTTACATTCTTTAAGTAACCAATGCACTTCTCTCTTCCTACATACATATTCTTAACTTAATTCATATTGAACAGACCTGTGAAATAGAGTCTACTGGATAAAACACATTGACACAGTCACCTGCTTCTTGCAAGCTTTTAATATTTGTATCAGGCCATCTAGTATATCCATGCCAATTGCCAGGGCGTCATCTAAAGCAGCCATTCAGCCATTAGGTTCAAACGTAGGATATTTTATCAAGTGATATATATATATTCAATATGCCTACCAACTACCCCATCGTAACAGCTGGAGTCTCTAGGATAGATGTTTAAGGGGGTGCACGCTGGGTCACAGATAAAAGTGCTGGGGCAACCTACAAATATATAAATAACTGCTGTGCAATGAAAGGTATTTGGACGAATTAATATGTTTGGCAAGATGCAGTGTCTGTTTTACTGTGTGCCTCCTGGTACATTCACCAGCTGTAGTAGTCGGGCTGGGAGAGAAGGACAAACAGGGCTGAAGCACGGTCCCCATCCGCCACCCTCCCTAGCGATCCCATTGATCACAATTATGTCAATAAAAGGATCCCATACGACTTCTTATATTCAGGTATCAACCAAGGGCTTTGAGAATACTTTTCTGTTTAATATTAAGCAACGTCTACCATCCACATGCCCCCTGCCCCATCCTAACTCTGTCACTGGAGTCATTCTTCAGTTTCCTCTTTTGGATTTGCACGTGGACTGGTTACTTGCCTTGGTTCCACCTGTTGTCTTTACATTCACTGTCAAACACAGGCCACGCCCACTTTGAAAATTGTGATTAGCAAAACAATGTGATTGACAGTTCATGAGATTTCTTGTCATCCGATTCGGTTCACCCCACCGTTTTTGTCCTTTTTATATTCATTTTTAAAAATCGTTTTTTTTTTACGATTTAAACATAAACCAAACACTCTCATAGGTAATAAAAATGTATTGCGTTCAGATACGATTCCGCTAGCAGGTGGGCAAGTGTTGGTAAATACATTAGTCACACTGGCACGGTACTAAAGAGAGACAAGCTAAATGTATGTTTAAAGGTGTTTTGACAATTTGCTGCTGGGTGTGGGGCGTCCTTTATATACAAAATATGCCAGTCATCGCCACAGATTACATGTTCTCAAAAATACTTATACCTGTAGTGTCATTGCAGACACTGTGTATAACCCTACAAGGTTCTCAAGCGACGTTAACACTACCTAATCAGGTGTCATTTATTTGAATGGATCCCATGGACATATTTAGTAACCTGATGCGCAAATGTGAAGTAAATGAATTCACACAAGTTTAAACTTTTCATTACATTAGGATTGCAGAAAAGCTTTTCTTGAATATGTTATATAGTTCTCAGCATCAAACAAATCATAACTGATAAAGGTAGCCTAAAAATGTTTTAGCAAGCCAAGAACATGCATAATTGTGGCTCATGGAACCTACATCATGTTTTTTGACTGCTGTTGACTTTTATTTTCATAGCTGATGAAGAAATACCCGCTAAAAAGACAAAGACACTTGTGTCTACTGCTCAGATTTCCCAAACAAGACAAACAAGAACAGAACAGGTAAACCTTTATCCTCTTGAATAGTTATGAGAAACAAGATGCTCATTTTGAAAACGAGTTTCACATGGATGTTTCTCACTTGCATTACAGAGGCTTGAATCTCATTATGATGCTAGATCCTCAACCACTGTTGAAATGCTTGTAGAAGGCAGCGCAGGACTGCAGCTGCACCACAAACAGCCTCCTCGAACACCTCCAAAGCCTACGTCAAAGTCGCCAACGCCGCCAATGATTGCTGCTAAAGTTCATATGGCACGTCAACAGTCTCCATCGCCTATTAGACAGTCCCCTTCACCTGTACGATCAGTGAAGGCGCCAATACCATCACCCGTAAGGTAAACGATGTAAACTTACCCTACTCTGCAAAAACGGTATCATATTATCTTCAATATTTTGAACTGCTTTATCACTGTTATAGAGACGAAAGCCCTGATATGGCAATGCACTGTGTGGTGAAACCCAAGGTGATACTGAAGATGGTGACTAGACTGAATCAGTATTATGATAATAAACATGTTAAACTTGAAGACAGAATTGGCCAACTCAATATCTAAAGGACCTGTAGCTGGTGTTATCAGCCCCATCGGAATTAGGTGGGCTCTCTTATTGAGGGTCTTAGTGTATTAACAATCATTGCTATTAAGTATGTATGTACGTATGTGCACCTCTATATCTATCTATATATCTATATGTATATCTAAAAAAAATATCTATCTATCTATCTATCAATCAATCTATCAATCAATCAATCAATCAATCAATCAATCAATCTATCTATCTATCTATCTATCTATCTATCTATCTATCTATCTATCTATCTATCTATCTATCTATCTATCTATCTATCTATCTATCTATCTATCTATCTATCTATCTATCTATATATATATATATATATATATACATATATATATTAAGAAGGGGACTCTGGATAGTTCCCAAGTGTAGATGGGGAGTAGCTCTTTTATATTGTCTACCCTACAACACCACCTACAATCTGGAAAAATATATGTGTGTGTGCGTGTGTATATATATTTATATCAAAATGTACCCCCTGTGCGTTTGTATACATATACAAATATATCGATCACCACCAAAGTTTGGCTGTTCCCAAGCCTCAAAATCGGCGGGCTCGCGGCTGGGGTAGCCACCCCCTGTAATATCCACACGTTGTTACCAATGCAACACTCCTTGGATTGAAGGCGAGTCAAAACACTGGAGCCGCGGCCTCAAGTATTCAGTGCAAGTTTATTTCAACACGATGTGATCATCGTGTTGAAATAAACTTGCACTGAATACTTGAGGCCGCGGCTCAAATGTTTTGACTCGCCTTCAATCCAAGGCGTGTTGCATTGGTAGCAGGGTGTGGATATATAAATAAATATATATATATATATATATATAATATATATATATATATATTAATATATATATATTTTTTTTTTCTCTCCTTTCAGTAGGGTCCTTGCTATCAAATATCAGACAGGAATTAAAAGACTTAAACTTTGCTTAAGGAACAATAAAGCTTCCAACACATAAATCGAGGGCCAATGAGAATGGTTTTTTTTTTACATCTGTTTAAGGAATAAGTGCAGCATTTGTTCTTCTTCCTCCTATTGACACTTGATTCCTCATTTCATTGATTAGGTCAGTGTCTCCGGCTGGAAGACTCTCTACATCACCCATTCGACCAGTGAAATCTCCTGCGGTGGTCCGTAAAGCACAGCCCACCACTCCCGCAGACTCGCTTCCACCATGGAAGCAAGAGAGCTACGTGTCTGAAACGAGTAAAGTCTCCATGCACACGAAAATCGTGGAAACGTTTGAAGGAACATATAGAGGGCAGGAGCCGGGGACAGCTCCCACTGCTCCACCAGAGGTAACGAGAATCTCATAGAACGCTGCAGGAGGCTTTGTCCATCACAGTGTTATGTGTTGTAGCCGGAGAGGAGACTCCAGCCTTGTCCTATAACCACCTATGTATACGATAGATGCTGGATAGTATATATAGTATCTGTTGTAAGGTTCATGTTGATTTTATCTGTGCTTTCTATGTGCAATCTGTGAAATGCATGTCTTTTTATGTAAATAACGTAGGTTCTGAAAGAAACTGGGAAAACAGTGGCAGTGGCCACCGTGGTCGCTGCTGTTGACCAGGCCAGAGAAAGAGAGCCCTTTCTGAGTGCCTTGGAGCAGGCTGCTAAAAGGCCGGCTGCAGTCCATATTCCGCCTGCTGCAGTCCACATCCCGCCTGCTGCAGTCCACATCCCGCCTGCTGCAGTCCACATTCCGCCTGCTGCAGTCCATATTCCGCCGGCTGCAGTCCATATTCCGCCTATAAAGGAACAGGTAGAAATAACCCTTGCTCCTCTGCTACCACCATTCCACCTGTAGCTAGTAGAACAACCGTAACCAGAGCTATGCCTAATACACCTGTTTGAGTGATTTTAAAATATAACAATTCCGTCCTCACATTATCACCCCTCAATTTTTTTCTTTTTATTTGTTTTCTTTCTTTTTTTAATTTTTTTGAACGCGTGTGCCATTTCGGTTTCTATAATCGTTTGCCATTACTTTTGCTTGAAAGAGCTTCTTAAGAAAACCCTTTCTTCCCCCTTATAAATATCAGATCAGAATCGAAGCTGAGAAAACCTCCATAGCTTCTTTATCCGTTACTACTGAAAGAGCGGTACAGAAAGAAACAGTAACAAGAACTCTAGAAGAGACATCGACTAAAAGAGAACCGATATATATGACGCAGCATAAGGTGAATACACCCTCTGGCCTTTTACAAGTCACTGGAACACACCATGCAATTTTACATTGAACCATTTGAGTATTGCTGTATTGCGCAACCATTAGATCTCTTCACGTTTGCTTACTAACACCAAGCAAGACTCCTTTAACGTGGTTCTTTGCATATTTCATGATGGCATTATGTAGTAAGCTTGTTTAATGTTGTATTTTGCCACGACTATCCAGATTATCGACGATAGCCCAGAGAAAACAGGAGCAGTCGCCACAGTCCTGGCTGCTTTAGAGGAAGCCTGGTCTCGCGAGACTCTTCAGACAGACACTCAGTTGACAAGCACACAGTTAGTTACTGCTCAGGTAGTTAAAAAGCACATGTATGTTACACTGATAGCCTACAGATTTCTTTTTATCGCAAGTGGGGCACGCCTGCACTTATGGAGCACTAGTCTTGTGTGGTTTCTGCCTGCACTGAATCCACAAGAATTAGGTAATGTGAGTGAGTTTGCACATGCACACTCGGGCAAAATCACTGCATGCGAAACACCCTGTATTTCTCTTACTGATTTGAAGGAAATCACTTTAACCGCTCAGGAAAACTCCAGATGTTAGTTTACATAATTATATATTAGGAATTTAGAACAACGATGTGCTGTGTCCACAAGCCTGCAATTAATTCAAGCGCTCCACTCACGGCTTATTGGGTGCTCTGTCCTTCACTGGATCTAGGTATATCTACTTGAATAGTATGTCTGTCTGAAAATGGAATGTCTGTCCACTCTTTCATTTTCACATGTGCAAAGTATTCATTTTATGTGTGTGTGTGTGCATTCGTTTCCTGTCCACTTGTTAAAATATGGATACACATAGTGTATATGTTTCGTTCAACAGTGACCCCAATGCAGGAAACAGTAGAATACCCTTGCATGTTTAATGACTTTTATTGAATTGGTTTCTGAAGGTACTTGCTCTATGTCATTCTTTATAGCTATCTTCACTGCAATAATACTGTTGGTTTTCCTCCCACTTCTTCTTTCTTCTTCCATAACATCTTCCGTCGTTCTTGTTATTCCTCAGTGTTACATATATTCTTGGTGTGCGTAAAGGTGTATATTGTTTACTTGTATAAATCAATGTGGTTTTTTTCTGTGACCGAGTCTCTTAAGTTTTCAAATGCTACCTTTGTCTAGATCGGCACAGGGAAAAAAGCTGAGGCTGTGGCTACGGTTGTTGCTGCAGTTGACGTAGCCCGCATTAGAGAGCCTCCAGAGCCGGCCGAAGAGTACGGCAGAGAGAGTTTGGAGTATACATATAAGCAGCATGTTTTAGCAGAGAAAAAAGTTGAACACCCACCTGAACGCCCTACTGTCACCAAACCAGTAAAACCTGCCCCAGTGCATGTTACGCCTGAAATCAAAGCACCTCCCACAGACTATGTGGTGACACCCGTCGTGCAGGTTAGCCTCAATTTTTACCCAAGTCTTTAGAAGTACATCAAGACTTGCCTTTCCAGTGTTGTGTGAGCACTGATCACTCAACAAAATCTTGTTGGTTCATGTAGATTAAAAGAACACCAGAACCACCAGCTGAACCACCAGTCCGCGTGATCCAACCACCTCCCCATTCTCCAGTTCCTCATTTCTCAGTTGCCAAAATCACTGTTCCCAAACCAGACCATACTTATGAGGTAAGATGTGGTGGAAGAGCATGACAGGCAAGCAGGCACAAACTAAATAAATCCCTGGTTATCATACAAATACATAGCCCTTGAAAAAGTCCCCCAAAAAACGAAAACACACTTGGCCTTGAGCATTTTGGCCATTCGTATTTTCTCCGTCTATGCTTTTCCATTGTAATTCGAATCCCATATTTGTTAAAAAAATGTTTTAGTATCACCTGCCTGACCTGCAACTTCCAGCCATTGAAAGTAGACGCCTTCCCTATAGAAACTACCCTTCAACTATTAATCTAACACTACCCCCAGTGACTATGTAACTCTTAATGTTGCAGTGTTCATACTGCATACTAAACCAGCTGATAATTAACATGTACTACACCAATAATCATAATAAAATTTCACACTTCTAATAGCCAAAACCAATGCTTTTCTGCAATTTACAATTATGCTTTTTCCTAATTTTTTGCGCGTTAATTTATTTTTTTACATTTAAGTAGTTCATGCCTAATCCATTTCTGCAAATCATAGTAGTACTATCACTTTCAACTACTTCTTGTTGACTTTAAAGATGCGCTGCATGTTCCTGACGCACACGTCCATCCACAGGGAAGGGCTGTGCCAGGAAGAAGTGCAAAAGAAAGCAAATTGTGTGATATAGTTCTGAAAACATGTGGCAGTAACTCCGCTAACACACAACTAATGCATTAAGAAAGACAGTTTACCAATGACTCAGTCAGAAAAAGGACATTTCACAATTCTTGTGGAATCCTTTGTTGATAAAACATCTTTTTTCAATAAGAGACTAGTGCATCTTACAAAAAAAGGAGGTAAAGAAAGTGACAAACTGTGTAACACTTTTTCTCTTGGGTTGGTTAGGTTTCCATAGCAGGGACTGCGATTTCCACTCTGGAAAAAGAGCTGACAGCAACCATTGCTCAGAAGGTCATAAAACCAGTGAGACCTCCTTCTGTAAAACCAGCTGAGCCCAGAAAGGTACCAGAGAAGGTGGTATATCAGCCTTTCCCATTGGGAGAGACAACAGAGACATATAAAACACGTTATGATCTTGAGATGAAAAGAGACCTGGAAGTCAGCATTACAACTGATGTGGCCTATGACGAGCCATTAGCGAAGCACATTAGAACAGAGGTTTGTTATCCGGTAACTTGCACTCAATCTACATGTAAAGTAGAATCTCTTACAGCACTCTAACTTGTATACCTCACCCCCTCACCACAAGTCCCACCCTAGACCCTACTTATGTCTGTCTCCCCCACAAGTAGTTGTTTTGTCAAGCTGTCCTATGCTTTTAACCATATTATGTGTTCGCAAACAGCTGGTAGTCCCTATCAAGGAAGCAATTTTCTTCACACACTCTTATGTGGTACTGTGTGATATCCTCACTTCTTGAGCTCTGGATCCTTTTTAATAACTCCATTTTATTTTGTAGGCAGCGAAACCTGTACAGACACCAGAACCAGAAGACTTTCCTGTGACTCCTCCAACCATTGTATCAGTAAGTAGTGTGTCAGAGAATACTCAAACTTGCTGTTTGATCTTAACTGCTAACGTTTCTGTTTATCTGTGCACATTGTCCACATTTAGTGTTAGGACACTTGAGTGTGATCAGGGATGAACTAGGGGAAGAGAATGATGACTAGGTTATGGTTCTTTCCTCACTCATGCAAATGGCAAAACAATCCATACCCTGTTCCTAATACTATTCATTGTACAGGGGACATCATCTCTTAGCCTCACCAGTAATTAGCCAGGACTACAAATTCTATTCCTCTTCTATGGATTGAGAAGTTCCTACATGGTTTGAAACCCAACAAAGTTTTTGAGGTCGTTGGTGTCTCGCAGAAGGTTTCTTTAGGAGGGGTCTGACCTCTGCATGTTTCCATACATCTGGGAAGGCTGGTGTAAAGACGGGATGTTGAGGATGCTGCTGAGTTCCGTACTGATTAGGTTGGATCCGAGGTGGACGAGATGGTGGGGCCAGGGATCGTTGGGTGCCCTGGAGTGGGTGGATGCCAGGATGGCTGTGGTGGTTTGGGTGGTGTACATCTGTACAGCCCAGCCAATGGAATCCGCCTAGGTTGATTAAACAAAAGCCACCAATCCCTGCATGATAGAAGATTTTTGAATGGATACAATGAAAGGGCAGAAAAGGTAGGGAACCCATGGGACACTGCTCATACCATTTGCTCTGCATAGAACCTGAAATAGACAAAATGGATAAAAAGAAATCCACTCAAAACTAATGAATGGAAATATGGACCTCTTCATCATTTGCCTCTGGGCCACACAAGGTGCCTCAGTACCCTCATCACCAACGTTAACAGGCAGTAGCAACCTTTTGTTTGCTAATTCTAGCATTCTAACTTGTTTACACATTAGTCACTGACTCAAAAAACATTCAAATGATAAATTGTATTTCATATTCACACACTTTCCTAAATCATATTGTTATTTTCTACGGCTTACTTTAGGGTCTGAAAAATGTGACTGTTATTGAGGGTGAGTCTGTCACTTTGGAATGTCAGCTTTCCGGACATCCGTCTCCAACAGTGATGTGGTTTAGAGAGGATTATCGCATTGAAACATCAATTGACTTCCAAATTACCTTTGAGGAATGCAATGCCCGCCTTCTGATTCGGGAAGCCTTTGCAGAAGACAGTGGACGATTCACTTGCACTGCAACGAATGAGGCTGGCACCATCAGCACTTCTTGCTACTTAGTTGTCCAGGGTAAGTAAGCAATTGTTTTAAGACCAAAGACAACAATGACACAAATGTGTTTCTTCCCAGGTACACAATATACAAGTGTGTATCTTATCTTGCAATAGTTTTGAAAAATGTATTATAATTGAAAATGTAATTATGTGTGTATGTGATATTTCTTTATCACTTTTTAGGAAATGCAAACTGGAACAAAAATAGAGATTTCCTAATAGCAATTCCTACAGAGAAGGAATCGCTATTAGGAAATCTCTATTCAAGAAATACCAGACCATTCGAGGCCCATAGGTGGGTTTTGCATTACCCTTGCAAGGGGGGCTTTTAGCCTAAGGCCCTCCTTAATGCACCCCTAAAAACGTAGTGCACATGTAAAGTGCACACATGCCCACTTTATAGGACTTTAAAAAAGCATTTTGGAGTGCTTTTTTAAATTGCACATGGTTACCATCAATTTGAAGTCGATGTTAATTGCATTTCCTAAAAACCTATCTCACATTTAGGAAATGCTTAGTACGTGTCCTTAGGAAATCACAAATAGGAAATCCCTATTTACGATTTCTTATTTGGGTATCGCAAAATGCGATTTCCACTGGGTAGAAATCACATTTTGCAATTCCCAAACCCAAGGCCATTTAGCATTTCCTAACTTCCCGAAATAGTGATTTGGTCCGTCAAGAAATGCTAAATGCTTTCACACATCTGGCCCTTAGTATTTATGGAAGTTGTTCGAGAATGTCAAGGTTCATGTAATTTTCGCCAAGTTTGCATTTTTGCTGGTTTGTTCTTGTCAAATAACAGGAATTCTTCCTTGGTTAGACTGAGCTTCAGGCAAGCGCTGAACAACCAGGTATGGATGATGTGCAGTCAATGTTTGACGCTTTGGAAATCTGTTGCAGAGGAGACTTTCAAGTAGGGTTGTTTATCATCCGCATGTTGGTAAATCTTGATACCATTATCTGCGAGAAGAGCACCAATTTGCTTTATTTAGAGATTAAAAATGACAACAGAAAGTATGGAACCCTGAGGTTCTCTGAAGGTGATAGGAATCTTTTGGCACCCGGAGGTGCCCATGTGATAAAAATGGTAACTTTGGAAAGGTAGGAAGAAAATCAGATAGGTACATTGTCAATGAATCCCGTTTGAGACTCCAGGGTGTGCCTGAGGTGTGGATGTTCAGGTCAGAAGTCCTACAATATATGGAGGCAGGGACTATAGTCATCTGTGGTCAAGAGGGCATCTCTTCCAATGTGTATGATAGCAGTCTCTGTGCTGAAGCATGATCTGAAGCCAGACAGGTAGTCATGCAGGAGATGGTTAGCACGGATGTGCTCTTGGAGGTAACATAGACTGCTTTTGTGATGATCTTTCTGATGAATGGTTAGTGAATCGCAAGGTATTAGGCACGATTATCAAGGTTCTGGACTGTCTTGAGAGCTTCTGGGAAGATGCCTTTAGTGACAAAGGCAGTGATAACACTGAGTAAGGGATGGAAGAGCGTGCCTACAGAGATCTTTGATGAAGGATGAGGGAAAGACATTACTTTCATAAGAAGTGGCTTTGGGTGAGTTGAGTATGTCAGTTAAATCTGTGAAAGATAGGGCTTTGAAAGCTTACCACTTCGGGATTTTACATAATATGGTAGGCGTAAAGGATAAAAAAGGCTTGGTGTTGTCAATGTGTGTCACATCCTCTGCATTTTTTCCACTGGAGAAGAGGTTGCACCTTTTTATGAAGTTAGAACTATGTGGGCATGACATGGGGCTGATGCAGTGCTTGAATGTCTCGGATGATTATTTTGTTTTCATTTTTATATCAGTATTGTCAATGGATGATGCTTAAAACCATCACAGGTATACATAGATTCTTCAAAATTAAAGCAGAATCACTGAAAAGAAAAGTGAGGCATTCTGGTGGCATACTAACATCATTAAGCTAGCATCAGCACATCGCGTAGATCAATATAATTACAATGTGTGTTGCGCACACGAATAATTATTGTGTTATTTGGTTGCAGTATTAAGGGATTAATAAATAGGCCCCCATGACATGGTTTCCTTGATATTCTGTTGGAAAACCTACCAAGAATCACTTCACAAGGCAGCTGGGATGGAAAATCAATGTCATTTCATTGTGTTACACTTAAGCAGGAAATATTGTAAAGTTCAATGGCAAAGTTTGCACTGCTTCTCAGAATCTGGAATACCAAATCATTCCATCAAGTCAAGAAATGTCACTGCCTTTAGACTGCAGCTCTTACAGCTTTTTATGTTTTTATTTAATGCCTCTGAAAGAACCATAGCTGAAAGCTCTATATATGGAGCCCCAGCATGGAGGAGCTTTTGTCTAATGACAGCAAGTCGTAATCAACCCCCCCCCCCCCGCCCCAGACAAACAACTCACACTTAATAGCTTCAAAGGGAATGCCATTTCTCAAATACAACCACACTTCTGTAGTGGATATTCCATTGTATCAAAGTCAGATGTTCAGCAAAGATACCAGGCAACATCACCGTTTATAATCAGGCTGTGGGGTTGGCACAACTCTTTCAAATCAATGGATAGTGGGTGTAATAGTATGCCTACTGACTGCAACTCTTTCTCAAATTTTATCAGTTGAATAGAAGAAAGCATTCTGATGCTCTTCCACTTTGTACCTTACATGGAAAAATTATTTGTATATTCAGTAGTCTTGGATTGTATATCCATTTATTGATTTGTATCTTCACAACTGACACGTTTTGCTGATGCATTTTCTCAAGGAATTAATTTCAGTTTTGTGATGTTCTTAGTAAAGTAGTATGCTCTAATTATTATATACATTTTTCAAACACTTTCACAATATCTGAAGAGAAACATAACTCATTATGCCCATCTTAATCCATATTGGGAAAGGTTGGGTTAGGTAAGGATGATTGCTTTTTATTTCACATTATGTAACATTTATGAATTTATTCCAGTTGGAGTTTAGCAAATTATTATTTTCCCTTGCAAATCTAAACAAAATTTCAATCACTGCAAACTCACACTCCTGTTTTATGATGTTTTGAATAAGTGTTAGTGGATGTAAAACAGTGTCCTTTTCCAAATGTTTTCTAATAATCTGAATATTCAAACATTGGATTTCAATTCAGAACATTATTTTGTCCATGTGTTTGGATTTGTAGTGGAGTGTTATTATCTGTTAAGTTCATATAGAATTTCAAACATTGAATGAATGTTTATTCACTTTTTAGTTTCTGAAGAGTTTGAGAGCAGAGAAACCATTCCTG
The DNA here is from genome assembly GCF_964263255.1 of Lissotriton vulgaris. Taxonomy (NCBI): domain Eukaryota; kingdom Metazoa; phylum Chordata; class Amphibia; order Caudata; family Salamandridae; genus Lissotriton; species Lissotriton vulgaris. Next base: position 815,473,064 of record NC_141687.1, on the reverse strand, counting down.
AGAAAATGGTCAGTGATGAAAAAGGGTAAGTATTCTGCATCTCCATTTCTCAAATTGCATTTCTTTTCGCACACATTTCAATTAATTTGGAATTGGATGTCACAGGAAACAATTTATTTATACATTTGTACATTTACAGCTTTGAAGAGCCAGCTAAGGAAATGGATGTGGAGCTTCCCATTGTTGCTGAACCAACTGAGCCCACAGAAGGTGTTGCTCCATTCTTTGTCAGAAAACCAACTGAACAGAAGTTAGTTGAAGGAGGAAGTGTTGTGTTTGACTGTCAGATTGGCGGATCCCCAAAACCACACATTTATTGGAAAAAAGCAGGCGTTCCTCTTAACACTGGATACAGGTACCTTCACGAATTATAATATATTAAACATCCAATCACCTGTTCTGCTAACTTGATGTTAATCTACTCAATATGAATAGGATACGAAGAAAAAAAGAGAAGGGCACTACAAAGAACTTGATGCCTACAATGATACATTCATCAGTTAGATAGGACATCATGAACTATACCTTTTTTGACAGTTCATCAAAATAGGTTGTGAAATGTAATAGCTGAAATATACTTGTATGTTGGCAGCAGCTTAAAAGATTCTGATCCATTTCCTCAAATCTTATAAAAGACCCTTAACTCATTTACGTAGACTGTTAATTACAGAGTCCTAGTTATAATCATAATTATTGGTTGGCTAATGCTGGTCATCTATCAAAGAACAGTGGGCTTTTACTGTGATGGTGGAGAACACAGTGGTCTGTAAAGCAGGGGTCTCCAAACCGGTCCTGGAGGGCCGGATCCATGCCAGATTTTTTGTATATCCCCATTGAGATACATGTAGTTATATTAAAAATCTGGCATGGATCTGGACCTCCAGGACCGGTTTGGAGCCCCCTGCTGTAAAGCTATGGCAGCCCTTGAATCCTACATTGATAATCACTTAGGGTGAGATTCACAAATTATTTTGCACCCATTCACATGGGTTTTTCTACTGAATATATTTATGTTTCGAAATGCTACATTCCATGTCACAGAATCAGAACTAGCATAATGTTAAAAACTCAAATGCATTTACAATGTTTGAGAATTTGCCACCATTATAACGTACATGCATTTCAACATGTGTTTATATAGTCTTATGTATTTTACCTTTCTATTTACACATCTAAATCTTTTAACAACATATATAGTATGCTTCATTGCAGTGTTGGGTTCTGGGTTCTCTCACAGAAAAAAAATATATTTTATTTTGGAGAGAGAAATAAAAAACTGTAAGCTTTATGAAAAACGGTAAACAGACAGACCTTTTTCCTGTGGAATAAACATCTGCTTAAGGATAAGGATGTGAGCATTACCCCATGATTTGTTGTAGGTTTATGTGTTTATGGTTTCACATTTTGCAAAGCATATTCAAGTTCTACACAAACTGAAGGATGAAATCTGTGAAGACTAGATTTACGATTTTTGACAATATAAATTGGCCCTTGAGAAAAAATAAAAACAAGAGGCTATGAGTTACCCAACAGTTTTCTTAAAACACTGTTGAAATGATCCCTAACCGTATATTACTCATACAAGAGAATAGTGACTTGCTTGGTGCCAAAAATGACGTGGTAATAACCAAAATGTTGGATACTTTATCTTTTTTCCTTAAAGATACAAAGTTAGCTACAACAAGGATACCGGAGAGTGTAAGCTGGAAATATCTATGACCTTTGCAGATGATGCAGGAGAATACAGTATTGTTATTCGTAACAAACATGGAGAAACATCAGCTTCAGCCGATTTACTGGAAGAAGGTAAAATCAAACATAATTAAAAATTAAAGATTAAATGCTGACTATGTTGCAGGTTTTCCATTTCTACTTCTCATGCATAGAACCAATGGAGGGCAAACCTGAACCAGCAGTGGTTCACTAAGCAACAGGAATGACATTATGAGATGTTGTTTGATTTTCAGTGCATAACATTAGGCATATTACACCAGAATTGTAATACAGTAGATCTTGTACACAACTTCAATCTCCAGTTAAGTATGATTGGCAAGACCAATTTGTATTTAGAGAGTCATGACATTGGGAAGGTTATCCCTAAAGAATAAATACAGTAAGGTTGTAGAATGTTTCCTGGGAATTCAATGAAACCCTCAAATTACAAATTATCAGAGTTTCTCTAAATATTATACATGAAACGCTCTAGCACTACTTTTCCTAACATTGATTTAAAAGAAATTGGAAAGCTGTGTCAGGTATAAGAACACAACACTAATCTAATCATTCATTGTAAATCAAATCCCTCCTACCCTCTTGACATTCATTAAAACACTTACATGTTCATTTAAATTAAAAGTTAACATACTTCAGTATTTTTTAAAAATTGTTCTGTACATTGGTTTTGGTAATGCTGTAAAATTGCAAATGTATTTAATATGTTCTAATCTTTCAACCTATCTTTAACTTCTAGCTCAATATGAATCATATGTAACACAATTAACTGCATTTGTTCAAGAACCAAAAATTGCAGAAGAGGCTCCGGAAATTCCATTAACAGAATATGAAAAAGAGCAAGCATTGATAAGGAAGAAAATGGGAAAAGATACTTTCTCATTCAAAGAAGTACATGTATGTTCACTTTTTCTGTGTTGTACTTTAGTATATATTGATTATGTTTATATATTGCCCTATGCTGTCTTGAAGATGCATAATATCCTTTGTCTATTTGCAGGAATTACACATTTCTTCATTTGAAGAAAGACTAATCAGGGAAATTGAATGTAGCATTATAAAAACAACCTTAGAAGAACTTCTTGAAGAGGATGGTGAAGAAATGATGGTTGACATTTCTGAATCTGAAACAACTGAACCAAGATTTGATATAAGATTAAAAAGCTACAGAATATTGGAAGGAATGGGTGTTACCTTTCATTGTAAAATGTCTGGCTACCCATTGCCAAAGGTATGATTTTTTTTGTAAACGTCTACTGTAGAAATGTTATGTACTAAAGTACTTCATGTAATAACAAGAAAACAAACATGTCAAAATAAGATATCAATCACCAGAAATATCTATCATAGCGACATCCAAGTAGAGCACCACAAGCTACCATGCATTATTACTGGGTAAACATTAAAAAGGGTTACAAACTGTGAAAGTGAAAAAAAAGTGTCAAGCTATTGTGTAAACGCTTTGTGTAAACTCACAGTTGCAATACTGCTTGAACCAATCAGAAATCAATGAAGTAGGTGTGATAATATTTATTGTTCCAAATTAATCAAGAGAATAACCTTGCCAGAAAGAGCATGATAATTGTTGACAGTACATGAGGGCTCAAATCTGTAGGGATTCAGGGTTTCTTTAAAGAGTGCTTATGAGATATATTTACATACAGTGTACTACCAAGTGTTTCCACTTAAAACCTGATTGGTGCAGCGGTAATGTACCGCCAACCAGTATGCAAATAGAATATGAATTTGTAATAATAGGCATAGGCAAATCATAGGAGACTTTAATCTCTGCATTCTATTCACTTATTCACTATTGACTGTTGTGTCACATATGTGTTCTTAATACTACTGCACATTTCTTTTTTCTACCAAAGATTGCTTGGTACAAAGATGGTAGGCGCATTAAGCAAAGTGCGCGGTACCAAATGGATGTATTGCAAGATGGCAGAGCAAGTCTGCGGATACCTGTTCTCTCACCTGAAGATGAGGGGATATACACTGCCTTTGCCAGTCATGTGAAGGGAAATGCGATCTGCTCTGGGAAATTGTACGTAGAACCCTCTGCACCAGCTGGTGCTCCAGGGTACTTGCCCACTCCAGATGCAGTTAAAAGAATTCGGTAAGTGTATGTGTGGCATTCTGTATATATTTGCATATTTGTATCTGCACTACAGAAAATGCATTGCCTGTACATGTTTGATATATGTTACAATAATTCCACCATTCATTTTACACAGGGTATAGTAAACTATAAATATTCTTGTAAGCATCTTCTAAAGCAATATCGTGATGAAAGAAGGCATGCAACCCAGTCTCCAATGCAATCACACCCAAACGATTATTAAAGGGCAATCTTCCATTTACCTTTTTACTTTCAAACAATATCAAGCCCTTTACACATAGCTTCCAGCAATTGGGTTTCCTTGCAATTAGTAGAGAAAGCAGAACCAGGTAAAGGTTTATGGAAAATTAAGTATGCTGAGCCTATGGTTCAGACAGCAGTGTTACATCAGGTATTCTTTTTGTCAGGTTGAGCACAGGATAAAGGGTTATATAGGCATGAACACATTTCTGTATTCTAAACATGATATGGGCATGCTTGACACGCATTTACATCAAGTGGTGTTGAAGGTCAACCACCTTCTTCAGAGCTAAATTATTCTGAGCCATTCTTTGTCTGCCCTCCATAGATGTGCTATGCATAGGAACATCATACTGCCACACAACCAAGTTTATTTTGTTTGGGTTTTGTTCAAACCCCACTCAATAAATTGCAATTGTTATTAGACCTACATTGCAGGAAAGCATCACTTGTGGTTTTGTCTTAAATCAGTTGATGCTCTAATTGTGCCATGACTTTAAAAGTTGCATCTATTTATCAGACTTATTTAGGATTTTGATCCCACTAACCTTAGATCAGTGGTTCTTAACCTTTTGACTTCTGTGAACCCCGCTCATTCACTGTTGGAAGCTCGGGACCCCAGCCTAAGCAATTTCTACAATTTGAATTTCAAGCAGTACACACAATGTAGAAACACATATATATCAGATTAATAATTAAAAACTTTTATTCACCCAAAAAATAAAATATAATTTGAATGAGAGACTATGATCTTTTCAATGTTCAGTTTTATTTCTAAAAGATTAAGCAATAGGCTAGATTCTAGCTTTTGGTTTTGTTTTATTTGCTCCTAATGCATGTGGCATTTTTGTTGATTTGTTCCAGTGCTTCAATTGAGGCAACCAACCAGCTATATTAGATTCTGTTTGCTATAATTGACCTTGTCCTGCAAATCAAGCTGATAGTAACTTCATGATTAGGCTCCAATTGCAAATTCTTAACATTTGCAGAGCATTTTATCTTATTCAATTTAGTATTTTATGTATATATAATGTGCTAATCTACTAATATTATTTAATTTTCTAAACAGTCTCGAACCCTCTTAGTACTCATGCAGACCCTAGGTTAAGAGCCGCTGCCTTACATCAATTAGGTCAAGCATGGTTTGTTTTCTGTGAAATTTAAAAGGAACACATTCCAGGATCCATTCATTTGCTGGTAAAGCTTCTTCTTTTGAGGCACATTTTGGCACTCAAAGTGATAAAGCTTTTGAGTTTCACAAAGTGACTTCCAACATATAGCACTGCTATTTCTCAGAACCTTTCAAGCAGTTTCTTTTCAAGGTAGGACTAAACGACTTGTAGGTTTACTGTAATTTCTTGCGCAATGGCAAGCAGCCGTTGAATGGCATGTGTCACATTAATAAACATCCAAGTAACCTGTAGATTGTTATGGTCATGAGAGCATTAGATCATGCATATCACTGGTCTACCCAAAGCCCCAGTTTCATTTTACATTTGTTTGAGTTCACCTTTGTCAGAACAAGCCTCTTGACATAGAACAGTATGCCATTTAACCCCCCAGGGGCCCATTCTGATGTCAGGCGTAAAGCCACCTGACAACTCCTCGGAGGCTTTCCGGCACGGCATCATAGGTTTCCTTTCCAACCTCCATATTATAATACAGAGTCCGTCAGAGCTGTTACCCCAAATTGACAGCGGAGCCAGCCTGCAGACCGCCGTTGGGATTACTATGTCGTATCCTGCCGCTTGAAAAGACAGGTGGAAAGGGACTCAGGGGGCCCCTTAACAGGGCCCCATTCTCCCCCTGGCTCTCCACTATTGGGTGTGGCGGGCACCTATGGTGCCTCCCAAACATCCACACATCGTGTGGCAGGCACCACAAGGTGCCTGCCACATGGTGCATGGATGTTTTGAAAATGTATTTTTTCTATTGTGACCTGTACTGCAACCCACAGCTCAAGCTGCAATAGAAAACATACACTTTACGACCGTCACAATCGTAATGATGGCAGCGTAACCGCCGACTCCTTGTTGGGGGTCCTATTTCCGCTACGGTGTCAGATCATCATCGTAATTAGGCCCAAAGTGTCTACATTCTGGCTTCTGTTAGAAAGACCAAGACACACAATTGTTGCACTAGGCATTCTTGCTTTACCCTGTTTATCAATCTCATTACTTAGATTATATTAATGTGACTATAAAGTTAGCTGACTCTCTGCATTTGTTTTAGATACAGAACTTCATGTAGGCTGACGCATGGAGTATTCCGCCTTATCTACTACATGATATTTGCAAATTGAATAGCATTTTACATTAATTTACAATACTATACATTTGACAATATTTTCATGTGGGTGCACTGATTGGTATTTGTAACCTATTATTAATTATTATTACATTTACAGCCTTTATTTTAAATGTGTATGTGTTGGAAGGTGGATTATTAGTAGGGGTAAGTATGCACCAACCACTGGCGATAAGGCCAAAAATGCAATATAAGGTCCAGACAAGGTCTCAATAAATTGTTCCCTTTATCAACCCTTAGTAGCAGGCAACGAGCCGGCAGGCTTAACTCAGGAGACAGATGTGTGAAGAATTTAAAAACGCCTATAATCTAAATATATAAGACACAACACACAATACAAATCTAAAACCAATGTATAAAAATAGGAAATATTTGTATGATGAAAATGACACCAAACCGACAAAAAATTCAATATAGGCAACTAGAGATAAGATTTGTAAAGAATAAACACTTTCTAGTGCTTAATAACATATAGCGCTGCATTAGGACATCTGGTTGTAGAGTCATAGTTTGAGGCTAATCACAATGCAGCTCTGGTCATATACACTAAACGGAAGGCCGTGGTCAAAATTTGACCTTCGCTCTTATAAACTTCTGGAGCTTTTTTCTTTACGTCAAGCGGGCCTCTCCAACAGGGACTACAGTGCCAACAATGCACCTGGCCAAACCCTTAAAAGTCCACTGGACACACTCCAGACTGGGGTCGTCTAGAGGGAGATGGTGCAGGGAAGCTCTGTTAACCTGTTGCTCTCAGGGAGTCCACTCTTTAATCCTTTTTGAAGCAAGGCAAAGTCCTCAGGGCTGTAGTTCTAAGTGTACAGCCGGGGCAGTCCTTCAAAGTGCCAGCCTTTGGAGTGCAGACCAGGGTCCCAGCAGGGCAATCCCTCTTCTTGTAGGTTCGGGTCGCAGATCCAAGTTGCTATACAGGTCTCACATATTTTTTCAATATTATGAGGTGACAAGCAGGTGGGCACCCTTGACCAATGGGGTACAGGGTGCCACCCAGAAGCATAATCGCTCCTTCCAAAGTGTGGCATGTCCCACAAAGCACTGCACTATTCAAGATGGAGATTTTCTTTCCTAGGGAGTAAGACCTGGCTAAGCCAACCCACTGGTGTTGCTCATTTCCCTTAAGACTTCTTCTAGCGACCTGCAAATTCCACTCTTGGGGCTACCATCTGGCTGAGGGGTATAGGAAGAGGGGGTAGGCCTGGCTGGCATTACTTACTGTGCTGCTTTATTTGACGCCCAGTTTAATTTACCAAGCCCCTGTCATGGCCTCTGCAGCTGCAGAGCTCCCCCATCATATAACCTTTGTCACGCATTAGCTCATCAAAGTAGTTTGGCTACGCCTGTTAAGGGTTGGCCAATCAGGGGAGCCTGCTAGAAGGCTGGGTGTAGGCTCACAGAAAAGAAGGTTTAACAGAAAAGAAGGTTCTCCAACTTATTTTCTGTATTGGTTATGACAAATTCAATAGTGGCAAATTGTTAGATTTATCATTATCAAACTTTTAAGTCCTTGAAATATTATTTTATCTTACTCCTGTCAATAGATATCCTGTATTACAGTATTTCCTTGTTATCCTAAGGCGTTAAAGGGCTAAAATGGAGGAAAAATGAAAGTGGTAGCTTTCCCCTCACCAGGTCATATAAAACATCTTTTAAAATGCCCCTACATATTTTTACATGGCACCTAGCTAGACCATAGGAGTTACTTATATATCATAAGATAGCTTAATACTTGGCAAGTACCTTAAATCCAAAAGCGAATGTGCATACAATTTCAATTTCAAAGCAGGGCTAACTTTTAAAATGACAGCAGGCAAAACAGCAGCGTACACTGAAGTGCCTCAAAGCTGCTGGGCCTTTAGACCTACATGCTTTACCATATACTAGGTACTTACTGTTAAGTTGTTAGTGCCAATTGTAATTACACCAAATTACCATATACTTTTGTAATCAGTGCTCTGGCCCTGACGAGCAGGGCCCAGAGTGCAGTCAGTTACCACCAGTATAAGTCAAAAAATGGGCGTGATCAAAAAGGATGACTTTCTCACAGTATGCTATTCTGGAAAAATTAATTGTGCCTGTGTGAAATGTGATTATTATGTTGAATGTTTTAATTACATACATTACTGGGAGTTAATATGTTGTTTGTTTCTCTTTTCAGATCTGTTTCCCCACGTTCCCCAAGTCGATCTCCAGGGCGTTCCCCTGCACGCTCTCCAGCACGCAGGCTAGACGAAACTGATGAAGCGCAGCTTGAGAGACTGTACAAACCTGTTTTTGTGTTGAAACCAGCCTCATTCAAGTGTGCTGAGGGACAGACTGCAAGATTTGATCTCAAAGTTGTTGGAAGACCTATGCCAGAAACCTTCTGGTTTCACAATGGTATGTATTAAACATAGTCACTATCGTTTCAGAAATATTAAAACAATTTTTTCATTTGGTGAACCTCATGGGATACAAAATATTTTGTTCACACAGGTCAACAAGTTGTCAATGATTACACGCATAAAATTGTCATCAAAGAAGATGGCACGCAGTCACTGATTGTTGTTCCGGCTCTACCACCTGATTCGGGCGAATGGACAGTTATTGCCCAAAACAGGGCTGGCAAAACTTCAGTGTCCATGACCCTGACTGTGGAAGGTATTTACACATTTAAAAACAATATTTTTAGAACACAGCATAATTTTAGAGTGTTTTTTTAGAAAACAGCATCATTTTAGAGTATTTTACATTTTTAAATATGTTTGTCATTTCAGCAAAGGAACACTTACTAAGACCACAATTTGTGGAAAAATTGAAGAATGTCAATGTGAAAGAAGGTTCTCAATTAGAAATGGCAGTGAAAGCAGTGGGCAACCCTAATCCTGACATAGTATGGTTGAAGAACAGTGACATTATTGTGCCACATAAATTCCCAACCATAAAGTAAGTATTTTTGATAAAATAGTCAAAGAAGTAAACAGAAGGCACATTTGTATTGTTTCATACCATAATTGCATTATTGTCTTTTGTAGAATTGAGGGGACAAAAGGGGAAGCTGCACTCAAGATTGAATGCACGACCAACAGAGATGCAGCCTGGTACACTGCAACTGCCATTAATAAAGCTGGACGCGACACAACAAGATGTAAAGTTAACGTTGAGGCTGAATTTGCCGAACCAGCACCAGAAAGAAAACTAATCATTCCAAAGGGGACATACAAAGCAAAGGAGATTGCTGCCCCAGAGCTAGAACCACTTCACTTGCGTTATGGACAAGAGCAATGGGAAGAGGGAGATCTTTATGACAAAGAAAAACAGCAAAAACCATTCTTCAAGAAAAAGCTCACTTCAGTAAGGCTCAAGCGTTTTGGGCCATCACACTTTGAGTGCAGACTTACACCAATTGGAGATCCAACAATGGTTGTTGAATGGCTTCATGATGGCAGACCTCTTGACGCTGCCAATAGACTCCGTATGGTTAATGAGTTTGGATATTGCAGTCTTGATTATGAAGTAGCATACCCCAGAGACAGTGGTGTTATCACTTGTAAGGCTACTAATAAGTATGGAACTGATCATACATCAGCTACTCTTATAGTGAAAGATGAGAAGAGCCTTGTTGAAGAATCTCAGTTACCTGAGGGCAGGCGTGGAATGCAACGCATTGAAGAACTAGAAAGGATGGCCCATGAAGGCGCTCTTGCTGGCGTATCAGATGGTGAAAGGGAAAAACAGAAACCAGAAATTGTTCTATTTCCCGAGCCAGCAAGAGTCTTTGAGGGAGAGATTGCTCGTTTCCGCTGTCGTGTGACTGGATATCCTCAGCCAAAGGTCAACTGGTACCTGAACGGGCAGCTCATTCGCAAAAGCAAAAGATTCAGGCTCAAATATGATGGTATCTATTATCTTGAAATTGTTGACTGCAAATCGTATGACTCAGGAGAGGTTAAACTCACTGCAGAAAATCCAGATGGCGTAGCTGAACATGTAGTTAAGTTGGAGATACAACAGAAAGAAGACTTCCGATCTGTTCTTCGCCGAGCACCTGAATCTAAATTTGTGTCTCCAGCACCTGAGCCTGGAAAACTTCAGTTTGAAGTGAAAAAAGAGGACAAACTGACCGATACTACAACCAAAGAGTTTGTGAAGCTGAAACGTGCAGAAAGGATAACTCATGAAAAGAAAACTGAAGAGAGTGAAGAGCTGCGCAGTAAATTCAAGCGTAGGACAGAGGAGGGATATTATGAAGCAATTACAGCTGTTGAACTCAAGTCTCGCAGAAAAGATGAAGCATATGAAGAAATGCTAAAAAAGACAAAAGAAGACCTTCTTCACCACACAAAAGAACTTACAGAAGAAGAGAAGCAAGCACTTATTTTGGAAGGAAGTATCACCATTCCCACGTTCAAACCAGACCGGATTGAGCTTTCACCGAGTATGGAGGCTCCAAAAATCTTTGAACGTATTCAGAGCCAAACAGTTGCCCAGGGAGATGAGGCCCACTTCCGCCTGAGAGTAGTGGGGAAACCAGACCCTGAATGCCAGTGGTTCAAAAACGGTGTCAAAATTGAGAGATCTGATCGCATTTTTTGGTTTTGGCCCGAAGATAATGTCTGTGAGTTGGTGATCAGAGATGTCATTGCAGAAGACTCTGCCAGCATCATGGTGAAAGCAAGCAATGTAGCTGGTGAAACGTCAAGCCATGCATTCCTACTGGTTCAAGGTAATGTAATGTGTGGAGTTCTTTATGTTAACTTTAGGTTTCTCACTCTGGCCATTTGAAACATTACTTCTCTTTCTCAAATGAGAAAGGCAACTAACTCCTGGTTATTTTTCAAGGCTCAACTAACACACAAGTCATTTAATGTCTTTCCCTAAAATGCCAAACATCTCTACAAGAGAATTAACCCTTTTTAAAATGTTACTAACTTTCGGCTTATGAATCTGTGTTGTGGCAACTGCACCATGGACCATAATGCATGAAAGGGAAATTGGCTTCCAGCGCTGTTGGTGTGTAGTAAAACACAATTATATTTGGGGCACACTTCTACAAGGATAGTCCTTAGCCCCAGTGCCACTGCACCTGCTGCACTATTGATAGCTCTGCCCCTGCTATGAATGTTAGTCTCACCAAAAATGTTGTCAAACACCTCTTTATTTCATTTGTAGGAAAACCACTGATAACCTTCACCCAGGAACTGCAGGATGTTGTTGCCAAGGAAAAGGACACAATGGCCACTTTTGAATGTGAAACTTCAGAGCCATTTGTCAAAGTGAAATGGTTTAAGAATGGAGCTGAGATTCACTCTGGCGATAAATACAGAACACACTCTGATCGGAAGGTCCACTTCCTTTCCGTCCTGATCATTGACATGTCTGATGCTGATGAATATAGCTGTGCACTAAAAGAAGACGAATCTATCAAAACAACTTCTAAACTTATCGTTGAAGGTAAGCAGAAACGTGTCGGTCTCTTGTGTCTGGGAGGCTTGCCGTTGTTTGTTGTAAGTTGCTATGAAAGTTGAAACAGTCTTTTTTTCACTGAAAAATTACATGACTTCCGCAGTCTGTGAATCATTTTACTCCATTTTTCGAATTTGTCATTGGGTAAAAAAGAGACTGTTTTATTGAATGTATTATATAATCCTCAGGGCACAAGTCGTAAAAAAAGAAGTGACGTCACAACAGGAAGTGACGTCACGAAAGGTGCCGAGCTCCTCGTCCCAGAGAGGCCAAAGAGTGAAGTCCAGCTGTTCGGCAGGGGGGACGGTGTCCCCCCGGTAAAATAAGTGGGGGGACGCCGTCCACCGGCATGGTACCCCAACTCGAGCCCTGATTATCCTACTGTAAAAGGGAGCACGCTTTACTTCGACACAAATTAAGTGCACATGCACATATGTCAACAAAGGGGAAACAGAAAGACAGTATGTCTGTAGTTTATAGTTAAACCTGTAATTGGCGACATGATTTGCGTTAGATACATATAGTTGCTTTATCCCTGCATATATTTTGTTTTTTAGGCACTCCTTTTGAATTTATCAAAATCCTTGAAAATATTGAGGTACCAGAGTCCTTCTCGGGTGAACTGGAATGTGCCGTCACTCTGGAAGACGCGGAAGGAACCTGGTATCATGGCGAACATGAGATCACACCGTCAAGTAAATACGCAATAACATCCAGGCGAGGTCGCCATACTCTGACTGTTAAAGACGTTGTTAAGGAAGACCAAGGGCAATACAGCTTTGCTATAGCAGGAAAGAAGATCAGCTGTCAGCTCAAGATGAAGCGTAAGAAAGTTTAAGTGTACCCTCTTGTGAATAGTTATTTTTGTGTTTTTGTGGTATATTCACGCCTGTGCTCTCTCTGCTTGTTTAATAGCCCGTCCCATCACTATAATGCAAGGCCTCTCTGACCAGAAGGTCTGCGAAGGGGAGATTGCACAGTTTGAGGTAAAACTCTCCTTGGAAAATGTTGAAGGCGTCTGGAAGAAGGATGACCGTGAACTTCAGCCCAGTGATCGGGTTCACATGGTCATCGATAAGCAGACACACATGCTACTCATTGAGGATGCCACGAAGGAAGATGTTGGAAGCTATTCTTTCCATATTGCCAATCTCAGACTTTCAACATCCGGACGCCTATCTGTTTTTAGTAAGTACAACTTATTTTGAAAGTTCCTGTTTTTTACATTTCTTATGAACTACTTGAGTAAAATCGAAACAAAAAACCTTGGTAAGATGTCATTATCACGTGCACTCCAGGGGCCGATGTTCCAATAGAACCAAGATTGCCAAAAATAAAAATAAGATTTTTCACTGCGTGTTACTCTCACACTGGCCAAGCATTGCATTGTTTGCGGCTCTAAAATGCTAAGCTATTGGCTTCGGCAATGCTTTTTATCCAGTTGTATTGATCCACTTGCACAACGACGCATGCGGTCACATACCTGTAATCTTGTAATGGGTTTTCTACTACAGTAAAACCCTTTCCTAGGTGACTGCTGGCATGACTGAATGTGAATACATGCCCAATAAAGCGATAACATGTCAGACCCTTCCTACAACTCCACAAAAATTGGGAAAATTATGTTGTGGGCTTGGAGGACGAAGACTGGCAAGAGACCTTGGTGTCCCCCAGAGAAATTGCAATTTTCTCGAGCTTTAGGCTAATAAAGCTTGAGGTACTGCACAGAATACATCTATCAGGTCCAGCTCTTGTGAAAATGGGTTAAAGAGATGGCCCCTTGTGTGGGTGGCGGTGTGGTCGGGAGGGTACTTTCATCCATAATATTTGGGAGTGTGCTCACAATAAATTATACTGGGCAGCAGTGATCCAATGTATGGGGGCGGTTCTGGCAGTGAAGGTAGAACCCAAGACAGGATTATGCCTTTTAAATATCTGGGAACCCACTGATCTAAATAGTAAAGGGAGAACCTGGGCGACAGTGGGAATGATAGTTGCTAAGCGTAACATGGCCAGATTATGGGGATCTCAGGAAGCACGAACAATCACAGCATGGAAGAGAGATGTGGATTGGTGCATGTTGATGGAAAGGACAGTATATGAATCAAGAGGTTATCCCAAAAAATGGTCTCAAATATGGGGAAAATTGAATGAATATAGAGGGAATATCTGCGAGCCCCCGCAGATGACAAATCACCTTTCCTCCTCCAGAGAATGAGTCAAACAAGACAGGAACAGTATTAACAAATACAATACGATATAATCAGATGAGATACAGCATGACACACTGTAAATGCAATGCTCTGTATAATGATTTGCAAACATGTTTGTAATGTATTAACGTAAAGAAAAGACATGACTGAATGCGTTATAATGGATGCGTATGTTTTCATCAATGACAATTGCCACCATTTTTAATTTACCATTCTAAAATGACAGTTGCCCATGTGAGACCATAAATTGAAGGGAAGTCACACAAAGCATAAAAAAGCAAGCGAGCAGTCCCAAAGCACTTTGCAGCTGCCTGGTCCTACTAAAAAAAGGAAATAATTCAATACAGATGTGCATTTACATATATGTATATATATTTTGAAAATGGGACAGAGAATGGGGCACGCAGCATTAAGTAGCATGGGAGAAGAGATGAAAGAGCTAGTTCCCACAGCACTTTGCAGCTGCTGAGCTCATAAAAATTAAATCAGAATATATTTAAAGAGAGAAAACATGGAGCAGGGTGAGACAAGGGATGGGCCTGGGAGCATTGAGGAGCTTTCTCTAAAATAACCTCAAGCATGCAGTGGAGAAATGTACCATTATTTGCAGATATGACACTCATTGCAGAATTCACCTGATATCCTAGTACACCTACATGAACAATGGGAACAGAATTTAGAGGGCCTTGAGGATGAGGAGTTGCCTGAGGCCTTGGCATCCCCTTGAAAAGTGGCTGTACCGTCCAGATTCCGCCTAGTGCAGCTACAAATACTACATAGGACCTATTATGCGTACAATACTTTGGTAAAAAATGACAACACAACAGATTCACAATGTCACAGGCAGTGCAGCCAAGTTGGTACATTCTTTTACATTATATGGAGCTGCACTGCGATACAACAATACTGGGAATCTGTGGTCAATTGCATGAACAATCTATATTGGAGTGACATGGATGCTTCTGCAAAGTGGTGCATCCTCAGTATTTGGGACACATTTGATCTAAATCATAAGGAACAAACTTGGATGGCATTGGGTTGATGGTTGCCAAATGAAATATTGCATATATATGGGGAGCGGATCAAACACTGCAACTAAGAGACTGGAAACAAGATATGTATTGGTGCATGCTGGCCAAGAAGGTGGTATAAGTGGGAAAGGGCTTTCCCTAAAAGTGGGCGAATATATGGGGAAAGTGGCATGACCATAGAGGAAATTCCTATACATCTTTTATTGGAACTGGTGCCAATTTATTGCTTGCTACTCAACTTGATTCAAATGTGACCACTGGATGTGCGGGGGAGGAAGTGGGGAGGAACACAGAGGTGATTGTAGGATGACGTATAGCTGGCTCTGTCCGGCCAATTCATTGCATGGCAGTATATTTTGTTCTTTATGTCTTATCATTTTGATGTTTACAATAAAAAGAATTGCAAAAAAAAGTATGCCGTGGAAAGATACAACTCATCCAATCAAAACTCTGTGAGACTGAAATGCTCCCACCCATGATAAACACAATAGTAGGAAGTACACTTATCAGGAATTAACAATAGAGAACAACAACAAAGCTGTCCAATCATGAGCCAGCAGCTGACCTAAAGTTCACTCCTGGTGTATGTTAGGTAGTCAAAACAAAAAAGCAGTGTATAGCTAACACCTAAAAATAGGCCTTTTTCTTTGTTGTCTGTTGCTGTGTTTGTAACGTGGCATTTCTGTGACTTTTGCAGGCGTCGATATTGTCATACCTCTGAAAGACGTAAGTGCCGTTGAAGGAACAAAGGCTGTGCTGGAATGCAAAGTTTCAGTTGCTGATGTGTCATCAGTGAAATGGTACCTTAATGAGGAGCAGATAAAGTTGGATGACCGTGTTCAAGCAATTTCCAAAGGAGCCAAACAGCGCCTGGTGCTCTCTCGAACCCATGCATCAGACGAAGGACAATACAAGCTTCAAATCGGCAAAGTGGAGACTACCTGCAATCTCTTTGTTGAAAGTAAGTTTTTTTTACCAAAACATATGGTTTTTACCTGTCGAATTGGCACCATCACCCGCTTAGCACTTTCAACACACAAATGTAGAGCAATACTGTGCATATCAAAGTTCACGTTCCCATTCCAACTCACTAACCATCTAAGTCACTGCAATGAAATCTTAGATTCACCATCAACTTTGCTTTAATGCCAGGTTTACCAAATGCCATGACCTAATTTACACTAAAATACAAACGATCTCAATTTGACATATAGATATAAGCAGATAACTAAAT
Organism: Lissotriton vulgaris; assembly: GCF_964263255.1. Classification (NCBI taxonomy): domain Eukaryota; kingdom Metazoa; phylum Chordata; class Amphibia; order Caudata; family Salamandridae; genus Lissotriton; species Lissotriton vulgaris. The sequence continues at coordinate 815,456,729 of NC_141687.1, read as the reverse complement.
GTGTAATGTGCTACACATTTATAGTGTAAACTAACCTGAACTTTAGAGACTATACTGCCTGACACTCAAATTATGTATTTAATTGAAAGTGGCCAGAAATGTGGATGCTTGAATGATTATATTTTTAAGTGAGTGTCAATATAATCCTACTTCAGGTGCAAACTTGATTCAGTGGCTGAGTCAAGATGTTTATTAGTATCACACTATTTCTCTACAAAGAAATTGCCCGGTAAAATATGTGCAGGCAAATGGGGAAAATACAACACATTCTCATCTTTGCGGATTGGAACAGGAGAAAGCAACCAGCGGTACCACGCGATAGCCCATTCTAAGGAGTGGAGCTTTGAACCCGGAGATACTACCGCATCTGGTTGTATTCGCAGCTGCCTGGTGTAGCATTACCCCTAAATATAGAGACACTCAGAATGAGGTCCAATATATCTTCAAGTTGTACTTCACAAGTAATGTGCTGGTTTGTGCAGATAAAATGCTGCACCACTTGGGGCCATCATCACATTTTTTGCCTCGGACCTAAATATAGTTACATAAATATTGCCCCCATCGGAGGTGATAAAAGAAAGCAATATTTTTAAATATGAAATTTGGGCCACAATATTGTCGTCAGATTATATTTTTTATATTAATATTCTGACACAACCATTGAGTCATATTTGCGTGGATCAGTGCTTTAGGGTCAAGTACATTTAATTTCACTCATTCACAGTTCTCATACACAACTTGATGTGTCATTTGCCCGTGTCTTTGAAAAATGTGTGTCTTTTTGTTCTCATTTTTGTTAGTTTCCTTTTTTCTTTGCTCTTATTGTTCTCATTTCTCTGCAGAAATAAAGATTATTAGAGGCCTCCAAGACACAACCTGTACTGAAACTCAAAATGTCACCTTCGAAGTTGAGCTTTCTCATGCAGGCATTGATGCACTGTGGATTTTTAAGAATCAAGAACTGAAATCTAGTGATAAATACAAGATGGAAGTAGATGGAAAAATCTATAAATTAACAGTGATAAACATGATGAAAGACGAAGAAGGGGAATATACATTTGTGGCTGGAGAAAAGAAAACAAGCGGGAAGCTGACTGTAGCAGGTGTGTTTATGTGTGCTGCCTCAGAGTTGATACTTGTTTTTATGTTTTAAATAAAATATGATTTAATATGTAAAAAAATAGCTTATTAGTACATTATTGATGGTCTTTAATATTTTACATAATTTCGAAATATGGATGTATGATCTCTTTCTACACAATTTAACTTCATTAAGAATCAAAAAAATCCCAAAGTTTGAAGTGCTGCTAGTTCATGTCTTCTCATGTAAAAATACCATTCTTACACTTAACTGACATACTCAAAGTACTAATAAAGATGGAAAACATAAACATTACATTTTCCATGGCCTTATTGAAAGTCACTAAAATTGAGAAATAGCCATGTAAAGTAGTTTTAGCCTATAGTTTTGCCAAGACTTGTTGGTTTACAAGGAGACATCCAGCATGTAAAAAATAATTGCATAACTTCAAAAGAATTTGATAACCATATGCACAGGTGATCACTAAGTGGTACTCTAAACATGAAGTTCTTTCTTCCCTTTCCTGTAGGCGGCGCAATCAGCACACCCCTTGTTGATCAAACTGTGGCTGAATCGCAGACAACAATCTTTGAATGTGAAGTAGCCAATCCAAACTCTAAAGGTCAGTGGCTGAAGGATGGGAAACCAATTTCCTTCTCGAAAACTGTCCGAAGTGAAGCAGAGGGCACTGCAAGAAGACTGGTACTTGACATCACAAAGATGGATGATATGGGAGAATATACCTATCAAGTTGCAACCTCCAAAACATCTGCTAAATTGAAGGTTGAAGGTTAGTGTTGCATCATATATTTATAATTCATACCTCGATAAAACCTAAAGGCTTCTTTAATGCCGTGGTACAATTTTATTGACTGGGATCTGCATAACACTGTGTTTTCAACAATCTCTGATATTTTTAAAGTGTTGCAATCATAGGTGATTTACTGAAAGTGATGTTTCAAGCAGCATGCATAGGTGTCTAGAGTTTGATAAAACAGTGATGGCAGATCTTAAATGGCAATAGCTGGCCAAACTTTAAAATCGAATATTCCTCTTTTTGTAAAGTTTCATCAGTTGTCTACATCTCTGTCTCCCGGGTTCCATATATATGCCTCTGCATTACCCTCCTCTGACACATGGCACTTGTTTATGTTTACCCTTTTCTCTCCTGTTTATTTTCAGCTGTTAAGATAAAGAAAACCTTAAAGAACCAGACAGTAACAGAAACACAAGATGCTGTATTTACTGTGGAGCTTACTCACCTTGATGTGAAAGGAGTCCAGTGGATTAAAAATGGCATCCAACTCGAATCAAATGACAAGTTTGAAATCACTGCCGACGGAGCCGTTCATACTCTGAGAATTAAACACTGCACTGTTGCGGATGAATCCGTGTACAGCTTTAAACTTGGAAAGATTGGTGCCAATGCTAGACTCCATGTTGAAAGTAAGTAACGTGATTTTATACTTAATTATCTCTTTGAAAAAGTGAGACGGGTGCTAAATAGTTGTACTTTCCTTTATCAAGCTATCAAGATCATCAAGCGGCCGAAAGATGTAACTGCTCTGGAAAGTGCCCAGGCTTCGTTTGAGATCAGTGTCTCCCATGACTCCATCCCGGTGCAATGGTTCTTCAAAGACACCGAAATCAAGCCCAGTGACAAGCACAAGATGATCACTGAAAGGAAAGTTCACAAGCTGGTGCTGCAAAATCTCACCCCCGCGGATGCAGGAGAATACACAGCCGTTGTTGGGCAACTAGAATGTAGAGCAAAATTATTTGTGGAAAGTACGTCTTGCACTGTGTGTACTCAATTGCTTCTAAAATGGATTTAATGTTTTATTTAATCATGGTGTAAACATGTATTTTAATGTTCATTTTTAGCTTTGCATATAACAAAGACAATGAAGAGCGTGGAAGTACCTGAAACAAAAACAGCTACTTTGGAGTGTGAGGTATCCCACTTTAATGTCCCCGCTGTCTGGCTAAAAAATGGAGTGGAAATTGAAATGAGCGACCACTTTAAGATAGTTGTACAGGGGAGACTACATCAGCTAATCATCATGAACACAAGCAGTGAGGATTCTGCTGAGTATACTTTTGTCTGTGGAAATGACAAAGTCAGCGCCACGTTGACAGTGAAACGTGAGTACATAGACTTGGGATAATGGTACTCTGTGTTCCATATACCTGTGCATAATTGTTATATTCACTGTTTAGTTGTTATTGTCACTGTTTAGCACCTTCTCTGTAGCTCTTCTAATCAGTTTTCTATAATTTTATATAAAGCCATCCGCATGATGAGAAAAGATGGAACATGAAATAGTAGCAGTGTGTGCAGTATATATGACTACCATATAATCATCAGTGTGTTGACTGATAGTTGTAGATATTTGAAAGGATTTACAACCATATTATTATTTATGAACAGCCGCGGCCGGTGGTGGGAGTAACTGCGGGCGGTGACGTGGGGAGGGAGAGGGGCAGGGTGGGGGGTAGTAATGTATGGATTACGGACCTTAACAGGTAAGTTAACATATATATAAATAAAACAAATTTCATTGCGTGCACTTCATCGCCAAATGCAATGCAGTGCGCAACATATTTCGTTTTATTTATCTATATGTTTACTTACCTGTTAAACTCCGTAATCCATACATTACTACCCCCCACCCTGCCCCTCCCCCTCCCCACGTCACCGCCCGCAGGTACTCCCACCACCGGCCGCGGCTGTTTATGAATAGATATCAGAATGAATATATCCTCATTTCAAATGTTTTTTTAACTCTATATGCCTGGTCGCTGAAGAGGCCCAATATAGGTTGTTGCATTTTATGTTTCAGGACAGGTTTAATCAATGTATCAAGCACATTTCCTAATATATTTATCATTTATGTCATAAACAATACCTGCTCCCCAAAGGAGAATTTTTAAGGAAGTAGGTGAAGAAAGAATGTGGTATAGGATAAATCTAATTACTTCACATGCTTTCCCATCATTGCCCTCTAGTACGTTTCTAAAACAATCATATGTGTTCTTCTGAGTTATGCAGTTGTGTATTTCATTGGTCTAAATATGGTTTGTAGATGTCTGGTTCTAGCTACTTTTCTGCCATATTTTAAAAAAAAAAACCTGCAGTGATTATAGCAAGTGCCTCTGGCTGTATTAGAGCCCTTATTAACCAAATTCAAATTTTCGTTTAGATGAGCTATAAATGTATTAGCTTCAAAACTTCAGCACCACTGGCCAGGTAGACTTAATACTAGGAAACAATATCAATTTGGAAGTATATTTCTGGAAAATCTAGAGCATGCACCAACCAAAAATCTTTATTTGACCTTTTTGCAGCTATCCTAATAACCTCAATGCTGAAAGATATCAATGCAGAAGAAAAAGATACTGTGACCTTTGAAGTTACTGTAAACCATGAAGGAATCACCTATAAATGGCTGAAAAATGGTATTGAGATCAAATCAACTGACCGATGCCAGATCAAATCCAAGCAGATGTCGCATGCCCTCACCATTAGAAACGTCCACTTTGGGGACGCTGCTGAATACAGCTTTGTTGCTGGAAAAGTAGTATCCCATGCCAGTTTGTATGTAGAAGGTAGGTGTCCCAATTTCAACCCTGTGTTTTGAAGCTATCTTTACTTCGATTACATTGGTAAGCAATAATATGTTTTTTTTCCTCCCCAGCTCGTCACATTGAATTTAGGAAACATATTAAAGACATTAAAGTTCTTGAAAAGAAAAGAGCCACCTTTGAATGTGAAGTCTCAGAGCCTGAGATTTCTGTTCAGTGGATGAAAGATGGACAAGAACTCCAAATTACTGAGAGGTAATGTCTGAGAGTGTGCATGTGTTTGCACTTGAAATAAAAACAAATACTCTATAGTTAGAATGCTATCACAAGGCATGATTATTCATTGCTTTAATTTGAGCCAGATCATTTAGCACCATGAATTGTATTTTCAAAAGCTTTTATTGAGAATGTTTAAACTTGAATATATCAGCTATGCATTGGATCATTATTTATGCAATACTCAGAGTCATGTATCTTCTTTGCATCTGCTGGGATTTATCTAGCATGGATTACCAAAGAAAAGAATACTATATTCACAGTGAAACAGTATGAATTTTTAACAGTCTTACTGAGTATTTATGTTCCAGTGATTTGATGTTCTACAATGTTACTAAATTTCTTAGAATAAAGATTCAGAAGGAGAGGTTTGTGCACCGCCTGTTGATTCCAAACGCACGGCTGTCTGATGCTGGCCAATATACTGCAGTAGCTGGCGGAAATATGTCAACTGCAAATCTGTACGTAGAAGGCCGAGATGTTCTCATAAAAAGCATTCGTAAAGAAGTGCAGGTAAAAGTCTTTTTGTATACCAATGTTTATTTGTTCAGTATTCCATGCCTAAAACGTATACTCTCTGACTGTTCTACCAAGTAATGCACACATTCTAAGATTATAGAACCATGCAGTAGGATCTACACTTAAAAGGAACATAGACCATGGTTTAGCAAATTAAAGCAAAGTGTTAACATTATTTACAAAGGGTCACTGATTGCAGTCAAATAGGGAAACAAAGTTAGAACAACTTCAAGTTCTGGCTTCCTCAATCAAAATCTTTTCCATTAGACTACGTCTGTTCCCTTCATGCTTGCATGCTTGTTGTCAGTTTCTTGTTCTCAATCAAAGTCAGTACTCAAGAAAACTGGAAGCATTCCTCCGCTACAGTATCGTAAGGAAAGTGATAGCCATTATAGGGTGAATATTTCTGACAGATATCATTGAACCACACTTGTAATTTATAAAACAAAAACTAATTCATAAAAAAGTAATTCTGACTAAAGGTCTCCTACTACTGTTATACTACCAAAAACACTGACAAAATCTCTGAAGAGAACTGGGTCTGTAGAACAACTAGAATATGGACAGAACAAAGGCCGAACAAACACACTAAACAGCTGCACGTTGTGGTACGAGGCAGCATCTCTCAATTGCTTTAAGCGGTAGTTATTCTGTCTGACCTGAGTCAACATGGTAGTAAAATGTTTGGTTTTATTTTACATTATTCCTCTAAGCGCCCCTTGAGAATAAATGAAAACTCTGAATGATTTTTTACATGATTTTCCTTAATTGTGTAATGCTTGCCACATAAAAATAGCAATTTCATATCAGTATTGTAATAACATCTCTCACACCCACTTCACTCCGACACATAATGTTTCTACACCACATAGCTCATTAGGTCTTTGTGACAAAAATTGGAAAGTGTTTTATCTTAATGTGTTGGCCATACAGAATGCCAATTAAGGGCAAGTGCATGCTGGAGTACAACTCAGCATGGTGTAGTCTACTCAACAGCAAGCTATAACACTACCCCAATTTGGCCTACAATAACTGTATTTTAGGCTGTGACAGACACGTTCATCCATTGATGTCATAAAGGGATATCCAGAAGTAGCAACTGCTACTCTTGTCTTGTCTTTTGCTACCCATGGTTCTAACCTTGCTACTTCTCCTCATAGGTGTCACAAAGGCAATGGCAAGAACAAGTGAGACGGATTCAAAGAACCCTGTCTACTTTCTGCTGTTTCCACTCCTTTTCCTTTCATTAACCTCCAAACAACAAATAGGAGGCTGTTATTAGGTGATAGATATGACCAGTAATGTGTTCTGGGCCCGACGGTGTGTGAAACCTCTTTCCCTGCACATGACATTCTTGTGAATTGACATTCATGGATGTGACTACTCTGTAGTGGATTAACACTTCATCGTAGGGTGTACATTTTCCTGAGAAAATATGATTTTTGTTGATGTTGCAAACATGGTTCAGGTCCCTGTCCACCAAAGCATATATACTGAAAACATTTACATAGAGTTTTTACGACAGTAGATATAAAAGATTTTAAAAAGTAGTAGTTGGGAAAGTTGGGCTAGTTTGCCATATTTTAATTTAAAAAACATTTTTTTAAGGTTGTTGAGAGACAGCGAGCTGTGGTTGAGTTTGAAGTCAATGAAGATGACGTAGATGCCCGCTGGATAAAAGATGGCATTGAGATCAACTTCCAGATTGAAGAAAGATACCAATACGTAGTGGAGAGAAGAGTGCACAAAATGTGCATCACTGAAACCAGAATGAGTGATGCTGGAGAATACACATTCCTGGCAGGCCGGAACAGGAGCTCCGTTACTCTCTATGTAAACGGTATGTTCATTTTCCATGTCCAAATCAAACATGTATTTCACAGTTTCTGAATCATGGTGTTACTGGTCAGGCACTGTTTTATCTCTTTTAGTTAGTTTCTAAAGTGTACGTGAAGTTTTCCAGACTGTGACGCATAACTCATTGCTCTAGTGTGGTTAATATAAAAGCCCATTTAAAAAAATAGAAAAGTTTGGTACTTTTCAGTGCACTTTTTTGTGTGCTTTCCTCATTCTGTTGCATTACAGTTCTTACTGAGAGGAGAGATGTGTGATCAACATATGTTGATTCCTTCCTTTGCTCTAAACTAATGTATTTTTTGTTGTTGACAATTTTATTTGCTTTCCATACACTACACATTCCTTTAAAAGTCTAGTCGAGAGGAGGTATACATGAAGTCATGCTAACTTAAAAAACAACACCACACTTATATGACTGTTTTGCTCTCCTCCCACCCCCTAGTTTCTTAGCGGCTTCTAAACACACATACACCACTTGTTAAAAGCATATAATGAGCCTGGTCACTTTTGCACCCCCACACTCCCGCTTGATTTGTGAAATGGAATGAAATAACTAGGCAGCATCCAGAGTTTGAAAAGGATTTAAAAGTGATAGGCTGTACTATAGTTCCGCATACAATTCAAAGGGTACGCTTGGATACTGCAACAAACCAATTTCCAAACGTGCCAAAGAACTCAGATCTTAGTAAAGATAGCCTCTATTTTGCCCATCGCGCTAATTCGAAAATAATCAACAAACCACACAGATAAATGCTCCAGTTTTCCCATAGTTCACAACAAAGGAAACAACTTGTTTACGTGTGTTAAAGAATTCCTCCCACCAGTAAAAAAAAATTTTATTCTCTTCTTAAATGCATGTTTTACTTTTTAATTCCTTATTTTAAGGTACCTTGCAAAGAATATAGGTGATCATTCTCAGTAAGTAACAATGATGCTTTGAATGTATTCTGAATTTGGCTCTCAGGTACTGCTGGAGGCTGATCATGACTTATATCAAAATGTCATTGCAATCTTTTCAGTGTGCTTTTCGCTCTATCCTTGCTGAAAACATAGAAAAAGTGTGCTTTAAAAAATGTGTATACGGATTGCTACCTAACGAACTTCAAGTGAGCAGTGTGACTTTGTGAGAATGAATATTAAATTAAAATGAATTGGCAGTATTTTTTTAGGAACTACCAATCTTTCTGAACTGTACTTAAGTGTTTTATTGGCAGTGAAAACGTACAGATCTTTTTTTTAATTTAATTTACGGTGTGGAAAACGTTTTTTGAATATGCTTTTGAAAATGTAACTCAATCACATTTTCTTCTAACATCACTGTAAGTTGTTGTGTGTTCTAATTACGTGATACATTATGTTTACAGCTCCTGAGCCACCTGAAATTTTGCAGGAGCTAGAGCCAAGCACAGTGGAGTCAGGCAAACCAGCCCGATTCTGTGCTGTAGTGTCAGGCAAACCTGTGCCCAAGATTTCTTGGTACAAAGAGGATCAGCAGCTGTCTGCAGGATTTAAATCTAAGTTTCTGCATGATGGACAAGAATACACCTTGTTACTCATTGAAGCTTTTCCCGAAGATGCAGCACTGTACACATGCAAAGCAATCAATGACTATGGTGTGGCCACTACTTCAGCATCGCTTACAGTTGAAGGTAACATGCTAAATCAAATGTGTTTTTTAATTTTTCCGAAAATGGTATGCTGTGCACCTTACACTCTGCGGATGTATCATAAAAGACATTTCTCTTTGTTCAGTCCCAGAAGTTGTCTCGCCGGATTTAGAGGCCCCATCGTACCCTCCTACCATAATTGTACCAGTTCGTGATGTCATTACTTCTGAAGGACAATCAGCTTGCTTTCAATGCAGAGTTGCTGGCACAGGTGAGAACAATTTACTCATTCAATTGATAATTGTTAGAACAGAGTACTGACATTTGACCAAACAAGAAAAGACAGATTCACAGATCACGCCAAAGTTCATAGGATTTGTTTCTTCCAGTAATTATTATTTCTCAGATACAAAAACATCTCCTAAAACTGGTCTTTTAATGCCAAAGCCCATGCTACAAGATTCATCCTTCATCTTGCTGACATCTCCTTGTCAGTGCATGAAAACCTTTGACCAGATTTACGAACACTTGAGCCCTTACTAGGTCATGCAAAGCAAAGCATTGGTATATACTTTCCAGTAAAAAAGACATTTTGGACTGGAAAGTTGCTCTTTTTTCTGCACAAAACAGGCGTTACTGGGGTGTTACAGTGCAAGCATGCATAGTTTGTGACACAAAGTCCGTTGTACTAAGGTTTTGTCAGACCAGGCTTTTTGTAAAAAACTCATTGACCCTGGTGGTAACAAGGAGAAAACTTTTAATTTCTCCTAAAATCCCTCACATTGCATGTGAGTTGAAGTTAACAGCACACACCAATGTATGGCATCTTTCTTTGTTTTAATATATGTAGAAATTTGTACTGGAAATGTATAATCCACTACAAATCCAATGCTAGACAGTACTCCTCAGCGAGACTGTGTATTGCAAAAGACAGCTTTTAAGACTGCCAACCAAGGGAAGATGGCAGCAGAGCAGTCTTGGATATGGCTCTGCACTGTGTTTTACTCTTTGTACAGTGCAACATTACAAAATAAAAACTGGAAAATAGTAATTCTGGCACACTGTTTCAATATCTCTCTTATCAGCTGAATTTACTGCCACATTTTAAATATTCTTGAGGCCTCCATTTAAAACCGTTGTGTGCATATCAATCATGAAAGGTTTGTGCGTTCTTCATTCCATGATGTGTTTAATTGGATTGCCTCACACAAATTTATGCTCCTCCCATTACCATTAATATTTAGATCAATCAGTGTACTCCTAAAAACAGGATGATTTATTGTGTTTTCTGTATCATCCATTTGTGACTGTGGATTGCTTCCTTCTTACCTCTATGAAAATGAAATCACCTTTTATAGTCATACCCGCAGAAAACATCAGCAAAATAAAGTTGTCATTTGCAGATCGAAATATTTCTAGAAACATTGTGCTGGGTTTTAGCAGCCTACCAGAATGCATTTCAATTATGTTATATTCAATGACTCGATGTAAACATTAAATAAGAATAATGATTTGTATGAACAATGTACATTACGTAATAGACATAATATATGAAACCCTCTTACAAAGGTAGTTATGGGCAGAAATTATTACGCACACTCCTATAATTTGAGGTGGGTAGTCACCCACCTCAAGGAATAATAAGACTAACTGGTCAGGACGAAACCTAAAAACACTAAATTACCCGCAAGTCAACCTCCTAGTAGCTATGGCACAGAGCAGACAAGCTTAACTTATGGAAAGTATTCACAAAGTACAGAAAAAGTAGCAAAGTCAAAACACCAAACAATAACAATCCCAAACAAAATTACAAACATAGAATGAATGGTATTGAACAAAATGACACCACAATTACAAAAATGGAACATGGGAAACTGGAGAAATGAATTTCAGCATTATAAGTAAAAATAGTGCCAAAAAGCATTAAGCACCTGTTAGAGCTGGTGGTTTATGGCCAGCTGGGACTCATTGAAGCCAGACAGAATCCACAGTCTTAGATAAGATGAGTATGATACACTTGCCTGATAGCCTGTGCACACCCTTAGGTTGCTTAGCACAGAGCAGGCAGGCTTATCCTAGAGGCAAAGTGTAAGGTATTGGCACAACACCACCCTCACAGCACACTGAGTACACTACAAGAAGACTCCAAATTGTGGGTATAAAACACTGGTTTTGTATTACTCACACATTGCAATTAAAATAACATACATATTGGATATATGCTTTATAGTTATAAGCAATTGTCAAACTCTCCTATTAGCAGCAGAAAGGCATGAACATGTATGTACTAGTCATAGGTATTCACTTGCCCTGTTATCTCCTCAGCTTTGTAAGCAACATAAGCCCATGTGCGTACTTCCCGGAGGTGTTCACGATCCAAGCAATTTCTCCCACATCAAAAGTGACAGAAACATACTTCGATAACACATTAGCATAGAACACAACATTCCCAATATCGCATACACCGTACAGTTGTAATGATCGAGAAATCACAGGTTTTGACTATGCCTCATGACACATCCCATCAGCCACTCAAACTACACTAGCTAATGATACATGTTGCACCCACTGGCAACACTTTCAATAGATTGTTGGGGCTCCCTAAGGTGGTAGGAAACAGTTACTCGGTTTCTTCAATCCAAAATAAGCCTTCAGGCACCCAGCAGCACCTTCTTGAGTGCAGGATCACTATCTGCCGTAGGCAAAAGACTGGTGCGCTATCAAATTGGAGAAATGTTTCCCCTCAGGCAGAGGTACGAGCTGCAGTTGCTCCAGTAAGCCAGCCGTGGGTGCACACAAGGCACAACAAGACCCCTCGGGTCCTGTCGAGATGTTATCAGCAACAGAGTACCTTGTGACATGGGTCCGAGGACAGGGAGCGGGCAACCTCAGACGGAGGCTGTGATGTCAGGCAGTGTCATCCTTCCGATCTGGAGGTCAGAGACAATCTAGGCTTCTAGCATGGGTCCCTCGAAGGCGGCAAACTACCCCCAGCATCCCTCAGACACAACTCTCTTCAGAGTTGGCAAACTTCCCCAGCACTCCTCGAACTCCTCACATTCTGGCACCCCAGGTGGGCCACTGATCTTTATGAACATACTCCTCTGCAGAGTGTGATTATGGCGTACAACAGGGCTGTCCTTGTCCCAACTGACAATCACTTCCACCGGTTTTCACGGCACCCTGTCCTTATGATCTCATGGACAGGAGGCCAGCCAACCGGCCCTTGTAGAGTGCTCAGGGACCCAGGCCAGGCCAGTTGGAAAATAGCTACTGGCCAGCAACTTCCAGACAAAATCCACCAAGTGATAGTCTCCTTCCTCCAGCACGACAAGTTCTAGGCCACCACAAGTCTGCGGATAATCTAGTTGGAGTCCCTCCTGCTCCTATGGTTCCTCTTATCAATGTCCTAGCCAGCGTAATATGTTTCCAATTCCAAAAGGGTCTCTAACTACTGAGGCCAGAGCACCAGTAGTTATACTCACAATGGTATTTGATGATGAGATCCATTCAAAAGGTCACCTTTGAAATCCACAGTTCTTCCCAAAATGTTCTCCTGTGTGCAATCCTACCCTGGGAGGCTTGATCACTATCTTTAATGGGGCCAAGACCCTGCCCCTTGGAATGCAGGTGCCCATTCCACCCTCTTGTATCCATCCAAAGAAAGCCCCTCAAAGTCAGAGGTCTACAGTTTCCATTGAACCCCCACCTTCCTGCCTTCTATCAGTAATGCACAGATGTAGCTGTACCCTCAGCACGCAGATGGGGATTAAAGACAGGCGGACAGGAACACAGAGCCACAGGCCTAGAAATGCCAACCTTCCCAAAGTGGCATCCACTTTAGTAATGTTGAATCCCCTTGCATGGCCGAAGAGGATTCGCCATTACTGACTCATCAATATCAAACACGATATACTGGTACTCTTATGCATGTAGGAAATACAGCTCAATAGCCTTTCCACTGTCCCCACATGTTACCCAATGCGAGAGACAGGCCCCACGTACCAAACACACTATCTGGCGCGATTCACTACCAATGCATGTAGTACCCACGCCCTGCATCTTCCCGACAACACCCTGTCCCAAAGGAGTACTCTGATGTAGCAAGAGACATGCAGAACTTACGCAAGTAGCTTCCTAAATGCCAAGCCGACTAACAGTAACCTGCGCACACAGGCCCTCCAAGACAAGCCTGTGGCACATTTGAAGAGTTACCGCCACGGGTGGCACAACCAGTGCTGCAGGTCCATGGAGGAGCATTTGAGTTATACATCCTGGATATATGTCTTACCCCTAGACAAGGGACTTACAGCTAATTCAAATCAGGCAATCATGTATACACCAATCACCAGTATGTATATGACAAGCACAGCGCTTTGGCACTAAATGGCAGTGTCAAAAGCACTCAAAGTCCTAACGCTAGCACATAGGTCAGCAGAAAACCAAGAGGAACGAAATAAGAAAGTTGAGGAAAGCACTCTAGAAAGGAAAATTTCCAACAACGCCAATGATAGCCTATGAATATGGTAGACTGGACTTAGGAACAATTTCAGGATCCTATGATGGCTCCTGAGGTCTTGAAAGTCCCCCAAAAATGTTCTATTCCCAATTTGTTAGGGTTTTCAGACCAGCTCCCCTGTGTCATATCTAAGGATCCCAGGACCACAGGGAGAGCACTTAGAGCCGGGACTCACTCTAGAAGTAAGGTCTAGGGCAGATCCAATTGATAGTTGTGAACTGGTAAATTCAATAAAAAAGCCAGTCCCTGTAGACATGCAGGAGGTCGTTCAATGCACCAGTGAATTCTTTCTCTTAGTCCTGGGTACAAGAGGGAGCAGGTCAAATCCCCCAGAGATCCTCTCATGGCTCAGACAGCAGGTCCAGTCCTCATATGGCCTACCTGAGCACCATAAAGTTATCTGAGGAGGGTTTCTTTAGGAACCACATTGTGCTAATGAAATAAGCAGTCCTTTCCCTGTGTCCAGTTCTGGGACTAGTTTCTCTCCCACTGAATTTGAAGCCAGCCTGGCTAGTGTGGGCCTTGGGGGCAAAGGCTTTCTCATCTTCAGGTCTCTTCTTACACAAAAATGTGAACTGACGGGCCTCACTTCTGTGCCTTTCAAGTTAATTACATTCTTGGGTGCACCTCAACTGTTCTTCTTGGGCTAATAGACATTAGATGCTCCACACCAGTCCATCCTGTTACCTGGCCTAAGTCATTGTTCTGCTATGAGGACAGTTTTCAGGCCTCATCAATTTCAAGCACTTATGGGGCAGCTGCTAGCAGGCTAATGCAAATTAGCTTCTACGAACTTGAGGCAGGGAAACTGTAACTTTCAAAAAGTTGTCTTTTCCACATAGTTATTAAAAATATTACTTCACAAATGAATTGGACATATATACATACAGGATTCACCAAAACATTGTGCAGATGGTTCTAACATAAATTAGAAAAAAATATACATTTGGCTTAAGTACAAGGTACAAGAATCAAAACAATAAGGAAGGTAGGCCTCAGTGCAAAGATCATGTCTTAAGTGTGAATTTGAATATTTGAAAAAAGGAGAACATGACAGAGGGAGGAAGAGTGGAAAGGCGATGTATAAGGATTGAATTTCATGTTTTTTTAAAGAGAGAACTTGACAGAGGGAGGAATATATATTCACCTTTCCACTCAGGAAAGGTTAATTCTTGTACTTTATGTTAGAACCATCTGCCCACTATTTTGGCGAATCTTCTAAATTAAAACACATGAAAGATATAACGTATTTCCAATTGAATACATTTCTGAGACCACATTCTATTTATTTAAATGATTTGCTGATAAATTATACTCCTTTTATGTAAAGTTTCATTTCACCACCATGTTTAGTATTATACAAATTAAAAACATATGAGAAATGTACTCTATTTTGCATATTTTCACTGTGAACTACCCATTTAACAAGCAAATATCAATATAATTCAGAAGGTGACTAGTGTCAGTGAATATGAATGATGTATGTGGCACAAAGGCTAATATCGGTGGTAAAATGTGTGGTTGCCCTAGCATCCAATGCATGTGGTACGGGCACATACAATGAATATTAAGAGGTGAACAATCTGAAGGCTTCTAACAATGATGAATAGAGAAAAATAAGCGATAAATGTGTTGTACAGTGCATGTTATTCAGTGTTTCTGGTAACATGATATTCCGTCAAGCACATGGCTAAGTGTTTTTATAAATGTCAACTTTGCATGATTTAACCCATTATGTGTTTTTCTCTTACACATTTACTTTAGTATTCAGTTTCTCTAACAAATAGCCACACACAAACAAGATTTTAATACCAAATTCATTTTACATACTTTCTGATTAGTCTGTGATTGTTAAGGAAATCAATATTCCATGATATACTTGTTTCTGACACGTAGAAATGTCTGTTTATTGTGAATAGGTTCTTGGAGATTTCCAAAGAGTGCATTAGCTCATGACAATAAAAATAAGTATATTCCCTGACAAATTTAAACTATACATTTCACTTGAAGTTACGAGCATTTTCTACACCAATATTAAATTAGCCCATTTACAGAAATATTGCACGTATAATTTAGCAACATAGATTAAACTAACCTTCATATTCACCTTTGTGAGATTGTTGGACAACTAGCTATGGTTATATTTTTTCACAACTGCTAGTTTGATGGTAACATATTTCCATAATCATCCACTTTGGATACAGAAGTAATCACTGCTAGCCTTTAATAATATCAGTGCCTATTAAATATTTCATGTCTTTGACCACAAGCTGTTACTTTTGTAATTTAAATGTAAACTTCATTAATACAACCATTTGTTAATTTGTAATTTCCCTATCAGATCTGAAAATTACATGGTATTGCAAAGACAAGGAGGTCAAGCCCTCCCGGTTCTTCAAAATGACTCAATTTGAAGATACTTACCAGCTTGAAATTGCTGAAGCTTTTTCTGAAGATGAAGGGATATACACATTTGTTGCTAGTAACACTCTGGGACAAGTGTCATGCACAGCAAACTTGAAGTTGGAAGGTATGTTGTAAACATATTAGCTCAGATGTTTTTGCTATATGGACACCAAGCTAAATAATGCATGTTAGTAGCCGTCTTGTTGTTGTAATGTGTTTCTGCTAAACTTATGTCATGTTGTCTCTGGCATCCATTAGTATTCTACACCCTTTGTTGATATAATTGGCTTGTATCTGGTGTTTGTCTCTCTGATGTTGTCAAATTCATCAACAATGCTCCCAATTTCTGTGTAAGTTCATCACTGAAACAGGGTTTCTTATTCCATGTATTCTAAATAGACTTTTTTATAGTGCATATTCTCAAATGTAATCTAGAGCAAGATGGATCGACATTGCACCGTAGGGCACATGATATAACTGAAGATATATGTGAATGATTAAAGCTATATCAAAGTCCATTTCAAACAAATATCAGTCATCTTATCATACATCTAATTGGTTTTGTACTGATTTGGACTTTTTGGAAGGAAATAGCCAGCAGTTAGCTTTACAATGTTATTACCATTGCGTTAAACATCATAATGGAGCATGAACAGACAAGCACCAAACAAGCAGGATTAAGCAACGCTTATGTTAATTAAAGAGCATACCTTGGGGCAGCAGTAGAAGTGTAAAGCTATTCATTGGGGTTGAAATGACACTGGGCAGAAGACCCCTGCAATATTTTCAATATTAAAGTAATATATTTTACAAAATAAACATCCAGTATAATAGATGATATTGGCAATATTGGCTCTTATTAAAAATTATGACAGCTATTCTTCACAAAGCAAACACAAGGAGTTGATGGACTGAGCGCTTAAACCTTTCAGACACTCACCCCCAGTTACAGATCTGGGTTGAATTCATCATCAATCTTTAGCTCACTTTGCCACATCAGTTCGGACCCAGCTATATGCAAATCAGTCTTGACTCTGTCCCTCATGGGAGCAGTCAAGCCCGAACTGCCAAGCCAGGTCTGAACTGGAACAAGCATCCTGGGATGGGTTTTGGGGTAACACCCCTCATCAGCCAGGCTAGCTTGAATCCAGTGGCAAATGAGCAAGGGACCAACATCTGGGCATACCCTGCCAACTTAGGGTGAATAAAGCAAATACAAGAAGATGATGGACGGAGAGCTGAAACTTTTCAGAGACTCACCCTCACTCACTTTGCCACTGGATTCAAGCTAGCCTGGCTGATATTGGGTGTTACCCCGAAACCATTTCCAGAATGCTTACTTCCGGTTCAGGGGAACATGGCTTGGCAGTTCGGGCTGAACTGTTCCCTTGAGGCACTGGGTCAATACTGATTTGCATATAGCTGGGTCTGAACTGAGGTGGCAAAGTGAGCTAAAGAGCGATGATGGGTTCAATCCAGATCTGTGACTGGGGGTGAGTTTTTGAAAAGTTTCAGAGCTCCGTCCATCATCTCCTTGTGTTGGCTAGTCTTCACACACATAATCTACACTCATGAAACTATTTAGAGATGTATCCATTTTTTAATTACAAAGTGTGACATTTATTGCATTCTAAAATGGCAGCAACTGAATGCCACATCTTGTAGGTAGGTTGCAGGGTTGCAGGCTTAAATATTGGTATACTTCTTTTCAGGGCACATAACAGTTAAAGAAGTTACACCAGAGTCACAATGCCATATTTCTTCAACTATTTCATTAAAGAAGGATCTTCCTTGCCAAAAGCCTGCCTTCATTCAGCCTATTTCAAGCTGTAGAGTTTGCAGTGGTGAAACTGTCAGATTTCTTGCAAAGGTTTCTGGTTTGCCAAAACCAGAAATGCAGTGGTTTCACAATCAACAATTGATGACACCAAAAAAGGATATAGTTTTCAGTTTCGACGTATATACAAATACAGCTATGCTTATTATAGTTGATGCCTTCATAGAGCATGCAGGACAATACTCTTGTGTGGCAAGAAATAGTGCTGGCAAGGCAACTTGTGAGGCTTCACTGGAAGTGACTACAGAAGGTAAAGACCTGAAAACCCTTAAAGCACATTTTATATTTCACATGTGCACCATGTTACTAATGTCAACTTCTGTGCTCTTAGTATAGAACACTGCCACTGTATTTTGCACTGTTACTGGTAAAACATTTACATTTATTTTCTTCATATTAAACCCAATGTAGTGTTATAAGAAATTAATACATTTCAAAACTAATTCACTTTTTAAATATTACCTACACAGAAACACAAAACAGTATTCACTCTAGTTTTCGGGGGTGTAGAGTTGTATGTATTTATCATGCATGGTCTTATATTGATGACAGTTGCTACTGAATGTACATGGAAGACACATTTTATAACACAAGGACACATGCTTTCATCTTTATCAGTGTTAATGCATAGTTTTAAGAAACTCAGCTGTAAATTGTTGGGATATGCCTCCTCCTGTATCAGCCGCATGAAGCGTTCATCCAGTTATCAATGTGAATGCCATTTTTGTGAATTCCCATCTACAGCATGCTTACGACATGCTTCATTTTCAGATGAAAATGATGGGGTCTTTCTTTCCATTCACTTCATCTTTAGTGTGTTCATCCTAAAATACTTTAGTTGTTAATTTATTTTTTTGTCGCTTGATTATACAGTGGAAACCATAGCTAGGCAAAGCATGACAAATTCTGGGACATGTTTAGAGGACTCCACTATTTTAACAAAGGAAATTACTCGTGTGCAAGGAGCTTCATATCAACATGAAATGCAGGTTTTTGAAAGCCTTTCAGAAACGCTGACTATGCAAGCAGCATCTGCAAGAAAAGTAGAAATGCATCAGAAAACATTAATTTCACAAAGTACTGAAACCACCAAAGTAACTGCAACTGAACTCTTTGACAATAAAGATGCCTCTCCAAAGGTCACATTAAAGCTGCATCCTCTTTGTGTGAAATGTGGGGAGACCGCTCAGTTCATCTGCCTTTTTGATGGCGAGCCCTTTACTGGAATAACCTGGGATCATGAAGGTGATGTGATACAAGAAAGTGAGAGATTAACCACCTCACAAAATGGCAGTGTTCAGATGCTTACTATCCTTAATGTGCAGATGGCTGATCAAGGACTGTACTGTTGCACTGTACAAAACTGCCATGGAGGAACAACAACTTCTGCACTACTAACCGTAGAAGGTGGTTATTAAATTTTAACATTGTGGCATATCATATTCACACTATATTTGTAGATTGTAGGTTGCTTGTGTGTTCACATATAAAACTTAACTATTAAGTTTAACTTTTTTTTACACATATTGTGCTCTATTCATTAATGATTGCTTTGAGATTTCTTGTTAGATAACTACATTTGTATGCTGGAGTGCATTAATGCCCATGCTTAGAACACATCCTTTCCTTTGAATGTTATCCACATGAAGCAAACATTGGAACAATTTGTTATGACATTTGTGCCTGGTGGCAAAGATTAATCTTACAAAATGTCACAAACAGATGTTCCTCCAATTGGTTGCACTACATTTTATAACCATATGGGGGGCGGGTGAATGAGGTCTATATCTACAACATTTTGTACATTTTTATCAAATGTACATAGTCCAAAATTTGGATTCACAAGAGAAAAGTCATTGTAAATTTACCTTCAGGCTGTTACCCCATTGCGCAAATATTCAGAGTTCCATTCCTTCTGTATGCACTGGACTGAACACTTGTGCTGGTAGTCTGGGTGTTTAAGTTAAACAGAACAAATGCAGGAAAAAACCCAGCAATAGTACTGAGCAAACTTTGCTAATTCTATAAAAGTGTTTACAGCTTATAGACATTCAATTGTCTGCCAAACCACACAATGTGAGAAACTGTTTTGAACTCAAAGACATATGTCAATACAAATGAGAAATTATGGTCACTACAGTTACATCTTTGTGTGTCAAAAAGCAACTGAAATGCTGTGGTTACTTAGTGCATCTAAAAAGAGAAAATTAGGCAACATAGTTTATGCACAATAATAATTATTATGTGCATTTTGACTGTTTTTCACAGGTAAACATTGTGCAATATGTATGAGGGATATATCCTCCCAGATGTGTTACCTTCCATCACATGTTGCCATACCTCAAATTCTAGATCTTAATATATCCAGATCTAAATGAAAAGAACCCAATCAATCTTGCCTATAAAGTAGTTTCACATTTCAAATCAATGTGAGGTGTACCCTGTCCTCTCTCTAGTCCATTATAATAGTGGACATTATGGTGTCAGGTAGTGCAAAGTATTTCAACATATCTGAACCAAAGTTCTAATGCATTTTATACCTACCTACTATGTGGCCAGCAATTTTGACCCAACAGACACACCATATAGTCTAGTGTGGTAAAATACCCCTAATTACTTTTCTGATCAATACAAATATTTTCCGGAACCCAGCTAAATCTGTGTATGAAACTTAAAATTCTTCACCAATGTAAACCACAGCTACACCAAAGATTAAGACTAGTCTTACTAATGAGATGCAGCTGATGGCTAGGTGAAATTTATGTCATGAAATTGCCTTTTCCCAAAATATCAAAATTTACTAGAGACTTTACTTTGATTAGTGCAGTTCTTATACTCTGTTCACAAGAATCGAAAGTAAAGACATTTTCTTCATGAAGTGCCACATCAAGCTGAATCTTTCAAGTTCATGTGGAAATAATAATTTATTAATCCAAACTTTCCACATAAAAAACTAATTTGGATTATTGTAAAACACCTGAAAATTCACTCTGTGAACTGGGCATGCATGCAACCTGCAAGTAGTATGGGCCCTTGCAACTGACCAAATATTATAACTAACACTTATCAAAATTAAAGCCAGTAAATAGGCCATTACTAAATTTTAAAGTACATACATACTCACCTACACATGAGTTGGGAACTAACAGACTGAGCATTTATTCTCTATACTAATCATAAGAAGACATTTATATTTTGTTTTGCGTATAGTTCCGGTATTCAAAGCAACTAATCTATTGCTTTCCTAACTTTATTCTTGCCTAGCTAAAGAATCACAATCAAAATCAGTTACACAAATTACCCTTGAGTCAAATACTAAAAGTATTAAAACACACAGAGAAAGCCAAAGTAGGACAACCTATGAAATGACGCAAGAATCATCTAAGAAAACATCAAGTATATCAATATCTACATCACAGAAGCCACGGCAAGCAGAAAGACAGAAAAGCAGAGAATATTATCCTGATGTTGTTCCAACTGAGGAATTGATAGACACTGATATCACCACACCTGAGTTTCTTGAGAAGCTAACCCCGGAAATGACTGTAAAAGAAGGAAGCGACGTTTCACTCTTTTGTGTTATAAAGGGGGTCCCAACTCCATGTGTGATCTGGCTGTTCAATCAGCTGATTCTTGACAATTCTGCATTGTGTATCTTGAAATTTGATGGGCCCGTCTGCAGTTTAAAAATGTTGAAAATTGCTCCAAACCAAAGTGGTATATACACTTGCAAAATTATTAATTCTGCG
This sequence comes from Lissotriton vulgaris, assembly GCF_964263255.1. Classification (NCBI taxonomy): domain Eukaryota; kingdom Metazoa; phylum Chordata; class Amphibia; order Caudata; family Salamandridae; genus Lissotriton; species Lissotriton vulgaris. Next base: position 815,435,293 of record NC_141687.1, on the reverse strand, counting down.
GGACAAGCTGAGTGCAAAGCTCATCTAAAAGTGACAGGTTGGCATTTGCATGTTCTTTCCCAATGTGTCTTCCTCTTGCAATCAGTAGCAACATTTTGTCTCAGACCATGGAAACACATAAGGAAATGTATCTTGCTAATGTTACACTATTTTGGCTTGATGTTTGGTGTTTAAAGCATGCTACATCCATGAGAAAAAATGCAACAAATCTTGTGGAACGATTATTAAAAAATTCTCACACTTTCCAAAAGGTTGTCCCTAAAGGCCACACCTTCTGTTGGATTAAGTTTGGCATTTGTCTGTAGTTACATGTTGCAGCTCTGTGTCTCTTGTACACAAGAATGTTAATTGTGTCTTTGTCAGATGTTCAGTGAGTCCCTTTGAAGAACAGAGGAATTAGCATATTACAATTATTTTTTTGTTTCCTTTTTTCATTCCAGCCTTGGAAAGAGTTATTCAAGAGAAGATTGAACAGCAAATTGAATTGGAGGTTAAAGGTACAATATTTTATGAAAACAAAGTCTAAAATGTAATTTATCAAATCATTTAAAACACCTTTAATGTTTTTATTAAGAATGAAAGAGCTCAATTGTTCGGTAAGCATATTCATATGCAGGGTGTGTTTTCCTTCATACTTATTGTTGCATTTACTTGTTAAGCAGTTAGGGGCAGCACATATTTTGCATGTGTCAAAGCGTGCTAAATAATTACTTCACTGTGAATGGCTACTGCCCTATGGGGTGGGAGTCTCTGAAGTGGAAGAATACATGTTGACAACAATGAATACATTGACCATTGCTCGTTCATGGTAACTGGGATATTTCTGAGGCATCATTAGTGGTTGGCAGTGGGTAGAGAGGAATATTACAATTTGACAAAGTGTTTTTAATGTGGTTTCTAGTCATTGAAAATTGGCTTTGATGCTTTAGTGTCAAATGCAAGGTGCCTAGATGGAAATGATCAGAATCTCAATATGTCACAGGTGTGTTTGGAGATGGTAAGGTGGTGTAAGGTGCATGGTGTAAGCAGGAAGAGGTACCTGGAGCTGAAATATTAGAGACCTCTATGAGGAAAGGAGAATAGGAATGTATTTGAAGACAAGATAAGGTGCTGATTTAGAGTTTGGTGGACAGAGTACTCTATTGCAGATGTGACAGAGTACTCTATGCGCCAAACTATCAGCCCGCCCATCTTGTATAAAGACAATGTGATTGTCTACTTCCGAAAAACAAAAAAAGTCAAAAGTTTGGTGGACAGTCGTCAAAACTGATGCAGGCTTTTCACAAAATTTTTAGTACAATGAAAAGAGCCACTGTGACAGCAGTTCCCTTCAATCTATACAGATGACAGATGGGCCGCCAGTCATCTCAAAATTGGATGGATGGGGTACTGTCGAGGTGGTGAAAGTAATGTCATCTACCATTCTGACAGACACTGCTCCGTTTGACAGACACTACTCTGTCAGCCAACCTCTAATTCAGGCCCCAAGAGAACCCAAGGGAAATAATCAGTGAATTTGCCAGACATCCGCAGTGGTCAGTTGAGGCAATATTTGAAAAGATGAACCAAGGCATGTGAGGAAAAGGAAACTCTTTTGAGGGGCTGAAATGTTTAAATGGAGAAACAGTAGAGGTGGCCATTATAAATGCCAATAATCACATTAATTGGAAAAGATGTTATTTATAAAGATGTTGAAAGTAAAATAGGTATGCAGTATGCTGTTGTTTGGTGGGTGTTGGCTGAAGGAGGGTGGCTGAAATAGTTGTGATTCTCATTTTACTACTGATATTAATCTGGAAGGACTGAGTACAGGGGAAGGAAAGGCTGGAGTCAGAAAAAAAGGGTAAGGGATGGCATTGGCAACAGTGAACAATGGAAAGTTATTAAACTCAATCTTGCTGGTTGACCCTTAATCAATAGGTGGCCATTCAGTAGCAGCACGCGCAGAATCGGTTTTGTGAACTTTAAGCACGTTTGTAAGGAAACAATGAGCTGATAAATTCAGTTTTATTGCTGAAGCGGTGGTAAGAGAGCACAGACTAAGCTGATGTTACAAAACAAGGGCAGTTTAAAGTAAAAAAAAGAAATAGAGAACAAAAAATGGAAGAGGCAGAGCCCTGGGGTTAGGAGAAAAAGGGCTTAAGGACTCAGGGGTGTCTTGCTATTCACCATGGTAAGAGGAAATAAGAGTATTCTGGCCAAATGTATGAAGAATACCAGACAGGTTGAGATGAATTAGGATGGAAGAGAGGTGATTGTGTTTCATCAAGTTTAAGCAGCTATAACTTTGAGGCTGTGCAGTGACATTTGTAGAATCTATATTATAGTGGATTGTGGAAATAATTTAAATTGAGATACTGATTGTGACTGGTAAGTAGGAGGCTCAAGTAGGTTTTTAAAAGACACAGAAGAATGTTAGGTTTGCAGAAGATCCACACATATTCCATGACTACAGACAAGCAACCAGGTTTAGGCAGGCGGTGTGTGCAAATCAGAGTGTGTCATTTCTTAAATATGTGACAAAAGAACGTTGGAAAGTTTCAGTGCTTTGAGGAGAATCAGTTCAAAGGAGCACAGAGAGATAAGAATAATTGGCATGTCAGGTTACATTTACTAAGTGAAGTGGGGGAAGAAGTTGGCAGCATGATGGGCTATAATTAAATGAGCAGAAGAGTTTTATGATGGAGCATTTGACAGGCAAATATGGATGTCTTGATTGTTTTGCTATTTGCTGACAAGAACATTGCATGCTTGTATTTGTGAAGGAGGATAATCTTACAGGGATTTGGGGATGTAGACATAAGGAATGGGAGGCTACTGGACATCAAGAGTGAGGATGAGGATGAAGATAAGTATCTGAAAGTAGAAAGACTTGGCAACGGGAGGGGAGAGGGTTGCAAATAAATCTGTGCAGCATGTGGGCATTCATTGGCAGAGGGGAAAAGCATAGGAACTCTTATGTCACAGATTGCTAGTTGAATCATGCTGCGTAACTGATGGTGAATTGGGTTAAGGTGCAGAGAACATGGAATATCCCGAAGACAAGATACTTTAAACAATTTTGCTTTTACGTGTAATTTCTATTAATATAAACATGAATCTATGTTTGTATATCTTTCTTAACCCTCATTGTCTTTAAAAAGTGTTTGGCTGTTATATAGGCCATACACATGCATGTCTGTCAAGATATTCAAAATAAAAAAAGCCCAAGTATGAAGTATCTTTAGTTTAGGAACATTTTTCAATATGCAGTTCTTTTTGACAAACCATAATGTAAAAGTGTTATCTCAAGTTCATTAGAGAACCATATGGTTCCTTGCATCATCATAATCCATATAAATGAAATGGATTATTTTACCTTCCAAATCCATACAACATATACATGTAATGTAATATTATTTAATTTCTAAATCTTCCTTACATGGCTTGCAGATAGTGTATGTCGTCAATGTTGCTTGCTTTTGCATAACATTGTGAAATTAATGGCTGTATTAGTTCGAATAAACGCCTTCTCGTGCCAGTTTAGTTATATACAGACATTTAAATTGTATAGCATTCAAAACAAAATTCAGAAATTTTTATCATAATTCAAAGTTATAGAAAGGGCGTTTATTCTACTGTCTGCAAGTCAGGTAAGCTGTATATAACCTGATCACCTAACACATTGAAAAGTCTTTCCGGAACTCAGAACACACATGCACATAAACATGTTACTGCGAGATTCATTTTTGTTTGTTCAAGAAGAAATGTCCACAGTTTGAAGAAAGAACAGACAACGAAAGAATCTGGTGTCAGAATTTTTATAAAAGAACACGGTGTTGCGTTTATTCGAACAAATATGGTGAGTCCATTTCCTTATAGATGTGTGAACAAATTATGTAGCATGTATTTTTCTATATTTCAAATACTTTATTTTTCATTTAAAATATAATATTCATTTCATACTATTATCTTTCTTATGGCTAGGTAAATTGTAATTCAGTTATGTTCTGTTGCAGAATTGTTCTTCAAGGAAGATGGTGAACATTTCAGAAACCAAAGAGATCTGCGAGATGCATTTTCAGATACAGAAGACTACTTGGATCATGGGCTTGTGTCATCCAAAAGATGTGCAAGTAGAACATCTTCTATAAGTTCTTGGACTGAATATATAAAGCCATCTTTCACACAAAAGCTTACATTCAAATCTGTTATGGAAGGAGAGCCAGTACTTTTTAAATGTAAATTAATTGCCTGCCCTACACCAGCACTGTCATGGTTTCATAACAATAGGCCAATCGCTAGAGATTTCAGGCGGGTTACGGAAATGGATAGTGATATGCACATTCATTGTTGTAGCTTACAGATTAAAGCAGTGCAGGAAAGGGATTCTGGAAGTTATCGTGTGTTTGCTATAAATAGTGAGGGATCCGCTGAATGCACTGCCTCACTGCTTGTTGCACTTAAAGAAGAGCAAAATGCTAAGTATTTGGATTTTGTGAGAAAATCAGAGAAAGCACATGAAAGTATTGATTGCTTGGTACAAAAACGAAGGGAAGAGAGGTTGAGGGTTGATCTTAGATGTGTTGGCTCTCCATTGGATAAAAGGAAGCAAAATAAAATAAAGCCAGGGGACCTTTCCACTAGAAAAGGGCTAATGAGAACAATCAGCTTTGAAAAAATGTCTGCAATAAGCAAACATGACCCAATCTATGATACTAATTATAAAGCAACTCAATACGTTGAAGATAAAGAATTTAAAGAAAGTAAAAGTATGCTTGACGTGGACATGAAATTAAAGTTGAGGTGTTTGCGTGATGCCAGAAGAGCTGCCCTAGGAAAGAGACTTTCTGTTTCCTCTTCAGAAGCATCTTCTGAGTTTGATCTTGACTCTATGAGAAGTGAAAGCAGCTTTTCTTCAGGTCTTTTCCCCTCAAGCGATAGATATAAACGATTTGCTCAGTTTGATGTTCAGGGGGATTTGCTCACTTATGCTACTAAAAATGATCAAAAAGCTGCCAAAGAAATACTATGTGAACCAGATGGAACTATAAAAGATAATCAGAAAATCATTGATCAGTGTTCCGAAGAACTTTCAAAACCTGAAGTAATCCAGAGACAGGGCGAAAAGTCTGCAGCAGAGAGCATGCAGGAATATTTAGAGAGAAATACATCAACGTATTCGCCCCAAGAGGAATATTTACAAGAGGAATGTGTTAGGAAGAGGTTAATATATGATCAAAGTGAACCACAATCTGAACATGTTACATTTATGAACATCTCTACAACAACTGCAAAATCAGCGTATTATATTGAAGACCCTATGGATAAAAAGCAGAAACAGATTCCAACCAAAAATGAAGAGTTGAGGGAAAATGAGCAAATTGAGATTGCACATGTGAGTGCTTTGACAAATAAGTTAGAAAATGAGCATGTGGCAAGCCAAAGCCCGACTCAGAGAGGTACACCACATGGCCCCCCAATGTTTGTTCGTGACATTGAATCTCAAGAAGTTAGTGCAGGTGAGGTGTGCGCTTTTAGTTGCCATTTTCGAGGTTACCCTCAGCCAACCGTCACTTGGTATAACAAGGACAAACCAATACCCCGCAATCAAGAATATACCATCCTCACAACAGAAAACCGAACAACGCTAACATTTTGTCCAGCATTTCCCCAGCATGAAGGATCCATAACATGTGTAATATTTAATCAGTATGGCACAGACACAACTTTTGGTATGCTAAAAGTAAATCCCACTGTACACCTAAAAGAAGACTCTGTCCCGCCCATTCATGTTTGGGATGATATCCTTGAAAATGAGGAAGACACCGAAGAACTCATTGTCTTGTATGACACTGAGAGTGACAATGGTGTGCTTAATAAATCGAAAGAGAGGTCAACCCTCCAAATCCCACAGATGTATGTGCCAATATGTAGCACCTCTGAATCATCTGTGCTTTCAGCACCAGTTGAAATTAAAGTAACTGCCCCAACTCCAATTCCTGAACAGGATAATGAGTTAAAGGAATGTTTTGAGCCCATTGAATTGCCAGAATCTGGAACAACAGATCCCATGTCTCAAGCAACAAAACACAAATTTAAATTTGCTTTTGATTCTTCACATGGAGCACCAAAGATTATAAATGAAACTGAACAGGATGTTAGCTGCACGGAGGGTGAATCTGTCGTTCTGGAATGTGTAATATCCGGCGAACGCCCCTTAGTAGTGACTTGGTATCACAATGATATGATTTTACCTGATAGTGCAAAGTTTAGAGTTGAAGAGACAGGAGACAGTTACAAGTTATTAATCGATGATGTTTCAATTGTTGACTTTGGCAAGTATACATGTTTAGCTAAGTCTAATTCAGGGATTGCAGAATTTACATCACATCTCAAAGTGGCGAGCTCCCCTAAAAAGTTTGACAACTCCCTTGAAGAAATTATCCATAGTGATTTGGAAGCCAATGTTTATGCTGATTTAGGCATTCAGACTAGGAAAACAAAAGAGCCAGTATCTGACCACTATGAGTTCTCAATGGGCTCTACTCATGTAAGTATTGCTAGGAAAGAGAATTTAGTAAGCCAATATTCTCACAGTCTCAACCAAATAGCAAAGAGAGAAGCATCCCCTAGTAAGCAAGTTGAAAATCTAAAAAATATAGAAACAATACTGCCTACAAGTAAAGGTGAAAGGAAAATGTCAGTGCCTACAGATGAGCAACCTATATCCGTAAGTCTGCCTACTCATTTCCAGGATCAAAATGAAATGAAGACAGACATAAGAAAAGAGCAGCTAAAATCAGAAGGACTCGAGCAGTCGTCAATTGGTACTCATAGAAGTAGCACATCCTCAGATGCAACTAAATATCAGACATGTGAATATGATGAGGAATCTAAACAAAGTACACATTCTTTAGAAACATCACATTTACCAAATGATAAATCTGACACACTCATTGACAGTAATAAAATGAATTCTAAAGCATCTAAAGTTGAAAAGTCTACATGCTTTATGTTAGATTTTAGGGGGAAAAAGGTAAGGGATAAAGTTAGTGATTTTGAACAAAAACAGTTATTTGGAAAATTAGCTTCTGAAGAGTTTAGCCATGGAACAGACGTGAGGGATGCACCCTTTTTGGAACATACCCGTTTGGAAGAAATTAATACAGAGCAACAGTTTCTGGAGATAGCAAAGCCAGAAATCGATCATTGCAATATAAATTTCCAACAAATCAATCCACATTCAGAAGGAATGTTGTCAAGTGACGTTTTGGAAATGTTACTTAAGAAAGATAAGGAACAACTCCATTCCTATGAGAAAATGATACCAACCACTGAGGATGTGATGAAAGAACATGCACATTTCCAGAAATCTGGAACAGAAAGGGAGCATAATGATAAGTATGAAAAAGATGTGCACTGTACAAGTAGTTTGAATACTAAATCCATTGCAGAAGACAAACATCATCTAGATGCAAATAGCTTAAAGGTTCAGCCCCAGAAAAACTCAGTCAAAGACACATATCAGTTTGATGATAGTAATTTAATGGAGGTACAGATTTGCACTAATGCAGAGATGCAGTCACTGAAAAGCATACAACATGGCCAAGGGACTTCACTACAGAATGAAGGCCATGCATTTTCATGTGGTTCCACGGATGAACCGTTATGCCCATTGCTTACAAATGTTGGCAGCCATCCACAAAGTGATTTGGACAGGGCTCAGTCATTATCTAGTTTTCATACCAAGAAAGTAGGTGAAGAAGAATTAATGCTTGATGAAGAGAAACTGTGTGATGTAACTGTTCAGACAAAGATGCTTCATGAACAAGTGATATATCATGAGCAACATTCTGTCCCTCAACATATGTCTTTCTCAAATCAATTTGTGCACAATATACAAAACATTAAATCATTTGTTCCAAGTAAGCTGTCAGAAGACCAAAGTATTTCTTGTAGCGATAATATTGTGAAGGATAAGAGTGAAGTTGAAGAACTAATCCTGGATCAAAATAATATAGCAATAATTGCAGATAAAGCTGTGTCAAACGAAATATCAGATTCTGGTGGACAGAAGTGGCCAGTACATGAAGAATTGAGTGCCTACCAGAAGCAGAAATTATCAGCGCATTCCAAAGAGATATGCGGAATAACAGGTCAAGATGTCAACTACATATTACCTACCGCACCAGTATCTTCATGTCAAGAAAAATCTAACTATGTGAAATCCTTTGAATATAAGGAAGGAGGAGAAAGCTTGGAAGTCGGGTACGCACATTCATCAGTGAAGCCCCTTGCCATACTTAATCAGAATTTCAAAACAATGGCTGATGAAGCAATTGTTCCTGTTGAAAGCAGGTATGTGGAGCCAAACAATATAACTGATACAGGAGACGTAAAAACATACACTGTCGAAGAGGTGACAGAGAACATAACTATGCAAGAGAAAAGTAAGAAAATATTTTCTGAGCAGTACAGAGATCTCAAAATCCTCTGTCCCCAAGAGAATGAAGTCCAATCAGACACATTAAAGAAGTCACTTGGAGAATTGTCCTTGGATCGATATTTTATTTCATTGAGCAGCGATTCAGACCAGACTCATGACGAGCAGCAGAAAGGAGAAGAAATGCATGTTTTGAACCAGAAGTCTTATTTGGATGAACCCATTGCTAGGGATTACATTTCTCAGCCTAGCGAATCTTTAAATTCAGCCACAGAGGATACTATAGGACATCCATTGCGCACTGTTCTTGAATATAAGAAGATGAGTGTCAATGACAGTGCAGAGCCAAACACAGGATTCTCTTTAGCAGAGTACCTTCTCAGTACTGGGCAGCTGGAAAGGCCCCGCACTGAACACAATGTTAATAAAGAATCAGTACCAAGCATAGAGGTTGAGGATGTAACCTTCAGCACTGTCTATGACTTCTATAATCAGCAGCCACAGCTGTCTCGTCCACTGTCTCCTGAATCGGAAATATCAGTTGAAGTTGGCAGCACTGCTAGTGATGTAGAAGTTGAACTTGAGGGTTTCTATACACCCCCTTCATCCGTGGATAAGTTTGAGTCTCCATTGTCTTTTGAGTCATACCACACCCCTATCAATTCACCAGAATGGTGTTTGTCACCTTTGCTTCCAAATGTGATTACTGATAACCAGGTGGTGCCATCAGAAGCAGAAACATACATTGCAGAACATGATTTGCATGGGACAACATCCAAAGGCGAGGGCCAGCATGCATCATTTGGTGCTCCATTAGAAAGATGGAGCCCATCAGCAACATGCAATGATGACATGCTTCCCAATCCAGGCCCAGCAAGTCAACAAAAACAAACCATGCCTCCAGCATTTACTAAACCTTTGCCAAGAAAGCGGATCTATGAACATAGTACACTAGTTTTTATGGCAGAGCTTATAGGTTTGCCAGCTCCTGATGTAAAATGGTATAGGAACAAAGCGTTAATTGAAAAAGACCACAGGGCTAAAATGGGTAGAGAAGGTGACATGTGCATTTTGGAAATCCATAATGTGGAAAGAATAGATGGAGGAGAATACATGTGCCATGCGATAAATTTAGTAGGGGAAGCAAAAAGCATTACTCAGGTGGACATTTTACCCCAGGATGGAAGATCAGTGGCATTGCCTCTTCCAGTGACTCATCAACATGTAATAGAGTTTGACATGGAGCAAACAACATCAAGATCTCCTTCCCCTCAGGAAATTCTTTTAGAAGTAGAGTTAGATGAAAGTGAAGTTAAAGAATTTGAGAGACAAGTCAAAATAGTCACTATTCCTGAATTTACTGCGGACAATAAAAGTATGATCATTTCTCTTGACGTCCTTCCTCTCTGGCTGGATGGACAAAACCCACAGTACGCTGCAAAAGAAAGTGACAATGTGAAAATTGAAATGGAAGTGACTGAAATGCCACCTCGGTTTCTGATGCCTATCTGTGACCTTCAAGTTCAAGAACACAGAGAAGCAAATTTCAGATGTTCTGTGGTGGGTCTCCCCTCACCAACCATAACCTGGTACAAGGAACATCAATACATTTTTGCCAAACCTGGAAAGTACGTCTTGGAGAGTCAGAAAGAAAATTATAGCCTTGCTGTTGAAAACATATGTGCCTCTGACAGCGGCACATATGTGTGCGAAGCTAAGAATAGCTTTGGAGAAGTTGCATGCAGAGGATTGCTTACTGTGATTAAGCAATAGGTCTTACCTGCAAAGGTTAGCAGATTAGCAAAACAGATGTGGGAGTTTCATCTACTGGTTGACACTTCAGGTGTAGATCCAATCAGACAGAAAAACACTTGAATGTAGTGATTTATCTGTAAACTCTCAGAAAGTTGTTAAAACACGATCTGTGACATCCTTGATATAGAAAGGGAAAACGTGTAAATATCACTTAAAAAATTTCTGTTTCACTAGAAGAAATATAGTGTCAATTGCAAATGATCCTGCAGCTGATACTTTGAAGCTTAGCTTTTTGAATCTTCACGGAGGTTTCTGAAACCTCAATAGCAATAGAATGTTCAGCATATTGTGGGAGTTTTGCATAAATTCTCGGTTCCCAAGCTTCTGCTGGCTAAAGGATAGCGAACGTATGCAGGGCACTAGTAAGACAGCTGAAGAAAAGCCGCAAGGATACTTTAAGTCAAATATGACACAAATGTGACAAAATTGCAAAAGCGATAATAACTGCGTGCCACAAATGCCGTCGAAAGAGTGGGCATGTGCAAACATCAGAGAAAGTTAATTTGGGCTTTTATGAATGATTTATAATTGAAATTGTGGCATTATTGTCTAGATCTGTAATTATGTAGGCAGTTGGTGGAATTTGTCCACGTTATTTTTTTAATGGTTGTCTCTAACAATTCAATTGCGGCTATGTAAACAAAATTTATAAATATGTCCTTAAGTTGACTTGCAAAACATATTTTCTCGGCATAATTATGAGTGTGAATTTAGGTTGTGCTAAACAACAAAAGTAAGCACATGTGCCAGCCAGAATCACTCCAGATACCAACAATTAACTCTGGTCTAAAATGGCGCTCTAACGTTCTAGCTATTATGTAAAAGCGTATGGTTAACATAGACCATATTTATCTATACATGAACATGACCTGCCTCCCTTATAATTCAATAAAGTGCACCTAGTATAATTGTGTAAATAAACACAATTTCACAAGAGCAACAACAACTCCTGAGCAGACAGGGAAACCAGACAGGTACATTCATTATAGATAAGCTCTTTATTAGCCGAGTCACTTAAAGAAATATGCATATGCCTCACTCATTAATAAATATTATTTAAATATAATAAATACATTTTAAATTCAAATGATAAAGAATGAGGTCTCACCACCAAATCCACCAATGTTTATGAGAATTTAATTCCGACTTAGAACTGTAGATTAATTATTAGCCCTAAAAAGAGTGCCATACAATCATGTTAATTCTAAAGAAAGAACATGCTTTGTATTACCAACAGAGTAATATTAACGAGTTATTTATAGTCATGTATGGTATAGGATATAGTACCATTACACTAAATGCATCATTGTATTTCCATATAACAATGATGTAAGTGTAATCTGTGCCCATACAAATCTTACGGGCAGTGCCTACCAAACATTTAGGTGGTCACGCTGTAAAATTATAAAAAACAATACATAATTTTATTTAAAAACTCATATTTAAAAAAATAATCGGATTTTGTTCCATTGGCCAACTTCCGTCCCCAAAGTGAGAAACTCACAAACAGCTGCCTTGTTTAAAGTATGCAAAATGTCACTGAAAGGTGCTGTTTCTAAGCTTCTCTTCCATCAATTTGAAGAGCATCTCATTGTGCCAAAATTTAAGTCATCATCTTCTCCTTCTCTGATGGATCCAGGCTTGTTATTTGGTCATTACTGGCCCACAGGGCCTCGGAAGTTCTTACCCACTTCCTCTTTTTTGTGGCTTTGCACGGTAAAGCAAAATCATTTACATCACTCCTCTTTAAAGAACAAATCCAAAAAGTTGGAGCCATGCACACACCATTAGAGAATTGGGAGAATTATTACTCCCTGATTTTTAATATTATGTTAAACTTTCGGGCCAAAGGATTACCAAGTGTGGGCCAATCCTGTGAGGACAGTTTCACTTTTACCGGCCCATTTGATGTCGGCTCTTTCATATAGCACTCTGAAGAAAAACAGCATTACAAATGGCCATATGTTGATTTTATGTACAATACATATATAAAAAGCCAAATTTGATGTTGCGTTTTCGATCACTCTTCAGATAACCTGATTTTACTTTTGTTGAGAGGTTTTTGCAATGCCTATTTTAGAATAGATTGTTTAGCTCTGATCTACGAGGGAGGGTGTGACAGGCCACGTGTATGAGCTCCGACTAGGCAATTAAGTCCCAAAAATGTACCCCTGTCTATTTTGGCAGAACAGAAAATACTGTAAAGGTCATGATAGGATGCCTGTAACACTTTTTTTAATTTCATGTGTTTATTGTAAGTAATTATTTGTGAAAACATTAATATCTGTTAGCATGTTGTAGGCAATGTGTATGATAAATATTGTTTCTAGATACATGATAAAGTCGCAGATGCACCATTTTTAAGTTGATTGTGAAGGAAATCCTTTGGTGCCTATTTGTTATGCAAGTGATTCATTGATTGGTGTATAATAGCGGTTTGAACACATCCCTAGGATGGGTGAGAACTGGGAGGCGAGTGAAAGGACAGTGCTGTCACTGCCAATCACTCCTTTCCTCAGGGGCTGGACAGGGCAGCTGCTTCTTGCCCGGATGGACTATGTTAAATGTGATTAATCTACCATGTGTTGCACACATGCCTACTGTGCACGTCATAATGACTTGAAAAAGAGGTAATATTTGTTGAGCAGAAGATGGGAAGGGCAGTAGAAACATATGTGATGTGAAGCTAAGAAATATGAATGGAGTGACAGATGGTGACGTTATGGAGGGTTGTGAGGAAGTTAGGAGAGTCGAGTAAAAATGAGTTTGTCCAGGAGAGTTAATTAGACATGAGTATATTTTAAAAAGAGGCAGATAGCTCGCATCCTCGTGCATGCATTGTACAATGAAAACACAATTACCGAATGCGGGCTGGACTGGTGGGCAACATCCATGCCGAGGTGAAAGAAGGCATACAGTAGTATACTTGCAGGTGCTATGTCAATTCCAAGATCCACTTGATCGCCCATTCTAGTTGGTATTCAAAGCTGGCCCTCAAAGTTGATTTTGTGCACAATGGGTGACTGAATCCAGTTCTCTAGCACAGCAAACTGGCCATGTTTTTAAATAACAAACATGGCTATGCAGAATAACAATTGGTTTAAATTTGAAATCATTGCATGCACATTTATATCATGATATTTAATGTTGGATATCCCGCAAGCATCTCACTTAGTGCAATCACGAGAACTAGAGTAGTAGAGTTGGTCATGGCTGTACATACTTTAGCTGTTGTTTTTGTCTTCTGTCTCTCCTACATTGGGCTGTCCTAATAATAAACAAAGTGGAGGTATGTTTTGTTATGAATTGTGTACTACTCCTTTGAAATATGATATTTGATTTTGGGTCACTTTATAAAGTGCAATGTTAACTTGCTTTTGCCAAAGTACATCCCATTGAGAATAAACTGAAATATGGCGGTTGCCATTCTTATGCGTCTTAAGGTGCAGTTTAAAATATGCTTGCTTGCTTGATACATAGGAAAATATATCATATTGTATTGCTTTATCACTTGAATTTTTATTGTATATGATCTGCTCCTCTGTTTTTGATTTTATGATGTATGTATAGAGGTTTCTAAATAAATAAAGATTTATTTAACTACATCTCAATATTCCAGGATTTTTCTTTTTGGTATTCCACCAGTTGTCGGCCAACTAAAGCACAAAAGTGTATTTATTTCCCATTCCGGTTTTGTTTAATGTTAGCTTCTCTCACCTGCAACAAAGAGCTAGATAATGATTTAAAATTAGAAAATTAGCACATGTGGTCTCAGAAACAAACCAAAAGCAGGGGCATTTCAACTGAGTTTTAACTCAAAAATTGTGGGAAAAGTTTGTTGTCAACTAGTACTTATTTTACATGGAAATTGCAAAACCTGAAAATGACTAGAATTCAGTAGAATATGTGACTTAAATTCTGGGTTTTCTAAGACAACCACAAATCTCTACTTAATGTATTTCTTAGTCCCTCAAGAACTTCACTCTTTCTTGCATGTATGTTAGGGAAGGCAGGTGGAAAGTTTTATAGAGTAGCCTCTAAATTCACCAAGTGGAAACGTCAGGGTTCATGGGCTACAAGGGTACACAGTATCACTTCTATAACGCACTTGGCTGCAGCTCGAAATGCTGCTTTTACTGGGCTATGGTGAAACTAGGAAATCTGGCCATGGACTGAAGTTCAGAACCAATCTGTAATACCAATATTTCCTAGACCATGGACTGGAAATCGGTTTCAGTGATATGTTTAAAATGGGACTTTCTTGCGTTTTAAGTGGTAGAATTTTGTTAGTTTTCACCCGTTGGCTAATATGGCTGTAGATTTGGATTTTGCTGAGGACATCAAATTTAGTGTTTTAATATCTATTACCAAAACTCCCGTCCATGTTATATCTCTTGGGGACAATTTTTATTGCTCTAAACGGGGAGTCAGTTGCGCTTAGGCCTAAAAATGGTTTGGCTTCCATAACTCAAAAAGCAATTGTCATGGGTGCTTGGTAGCTAAGACCGTATGTCCAACTGGGTTTCCACTGTGTCCTGGTAAATAGGGAAAACCGATTGAGTAATACCCTCCCCTATCAGCAACATTGATGGAAAAGGGTGACATAACACAACCCTGCTGTGGATACAGGGCTGCTGCCAACTACTGAGCCTGACCAATTGAACATACTGGATCAGGAGTGCAGCTGATGCAGGAGGGACCCACGTCAACTTACACTTGCCCAGATAGGGGTATTGAATGACACAGATGGGCCAAATGGAGTGGGAATTGTACTAAAAGACTCCGCCTTTCAAGAACAGCTATCTTTGGAGTGGGGCATTTTTTGGCATTGTTTAGATCTTGCTAAAAGGGAGACTCACTCTTCTGTTATGTTATGTTATGTTATGCAAAACTTAAAACTTATAAACTCATAAAGTGCACTAGCACCCCATGGGTATCCTGGCGCCGAGTTACGCCGTCCTTTTAAATAATATTTACTGCCCGCTTTTGAACCTGAGACTGCTATAGTTTATTCTCTTTTACAAGAGGACAGTGTAGTATTCTAAGGGTAGCCTGAGAGTAGCCTGACAAGTAAATTTGGATTGCCCACATTTTTGTTATTGTAAGTTATGTAGAATTATGAATTGGGGAAATAGGAGTCTGGACAATATGTCACATGGCTTTCCCAGAAGTACGCCTGGCACAGCTTTACAGACACACTCTGCTTCATGCAATTAAAAGTTACCCAGGTTTCTCCTGGTGAAAAACCGCACAGTTGTCTCAAATGCACTTACCACTGCCATTTACCAACTGCTCTGAGCAGTTGGAATTAGCAGCAGGGGTGAAAAGCTCCTGCCTCATCCCAACCCCCAGTGCTGCAGGAGCGCGCCCTTCTCCTGCCCCCAACACCTATCACATTCAGACACTAGTCCAGCCAGGTTGTACTAGGTGTGCAGTCAAACCTGGCTAAACCAGACCCAGTGTTTAAGCGCCCAAGATTACTGGTATAATCACACCCACTAATTTCAGGTGCAGAAAAACCATCCCACTTGTAATGGCCTGAAACCTTATTTCTCTTCCCGCCTCAGGGATAGTGCGTTAGGCCACTTGTAATCAGAGCCGTGGAGCATGAGAGATACAGCAGCCCAAGAACTGACATAGAGGATCTGTGTTCTGACATTTCAGAAGATAGCTTCAAATTATGACCAGTCGGTACAAGGAAAACATAAACTGTGCTTTTAACTAATGTTTGAAAATCCAGACACTTTTCACAAAAACATATAGATACATATGTGAAATTCCTACAGTTTTTTAGAACGATATTTTTCGATGATCAGTAATTTGTCAATATTTCACCCCAAACGCTGTAATTTACAAGAAATGTTCTACTTCATATTTTTGTATTGTATTGGTTGTTTTTAAAAAATTGATATATAGGCAAGGTAAAACTGTAACACTTTCTTTCCCATACAGACACGTCTGCTAGCTTTGCTATATCTGGAGAGGAATACAGAGCTGACCTCCTCAACAGCGGATCTCAGTTGCCCCACACAGATAAAATACTAGAACTCATGCCTGAATCTCCAGTTTACCCAGACAGACTTGCCATGACGAATCAAAAAGGCAAAGTCCCCTTTTTCATTAGACAGGCTTCCTCTATAGAAGTTAATGTTGGTGACATGGCTCGAATGTCCGTGGTCGTCACCGGTGCCCCAAAACCCAAAATTGTCTGGCTATATAATGGAGAGAGATTGATACCATCAGCAGATTATAAATTTGTGTTTGATGTGGATATGTATAGTTTCATTATCCCTTATGCAAAGCTAGGAGATGAGGGTGAGTACAGTTGCATTGCCACCAACAAATACGGAGAGACGGCCTGCAGCGCTTATCTGAAGGTGAATCCAGACCATGCAGAAAGGTTGTCAGCTGAGAAACATGCTGAGTACAAGTCCAGAGTGGGCCCACCTCAGTTTGTGTCAGAGATTACATCTACCAAGTGTGTAGAGGGTCAGGCAGCCATATTCAAATATAATGTGTTAGGAGAGCCAGCCCCAGAAGTTCACTGGTATAAGGGAGACTCCCTGCTAAGCAATGGTGAATTTAGCACCATCTTTCATGGTGCAGATGGTGCAGGATCCCTGATATTAAAAAATTGTCACACTGAAGATAGTGGGTTGTATAGTTGCAAGGCACAGAACACCGCAGGAGAGGCAACTTGCACTGCAGAATTGCTTGTGTTGAAAGACACCACTGGAATGCCTATTCAACAGGAACGACGACTGTATCAGAAACATGTGTCAAAATCATACAAGAAATCTGTCAATAATGAGGCCACGGAATCTCGTATATATGCTGTGAAGCTCCCAGGAGATGTTGCAGCTGATCTGCAGGATGGGCATCAGATGGTATACACAATTGGCACAGAGGGCACGTATTCTCTTCAAAAAGAGGAGGTTTACCAATTAGAGGATCGGTTCTACTTGTCAGAATCAACAAGTAAAGAGAGCACACTTGCAGATGAAATGGTTAAAGGTGAATCTCAAAGAATTGAAAGAGTGCCCATTTCTGCCAAGATTGAAGAGTCTTTACTTCCGAAAACCGAAAAAGCACTCCCTCTGGCTTTTACTAGTCCAGAGGTTCAAGAAGACCATGGCCTGACAGAGCATCATCTTGAACCAATTGCAAGCATGCCCATTCAAGAGCTGTCTGCTTTGACGTTGCATGTCACGCCTGATCTGCGCCTACCCATTGTGGTGGAGCACAGACAAGATGTTAAAGAACAGCACTTTGAGAATGATGCCTCAGAGACCATCCAACTCAAAGTTTCTAGAGAGTACAAATCCACACTGGCACCAGTAATTGCTGAAGAAAAGCATACCAGTGATAGTGCTGTACCACTTACCGACGTAGATGTAAAAACTGGGACTTCAGCATGTGAACAGAAACATATGCTGTGCACTTATAAAGTTGAAAGATTTGAGGAGCTGCCGAAGGAGACACCACTGGTGGCAGACATGCCGAAGGAAGATAAGTGTTCTTTATTGCAGGAAGAAAATGCATTGGTCCAATCTGTTCAGGTAGTAGAGCAACTCAAGTTAACGGAGACTCACGGAGAAGTCATACCTGTTTGTGACTTACCTATTAAAGTGAACATATGTGCACAAGAACCACAAGAATGGCATGTGCCTGCATATGATTCTCAGACAATGGCACATAAGGAAGAGGCATTGCCCGTTATCAAATCTGGCAAGGTACACGAGGTGCTAACCCCAAATACGTTTACGAATTCCATTTCCGTTACAGAAGAGAATATGCAGCTCACAGGAGAGCAGGCCATGGCGTTTCTCAGTTCAGATGGACTAGTAACTGCAAATGTACAAATAGAAACAAAACAGCCTTTGCATTTGCAGGTTTTCAATGGTCAAAGTGCATTTACCAGCGAAGGGCCTTTCATTTTTGACGTTCCTATTGAGAACAAAGCATACATCAGCAAAAGTACAACTTTACTCCACCCCTTGACCGTAGCAGTGCACAACCTTATCTCACATGACAGCAATGATTGGATGATCCCGCTAGATAGTGAGGTCAACATCTTACCCACCTCAGAACACCCTTCAATTCTCATTCTTCCAACCAAAAGTTCTGAAGGCATTTTGACCAAGGAAGATATAATGATTTTTGAAAAACCTCCATCTCAAATGGCGTTGTATAAATCAGAGCAAATACGTACTTGGGCCCTGAATACAGAAGAGAAGATCAAAGTGTCTTCTGAACAATTTGAAGTTCTTCAAACAAAGATAGACAGCGTTGTGCCCGAACAATCACACGAGGCTCCGCTGCGAAAATTCATTAGCACTATAATGGAAGAAATACCCTTGCCCAAAGAAAAACTTATACAGGCAGCCGTGGGAGCTGAGAGAGCAGCTCTGACAAAGGAAGACCCTCCAAGTGATTTGCTTGTGGCAACTGTCCTTGAAAGCCGGCCTTTAAACCAAGGACATGTTGACTTTTTCATGAGCAGAGACGCTGTTGCCTGTGAAACCACATACGAAGAGAGAATCCCTTCCCAATCGCTCCTCACTGGGAACTGCGGGGTGCCCATAGAAAGCACGGTTCTTCTAGAAGCAGCTGAGCATGACTTTGCTTCCCGGATACAGGAAGGACAGTCAGTAAGACTTCCCTTAATGATGGAGGAAAAGCAGATAATCAAAGAGGCACATTCAGTTGACTCAACAAGAATGCCATCAGAAAACGTGACATTAACAGAACAGAACAGAGATATTTTAATGGTAAATGAGGTAGAGGAAATAGATGTTTTAGCCAAGGAAGAAAATGTCTTGTGTCAGCATCCCAGGCCATTTAGCATCGATGTGAAATCTCAAGCCAGACGTCCACAGCGATCTGCGGTGATAAGTGAACAATGTATGTTGTCTGGAGAACATGTAGATGATGCAGATAGTGTTAAAGAGAAGAAGGTTAAACTTACCAAAGAGCCTTCATATTCAACCTGCACTCCCCTCACTACAACTGGGAGTTCAGCAGCCCAAGAAATGGCGTTAGCAGGTCAGGAGCTGTACCCCCAGACAGCAGATCTGAAGAATGAATTCAGGGCTGCTTTGCACGCCATCATTTACAAAGAGCAGCAGATGTTATTAGCAGAACAATTAAAACTGGGATTCATTGTTAGGCCCGAAAAAGTGTACACTTCAAGTTCTCCTGTCCAAGCATTGAATGCTAATAGTGTGTTAGAAATGCCATTAGTGCTAGAAGGAGTTAGATCGACTACAGCTGTTCCATCACACCAACAGGCTGAAATAACCAAAGAATCTCAAGTTTATTTTGATGAGCTAGCTCCTAAGGTAGAGTTAAGCATTCCAGCAGAGAGACCACCAGTTAAAGATGTGGGGGGTACCGCTCTCAGTGTTGATGCTAAATGGACATGCCTCCCATGTGAGGGACCACTGCAAATTCTGAGAAAGGGAGATCAACAGGAAGAAATATGTGAGGATGAATCTGCAGAGGAATTCTCCCTGAGTAGACCAAATATATTTAGAAAATTACAGGATATTGCTATTGAGGAAGGTAGTTCCCTCAGCATGGAAACTAAAATCTCTAACGTGCAGGAAGTGAAGTGGTACTTTGAGGGTAAACTGGTGCATTCAGACAAAGAGTTCAAGTGTTTACAACACAATGACATATTTACATTAGTGATCAACAAAGTAAAGATGGATGCTCATCAAGGAGAGTATACCTGTGAGGCACTTAACGAAGGTGGAAAAACTACAACTTCATCGAAACTCACTGTAGTAAAAAGAGGTTGGATTATGAGAAATATTACACTTTAGTCTCACTAATTTACTAATCATATCAACATGTCTGTATATCAACACAAAAACAACATCACATCACAGACTGGCCTTTGTCTAGATAGCGATCGTATCACCACAATCACGAAATGTTTGTGCCTTCCTCTTTAGAGTCTTGCTTCAGCTTTTTTCACAGTCTCTCACGTTTTTCTGCACAGCTCGTTAATTTTGTAACACACCATAGGTTGCATTAAAACTCACCTTCCTTGTGATCAGTTGGATAGTCTGCAGTTCTTTAATCTGATTATGACAAATACTCTTCGTTTGTCCCTTGTTGATTTCATTTTTTAAACTTAGAAATGAGGCATGTTTGAGCACTTCCATCCTTAATTTGTTCATTATTTTGATAATGGTGTTTCTTGTCTGCACATTGTTTGTAAAACCTCATGAAACTCTTCATAACCTGATTTTTTTACAGCACAAGAGATGAATTTCACATGTATGTTCATAATAATATGTATCGGCAGGGCTGTTTCTATACATAGGACTCATACGGGCTTGCCTATAGTGCCCCTTGCTAAGGGGCTCTATAGACATCACCAATATGAGGTCCTGAAGTGTTTTGCAGCAGATCTGTGATGAATAAAAAAGAAGTAAAAAAATGCAGCACGCCAATATATAGTGGGACGCCCTTGGGTACCACACCAATACCACCAATTGTTTGTTTTATCACTGCACAATAATTGTGTACTTGGTTTGCCACTTCCCTTTCATGTCCTCAGCCACTGACCTGGATTGTTCAACAGTAATCACCTATCTAATTTCCAGTTGTTTGGCTGCTTGCCTAGCCATATTGTTAAAACAATGCACACACGGACTCATTCTCAGTTTTTGTGTGTTTTTGTTTTTCCAGCTGTACCTGTGTTTCGGAAACGAATTGAATCATTGGAAGTCGCTGTTGGACATATTGCAAAATTCACCTGTGAAGTTGAACCCGCTCCTAATGTGAAATTCCAGTGGTACAAGGCTGGCCGGGAAGTCTATGAGAGTGATAAGCATTCAGTGCAATCAACAAATTACCTTTCTACCCTGGAGGTCTTGAGACCTCAAGTCGTGGACTGCGGAGAATACACCTGCAAAGCTTCGAATCCCTATGGCAGCGTAAGCTGCACGGCGGCCCTGTCTGTGTCTGGTGAGTACAGGTCCACAGGACAGCTTTGCCAGTGATCTCATGGCAATGTTTTTTACAGGCTTCTTTATACAAGAACTTTTACACATGGCACATCGTATGGAATATCTATTACAGAGTGAACATATTCTTAGGGATATGTCAGTGTAAGTAACTATAGGTTCTTTGGGTGTCGTTCAATTTTCTTCTCCTGCATAATGCTAGAAAAGTATTGTATTAGACCAATCTTAGCACAAAAGTGCATTGCATCTTTTTTGTGTTAGCAAATATGCACTATATCTTACTCTTTCTTAGGGAGCCTTTGATGTTGTTTCAAGCAGGATACCAGCAGACTTGCTCTGCTAAAATAGGCTAGTAATGGTTTTTACAGACCATATATTGCATGATCATGCATCAAGCATTTACTGGAGAGGATAATCAACATATTAGTCGTATTTAAACTCTTTAATCATTTGATTACAGGTCAACTTTAGACAAATCTGATTATGCTATCTTTAACCACTTTGACCTATGTTTTCATTACTCTTTCTAAGCCAATGAAAAAAAATGATCTTGTTGACTTATTTTCTTCTATTTAAAATGCTATGAATCCCATTGATGTCATGTACACTGAATATTGTGATTTGTTTTCTTTTCACAGAAGCTTTCCCACCATATTTTATAACTAGACCCGAGTCGATTACGTCTTTTGTGGGTAAGACAGCAAAATTCCAGGGTACAGTGTCAGGGACTCCAGTTATTGATGCTGTTTGGCAGAAAGATGGGTTTGCAATACCATCTTCGCGGAACTGTAAAATCTCAGCTGCCAACAATAGGCACATACTGGAGATCCCTAATCTTACCACTGCTGATAAGGGGGTTTACTCTTGTAAGGCATCCAACAAGTTTGGAACAGATATCTGCCAAGCTGAGCTTACCGTGGTTGATAAGCCATACTTCATCAAGGAGCTGGTCAACCTGAACTCGACTGTCAACAAAACCATCCGCCTGGAGTGCCAAGTGGATGAGGACAGAAAGGTCACTGTTGCATGGAGCAAAGATGGACAGAAACTGATGCATGGCAAAGATTGCAAGATTTATTTTGAAGACAAAGTGGCCTCTCTTGAAATTCCTGTGGCCAAACTTAAAGATTCTGGAAATTACGTGTGCACTGCTTCCAATGATGCTGGAAGCAGCTCCAGCTCTGCTTCTGTGACCATCAGAGGTAAGGCAACACTACAAATACAGACACACACAGTTACATACCCACACAGAACGTATTCTCTAAAACACTACCAACTTTATTTAGTTTCCCAACGTTTGATCATAGGCTTGATAACGACCTCTTAAGAAATATCACTTAATTGTATACTTTTTTAAAGAACCTAAGTAAGATTTAGACCAATCTGCAACATCTGTTCATGTTTTTATGCTGTCTTTTCTGGAGACTCCATTCCTTCCACTTTGTGGTTTGCATCTTCTTCTATTCAAAATGTTGATGATATATGTTATCCTTTACAAATTCTACTGTTTTGTCTCTTGTTATATGTAATTTCTGTGTGGATTTATACTGAGGATGAGTGTAAATCTAGATTCCTTCTGTGTGTTGACGTTTGCGGACATCCTTCTGTGCATATGAGTCTTACTTTAGTTTTTTCTGTTTTAAAATCTTTCTATAGAACCCCCCTCCTTTTTGAAGAAGGTGGATCCATCTTTTCTGTTGAGACAGGGGCAGTCAGCACGCCTGCAGTGCAAGGTGAAAGGCTCGCCTCCTATTCATGTCACTTGGTTCAAGAACAACACTGAAATTAGACAGAGTGATGTGCGCCGAATAACATTTATCAACTCTGAGGCGGTACTAGATATTGTTGACATGAAGGTTGATGATAGTGGCCACTACTCCTGTGAAGCAACTAATGATGCTGGCAGTGACAGCTGCACCACTGAAATAATTGTCAAAGGTTTGTTTGCTTTAACTTGCTCTTTAGTTCTTTTATGTGGGATAGAAATAAATGGATAACAGAGATTAACCATGTCTTGACACCTTAATGCTTTTATAGAACCACCTTCTTTCACCAAAATGCTTGAGCCAGCAGAACTGGTGAGAGGATCCAATGCTACTCTTCAGTGTGAGATTGCCGGTACTGGACCCTTTGAAATTAACTGGTTCAAAGACAAGAAGCAGATACGAAGCAGTAAAAAATACAGACTTACGTCGCCCAAGAGTCTCGCTTGCATAGAAATCTCTTCATTCAATAGTGCAGATGTCGGAGAATATGAATGTGTCGTAGCCAATGAAGTCGGAAAGTGTGGCTGCAGTGCAACATACAGGCTAAAAGGTTAGTATTCAAGAGAAACTCTTTCTTTCTGCGGATTTTGAAGACCAACGCATTCTTCCTGGAAGGACAGTCTTAATCTTTATCCAGCTTCTCATCATTCTTCAATGGCATTATCTTTTGCTTTCTTTCAAATTGTTTGGTTGCTATTAATTTGCCCATTGGATAGGGTGGGTTTCACAGACATTAACCTGTAGATCATCTTACAAGTTTTTATTTAGGCTAGTAGAGACTAAACGTTGTACATCTTACGCTTGTGGATTAGTGAACAACGAGCCATCTCACCTTACGAAGTTGTATTTTCTAGACTTTGCATTAATGTACCTAAATCCATTAATGCCAGTATTAACCTTGCAAGCATCCGAAAAGAAAGTAACACTTTGGTGTCTTTTATTTGTGTGATGGCTTATGCCACTTAGATATTTGGTTATGTATTTATTTGGTAAGCATCTCAAGGATTATGATGTTCAGGGTATACACTAAATGGTAGATAGATATGTGGCAAAAACAGAATGGGAGGTGTTGGCAGGTAAATAGTAGATGATTACACATGTGCTGAAATAGCTGAGACGTTATGCCTTCTGTGAAGGTGACCTTTATTGATATGGTGCAGATGTGCTATAGATGATCAAGGTGGTTCCACTGAGTTTAGTGGGCCATCCCGACAGAGTACTGAGTGGTGAATGAACTCAGATAGGTGGGGAGGGAATTCCAGTGAAGGGATTGTGGGAAAGGCTAAGATTTGACATATAATATTTCAGACAGGGTGTGGAGCTTGTACGGTAGCCTATAGTATGTCAAAGGAGAACTAAACAAAGCTGTAGAGGTAAATATATTGATTGGGCTTGAGTATGTAACTGGAGGGGCACATGGTAGTGCGCTCTTAATAAGAGACACCTTCTTTTATCAAGCTGATAGAAAGTGTAATAGCATCCTTGGAAATACAGTGATTTTTCAGGGAGTTGTGAAAGAGCCCATGCCAATTTCTATTACGCTGATGAAATGAAAATGATTCTTAAGGAAATAGGCCGTGTAGCACCATGGATAGATGTGGACACATGAGTCAGGCACTTGTAGAGACACCTTTTTTACACACTAAACTAGCCTTTAAGATGTGTGAATGGCAGTTGGTGATGGACATGCAAAGAAAAGATTGGTGGAATAGTAGTGAAAGGATGAAGTAGAGATGATTGGTTCAGTTATCGAGTTTGCTGGCACAGGGACACTACTCTTATTCTTTAGATAGCGAAAGGTGAAGTGGTTTGGTATCAATTGCAAATGTTAATCACTTGGTGGTATGGGCTAATGGCATTCTGATGAGATGAAGAAGAAAAGACGTATTTTGTTTTCATAATGGATCCCTGGCTATGTCCAGATTGGTGATTGAGAATAGGGATAGGGATTTAAGTTGAGACATTTATTGTTCTCGGATGCAGTAGATAAGGAGAAATTTGTATTTGGTGGGGTTACGCGTTGCATGCTCATCTATGGTTTTACAGAAGGGTGGAAATAGGGTGCATTAGTATGGCTAACTGTGTAATGAAGCGGAACAAGAAGACAGTCTTTGAGTCATCAGCAAGGAAGCACAAGGTGAATGGAGCGATACTGATAGAAAATTAGGATGTTCAAGGACTGAGCAATGGAGAATGTTCTTTGGTGCTGTGTGTGCAAAGGCGAAAGAGAGCTAAGGTAGCAGTGTCATTAAAGCCCAAATTGTGCAAAGATGAAAATATTATGTTGGGCACAACTGTACTAAAGACAATTGAGACGTTTGAAAGGAAGATGATTGAGGAGAGATGGCTGTTAGTAGATGTGATGATAATGAGTTTCAAAATGGAGATGCAAGCTCTGAGGAGTGCATTTTACAAGAGCCAAAGTGTAGGGGGATTGCAAGGGTTATTGGGTGGAAGATTGCATGCCAGTAAATTAAAGATAACCCTGTGAGCTTTATGAAGAATTGAAGGATCAGATGGTGAAGGTGTCACTAGATGTGTCTCTTCATCTTGTAATGTGATAAAAGGTAGTTTGGAAGCAGGTGAAAACAGAGAAGATTCACCAGCTGAGGAGGTGTAATAAATCAAGACTGAGTGAGACCTTAATTGTTTTGATTTTACGGGCAAAATACTTTGGTGGCACAAAAAGAGATTGGCGAGTGACGGGTGAGGTTGGAATGCATGCCGCAAGATAGGAATGTGTCTGAGAAGACCCTTTAGAAAACTGAGAGAGGAGCAAGCAGCGTGGCTGAGAAGGGCTCCTTGTGGTGCTTTGAGTTTGGCTGGAAAGGATTAACAACCTAATTCCAGTGAGAGGGAATCGCCAACTTGGTGCTGTGCATTTTACTCACAATGTGTTGCCAGCCTCCCTTTTATTCTTTTGTATTTCTCCCTTAATCAGAGCCACCTTCTTTTATCAAGAAGATAGAGAATGTAACAGCGTTCCTGGGAAATGCCGTGACTTTTCAGGCAGTTGTGAGAGGGTCCGAGCCCATTTCAGTCACTTGGATGAAAGGGAAAGAGATTCTTAAGGAAATGGACAAAGTCAAAATTACTTTTGAAAATAGCATTTCATCTTTGACTATTGCTGATGTTCAGCCCAGTTCTGCGGGCAAGTACACGTGTCTTGCAGAAAATGAGGCTGGAAGTCAGACATGTTTCGGCGAGCTGTCAGTAAAAGGTTGGTGTTATAACCCTTAAACTCTTCAGGTGGTTCATTTAGCAGTAAGTGAATTTGGTGACAGGCATTCCTAATGATAATTGTTGCATTCTGTTATAGAGCCAGCCAGAATAGTCGACAAAACGGAACTGACCCAGGTGACTGCGGGTGACCCTGCCACTTTGGAGTGCACTGTTGCAGGCACACCAGAACTGAAAACAAGGTGGTTAAGACATGGGAAGGAGTTGATGTCCAACAAAAAGTACAGAATCAGCTTTAAGAACAATACTGCATGCCTGAAATTTTATTCTTCTGAACTGCAAGACAGTGGTGAATACACCTTTGAAGTTTCTAATGATGCCGGCAGTATGAAATGCCAGATTACTTTTACTGTGCTAGGTCGGTATATGCTCTTCAAATCAGAGATTTCTTCTTTATTTTTCAATTAAACCTTATTTTAATGTACTTTTTCCACTTCTAATTCTGTCCTCAACAGATCGCACGATTCCCCCAACTTTCACCAAACCCTTGAAAAGTCTTGACAGCATAGTCAGTGCAACTTGTCGACTGGAATGTAAACTCTCTGGCTCCTTGCCAATGAGCGCTTCCTGGTTTAAGGACGGGAAGGAGATCACAGGGGAAAAGTACAGAATAGCATTTGGGGAAGGTTCTGCTTCTCTTGATATCAGCAGAGTAGACATGAGTGATGCTGGGATATACACTTGCAGAGCAACAAACTCTGCAGGAAGTAAAGAAAGCAGTGGAACTCTAACAGTGAAAGGTTTGACACCTTTTTTGCGCTGTTTAACATTACAGATGTATATTAGTGATCAAATTTACAGTGTGTTCACCCACTGAATACCTACATGTTTCTTCTTCATGAAATGTAGAACCTCCAAGCTTCACGTCTAAACCGGATCCACAAGAGGTCTTGCCTGGATCCACAGTGCGCTTGAAGGCTGCCTTCCAAGGAACCGCACCGTTCTCCATACAGTGGTTCAAGGGTGAGGAAGAACTGACAACTGGTGGAACCTGCTACATCACAAAAGAAGCCCTGGGAACAACCCTGGAAATATATGCGGTGAAACAGTCCAACTCTGGCAGCTACGCCTGCAAAGTCAGCAACGTGGCTGGCGCTGTTGCATGCACAGCGAACTTGTTTGTAAAAGGTTTGCATTCTCTTTTTGCCTTTGGCCTCTTATACTCTTAGAAGCTCTTCAGCCCTTTATGGGCTGCCTCTTACTTTGTCTTAATAACTTTCTTCCTTCCCTAGAACCTGCAACCTTCACAGAGAAAATGGAGCCTTTGCAACTGCTAAAAACGGGCGATTCTTTAGAGCTGAGATGCAAAGTTGTTGGCACGCCTGTAATTAAGATAAGCTGGTCTAAGGATGATAGGCCCATTAAAGAGAGTGTAAAACATAGAATATCTTTTCTGAACTCGGAGGCAGTGCTGCTAGTGAAGGATTGCAGTGTGGGAGACAGTGGTGAATACAGCTGTGAGGCACAGAACGAAGCCGGCACAGACTCCTGCAGTAGCATTGTCACAGTGAAAGGTTTGTGTGATGTGTGCCCTTTCTTTCTTAAAGTCCAATGTCTTGAAGAAGTTTAGTTGCATGTTAATTACAGGAGCCCCTTCTTTTGCACCACAGAGCCACCGTCTTTTAGCATAAAGTTCGACCCCGTTGAAGTCCTCAGAGACACTGAGGTTGTTTTGGAGAGCCAGCTACTGGGGACACCTCCATTTGATATTTCGTGGTTTAAAGACAACAGACCTATTCGAAGCAGCCGAAAGTACAAAACAATCATGGAAGATGCTTTAGTGAAACTAAATATCATAAGGTTTGACTCCTCTGATATTGGGGAATATGAATGCAGGGCCTACAATGAGGTTGGAAGCTGCATGTGCAGTTCTGGAGTCACGTTAAAAGGTTAGCACGCTTAGATTCTCTTTTATATATTCGAATATTTTAATCAAACTATTTTGGCTAAAACTAATACCAATTGTATATTTATTTTTTGCTAGAACCTCCATCGTTCGTCAGGAAAATTGAGAATCTTAGCTCCCTGATAGGAGGAACCGTGGCATTCCAGTGTATTGTGAAAGGTTCCCAACCAATCTCCGTAGTCTGGTTGAAAGACAACGAGGAGGTCATGGAAGACGATAACATAAAAGCTGTATTCCAGAACAATGTGGCCACACTCTCAATTAGCTCAGTTGAAGCTCAGAATGGTGGCAAGTTTTCCTGTCAGGCTAAAAATGACGCAGGAACACAGAGGTGCTCTGCCACGCTCTCAGTGAAAGGTTGGTTGGCACAGAATGCAAAGGGTATTACAGGTTTTTTTTCCCACTTTGCCCAAAATTTGCAAACATCTTTAACACTATCTTCCCATTTTTACTACAGAGCCAGCCACTATCATCGAGAAGCCTGTGTCCATAGACGTCACAGAGGGTGACCCGGCTACCCTGCAGTGTAGATTCTCTGGGTCTAAAGACATAACTGCAAAGTGGTTGAGGGGCGCAAAAGAAATAGCATTCGGCCCAAAATATAAAATTAATACCACGGACCGGGCATCAGTCCTTAAGATACTCTCAACGGAAAAGAGGGATAGCGGAGATTACACATTCGAAGTGCAGAATGATGTTGGCAGAAGCAGCTGTAGCGCCACAATCAGTGTGCTAGGTCAGTATGCGCACCCACAGTAGCACAATCCTTGCAGTCTTCTGTATGCTTTTCTGAAGGTAACCTTACACACTACATTTCTTCCACCTAACTAGCCTATTTTCACTCTTGTGTTATTTAGATCTAATAATACCTCCCTCCTTCACAAAAAAGTTAAGGAAAATGGACAGCGTCAAGGGTTCCTTCGTCCACCTTGAGTGCATAGTATCCGGAACACACCCAATTACAGTAAAGTGGCAAAAGGATGGCCAGGAGATTGTCTCAAGCGAGAAGCACAAATACTCTTTCCATGAAAACATTGCGTTTTTGGAAATCAATCAACTGGAAGCCGCGGACAGCGGATCTTACACGTGCGCTGCAGCGAACAAAGCGGGGAGCAGTCAGTGCAGCGGATACTTGACAGTCAAAGGTTTGGACTTCTGTCCTTCTTCTCCTGCATAAGTAAGTCTGCTCACTTGGGTATCTTTAAGTCTAAAACCTATGTCCCTGTCTCTTTGCATATTGCAGAACCCCCATACTTTGTTGAAGAGCCACTGTCACAAGATGCCATACCTGGGGCTAGAGTTCACTTTAAAGCCCTAATGGGCGGAACCAGTCCTATGGTGATAAAGTGGTTTAAGGATAGCAAGGAGCTCCTATCGGGGGCATCTCGATCAGTTTGGAAGGATGAGTCTTCAAGTATCCTAGAGCTTCTTTCCACCAAGGTGGCGGATTCAGGAAGCTACACCTGCCAGGCCACCAATGACGTTGGCACAGTAATGTGCAAAGTGACTCTCTTTGTGAAAGGTGGGCATATCATACCACTGTCATTCTTCAACATTTTCTTAAGTTTTTTTCAGTATATGTCCCAATAACTAATATTAACTTTTTCGTATTTAGAACCCCCTCGATTTGTCAAGAAGCCTAGCCCTGTAATGTTGCTGAAAAAGGGTGAACATACATCTTTTGAATGCCAGGTAGCGGGCACACCCCCAATCAAGTCAACGTGGTACATGGATGGGAATGAAATTGTGGGAAGTAATAAGTATGCCATGTCTTTCTTTGACGATTGTGCCACCCTTGAGATTATTCGTTTGGATATTGGAGACAGTGGCACTTACGTCTGCGAAGCTTCGAACGAAGCTGGTAGTGAGAGTTGCAGCATCGATATGCAAGTGAAAGGTTTGTACTTATTGCACTAATCTCTTGAGACAGTGAGTTTTGCTTTTACTCCATAATTGTTTGCTAAAACGTATGATCCCCTTGGCTTCTAGACCCTCCCATCTTTACAAGGGAACTCCAGCCAGCAGAAGTAGTTAAGTTCTACGACGTGACTCTGGATTGTGAGGTGACTGGCACCCCGCCTTTTGACGTAGCTTGGCTAAGGAATAATAAGGAGATTCGAAGTAGCAAAAAATATGCCATCACCCAGAAGGACTCCGTATTTACAATCAACATACTAAAGTGTGATGCCTCAGATGCTGGGGAGTACTTGTGTATTGTTTCAAATCCTGCAGGCAGCTGTTCCTGCACAGCACCCGTTCGCTTGAAAGGTTAGTTAGTACAAGAGTAAATGAATGTGAACTAATCTTAACCCTAAACCTAATCCTAATAAAAGTCTATCTCATTAAAAAAGGACCTCTTCAGAGCTCACCAATTAAAACCTTGATTTCTCTTTTACATTCCATTGCTGATGTACAGAGCCCCCATCATTTGTACAGAAGATAGAAAATGTGTCCACCGTGCTGGAAAGCTCTGCCATTTTCCAGTGCACTGTGACCGGTTCTTCTCCCCTGTCTGTGTCCTGGATAAAAGATGGGCGAGTGGTGGACGAAGGGGATAATGTGAGCCTGAGCTTTGAGAACAATGTTGCTACACTGACAATATTCACAGTGGAAAGGAGCCATTCTGGGAGATACACGTGTCAGGCTGTGAATGATGCAGGCACAGAAAAGTGTTTTGCCTCACTTCAAGTCCAAGGTTTGTGAGCAAGCCTTTGTCATACTTAAGATAGGCTAGTCTTGATAACCAAATACAATGCTAGTGTATTAGACCTAAACTTCTTTATTCCAATTCTTACACAGAACCTGCTAAAATCATAGACAGAACCAAGTCAGTTGATGTGACTGAGAGGGACCCAGTGACCCTGGAGTGCACTGTGGCTGGGACACCAGAGCTTCAAGTGAAGTGGTACAAAGATGGCCGTCAGCTCATGCCAAGTAGATACTATACAATTAGCTTTGAAGACAATGTTGCCAGATTCAGGATCCAGTCAGTGATGAAAGAGGACGAAGGAGAATACACAGTTAAAGTGGAAAATGAATTTGGAAGCAGTAGCTGTAAATCTCTGTTGACAGTTCTAGGTTTGTATTTTTGAAAATGTGTTATTTTACAATACTCAAAGAGTAGTATATTTGATTTAATACTGAAATAAAGGAAAATGCTATAACGCATTTTTTACTATTTTTTGAGCAGATCAAGCGATCCCTCCTTCGTTCACCAAAAAGATAATGAAACTGGATAAAGTTCTAGGATCCTCTGCTCACATGGAATGCAAAGTATCTGGCTCAATGCCCATTAGCGCTATTTGGTACAAGGATGGAAGCCAGATAACTGAAAGTTCAAAATACAAGCTACTTTGCCACGAGAACACAATATCATTGATGATTTCTCATTTAGAACTGACTGACACAGCAAACTACACCTGCAAAGCCACAAACGTAGCAGGAAGCGATGAATGCAGTGCAGCCTTAACTGTCAAAGGTTTGCCATTCTTTATACTTCCATGGTTTTATTAGCTAACTTTGATAAACCTAACTTATGAGCAAAAATAGATGCCTACATACGACTAACATGGTATTCCATCTTCTGATGAAATTTTTCTTTAGCTCTTTGATGATTTTATGCTGTTATTTCTTTTAATCTTGTATTGAAGCAATTCTTTCGCCGTTCATAAGCAAGCAATTTAATTCAAGGGTTTTTCTTGAATACCACAGAACCACCGAGCTTCGCAGAGAAACTTGAAAACCAAAAGGGGATACCGGATTCTTTAGTGGACTTTAAAGCTGAACTCAGAGGAACACCACCCTTCAACGTGAAGTGGTTTAAAGAAGACTTGGAACTTTCCGCTGGAGCTAAATGCTTTTTTGGTGTCGAAGGGTCAATAGTGTTCTTAAATCTATTCACAGTGGATATCGCGAGGGCTGGACAGTATACCTGCCAAGTTACCAATGACGTTGGTAGCGATTCTTGTTCGGCAATGTTGGTCATAACAGGTGCGGGAATCTTATTCTTGAATTCTGCCTTCTTTACTCTTCTGATTTGGAGTGGACGTGTGTGCGAGATTGTCTGTTTGTATAGTTTGTCTTCTTCTTGTGATGATCTGGAGTTCACCCACCACATTCCCCTATGCTTTACTCTTTTGGTATGCAAAATGCTATCTGATATCTAAACTCATTTTTTTCTCCATTCTCCTCTTGTTTATTCTCTTGGCTTTCAGAACCTCCCAAATTTCTTAAGAAATTAGAGCCACTGAAAGTAGCGAAACAGGGCACACCAGCTCGCTTTGAATGTAAAATAAGTGGCTCTCCGGAAATCAAGGTTGTTTGGTACAAGAATGACAACGTGCTCAAACAGAGTGAGAAGTACATGATGTCTTTTGTTGATTCCGTGGCAGTCCTGGAAATGGAGGCCCTCAGCATCGAAGACACTGGAGACTACACGTGTGAAGCCCACAATGATGCTGGGAGTGCAAGCTCCAGTATAAAGGTCACAGTAAAAGGTCAGCTTCCATAGAACTTAGTGTTCTGTTTTAAGTACTCACGATTAAGTCTATTCTTAAAAGGGTATATAATGTTCTATATATCCTGGTAGTGTCTATTCTTAAAGGGGGTATACCTTTTTACAATAGCCTATAGCTATATGGCTGTATATACACACCTCCATTCTAACATCAATCTGTATCTCCTCTGCTGATGTACTCTGTGCCACTTGATAGTGACATTTCCCACTTACCATGTATACATATGTTTTTCAGGTAAAAGCCACCTACTGTATAGCCCAGTCAGCATTTGCACCACAGTAGTTAGACTTCAAACATGAGTTTGGCAGAAAAATAACTTGTTGCTTCGCTTATAATTTTGGTGTCTATTCTACACTTTCATATGTATTGATACATTCTTAAAAGAGCTGGTTTAC
The DNA here is from genome assembly GCF_964263255.1 of Lissotriton vulgaris. Taxonomy (NCBI): domain Eukaryota; kingdom Metazoa; phylum Chordata; class Amphibia; order Caudata; family Salamandridae; genus Lissotriton; species Lissotriton vulgaris. The sequence goes on along the minus strand of NC_141687.1, from coordinate 815,402,250 downwards.
AAGACATTTGTATATGATCCATATCAAAAACTTTCTTATCAAGTTGAGCTAATGCATGTGTGATGTATGTGCCACAGCAACAATGCATCACAGTTTGATGATGTCACATTCCGACCGTGGGTGCTTAATATCCAACGTCGAAAACTTGTTCACGTATAACATGCCTAGGTTCGATTCATAGTGTCTGCTGATGGAAGTGCACGTGACTCAATTGACATTTCTTGTTGTGGGGAGGGTGGGTCTTCATGCCACAACTAACCTTGTAAGAGGGATATCTATGTCTTCATTCCATTCATTTTTGCTCAAACGGCTTTCTTTATAGATCCTCCTGTCTTCAGCCGGATACCAAGTCCTGCACAAATACTTAAAGGAGTGGATGTTAGTCTTGAATGTGAACTTTCAGGAACTCCACCTTTTGATGTGACCTGGTACAAAGACAGGAGACAAATCCGTAGCAGCAAAAAATACAAAGTTACCTCTAAAAACACCCTTGCAAGTGTTCACATTCTTAATGTTGAAGCATCCGAGATTGGTGAATACCAGTGTAAGGCAACCAATGAGGTTGGAAGCGACACTTGTATCTGCACAATAAAGTTGAAAGGCAAGTATTATATCTCTGTTTGCATGGCAACTATAAGTAATGTCTTAAACAACATGTACAGTGTTGATTTCTTAAAAGAGCATGCAATTCTTAACAGCAGTTGCATATTTCTTTGCTCAGAACCACCTCGATTTGTGAAGAAAGTGGACAGCATCACTGTCACTGCTGGCGAACCCGTTGAGTTGCAGGCAACAATTGAAGGCTCACAGCCCATTTCTGTAACATGGCTCAAAGGCAAAGAAGACATTATCAGAGAAAGTGAAAATATAAGGATATCCTATGTGGGCACGATTGCCACGTTGCTTATCGTAAAAGCAGGTCCAGAAAATGCTGGAAAGTATACCTGTCAAATCACAAATGAAGCTGGAATGCGGGAATGCATAACAACAGTGACCGTTTTAGGTAATGGAATCTTGGATAGGAAACATTGATTTCTTCTTGAGTTCTTTTAGGCATTGCATCTTGTAATGGTATGTTACGTATAGTCACGAGCTAATGTGTAAATGACTGCGATCTCTCTTCCTTTTTAGAACCTGCAACAATTGTAGAAAAACCAGAATATATCAGAGTTACTGCAGGAGACACATGTAGCTTGGAATGCACAGTGACTGGAACACCAGAACTTTCAACTAGCTGGTTTAAGGATGGGAAGGAACTTACCAGTAACCAAAAATACAAAATTAGTTTCATTCACAACGTGGCTTCTATTAGAATTGTGTCTGCTGGCCATGCAGACAGTGGAGAATATACCTTTGTGGTACAAAACAATGTCGGAAAAAGCAGCTGCACAGCCTCAGTAGATGTGCTAGGTTAGTTGGGATACATTAATTTTGTAATTTACAAAGTACATTAAGCATCAAACTCATTATTTCATTCTGTAAACTATACTTTATTGCATTTTCCTATATAGATCGAATCATACCCCCATCTTTCACGAAAAAACTCAAAGAAACCTATGGTGTGTTAGGCTCCTCTGTCCTGATGGAGTGTAAAGTGTCTGGGTCACCACCTTTTTCCATATCCTGGTATCAAGATCGTCACCTGATTTCAAGTGGAGCTAAATATGAAGTTTCGAGTACAGACAATGTCTGTGTTCTGAAAATCAACACACTTGAGTCACTTGATGTCGGCAACTACACCTGTAAAGCTACCAATGTAGCAGGAAGTGATGAATGCGGTGCAGCACTGACTGTTCAAGGTCGGTACATGTTGGGTTTAGTGCTGGAATAATGGGGTTCAATACCTTTCTTCAAAAGCTGCTAACTTTCTTCAGCTTTTCTTGCTTTTGTAAATATTGATATTGAGTTGACTAACAAACATACATTAAAACATTTATTAGCAAATTACCTTTAATGAACACACAGGGATCCGTCTTAGGATAACCTGAAGAAGGCGCATATGCAATCTCGAAAGCTAATATACAAATTAATTTTATAGTGTTTTTGCCAGTCTTATAATTAATTTCACAACCTAGAATGTACGTACTTCTTTCTTATAGTGACACTCCAGCAGGCAGGCATTTAACAACCCTAACTGTTCAAAACATTGCCTAAATTGGTATATTAGCCCCTCTTTAGAGTCAATGGCTGAACTGTACACATGCTGTATCCTTTGTCTTATCTTTGTTTAGAGCCTCCATCCTTCGTGAAGACCCCTGAACCTGCACATGCCTTACCTGGCATGGATATAATTTTTACAAGCATCATTAGGGGTACTCCTCCCTTCAAAGTAAATTGGTTTAGAGGAAGTTCGGAACTACTATCAGGAGAAGGATGCAACATCATATTAAAAGATTCAATTGCCATGCTGGAGTTGTACAATGTAGATCCAACTCAAAGTGGCGATTACACATGCATGGTGCACAATGACGCCGGCAAAGATTCTTGTACTACACGCCTGTTTGTGAAAGGTTTGTTCATTTGGTACTTTTCTAGCCTAGCACTCACAATAGTATTTATCTATTTTGGATGGTAGATATGCTCATTACTGCACTTTATTATTGCTTACCAGAACCTGCAGCATTTGTGAAGAAACTGAATGACTGCAGCGTCGAGACCAGCACCTCCCTTGTTCTTGAATGTACTTATACCGGCACATCCCCTATTTCCGTTACATGGGAAAAGGATGGAGTTGAGATACGCCAGTCCGAAAAATGTACAATCACCACCACTGAAAAATCTTGCATACTGGAAGTGATGAATAGTTCAAAGGAGGAGGATGGAGAATACACTTGTAGTGTGGAGAACGAGGCTGGAAGGGATTCTTGCCAAGCTCTTGTGTCAATATTAGGTTTGTGTTCCTCAGATTACCTCCTAGCACCTAATTCTTATAAGCATGGACCATGTAAAGTGTGATCTGTATTTTTACTTATTTTCATTGTTTCTGCTGTAGAACCACCTTACTTTATTACCCATTTGGAACCTGTGCAAGTTACTGTTGGAGATTCTATATCCTTGCAATGTGAAATAGGAGGCACACCGGAGATTAAAGTATCTTGGTACAAGGGAGATACAAAACTGCGGTCCGCTCCTGGCTATAAACTATACTTTGCAAATAATGTGGCCACCCTAATGTTCAGCAGAGTGGACAAAAATGACTGTGGCGAGTATACTTGCAAAGCTGAAAACAATGTAGGAGCAGCCTCTACAAAAACCACGCTCAGTGTGCAAGGTGATGTACCACTTCCTTCACAATCCCCCCCTCTCCCCTTTAGGGTTTTTGCCCTTCTTTATTCACATTTTATTAACATTAAAATATATTCTTAATGCTATTTTCTTTACAGAGCGTCAACTTCCACCCACCTTTTCTAGAAAATTGAAGGACATTCAAGAGACTCTGGGGCTACCTGTTAAATTTGAATGCCGTATCAATGGCTCAGAACCCATTGACGTTTCTTGGTATAAAGATGGTTCTATTTTGGCAGATGATTATAACTTACAGACATCATTTATTGATAATATAGCAACTCTTCAGATTTTGGGAGCGGAGAAAGATCATGCTGGACAATATTTTTGCACAGCAACAAACCCCATTGGAACTGCTTCTTCAAGTGCCAGGCTCACACTGACAGGTGTGTTTAATTATGTTTTGCTCTCTTTTAGAAAATATGCTTTACTAAGATTCTCGGCTAAGAATGGCTTATCACAGATCAAACTGTACTTCTTGATATTTGCAAACTAGGTAAATCTTCTCTTTCTCTTTTTTCACCCTGGATGGCAATGTATTTTCTATTTCATCCTCTCAAATTGTAACTGTTATGTTTTGCAATGCTTCCATGAACACTCTTATATTTCACCCATCTTATGGTTCTCTTGGAGGGTTGGGTTTAGTTGCGGAATGTTCTTGAGTATATGATGTTGAATGCGGTACTTGATGCCAAATAATGCACACCATGTGTGCATATGGCAGTTAAAGCATGTATAAAATCAAACTTATCTTTCAGTATTGGTTTGCTGCATATTTCTTGAATGTCTTTAGCATTGAGGAAGCTGCCAGTTGAATTGATATTTGACAACTAAAAACCGGCCATTTTGCAGCAAGTAATCACTAACATTAGCAACTTCTTACCTTCAATGTTAAGTAACAGAACTGTAAACTATAATATGTGTAATTTCAATTTCCAGAACCCAAGAGACCTCCATTCTTTGATAGAAAACTGGTGCCGGTTAGCACAGCTATTGGACAGAGTGCTGATTTTGAGTGCCAAGTTACCGGAACACAGCCAATTAAAGTTTTGTGGGTGAAAGATAACAAAGAAATCCGAAGCGGAGGAAACTATTCCATCACCCACTTAGTCAACACTGCACATTTGAAAATATTTAAAGTAGGCAAAGGAGATTCAGGGCAATACTCATGTCAAGCGAGCAACGATGTTGGCAAAGCCTCTTGTTCAGCTGAACTTTTTGTAAAAGGTACTGGTTCTTTCTAGGTCTTTTATATTTGTGTTGTTTGTAAAACCTTAACACTATATAAAAATATGATATTTTGAATAGTCTCGGAAAATGTCTTGTTTAAGACAAAAAATGTGTTTATGTTCTGCCTTTACATGCATATTCTTGACATGTAAAACCCTTCTACTTAAAAATGTGCTTAAATATGGTTGTTGTTGTAGGTGTACTGTTCACTTTTCCTTTTTATACGTCTTTTTCTTTAGTTTTTGCAGGAAATGATTAATGACTGAATGGTGTTTCCTCTTTGTGGTCTGTGGTTCTTCAATGTTCAAGTAAACAAAGTTGCAGATTGGTATCAGTTAGAGTGAGGTTTACAGCAGCATATTCAGTGTAACCAACATTTGTCATGCTAAAGCAACAATTCAAGATATTAAAGTACAGATCAGGCCATAATCTTATCTATGAGCCTTCTACTGTACTTCCACAATTTGTGGTCAGTGCTCATTCTTGCGACAACATAACAAATACTAGTATTTATGCATCTTTTTCTTTATTTGGAATCAGTGACTTGGCTCTGTAATCATTTGTTTTCTTTGGTTTCTCAGAACCTCCAAAGTTTGTTAAGAAGTTTGAACCAACAAAAGTCGCAAAGCAGAGTGACTCCATTCAGCTTGAATGCAAAATAAGTGGATCTCCTGAAATAAAGGTGACATGGTACAAAAACGAGAGTGAAATCCAAGCCAGTGGGAAGTACAACATAACATTCTTGGATTCAGTGGCTGTTCTTGAAATTACTGATGCCAGTATTGAGGACAGTGGGGACTACACGTGCGAAGCTCACAACGATGCTGGGAGCACAAGTTGCAGCACCGTCATCACAGTAAAAGGTTAAAAATAACGAACTTTTTTGCTACTTTGCTATATGTATCGCACCAGGTGTCGCTTGACATAGTCTCTTTTAAGCTTAGGAAAGGATGTCCAGTAGCCCTGCTAAGTAAAATCCGAGAGCAAAATATAGAATGACATTGAAACATTGATTTTGCAGCCTTACTGTGGCAGACGTTTACCACTCCATGGAACATAAATCGCAAGAATGCTTCTTTGGGTATGAAATTCAGAATGTTTCAGGCTGCTCTGATTTAGTGGACCATCAGAGATTGTACAAAGATCACATAGTTCAACAGAACTTGTGGTCACAAAGGCTAATGTACTTCTCCCTTGATCTAATTTAATGGGTGGCCCAGTAACTGTATTGCAAAGCCTAATACCCCGTCACCTATATTGCTCACATTGGAGTGAGAGCTGTGATCCATGAAGCAGTTATATAAACAGTATATATATATATTTAGATGTTTTATTTTTCTGGGGAGGGGGTTGTTGTTGTACCTCTCGAAGTTAGAAATGGGCATGATCTATTCGCAAAACACGACGTCTTTCACTGCTTTCTGTATTCAGAAAGTTCTTGTATGGCAATCCTTTCTAGAACATTCCACTTATAGACTCAATGAAAGGGTCCTTCTTTCTCCTCCTCCAGACTCCTTTCCAGCTCAGCCTATTCCACTGTGATAAAGAGAGCAGGGTGAGAGATTTTGGGAAGCCACCATTCGCATACATTGATGTGATATTGTTTACAAAATTATTAAATAATCTGGAAAAAGAGAGGGGCTTAACCAGGAAGTAATAGTTTCAAGGCTTTGGGATAAATGTGGACATTGAACAAACTAGTTTTAAAGTGGGTTGAAATGAGGTGCTCAATATCGCAATTAATATGGCTCTCACACCAAGGAGTGAAGACGCCACTGCTTTCTTGATCAAATTGAGGGGTTATTCAAAACTATTAGATAATAGCATGGAATTATGAAAAATTAAAATATGTCTCCTCAGATATGTATTATTGCGGTAATGTTGACTGCGTGAGCATCAGGCGTTTTTCTGTCAGGAAGGGTAGATTTAGGTTCAGAGGCTTTATCATCTAAAACACTAGGAGTGCCTTAAAATGATGGTCCTGTTGTGCTCCCATGCTGTTCTTATGATAAACCATGATAATAAAGGCCAATAGTTTAAATATCTTCTTTACTAATGAGCCTGTGTGCAATTTCTCTTTTAAGTACACGCAAATAAATCTTTTTTGTTTTTTGTAGAACCACCTGTCTTTAGCAAGAAACCTAGCCCTGTAGAGGTACTTAAAGGCGTTGATGTGAGCTTTGAATGTGAACTTTTGGGAACACCACCATTTGAAGTTGCTTGGTATAAGGACAGGAGGCAAATTCGAAGCAGTAAGAAGTTCAAAGTCACCTCCAAAGACTCCCTTGCAAGCGTCCACATTCTTAACATTGAATCTTCAGACATTGGCGAATACCAGTGCAAGGCAGTCAATGAAGTGGGAAGTGATAATTGTGTTTGTGCCATTAAATTTAAAGGTTTGTATGCCTTCTTGCTTACAGTAAGTTCAGCTCTACTATGTGCATTTTATTCTTATGCAACCCTCTTGTGCAAACTTGCATACTTACTCTAGTTATATATTCCCTTCAATAGAGCCACCAAGATTTGTGAAGAAGCTAAGTGATGTGACCTCCCTTGTTGGGGAGTCTGCTGAATTGCAAGCGACTGTAGAGGGTTCCCAACCCATCTCCACATTGTGGCTAAAAGATAAAGGAGACATTGTTAGAGAAAGCAACAATATCAGAATATCTTATGTGGGAAATATTGCCACTCTTCAAATTGGAAAATCAGAACCATCTACTGCTGGGAAATACATCTGCCAAGTCAAAAACGATTCTGGCATGCGGGAATGTGCTGCCATCTTATCTGTTCTAGGTTGGTAACCAGTATGCATATTGAGATCATAATTGCAAACTTTGTCATGTGAATAACGCACAATTCGCTTTGTCTTGAAGAGCTATTTTCTGCTGACCTGCCTTAAACTGTTAAATATGATGACTCTTTGCGTCTCATTACAGAACCTGCAAGAATTATAGAGAGGCCTGAACCAACCAGGGTTACAGCTACCGATACTTGCACTTTGGAGTGTACTGTGGCTGGGTCCCCCGAACTCACTGCTAAGTGGTTTAAGAGGGGACAGGAGCTGACCAGTGGCCAAAAGTATACAGTTAGCTTAATCAACAAAGTTTCAACCCTGAAAATCCACTCTGCAGACAAGAGAGATAGTGGGGAATATACATTTGAGGTGACAAACAACGTGGGCCAGAGCGCATGCACTGTGTCTGTCGAAGTCTTAGGTTGGTTTCTATACTTTTTAAATCTTACAGTATCTTTTAACTACATTCTTTCCTTCTTTTAAAAATTGTATGTTGCATTGTTTTCACAGACCGAATTATTGCTCCATCTTTTACAAGAAAATTGAAAGAAATCAATGGTGTTTTGGGGTCATCCATTCGTTTGGACTGCAAAGTGTCTGGCTCACCTCCTATTTCTATTGATTGGTATCAAAACGGAAACAAAATCACTAGTGGAGGCAAATACGAACTAACATTTGTAGATAATAACTGTGTCTTGAATGTGAATACTCTGGAATCTTCAGACTCTGGAAATTACACTTGTGAGGCTACAAATGTGGCTGGATCTGATCTGTGCAGTGCAACGTTGACTGTCCAAGGTTAGTAAAATGTGGTCAAGCAACTTCAAAGTGGTGACATTTTCAAAATGTCTCCCTGTACTCTACAACTATCCTTTTAATCTTGTATGGACAAAATCTGAGTTGTATCTTTTCTTTTTCTTTTTGTCTGTCTATGTGCTCAGAACCACCAAGTTTTGTGAAGAAGCCAGATCCTTTAGAAGTGTTACCTGGCACTAATGTGACATTTACAAGTGTCATTAGAGGAACACCGCCTTTCAAAGTTAACTGGTTTAGAGGAAGCAGTGAACTTCTACCGGGAAGCACGTGCAATATTTCCTTGAAAAACTCCTTTGCCACTTTGGAGTTATATAATGTCGACTCATTACAAAGTGGAGATTACACTTGCTTTGTAGCTAATGATGCTGGCAAAGATTCATGCACAACACATCTGTTTGTGCAAGGTTCGTCTTTACAGCTATTTCAGTTCACATTTTGTAAACACCCATCTCTTGAGCCATATTTATCTAAGGTGTTGTCATTTTGACCCTGTTTTCCTTCTTCTTCAGCCCCAGCTACCTTTGTGAAGAAACTAAATGACTGCAGTGTTGAAAAGGGGAAGCCCCTAATTCTGGAGTGCACCTATATTGGCACCCCCTCCATTATGGTGACCTGGAAAAAGAACGGCATCGAAGTGTCACAGTCTGAAAAGTGCAGTATAACCACCACTGACAAATCTTGCATACTAGAAATCTTTAGCAGCACCGGGGGTGATGGTGGAGAGTACACATGTCAGGTGGCAAATGAGGCCGGACAAGATTCTTGCAAAGCATCTGTGTCAATATTAGGTGTGTTAATCTCTTATTTTGCTCAGTCTTTATGTATTTTCCATTATACGCATTGTTTGTGCTCATTATAAACCTTTATGCTTCAGAGCCACCTTACTTTGTTACTTACCTGGAGCCTATGGAGGTCACAGCAGGAGATTCCATTTCCTTCCAATGCCAAGTAGAGGGAACACCAGAGATTAAAGTGTCTTGGTACAAAGGGGACACCAAATTGCGATCTACTCCAGCCTATAAGATGTACTTTAAGAACAACGTGGCTACCCTGATGTTCAACAAGGTGGATAAAAATGACAGCGGTGAATACATTTGTAAAGTGGAAAACACTGTAGGATCTGATTCATCACAGGCTCTCTTATCTGTACAAGGTGAACCTTTTTTATTTTAAAAATAATTTTCCTGTTGCCTACTGCAACAAAACTTTAGTCTTGCAAAGATAAAGTCAGTATCAGTAATTCATTGGTACGTTATTGTTTCTTTCAAACTTATTTTCTTGCAGAACGCAAAGTGGGCCCTTCATTTGCAAGGAAAGTGAAGGACATTCAGGAAACCGTTGGCTTACCAGTTGCATTTGATTGTCGGGTCAATGGGTCTGAACCTCTTAAGGTGTCCTGGTATAAGGATGATATGCTTTTACAAGATGACAGTATTGTACAGACATCTTTTATTGACAACATCGCAACTCTTCAGATCTTTCAAACTGAGATGACCCATGCTGGCCAGTACTTTTGTACGGTTTCCAATCTTATAGGAACTGCTTCTTGTAGTGCCAGACTTATCTTAGCAGGTTTGTTGATAATTCCACCTTTTCAAGAAAAATGTTCATGTTAATTATTTTGAAACGTCCCACAAATACGCATTTCTTAGACATTGTGAAAAGAGCATGGTGTAACTATGTGGTCTTCTTTCTGATTTCCAGAACCAAAGACACCACCCTTCTTTGACATAAAACCAGTCCCAGTTGATGCCCCCATCGGTAACGCTGTTGATTTTGAATGCCATGTCACTGGGACACAGCCCATTAAGATCACTTGGGCAAAGGACAACAGAGAAATCCGTCCAGGTGGAAACTATAAGATCACCTGCATGGAGAACAGGCCACATTTGAAGATTTTGAAAGTGAGCAAGCTAGACTCTGGCTTATACACTTGCCATGCCAGCAATGACATTGGGAAAGATTCTTGCACAGCCCAGCTTGGTGTACAAGGTATTTATCTATATTTATGTAAAACATATTTTCCAAATATTTCAATGAGGAAAAGGGTGGTTGTAAGGAAATGATCATGACTTGTAAATGCCTATAACAAAAACTATATTTTAAAACCTGTAAAATAATTGATTTGGCCAGAAGTGCATGTATACCCTCTTTAATAGCTCGTACTTCTTTCAATATCAGTTCTTACCTTTCTAGCAATTTATCAGTGTGTGCCTGTATGCCATTGTATGCTTCAACCTAGTTGTGAAATTGGCATTCAGTCAAAAAAGTGCATTGTATAATACCAAGTGGATATTGAATCCGGTTAAATAATGGGTTTCTTGTGAGTATTCTGTTAGAAAGCTGCATTCTTGTTGAAATTCATCACCATCTTTTTAAAACATTGTACATACTGAAACAATTAGAGTGTGCAATAATTTAAATTGGGCACAGCTCATGGAAGTGTAAACCTGTTGGAATAAGGGCCAGCCTAAGGAACTGGTTGTGTGTTGATGATAAATATTCTAAAAACCAAACCAGTTATTCACCTTGGTTTTTGTAGTTATACCTGCACAACAACAAAGCCCTAAATAAACTACATTTATTCCAGCTGTGCCCATGGTGATCTGCTTCTTGTCTCAGGTGAATGCCTTTGTCGTCCCAACCCCGGGCCTGCCTGCTTGTCTTCAGTTTAGACTGTTTGTAGCCTGAGGCATGTGGACTAATTGGTGTGGTTCATCCCCAACATAAAAATTCATATGCCAGCTCTGCGGTTACCATTGAGCCATTTGTTGATTTCTAAATCTTTTCTTAAATCCAACTTATTGGCTATACAATCTTTCTCTGCCCTTCTGGATGTGGTTCATGATATATGACATATAAAATGATTTTCTTATTCAAATCTGATGTATTTTTTCCAATCATTGAGTATGACTTGTTTCCTAGTCTACCAAATGTCTGAAACTAAGGCTGAAAGTATTAAACTTGTAAGGAACCGTGCATTATTAGAATTGTGTGTAAAACATGGAAAGTGTATTGCATTGGCATGTTTTTTGGTGGTAAATCTGAAGTGCTTGGTCAATATTTAAGGTTGTGTGGGGGTCAGGCACTCAGTTTAGTTTTATATCTTGAAATCTAATATGGAATGATGTGGGTTGTTTGAAAATAATTCAGATCTTACTTTATGACAAAAGCAAATCAGTCTCATATATTTACATTAAATAACTATACAAATGTTCAACACTTCCTCATTTCTTTACAGTACAATGAAAGGCATCTTCTCTTTAAATTTCATCTGACATCTAAACAAACCTCTTCAGATTCGTTCAGTCTTATTTCCAATTTGATGATATATTTGTGTGGCTTTCTGATGTAGATTTGGTTTTCATGTATAATTTGCCACCTTGCTATTCTTTGGCTCAATTCAACCTTTGCTGATTCAATTGAATAACTTTTATGCTTGATCTTATAGAACCTCCAAGGTTTGCAAAGAAGCTGGAAGCATCAAGAATTGTGAAGCAGGGTGATTCTGATCGTTTTGAATGCAAAATCACTGGCTCTCCAGAAATTAGTATTGTGTGGTACAAAAACGACACAGAGATTCAGGCTGGTGGAAAATACAGAATGTCCTTTTTCGAATCTTTGGCAGTACTTGAATTATCGGATGCCGACATTGAAGACAGTGGTGACTACACTTGTGAAGCCCACAATAGTGCTGGAAAAGCAAGTTGCAGCATATCTTTGAAAGTAAAAGGTCAGAATGAATTCCCCTACTTTAATTTAAAATATTAAATATTACAAGATTTTCACTTCATTAATCCACAGTATAATCGCAACCAACTACATGAAATTAATAACTTTCCTAAAGAGACCTGTAGTTTTATAACAACAATTGTAAGCATGATTTGGTCTCACGTTACATTAAGGCATAACTAATTTGTTCACAATAGATTAATTAGTTGAAAGGCTAATCCTATCTGCCTGTTCTGTTAGTCAGCAGTTATCATTCAGTATGCAATGATCAATGGTGTCCATCTGCTTGAAAGTCTCATGTGGGCTTGTAGGCCTATTAATACTCTAACCTTACATGACTTGTCTTGGGTGAAGTCTACATTGCTACCACTACAATACTGGTGTAATTTGTGAATACTACAAGAGTAAAGTTTGGTCCTTAAAAAGAAAAGTTTAGAAATCTTAAAGGATAAAGGAGTGCTTATTGTGAACAAATACATTTAACCTGTTAATTAATTATTCAAATGTCAGTCTGCTGAAGGGGAGCTTACTTGAGACTTAAGGTATAACACGGTTATCCTTCCCTATAATGGTTGAAATAAACTTTCCACAATTTATAGCATAAATTCAGTGTGAGCTTGCCACAAGCCACAGCACTTTTGTGTACCCCATTGCAGCTCCAATGCCAAGCTCAGGTCTGTGACTAGAGAAAGGAGACAGCAGCATAGCAGGAAACAAGTCACTAAAGGCAAGGGAATGCTGGGGCAGGAGGCCTCCCCACCTATGGCCCTGCCCCCTTCATTTTGGCCTAGTTGACTGTCAACTTCAGCCAATGGGTAGGAAGGCTTTCACTCTATTATGATTGTTGAAGTAAGTGCTCTTTGTACTGTAAAAAATTGTTGTGCCTATTCCCATCACTCACATGCACATTGTGCATATTGGGGAGCACTGCAGCTTTGGGCACCCTTCATCCCCACATTTGCAGCCTGCATGCAAGTAGAAGTAACCGAGCTGATGTTCTTTGAGTGACATTAGGTCATTACATTGAAACTCATTCAAAGGAATAGCTTTACAAATAAAATAAAACATTGACAACTTTGTTATAATATAAAAACAAAAATAAAGCTATTGAAATACTCTGGAATTAGTGAAAGGAAAATCAGTAAAAGAGGCAAAGTTAGGGTTATGTGTTCAGGTGAGGACTAAGGTTAATTTTAGGGTTGAGTGTTGACCTAATTGTATGTTTAATGTTAGAGTAAGGTTAGGACATTAGAATTTACCACATTTTCACTGCAGACAATTCCAAAGTCATGACTGCGAAAAATTGCATAGTTCATAGGAAATCTGTTGGAACAAAAAAAGTGAAAAACTGTAAGGGTTTAAACATTTCGCTTACTATTGATGGGTTTCAATACAACACTCTTTCCCTGCTTGTATCTTACCAATAATACACAACCCTGCTATTTCAGTCAGTTGCCTTTTAGAAACGTTCATGCTAACAAAGCTCTAAGTAGACATATTTTATCCCACTTCTTTTAGGGACTTGTTCGGCTTTCTCTATATTGACTAGCCAACAGGATATCTACCCATTTTCCATTTTATAAAATAAGGTAATCCAAGACCTCTCCGATCAGATCAAGTTGTCACATTTTCATTTACTGATTGGTAGTCAGGCTTTAAATAATGATCGACTTTCTAAATGCATCTTATTTTCTAAAATAAAATGATTCTTTCTCCATAAGAAGCAGTCAACATCTCAAAATTAACCCGAAGAGTAGCGGCTGGAATCTTAAATAAACCTTTCGTGGTAATCCATCTGGAGATTATATATACATATCTCCTCAACTATCACCAGTTTGCTGAAAAATAAAATACATGTGTCTTATCCATAGATCACTAATCACATTTATTTTCTATTATTACCATACCGGAAATATTTCTCATTAAGCTATATGTGGCTCCATTTTACATCTCAACAAGTGCTGCATTTTTAAATCAATGAATGCACATAGTTACACAGAAGAGTCTAGACTCACAGTGTATACACCGTCTTCTGTGGTGCTGCTGAAATATTAGAAATCTCTGTCTGCAAATCCAAATTTGAGCACTGTTGCTTTCTTCTTTTTTGCCTGTAAAGAATGATTTGATAACTAACTCTGTTTTTCGAAACATATGCATAACCTTCTGAAATGTCTCGCTTTTATATAGCATGGCAGCTGTAAAAATGTCTTAAATACAATTAGAGCAGTTCTTCACTTCCGTCATTACTACTACCCAGGCTCCAAATATTGCATTTTTCAATATCTTGTAACTGGAATGGATTTTCAAAATATATTCATGTATAAAAAGTACTGAAATTCTTGTTTCTTCTCTTATAGAACCTCCAGTGTTCATTAAAAGACCTCAGCCATTAGAGACTCTTAAAGGTCTGGATGCCAGCCTTGAATGTGAGTTAAAGGGTACTCCACCATTTGCAGTGTCTTGGTATAAAGACAGAAGGGAGATTAAAAGTAGCAAGAAATTCAAGATTATCTCTGAGAACTTGTTTGCTAGCATTCACATTCTTAAAGTTGATGCTGGGGACATTGGTGAATATCAGTGCAAAGCAAGTAATGATGTTGGAAGTGACACATGCATCGGCACCATAAAATTAAAAGGTTAGTACTTAGGTTTCACCGGTCCAATTTCTCTTTGTGCTTTATGACTTTCTTAACAACATGTCACTCTTATAAAAAATGTTATGTTTGCATTACAACTTCGTACTTTCTTTGTCAGAACCACCAATGTTTGTGAAGAAGCTGGAGAACATCTCTATTGTTGTTGGTGAACCAGCTGAATTCCAGGCTACCATTGATGGCACTCAACCAATTTCTGTTCTGTGGCTGAAAGACAAAGAGGAGATTGTTCGAGAAAGCGAAAATATCAGCATTTCCTACTCCGACAACATTGCAACACTCTACTTTGCAAATGCGGAGCCATCCAACACAGCAAAATATACTTGTCAAATCAAAAATGATGCTGGGATGCAGGAATGTTTTGCTACTTTATCAGTTTTAGGTTGGTAAAAACTATAATCAAATATGTGCTATATCTTCTCAGTGTAAATGTGCATTTTTTCACAAATCTGTAGTTCAGTTATGCATTACCATAACTTTCACATGTAAGATCTTTTTGAAGACATGCCTAAGTGATTTGCCTTTTATTCCTTTTCAGAACCAGCCACAATTGTAGAAAAACCAGAACCCACACGAGTTACTGCAGGCGATTCTTGTGCACTAGAATGCACTGTAGCTGGCACTCCCGAACTTATTGCCAAATGGTTTAAGGATGGAAAAGAACTATCCAGTGATGACAAGTACAAAGTTAGCTTTTTTGGCAAAGTGTCCACACTAAAAATATTTTCCACTGGAAGGGCGGATGGTGGAAAATATACATTTGAGGTGAAAAACAATGTTGGCAAAAGCAGCTGCACTGTCTCCGTTGAAGTACTAGGTCAGTGTGCTTAATTATTTTGTGATCTTACTCTTCTGTGTTACATTATTACAAAGGCAAATACAATGTGGTCTTATGCATCTTTTCGGGATACACATTTACTTTACAAAATACATGTATCCACAAATAATGCAGACCTAAAATTCTCTGGGCTGGTTTCTTTTATCTCATCTTTCACCTTTGTATTGAATTTATACACCCACTGTGTGCTTTTGTCTCTTTCAAAATGAACCTAGGGTCATTGATCATGGTGTATAGGATTTTCCTACATTTTCTTGAATTAGTAGATATGAATGTCTTTTTACCCACAACTCTTGGATATTCTTTCTTTTTCTGAACTGCAACTCCAACTTAGTTGCGAGATGCCAATTATTACAAATGGAGTGCATTGTATTTAGAGCTAAATACACCCAATGTGTGCCCTTGACCTCTATATGCTATTCTGTATGCATTCAGAATCTCATTACTTGAGTACCTTTAAAGTTAATGATTTTGGATATCATATTTATGTATAACAGAACAGTCATTTATATAGAGTGGCAGGCTGAAATGCATTACATTGTTGGAAGGCATCTCTTCAATATGCCTACTATAAATGAAAATGAACGTTTTGGCAACAAATACTTTGGGCAATATTGTGAGTTAACTTGTGTTTCCGGGTTTGTGGGTAAGTGAAAAAACAATTCACATAAGTGAAACAATCATTATGGGGACTCCCACTACATTAATTGGGTGCTACTTTAAAATCACCACTATAAAGATGCAACTACATGATTTGGGTAAATACAACTGCATTAAAATAATTCAGTTGTTAAAATAATGTATTTGATTTTATTTAATGTCAATTATTTAAATTTAAGGAGTAGGGGGGTGTATTTTTACAAGCCCCTTGGGAAATGGCCAGTGTCAAGCTTAGGCCTTCTGTGAGGGGCATAAGAAATTGGCGCAATGGTATCCTTAAAGTGGCGCACTGAAATCTTATAGATTTCAATGCACCACTTCTACGAGGCTTTCTGAGGGGGAGCGCACACCCTGCATACATTATACCAGGCTCAGGTATAATGTGGCACAGGGGTTTACAAAGTGACACATCTGCATAGATGCTTTACTTTGTAAATAGGACACAACATGGCACATTTTTACACTGCCGGTGTGTCACTAAAAAAGGGATGCCCCGGCGGCTCATAAATAAGCCCCAAAGTTTCAATAGGGTTTGCACAACTAAATTGCCATTGTTAAGCTCTTGCTTCTCTTGAGGTCATTGGCTGCCACACTTCATCTCATCCTAGCAACTACCCAAATCTAACAGATAGTTTTGAGTATCCCATATTTGGTGATTTGTCAGACGTCTGTTTATATCCTTGTGGGACTCTTATTCTACTTTAATCTTTCTAAAGCTTGATCCTAGTGTGAAAACATAAGAAGGTACCTTTTGGGTTTGTCTTATCCCCAGGGATTTGTCTTTTAATTTAGGACTAGAACATTTAGTCTTTGCTGGGCAATGCTTGGTGTTTACTTGCAGGAAAGCTTGGTGCATTAGGGTGTCTTGACTGAAACAATGCTCAGTGTCATGCATTTTGAGCAATGACATAGAGGGCATGAACTATCTCATGTACAGAGTGTTGTTTCTTGCAGTGTGTCAAAGAATATATCTTTGGCTGCTTATCTTTCATTACTCTTTTTTTCTTTTTGCCTTATTTGTCATGTAGACCGGATTATTCCACCTTCTTTTACACGAAAACTAAAGGAAACAAATGGGTTGCTGGGCTCTTCAGTTGTCCTGGAGTGCAAAGTTTCTGGATCACCACCAATTTCAGTTGCTTGGTTTCATGATGGAAGTGAAATCATCAGTGGAGAAAAACATCAAGCCACATTAACAGACAACACATGTTCTTTGAATATAAACTCACTAGAAGCAGAAGATGGTGGGAATTACTCATGTGAAGCTACCAACGTAGCTGGATCTGATGAATGCAGTGCCATTCTATCAATAAAAGGTCAGTCACTTATAAAAGGCTGACATACGTTTGTGCAGTAAATGTAAATCAGCCCACATGATTAAACAGAAATCTTCACATATGTGCCGTGGTATAACTAACATTAAAAATAATTTGTCTGATTTACAAAACTGCCCACTCTTGCCTATTGCACTGTAAAACATGAAATCTCACCTTGTGCTTTTGAAGTTCATTGGCAAGAAGTCACCATTTCAAACCTAGCAAGATCTTTCTCAGTGTCTCCCCAGCATCTAATATAACACTTCCCAGAAATATACAAATTGCACACAACTGCCCCAACTCTCATATAGCAGAATCCGAGCGGCCTCCTGTTCCATTAATCCAATAAAATGAACCATATTCATCTTCATGTGTTATATTTTGTATGTCCTCATACATCACAATTGTCACTGAGCCTTGTCTTTCTGCCAAAGTACTCAAATGTGCATGCACTCTTCACTCCCTCCTCCTTCCTGTCTCCATCGATCAGATATTTATTGCAAGCTCCATCCAGTTCTGTGTTATTAACAAAATATCTTTTTTGAGGAGCCTTGGCTTCATCTTTTCATCAGAGGAAAAATAATGTTTGCCCACAGGGGGCCAGTTTGTACTAGTTAAAAATAAAGTAATTTACCAACAATGAAAAGTCAAATTCACACCTCTTGTTTTTGTTATGTCTATCTAGAACCTCCCACTATAGTAAATAAACCAGAACCTCAAGAAGCCTTACCTGGTGAGAATATAACATTTACAAGTGTCATCAGAGGAACACCACCATTCAAGGTCCACTGGTTTAAAGGAAGCAGTGAACTGGTATCTGGAACCAATTGCAGCATCTCTTTGAAAGATTCTCTTGCAACACTGGAGCTTTACAGTGTGGATGTTTCTCAAAGTGGGGACTTCTCTTGCCAAGTTACTAATGATGCTGGGAAAGATTCTTGCACGACACATCTTTTTGTGAAAGGTTGGTCCTTATAACCATTATTCCTCTTACTTTTTTCAGTATCCACCTTCCAGTGAATACCTGCCATTAAATGAGTTTTCCGTTATTTGTCTTTTTTGTTCAGAACCCGCATCATTTGTGAAGAAACTGAATGATTGCAATGTAGAGACAGGAAAGTCCATTGTTCTGGAATGTACATATTCTGGAACAAGTCCCATTTCAGTTACATGGCAAAAGAATGGTCATACCATCACTCAGTCTGAAAGATGCAATCTGATCACTACAGAAAAATCTTGCATACTGGAAATCTTCAACAGCGCAAAGGAGGATGATGGTCAATATGTATGCAAAGTTGAGAATGAGGTTGGACAAGATTCTTGTCATGCCTACCTTTCGATCATAGGTGTGTGTCTTTTAGCTTATATTCCATTTTCATTTAAATTATAATACTGAAGCTATATTTGTATTTAACACAACTATTTCATCATTTGTCCAACAGAACCACCATCTTTTGTCACCCACTTGGAGCCCATGGAAGTAACTGTTGGAGATTCCGCATCTCTGCAATGTCAAGTAGAAGGAACTCCAGAAATTACAGTATCATGGTACAGGGGTGATACAAAGATAAGACCAACCACTACAAACAAAATGCATTTTAAGAATAATGTGGCTACACTGGTTTTCAGCCAAGTGCATTTATCTGACACTGGAGATTACATATGCAAAGCCGAAAACAGTGTTGGAGTTGCTTCATCTTCATGCCAAATAAGTGTTCAAGGTGATTTATTGTACCGTCTTTTTTTAAGCAATTCACTGTTTACATTATTGTACATTTATCATTATTTAAAATGTTCCTGTATGCACCAGTTCATCTTTTTGGATGAATGCTAATTCTTTTAATTTGTCTGCCAAGAATTATTTGCAGCGTTGGCTATTGAAAAGTTTACCTATGCTGTCACTGATGCTTACTCGCTCAATTTTTAATATATTCTTCAATGCTGTGGCACATTTCCTGCAAAACTATTACAGTACTCCGCAATAATAAGAAAACTTCCAGTAAGCTTCAACATTTCATATTTCTGTTTTTACAGCACAACAACTTCCACCTTCATTTGTAAGAAAAGTGAAGGACATTCAGGAAACGGTTGGATTGTCAGTTACGTTTGAATGTCAAATAAGTGGTTCAGAACCAATTGATGTGTCTTGGAGTAAAGATGGGGTTCTTTTGAGAGACTCTCTTAATGTGCAGACGTCATACGTAGATAATGTAGCCACGCTACTGATTGGGCAAACTCAGAAGAGTTCTGCTGGCCAATACACTTGTACGGCTACCAATTTTCTTGGAACTGCTTCCTCAAGTGCCAAGCTCATTCTCACAGGTTTGTTGGTTATCAATGCATTTATTTTAGTTTAGCTCCATCCACGTATTTGTTTTATTTAGTTTAACTACTTCTTCCTATTCGCAGGAATAGAGCATTAGGCCAATTCAGAAAAATATGTGTAACTTATAACTCTCTTAACTTAGACCTATGTCGTCTATTAACTTATGCCTCTTGAGATAATCACTAACTGTCTCTTCCCAAAGAAGTGTAACATAAGACTGTCTACGGAAATAGGTTTAAATGAATGGAATTCACTAATAAGACACTCAAACCTTTTCAAAAATCTAGGTCCAATGTATTTTGCGAATATGTGTAAAAATGCACTAGATTAGAGCTGGGATATTTACACATTTTTAAATTAACATTAGTTATTCTTACTTTTCTCACTTAAACATTCTTCTCGAAGGTCCCGTTTTTTCCCACCCACCCTTTGAAAAATGGACGGTTGGTCCTCTTTCTTACACTTTACACTTATCTAAAGCAGTTAAGTCTACATCTGCCAAATTCTAACTTATTTTGTAACTTAAGCGTGTTGATAAGTGTGGTAAAGAAAGTAAAATATTAGTGAGAATCAGTAAGTTACACCTGAGTGGGTGCGTACCACATTCCTATGAAATTTCTCCGGGCACATTCCCTCCCCTCCGCACCGGGATTCCCACAAGTACAACAAGAGTACTTATCTTATAGGCATACCTGCTTTAAGCATTCTTAAATCATTGAAATATAACAGACTTTCATGAATAACATTTGAAAGCATAGGTTACTCCTATTTGGAGATGTAGTCAGCCCTATGACAAACATTTGTTCCCGACTCACATGATATGTAAGCACTTTGGGCCTCACACACACAAGTCGTTAGGAAAGCCAGGCCGCGAGTAATGCTTAGTTTGTTTTCATTTTTAGAAGGACGACAGCCTCCTTTCTTCGATGTCAAACTTTCACCCATTGACATACCGGTGGGAGAAGCTGCTGATTTTGAATGCCACTTCACTGGCACTCTGCCAATTAAAGTTGCATGGGCCAAGGACAACAAAGAAATCAGAACTGGTGGAAATTATAAAATAAGCCAGTTGGAAAATACATCCCACCTCACAGTGCTAAAGGCAGACAAGGGAGACTCTGGGCAGTACACCTGCACTGCAGTGAATGAAGTCGGAAAGGATTACTGCGCAGCTGAACTTCGGGTGAAAGGTAATCAATACCAAAAGTACACATTTTATATATATATTGAAAGCCTTATAGTAAAAAACAAACGCATGCTCCTTTTATTGCGAACACTAGTATCACAGTGGTTTGTATGTACTTATGTATGATCATCATTAGGCTAGTTCTCGTAAAAGTCAGTAATTTACTTGTGAATATATTTCTGACATTTGGAATAAGCACAGGATAACAGTAGTATTTCTAGGAAGCTGTTGCAGTTGCTTATTTCCCATTAGCATTTTCAGAATTCATCTCTGGATTCCAGGCTACTCCCTGTAAAATAAGTTTCTTCTGCATGGAAGTAACAAGTGTATATTTACATGTATAAATATGGCATCCAAGTGCAAACTTTGTGTTCTTTTTATCCATGGTGTATACATTTGTACCCATGGTTAACCCGTTCCACCACATCCCTACTGCTTTTTGGTAGTGTTTATCCCCATTTACACCAAGGCTATGGATACAGTCTTCACAAGAAAAAATGAGTGATTGCATCTTTTTAGTAATGTGCCTTCGAAAAATTTTGAGAGTGCCCATGAATTCACAATTTTTAAAGTGTTTACCATCTGACGGAGGACCTGGCTAGTAGTTAGGGCTGGACTGTTCCCATCAGTGGTCGGAGTGCATAAAAAATATGGGGATTGTGATGCTGCGTGCAATGTGGGCAGGATCAGTGAGCGGGATGTGTGGCTAAAAAGAAACAATATATGCTGTATCTTTTTTGGTCTACTTCTTTCGGGTGGTTACATATATAATTAAGCACTGCTTAAATGAAAAATAAATGCAAGTTAACTTGCCAGTGGGAAATGTATTATCGTACATTATGAAGCCTCTATTAGTTATTACACTGTAGAGGTCCTTCTCAAAGAGCCAAAAGATGAATTCAGATTGGTGCAGTGAGGCATAGTGACTTATTTATTTTAGTGCTACGACCACCCAGCCTGGGAATTTTCAAGTCATTATTTTAAACTTGCATGACACATAGTATAACATAGGCAGTTGTAAAATGCGCAAAAAGATAAAAATGTGCTTCCAAAATATAGATATATTTTTTATAACTGTCCGTCAAAAGCAAACTTTCGACACAGCTCAGCTGGTAACAACCTTGCAATGCCACTCAAAAGTAATAAATATGTGTCATCCGGAATCTTCAAGTGATACCATCAATTGCAGCCAATACCCACTTCCGAGCAGCCTTTAAATTTGCAGATTATCAAAATGTGCACATTTACATTTCTTTCAGGCAAGCAGGCACCTGGGCAAAAAAGCTTGTTTCCTTTTTAGCTCTGTATCACACCCTCGGTTTCACAGCACAGGAAAACTCCCCCCTTACACTTGAGCTGAAGCATTCCAGCTGTCGAAGTCCCGGGATAGTTGTTTTATCACAAAAAGTAGGGTAACTGCTTTTCTTAAATGAAAAATGGATGGGCACGTTGTGCACCTCAGATCCTACCCAGTTTGACCTATGGTTCCCATTGGAGTACGGTCGAGACTGATTTATATATGGCGGGGTCCAAACTGAGGTGAATTGGTGTGCAAAATACCAATGGATTGGGATGCGGCCCTGATTAGTTACAAGCAGCTTAGATTAATTCAAGCATTCCATCTATCACTTTTTTGTACACTAGTTCTTATGTTTAGGAGCAAACTTACTGAAAATATTATTGAATCCATATGGTGTAATATTGTAAATGGGCAAATTCCTTTAAAGATAAATAGTTAAATTTTTTGTATACAAAATATGACTACAGTTATGACTGCAGATATTTGTAAACCATATTCAACAAGTTACCAGTCTTCATTGTACAAGGGCTATTTCACCAGGACACAATTAAGAAAATTAACCTTGGTTCCCTTGCAGAACTAATATAACACATTATTTTGCCCCTACATAATTTTGTAGGTGCAACCAACCTTTTAACAAGGAAATTATAGTCAATGAAAATCCCACTGTTTTGTGTGATAAAAACTGGAGAAAACAGATTTCTCCTTTTAGTGTCTACACCACATAAAAACCTTACAAATTGTGTGAAATCGATTTATGACATGTTTAGTTGAAATAGTGTCTATTCCATCCTCCTTTACACAAACAGCAAAAAAGGTGCCTATGGATTTGCCCTGAGTTTGTGCACCTATGCAAAGTTTTTATAATAAGGACTCCTTCTTGCCACGTTCTCAACTTACTAGAGTTTTTGTTGCAACCAAAATTGTGAAATATGTATATCCAAATTGTTTCTGGCCGTGTAGCTTGGGGGATTTAGATATCTATACAAAGCATGAGTACTACTAAAAATATTGAATAAGCCAGGTTACAATTAAAACTGAAATTTTAAAGAAACTCAAAGGAATATATTTTCTGTTTGGGAAAATTCTTGGATCATGATTGTTTCGTACACGCCGTTTGAGCCTAGTCTTGCTAACATTTTAGACATTGGGATCCCCAGGCTGGAACAACTAGGTTTGGCATTTGGCTGGTACCTTTTTGTTTGTAAGTGTGTTCTGAAAGGCCCAGACCAGGTGCCAGAAAGGAAAGCCTACTATATTTTTTTCACAAGGTGATTAGTGTGCACAACAACACACAGCTCCTAGTGACAGGGCCAATCCTCCTGGGAAAAACACTCCTGTGATTTAATTTCAAAACAAAATAGGCATCACTGCACGTTGTGAGTTTAAGTTTCCCTGTTAATTTAATCTTGCATCCAAAAATTGACGTGTTTTGACAGTAGTCTTGCTCACATTTCCACCAATCCCATCACCATGCTATCTAAATAGTGTTTCTCCCACCAAATGCCAGTGAGGCAGAATAAAAGCTCTAAGACAATTGGATTCCATATACATAATAATAAAATACAAGACAGAGACACCATATGGACTTCACCAGGACAAGGAACTGCATGCACATTTATGAAAATGGAACAGTTTGTAATGAACTGTAGAGAGGATTTGCTCATGAGAAGAATGTGTTCATTTCAGCTGTGTTTTGGGGGAAAATCATGTTTAGCATGTTTAACAGTTTAACATATGCAATTTATTGGATTTATGGTGGAATATAAATGCGGAAAAAATAGTAGTGTCAATCTCATTACATGAATGAACTGGAGGCCTCTAATGGGCATGATGGTAAAAGCACTGGCATTTGATATCAATTGGGGAGGCAGGAAGGTGGGTTATAGGCATACAACAAGGAGAAAGTAGTATGAAAATAAACCACTAGAGTGTAGCAATGGGTGAAAATAAATACATGATTTTTGCTACAATTCATTCTATAAGATGAATGGACATATCAACTTAGCATGACAAATCCTAGAATGCTTAGCACCAAGAGTATATCATGTGGTAGAATCATCACTATTATGAAAATCATAATAATGAATCATCACCATTATGGATGGCCACTACAGCTGAACACTGTAAATCTCAGAATGCTTTGTGATGAAAGCATGTAATGTTATGTTTTACCACAGTGGTAAACTGCAGCTCACAGAAATATTAGCGATATGATAGGAGAAACAATATTTAGATAGCATGGTGATGGGATTTGTGTAAATGTGAAGAAGAGTACAAATATATATATATATATATATATATATATGTATATATATATATATATATATATATATATATATATATATATATATATATATTCCAGCTCCGAGGTACCCAACGTACAAAGGAGCACCCGGACCTCAGCTGCACACAAGAAGCCTTGAATGGTAAGCACGCCTCCAGCACAACGATATCCTTTAACTGTTCAAACTGCCCTGGATGCCTGACGCGTTTCGAAGTGTCCCCACTTCTCTTCAGAGGCTTTGGCAGTTATGAAGGAGCGCTTGAGGCACCACACCGCTTCTTGCTTAGATGCATGCCCTAGATGGGACTTATGGGACTTGTAATGCCTCACGTCGCGCTAATGTTCAGTTGGTAACTTTTCAAGCCCACAGATGGGCCTCGCTGTGTGGAATGCGTGCAGAATCCATACGCTGCTGTCCCATGTTCTCGGCCCGTAGTCAAGACCGCATGGCCCCCGGTTCTTTCAGGGTGGTGCTCCTTCCGCGGCATGGGTCGCCGCGTAAATATTCCAGCTCCGAGGTACCCAACGTACAAAGGAGCACCCGGACCTCAGCTGCACACAAGGAGCCTTGAATGGTAAGCACGCCTCCAGCACAACTATATCCTTTAACTGTTCAAACTGCCCTGGATGCCTGGCGCGTTTCGAAGTGTCCCCACTTCTCTTCAGAGGCTTTGGCAGTTATGAAGGAGCGCTTGGGGCACCACACTGCTTCTTGCTTAGATGCATGCCCTAGATGGGACTTATGGGACTTGTAGTGCCTCACGTCATGCTAATGTTCAGTTGGTAACTTTTCAAGCCCACAGATGGGCCTCGCTGTGTGGAATGCGTGCAGAATCCATACGCTGCTGTCCCATGTTCTCGGCCCGTAGTCAAGACCACATGGCCCCCGGTTCTTTCAGGGTGGTGCTCCTTCCGTGGCATGGGCCGCCTCGTAAATATTCCAGCTCCGAGGTACCCAACGTACAAAGGAGCACCCGGACCTCAGCTGCACACAAGGAGCCTTGAACGGTAAGCACGCCTCCAGCACAACGATATCCTTTAACTGTTCAAACTGCCCTGGATGCCTGACGCGTTTCGAAGTGTCCCCACTTCTCTTCAGAGGCTTTGGCAGTTATGAAGGAGCGCTTGAGGCACCACACCACTTCTTGCTTAGATGCACGCCCTAGATGGGACTTATGGGACTTGTAGTGCCTCACGTCGCGCTAATGTTCAGTTGGTAAGTTTTCAAGCCCACAGATGGGCCTCGCTGTGTGGAATGCGTGCAGAATCCATAAGCTGCTGTCCCATGTTCTCGGCCCGTAGTCAAGACCGCAAGGCCCCCGGTTCTTTCAGGGTGGTGCTCCTTCCGCGGCATGGGCCGCCGCGTAAATATTCCAGCTCCGAGGTACCCAACATACAAAGGAGCACCCGGACCTCAGCTGCACACAAGGAGCCTTGAACGGTAAGCACGCCTCCAGCACAATGATATCCTTTAACTGTTCAAACTGCCCTGGATGCCTGGCGCGTTTCGAAGTGTCCCCACTTATCTTCAGAGGCTTTGGCAGTTATGAAGGAGCGCTTGAGGCACCACACCGCTTCTTGCTTAGATGCACGCCCTAGATTGGACTTATGGGACTTGTAGTGCCTCACGCCGCGCTAATGTTCAGTTGGTAACTTTTCAAGCCCACAGATGGTCCTCGCTGTGTGGAATGCGTGCAGAATCAATACGCTGCTGTCCCATGTTCTCGGCCCGTAGTCAAGACCACATGGCCCCCGGTTCTTTCAGGGTGGTGCTCCTTCCGCGGCATGGGCCGCCGCGTAAATATTCCAGCTCCGAGGTACCCAACGTACAAAGGAGCACCCTACCTCAGCTGCACAAAAGGAGCCTTGAATGGTAAGCACGCCTCAAGCACAACGATATCCTTTAACTGTTCAAACTGCCCTGGATGCCTGACGCGTTTCGAAGTGTCCCCACTTCTCTTCAGAGGCTTTGGCAGTTATGAAGGAGCGCTTGAGGCACCACACCGCTTCTTGCTTAGATGCACGCCCTAGATGGGACTTATGGGACTTGTAGTGCCTCACGCCGCGCTAATGTTCAGTTGGTAACTTTTCAAGCCCACAGATGGGCCTCGCTGTGTGGAATGCGTGCAGAATCAATACGCTGCTGTCCCATGTTCTCGGCCCGTAGTCAAGACCACATGGCCCCCGGTTCTTTCAGGGTGGTGCTCCTTCCGCGGCATGGGCCGCCGCGTAAATATTCCAGCTCCGAGGTACCCAACGTACAAAGGAGCACCCGGACCTCAGCTGCACACAAGGAGCCTTGAATGGTAAGCACGCCTCCAGCACAACGATATCCTTTAACTGTTCAAACTGCCCTGGATGCCTGACGCGTTTCGAAGTGTCCCCACTTCTCTTCAGAGGCTTTGGCAGTTATGAAGGAGCGCTTGAGGCACCACACCGCTTCTTGCTTAGATGCACGCCCTAGATGGGACTTATGGGACTTGTAGTGCCTCACGTCGCGCTAATGTTCAGTTGGTAACTTTTCAAGCCCACAGATGGGCCTCGCTGTGTGGAATGCATGCAGAATCCATACACTGCTGTCCCATGTTCTCGGCCCGTAGTCAAGACCGCATGGCCCCCGGTTCGTTCAGGGTGGTGCTCCTTCCACGGCATGGGCCGGCGCGTAAATATTCCAGCTCCGAGGTACCCAACGTACAAAGGAGCACCCGGACCTCAGCTGCACACAAGGAGCCTTGAATGGTAAGCACGCCTCCAGCACAACGATATCCTTTAACGGTTCAAACTGCCCTGGATGCCTGACGCGTTTCGAAGTGTCCCCACTTCTCTTCAGAGGCTTTGGCAGTTATGAAGGAGCGCTTGAGGCACAACACCGCTTCTTGCTTAGATGCACGCCCTAGATGGGACTAATGGGACTTGTAGTGCCTCACGTCACGCTAATGTTCAGTTGGTAATTTTTCAAGCCCACAGATGGGCCTCGCTGTGTGGAATGTGTGCAGAGTGTATGCATAAATATATATATATATATATATGCATACACATATATGTATATATATATATATATATATATTTATATATAACTGTCCTACCTCTGGTACAGTAGTGTAGTTATAGTTAGGACTAGTTATTATAGAGAATAGATTTTTTGGTTTGCCATTTGACGAATCTTCACAAAAAATTCCCATAAAAAGGTTTCAGGATGATCTGTTAAGCATGGGCTGAGAAAAAAGGAGGGAGTCCCAAAACACAATTTCCCTATGTAATTTCCATAGGGGTTTTTGAAAAGTGCTATTGCCCAATACTTGAGCGGAGCACTCCAAATTTGGTAGAAAGCAGTGATTTGTTGTAAATCTGGTCTGTAGTTTTTCAGAAATGAAAGTTTAAAATGTAAGTATATCTGGATGGTTGGGTACCCGGGAGTCTCGCAGGAGTTCTACGAACACGCAACTTCAAATAATAGGGCAATCTGGTTGGCTAAGGCAACCTATTTCATGTCAGCCGCCTCCCTACCACAAGAGTGGCTCCCTTGACTCCTATAGGAGCTCACGCTCTGATTGGCTCCCTACAACATGAAGAGAAATGTTGTGGCAGCCATTACAGGACTCAGCACTGGGATCATATTTAAAAAAAGTTTTTTTGGGGGTGCCACAATCCTGTTGGAAACATATGGGAATCAGCGCAGTCCCTTTGCTTTCTGGGACTACAACAATTTTTAAAAAAAGAGGGAGGCCGGTGGTGTCTGTTCGGATGGAGGGGTGGCTGGTTGCAAATAGATGGGGGCTGGGTGCAGGGCCTGGCAAATCCCAAGCCGCACAGTTATAGCTTCTTGAATTACCTATCACTGCTGAAAGTGTTTTTTATTAAAGTTTAAAATGTTATGTTTAAACTGATATTTTCACCTAACCAGAACATCACTTTAACCTTTGATTTTTTTCAGTAAATTTTTTAAGTTTAAAAAAAATGTAAAATAACATATTATTGCCATACCTAAATAGAACGTCACTGTAACCTTTATTTTTGTCAGTAAAGTATACATATTTTTAGTTTTGTACTGTTTAGTTTTGCCCTGCTTTTCACTCTTCCCCTGGACAAGTGCCCATATTATGCCAACCACTTCACCGATGGTGCAAAGATATGACAGTTTAG
Organism: Lissotriton vulgaris; assembly: GCF_964263255.1. Lineage (NCBI taxonomy): Eukaryota > Metazoa > Chordata > Amphibia > Caudata > Salamandridae > Lissotriton > Lissotriton vulgaris. The sequence continues at coordinate 815,373,683 of NC_141687.1, read as the reverse complement.
GATGGCCAAAGTCTTAATGGTAATCAACTTACACAATAATGCACAGAATTTAGAAGAAATTCAGAAAAAACAGACAAAAAGTGAAACATGAAATGTCAGACTATAAGATAGTAAGCTGAACATTTACACCTTTGCACAAACATATGTACATACATGGTTTAATGGTTATGATGACAGGATTCAATATGCTAAGGAAGGTCTTGATAGATGTGTCATCGAAAAGGTAGTGGTTGCAGGGGCTGTTTCTTATGGTCTGTACTCAAAAACCTCTTCAATGCGTCAGTCATAATGAAGAGCTGTTAAATTATTAGCCCAAGAATTAATTATATTCCCTCACATTTATAATTTCTTTTCATATACAAATACCTGTTGTGAAGCTTTGGATTAAGAAACGAACAGAAGGTTGCAGATTATCTTGCCTTACGACTGATGATCTGCAGTGCACACATAAATCCTCTGTAATACTGCCCATCACATTAAATCCTCCTATAAATCCATGCACAAATTAGATTGATGACTTTGACAGCATACAGGGCCTTTATGATAGCATTGCTGATTATTCGTCCTGACCCATGTAAATTTGGAGATCCTCATGTTAATATAATTTATTTAGGAAAAGTGTGAGGGTTTTCCCAGTTGTGATGATTCTAACCATAGATTGCTAAAATGTGTAAACCAGTAATCAATACCTTTTACTTTTGTATACCTTAACGCAAAAGAAGATCAAATGCTTATTTGCATGCTTAGGAATACCCTGAAAAACCATGTATGTTGATGACAATGAATGACAAAATCACTTGTATTGAACACTCTTTTGCAGAACGAAAAGTACCACCAACTTTTACTAAGAAGCTGTCTGAAGCAGTTGAAGAAACTGAAGGAAGCATGTTTACACTTGAGGGGCGTGTGGCAGGATCTCAGCCGTTAGCTGTATCTTGGTTCAAAAACAACTTAGAGGTTGAAGAAACTCCTAACCATGAAGTATCCTTCAAAAACAATGTTGTGTTTCTGCGCATCAAGCAAGCAAGCCAGTCAGACGCTGGGTTATACACATGCAAAGTGTCAAATGAAGCCGGAAGTGTCCTCTGCACATCTTCCATTGTGATTAAAGGTACAGCTGTATTATGTTTTGCCTGTAGATATTCTTCCTCTATTTGCCTCAAACACACCTAGAGCTAGTAACCAGTGATTAAACATGCTATCACTGCTAATTGTAATTCTTGAGCATTCATGTGTGACCCCATAAGCAGCCTTACAAATATTATGAATCAAGAAACAATTCTGATCACCCCAAAAATCTATCTAGTTGTTTACCTCAAAGGCCAATGAAACGGACCTAAAGACTATATAAATTAGAACTTTTGCAGAACTATTTCTTATACTAAGAGGCGAAACAGATAACAGATGTGATTCTGCATAGTAAGTTTTATTCAAATAGCATTTTATCAGTGTTCACTAGTTACTGATACTGAGTGTGTTCTCCATCTGTTTGAAACATTTTGCAAAAAACAGTTTGACTGTATACATTTAGAACATATAAATTAAATATAATCTGAAGATCCAAGTGGAGCTTTACAAAATTAGGCAGGTTGACAGACATAATAACTCTTCACCCCAAACTCCTTTGATCAAATTGAAAAAGTAGAATCTTTACTATTTTCACAGCCATTTACTAAACACAGCAAAGGCAAGTGTTGTCACAAAAGATGTACCAAATGTTCTTATTATTTCTGTATGCCAAGTCAATCTACTTAGAGATTCTATTTGAACGTATGAGAGCAACTCCATTGCATGAATGGGATGTCCAAACATATTGCAACATTATTCCTATAATCTTACAAGAATGTATTAGTGATCAAACCAGCAAGATCACCAAATACATCTCTGTATTCACTTCCTCCTTAATCCACCACATCAAGAAGTGTTACATAACAATAATGTCAAACTAATATGTAATGGATACAAAAGAATATAATGTGATATGGATGAACAACTACGTAGGAAAGTGGGTAATTAGTAGGTGGGTGTATTCACCTTCAGAGATAATACAACAATCACTAATAGGTGCAGTCAAGTCGCAATAAATGAATCCTTGCTCCCCAACCCTTGGTAGCTTGGCAAATGAGCAGTCAGGCTTAACTTAAGAGACAGGTAAGCGTGAAGCATTTAATATCACCCAAAAATATAATAGGTAAAAGACACAACACTATAAAAATCCACCACAAATTAATACAAATAGACAATATTTGTATTTTCACCACAATATCATAACAACAAAAATCTAATATAGGGAACTGGAGATATGAATTTTTAAAGATGACATCAAAAATGTTGCATTCCAGCGCCAAAAACCTTAAAGCGCTACTCGCCACTATTTGGTTACTCTGGACCGGGACAAAGTCAATGTTTAGGCCAGTAACGTGGAAGCTTGGGTTGGATAGTATGAGGGCTAGGTCCTGGTCAAACGTTTACTTTCGGACTCAGGTCCTTATTATGAGTATGGCGGTCCTGGGACCGCCGTACTCCCAGAGGCGATCTGACCATCACAAGACTACCGCCTTCGCCGGGATCAAGGATCCCACAGTGGTGGAGGTCTTCAATATGCCTGAATATGCTGTTGGTGCTGATGCCGGCACCGCCGAGCATATTACTTCCTACATTTTCATCGCCTATTACATGGCTGGGACACCTCCATTGGAAACGGTGGCAGAAATGTAGGTAAGGGGGCCCTAACTGGGTCCCCAGTCAATCTGGCCATGGGGGTGTGTGCAGGGGGGCACACCTGGATTTGCACCTTTGTTCCTGCACAGTGGCGTGCACGACACAGTGTATGCCACACTCTGCAGGAACGAGCTGCAGGCTCTTTCACAGAGGTGGTATGATTGATCAGCTCTCCTATGACCCTAACACACTATTGCAGTGAGCACCACCCGCCCACCCTGGAATAAACTCGTAATTGGGTGGGTGGGTGCGCCATGGGTTTGGCGGTCTTTCTGGAACCGCAGCAGTGTTGGTCCCAGCTGAAGACCACTAAACACGTAATGAGTCCCTTTGTCTTTTTCTTGGGGCTTTTCTCTGATCAACTGGCTCATCTGCGGGAACTTGGGCTTCTTGAATCCAAAGTTCAATTCAACAGTGGCAGCCTGCTGCAGCGTGATGCCTCGCTGAGCCTCTGGAAATAGTTACACTGGGTCGACAACGGTGGTTTGACTTGACGTCGAGCCGGCCCCCTCCTGGAGCTTTTCTGCACATTTTTGCTGAAAGTTTTTGAGCTTTTAAATTGAAAAGTTTCTTGATTTCTTTAGGGAAAATGAATATCCACTAGCTCAGTTCAAGCGTTCATACACTCTGGATAGCCTCTTGTGGGCCTGGACTCAATTTCTCACAATGCACCTGTATGGCCCAGGAAAAATCCAGTTGTAACTGATCAACTGGGGTGATCATCTCTTTGGTTTTGCAGGTGACTTCTCCCAGCTTTGATGTACCTGTTGCTGATCAGGGTGTCTACTTTTTTTCCTTTGAATGAGGCGCAGCCCTTTCTTTTCTTGGGCCTTGATAGTGCAGCAGGTGTAGTCTTTTTGAATACAAACCTTCCGTGGTGCAGTCTAGGGGTCCATCAGGGCAGTCCTTCTTCTTCTGATGTTTCCCATATTTATCCTTCATTCTGGAATAGCAAGAGAGGGGACAATCCAATTAATAGAGGTAAGGTTACCTCCACCTGCTGTTACCACTTCCTGCATTTTAGACTCAAAATGTACTTGGTGCTGGAATTTCACAAAAATCAATATAGAGAAAATCTCTCCTTGATGTGTGTGTCTGTGTAACTAACTCCAAACCAAAGGTGTGGCTAACAGCTGAATACATCCCCCTTCCAACCCCTTTCATAATCTAATTGGGGGGCTCCCATGTGGCGGTAATCAAGGTAGTGGGGGGTCGCCTAGGCCCTATGACATCAGTTCTCCTGTCTTTGAAGTCTAGCTCATCTCCCCAGCCCCCTTCCTCTCCCTGGCTTCTCCAGGAAGTAAATCTCCTCCAACCAAATGGCTGTTTTGTTGTCCCATGCCTCTTCACACCTACTCAGAGAGTAGCTTGACTAAGGCTGTCAAAGGCTTTCCAATCAGAAGAGGGTGCTACAGGGCTATTTGGGGTAACTTCAGGATAGAAAGTTATAAAACTACTTTCTTGTAATCATTACATTAGAACTAACCTTGGCAAGTTCTTGGATTTAATGTGACCACTGATTTAATACTTCGGATGATGTTGCTAACTACCTCCAATGCAAAGATAGACTTTAATAAGTTTAATAAAGCCTTCCCGATGTAAGCCTCTGGGGCTAACTGCACTACAATTGGGAAAAACGACTTTGGCTGTTTTTCATTACCAGGGCTTATAAAACAGCCCTTTTATTGTACGTGCTTTTCATATCAATGCAGCCTACCCTTGGGGCTCCTCGGGAAGACCTTAGAGAGACTTATAACTAGTAGAAAAGCAGTTGGTTAGCAGAGCCCAGGGCACTTTCAGAGGAGGTAACCACCAGCAGTCAATAAAATGGGTGTGGCCACAGAAAAATTGATGACTCTTCTGCAGACATGAAGAAATATACTGTTGGCATGCACCTTTCAACTCATACACCCATCCAATCACTCACTCACTCACTCACTCACTCACTCACTCACTCACTCACTCACTCACTCATTCACCCAGTCACTCACTCACTCTCTAGCTTTACCATTTAAATCCTTTATTGTTCCAAACCACCTTTTGATGGATCAACATAAAGTACATTGTTCAGTTTTAAATAATAAACAACCGCATGATTAAAAAAGGCATCTAGCTACATCAAGTTATCCATTACATTTTCAGAATATTCATATTTAGAAAGCGACCACTGTGACAACCAATGTTAGACTATTTCTACTGTTAGACAAAGCACCCAATAACTTGTTACTTAAAGAAGAATGCATTTCCATTCCAGAGCCCAAAACACCTCCAGTGTTTGATCAGCCTCTAGAACCAATGACGGTAACCGAAGGAGAGACCTTGCTACTGACTTGTCATGTCCAGGGATCACAGCCAATCAAAGTCCAATGGCTTAAAGCTGGAAAGGAAATAAAATCATCAGATAAATGCAAGCTGAGCTTTATCAAGGGAACAGCCAGTATGGAACTGAAAGCTGTTGCTAAAACTGAATCTGGCGATTACTTGTGCAAAGCTACTAATGTTGCAGGAAGCGATACTTCCAAAGCGAAAGTTTCCATCAAAGGTAAGTTTGTGACATGAGATGCTGTTTTGGAAATATTCTGATATCTGTTTTGACCACTTACTGAAATGATAAAATACATTCCAAATGATAAAATGAATCATAATTCTTTAAAAGAACAAGTCTGTATGTAACACAATTCTAACTGATTAGATACCTGTTGTGATAAGCTATCCTTTATCCAGTTATTGCAATTCTATATTGGACTCATAGCATTCGCCACAAACCTTTGCTGCATATTAATTATGGGAAACTCCCATATGGAATTTAAAACAAAATCTACACTAAAAATGGTTCATCTGGTACAAGTTGGTTCCACTCCTTCAAATAAACATATGTTTTGAACTGAGGAATTTAACAATTTTACAGCTGTGAGCAAGGCCAACATGGCAGAAACATTAGCTAGCCTCCATATACTAAATAACACAAACAGTACTGGGTTTGCCTCACAGTCAGTGGTTAATTTGTAAAAATATAAGTGCCGGGACTCTAGCCAGTGGGAAGCTTGCACCAGCCTCTTTCTCATGTTAGCGCTCTCTAAAACTGAACAACCACGAAAGTGGGGCATGTATGTGGTGTAATGGCCAGAGCTGCCGACTTGGCAGCGGGGGTTCGAGTCTTAGGTCGACTCAACATCCTCTTTCTGGGCAAATCACTTCATCTCCTCATGCATAAATGTCTTTAACTGATGCTCATGAAAAGAAACTGTGCTGAGCACCGAAAACCATCAACTCAAATTAAGGAATTACCAAAGGCAAGAAGGTTGCTTCCTCTAAGAATACACATTGTCAGTGCGCACCTTGATGCTTTCCTGCCCACCAATGTAACCATCAGAATACCCACTTCTGTTTCCTCAGCTAAACTGCAACTGAAGAGCACTGCACACAGAGAATAACACCGTTCTCATTATTTCCCGTATTGTAGGATTGGCAGCTTTACTCTACCTTTTCAGATCATAAACTCAAAACATTTAGTGCTTGAAATGCTGCGTTTTCTTCAATCCATTTTATTGTCCACACACTTTAAGCTTGTTGTTCGTTTTTTCCTTTACAAAGAATATGCCTCTAGCTTACTGACTTTTTTGATAATTGTGGCAAATTAAATCTTGCCAACTGTAGCATACTAGTGCTTAAGGCCTGACCTGCTCCATAGTGGTAGACAATTGATCCAAGGATGCTAGGGCTCACAAGTGTATGCATATTAATGAACTTATATGCAGCGACGGCCCGTGGAGGGAGTTACGGTGGGGCAGGAGGGCGGGGAGGGGGAGGGGCAGGGTGGAGGTTGCTAAAAACCGGCATATGGATAATTGCAGGTAAGTAAACAATTTAATTAATAAAACGAATTTCGTAGCTCGCACTGCATTGCATTTTGCGATGCAAGGCGCACTACGAAATTCGTTTTATTAATTAAATTGTTTACTTACCTGCAATTATCCATATGCCGGTTTTTAGCAACCTCCACCCTGCCCCTCCCCCTCCCCGCCCTCCTGCCCCACCGTAACTCCCTCCACGGGCCGTCGCTGGGCGGCATACCAGGCAGCAGCCACAGAAGAAGAGCAGAAATGTATTTTAATAATTACCGAAACATCGATCTGCCGGAAGAAAAAAAATCATATAGACCTGGCCCAGTGAAATAAGTGCTGGTGCAGAGCACTGGGAAGCACCGGCACAAATTAAGCACTGCTCACAGTATAGCTCTTTATTTATTGTGTACTAAAATGAGTGACTTACATCTATCTATCTATCTATCTATCTATCTATCTATCTATCTATCTATCTATCTATCTATCTATCTATCTTTATCTATCTATCTAGATTATCTATCTATCTATCAATCTGTCTATCTATCTGAGTGATAGATAGATAGATAAATAGATAGATAGGTAGGTAGGTAGATAGATAGATAGATAGATAGATAGATAGATAGATAGATAGATAGATAGATAGATAGATAGATAGATAGAGACAAATAGATAGATAATCTTTTACAATAAATTGTAATCAATTAAAAACACAAGTTGATGGTGGTATGTTATGCTTTACTTAACAATGTGTAATTATATATGTAAATGGGTGCATTCATAGGTTAAGCAAACATTAATTCAAAGTATAATTAGGTACTTACTATTCCCTGTCCATGATCAAACCGTTATTTGTCTTCACATTTGTAAAGGTGACTAAACCATGTTATCACATAATTGTTTTCTTCTTTACAGAAAAACCAGCTGTTGTTCCAGTGGTGAAAAAAGCACCCATTGATGGAAAACTCTTCTTTAAATCAGAACCTGGCAGCATTAAAGTAACAGAAAGTAAGCATTTTATGATCTTGGGATCATCTTAAGGACACAAATGCTTGTATATAACTTTAATTCATGAGAAAATAAGATAGACTAATTCGATATTTTTGCTTTTTGCCAGAGAGTACAGCCACATTCATAGCCAAGGTTGGTGGTGACCCAATCCCCAATGTTAAATGGGTAAAAGGAAAATGGAGACAACTGAACCAAGGAGGCCGCATTCTTGTACAGCAGAAGGGAGAAGAAGCCAAACTAGAAATTAAAGATGTAACCAAAACTGATTCTGGCCAGTACAGATGCATAGCTGTCAACAAGCACGGTGAAATTGAATGCAGCACAAGCTTGCAGGTTGAGGAAAGAAAGCAGGAGACAATAGAGGGAGACCTTCGAGCTAAACTAAAGAAGTAAGTATAAAATTGAAGAAATTACAGGATGTACATTTACAAGTTGATCTAGTTACCTGTTGATAGGTTGTTATGCACTTCAACACCATCGTGGTTTCGTAAGGATGAACTGCGTTAGTGAAGGTCAGCTAGTAACATGAACCCAGCAGAGGCCAGTAGTAGTGTCCAGTGCCAGTGTAGTTGGAGCTGATCAGTTGGAAATGCAGGAAAAGGGCCTATTGGCGCTTGTTGTGTCCCTGTAGTACGAACAGGAGGTCAGCCTTTGAGTTCACTTCTTTGTCCTAGGTACAAGATGGAGCACAGGTCCAGTCTTTAGGGTTCTTTTCATGTCACAGGCAGCAGGTGCAGTCTTCTGCCTTTCCGCAGGTCAATAAATAGTTCTTAAGAGGGTATTGTGGGTGTCAGATTTATGCCTGGTGCAATTCAGAGGGGGTGACTCTTGGCCCTTCCCTAACCAATGAGATAAAAGCTTACAAGGGTAACCCTGCCCACGTTTGCAGCACTTCCTTTGTGCCTTACTGCAAGCATTCCCACAGTGTCCCTTTCTGCCCAAAACCAACATGGCAAGACCTTTCTTACCCTGTAAATAATCTCCACTGTAAAGATGTGGCTAGGAAAATGTGTATCCCCTCCTCTGTACTCATTCAAAACTGGTATTGGGGTCAGACCCTCTCCCAGATTTCATTTTCACTATTTTGACACGCTGAGAGGACAAAGGAAGGTGGCAGGCTCAGGTGTTAGCTACATCTGCCTGTGACAGGGCCAGCCTCTTCAAATTTAATTAAGTTCCTGGGCACAGCTCAAATGGTCAGCCTGCCAGTGAACCAGAACACCTCCCCACACCTGAGGCCTTTGTCCCAGCACTGGGAACAAGTTCACAGCTCATCAGAGGGGGCTATTCAGCTCCTGTGTGATAACTTAATGCTCATGCAAAGGGTATTCCTTTGGATTTTGGCAGGTATCTAGCCACTTTCTAAAATAACCTGTTCTAAAACATTGATTAGAAATTGGGCTTTACCTGTGATGGGGCTTGTATTAAGTATTTCATAAAGTCCAAGAATAAACTCTGTAGCTGTTTTTCGTGGACAGAGATATTACATTTAATATTGTATCCTAATGCTTTTCTATGGAACAGCTCACCCTACTACAATGAAAATAGCACTTTGTCCCCTTTCACCGTAAGAAAATGCTTAACAGTTAACGTTTAAATGTCCTACCTTTAAATACCTTGCACCATGCTGTATGGCTTTGAGGCCTACTCAGGAGTGATTTATAACATTTAAAAAGAGGGGTTAGGCCATTCAAAAGAGGGTATTTTGACAGGTTGTATTTGATGATAATACCTGCACAGTCAGGCTATACATGGCAGGCCTACAGTAATGTTTGTTTTGTCACTGCAGTCGGTGGCACAAGGGGTGCTACAGCTCACTAGTGACATTTAACTTACAGGCCTTGGGTACACTTTAGGTACCATATACTAGGGACTATTAGGTAAGTTCAATATGGCAATGAGGGTAAGCGAATTTCATCATTTTGAAAGGAGGAGCACAGCAACTTTACCTCTGGTTAGCAGCAGTAAGATGCACAGTGTACCACAGCCAGCAAAAGCAATCAAGCTAAAATCTGTGAATAAGCCACACAAAAGATGGTAATTTCCAACAATTTAATAATGTATTTACATTGTTTTACAAGATAAAAAACGGGGGGAGGTAGAGGGATATGCTAGGTCCACCCTCCTATGTCACATGTAGTCCAACAAAAACTGAGATCTCAGATAAAGAAACTAGCAGGAGAAAATCGCTCAGTTATAGGCGAAAAAATCTAGCTAAGAAAGGAAAAATGTCCTTTCTTGAGTCCCCTCACTCACCAGGGTTTCCCCACGGTGATATGCTTCATCATAGGGGCCATCTCAACCCGCTGAGGGTTGAGGCATGCTACAACGTGCGGAGATACGTAGGAGCACTATTTGTGCGGAACTATGTGTGGTGCAGTGGTGTGTATGGAGTGAAGTGAGTTAAAAATATCTAACTGGTGAGGGTAATAACTTTTATTCTTGCTCCTAGTTGATATATTAAAAATGGGGTGAGTCTCTAGGGGGCTGGGTTGCAAAGAGCCTGGTGTCCCTAGTGGACGTCAACATGCTCTTCTTCAGAACAGGCACAGTGTCCAGCCCTGTGTCTACCACTCCTTAAGTGACCTAAATGAAGGAAAAAATGGAATTGTGCTGCAACTCATAAGCATGCACGGTTAATACATATGATTTACTAACGTAGTATCTTTGTGAGAAAGCAACAATGGGCCTCATGGTCCTGGAGGGGCTGGGAGGTTCTCGAGCATTGTAGGAGAAATCCTCTCTGGCTTGTTCACCTAGTGTGTCCCTCGAGACCGCATATGCTTGTTGGAGTGCATGAGCTAAAGTCCACACATTATTGGACTTGAAAATTAGGCACTGGCCCATTGATTATGGTATGGTTTGTCTTTATATCAAATACCACTATATCATCAGGCGCAACACCGCCATCACTACATTGTGAGTTATCATATATTCTCAGGATGAGGCAGACTTTCCTATCCTCCAATTTTAATGTATTTGCTCTTAACCCTGTCCTTAACATATTTATATTATTTTTAACATTGTAGCCTCCCAAGTGTAACATGACAGAGCAGTGCCCCATGAAGCAGTGGACTTGATGTGGGTGTTGATTACCATAATTTGCAGATCTGGTGAAAGCTCAGATGGGAAAATTACAAAACAAAAATAATCAAATTAGAAATACAGGGGTATCTGCTACTGGGTGGGCATTTATAAAGATGTGATATATCGACAACTGAACTGTGAGTAACTGGGTATAGTTTACCTAAGTATGTTTCTTTGAGCACAATATATTTCAGTCTTTTTTGTATGTGATTGCCTCAAAATGTAATTCAGGGTGATAATTTGTTTACAAATGACACTCCAGGATAGGATGACTTTAAAATAATTTAGAAGGCCTGAAGTTATTGATTATTAATTATTAATTTTCAATAACTGCAAACTATTCAAGTCATACATCAACAGGGGAATCCATACTTTTTGGATGCATGGGAGCAGAGCGAAAAAACTGCGTTTAATTTTGAAAACAATTTATCATCTAGCACCAATTTTAATGAGCAAATTGTGGTTTTGATTCTTTCTCTGAGAAGTTTTGGCATCTTCTTCCACTTTATTGCCTGCCAATTATCATTGGCAAGCCTACGTTAGCTTTCATAAGCTAAGCAATTGCACACAAATAAAAAAATGGTAAGAAGAATATTGTAACATTATAGTTAATAGTGATTTAAATAAATTCATTTTCAAAATTCAGCTTTTTAATCTGATTTATTCTTTCAACAGGACACCAACTAGGAAGAAGGAAGAAGAAGAGCAACCCATTGATATCATGGAACTTCTAAAAAATGTTGATCCTAAGGAATATGAAAAATATGCTCGCATGTATGGAATTACAGACTTCCGTGGCCTCCTGCAAGCCTTTGAGCTGCTTAAAGCAAGCAGGGAAGAAGAAAGCCATAGAATGGTAGTTATTTATTTGCACTTTAAAAAAATATTTACACTTGTTATTATGCTAATAATTTGGCCACTTACATGGTCAACCGTAGATAATTTGAAAAACGTTATGTATGTAAACAAAAAAATGTAACCTTTTGTGTTCCAATTAGGAAATTGAAACAGTGGGACGGTCTCAGGCGGAGGAGCAAGAATTTGATGAATTGGTCCAATTCATTCAGCAAAGGCTCACCCAGGCAGATGTAAGCTAATGTCTGTGTGTTGACACAATAGTTTCTTGCCCACTGTAGGAACTGCATTTGAACTAATGTGATTTTTTTTTCAGCCTATTACTCTGATCAAGGACATTGAAAACCAGACAGTATTAACAAAGAATGAGGCTGTCTTTGAGTGTGAAATTAAGATCAACTATCCAGAAATCAAGCTTTCCTGGTACAAAGGAACAGAAAAATTGGAATCAAGTGACAAGTATCAAATTAGCATTGAGAATGACTGCCACATTCTTAAAATCAAGAACTGCCAGCCACAAGATCAAGGAAATTTTAGAGTTGTCTGCGGTCCTCATATCTCTAGTGCTAAACTAACTGTGATTGGTGAGTAAACATAACCAGTTTGTATTTGAGGATAACTTTGTAAAGAAATCTGTTAACTATATTCTGGTCAAATAAAATATATAACATTGGCTAAATAAGTTTGTGACTTGTTAACATTAATGGTTTGGAAAATATTTACCTAGTAGTTGCAGTCTTTTTTTACACTAAAAAACATTCTGAGTAGCACAAAGCATTTAAATTAAAACAGTTGACATGTGGAAAAGGCTGATCTTTATCTCAAGTAGCTTTACAAAGACAGTAACATCTTCAAAATATTAACTGTATGTTATTACTTTGTAACAGAACCAATGGTTGAAAGGCACATTGAGGATAATGTTATCAGAGAAGGACACAGCTGCACTCTGACCTGTCAATTCTCTGTGCCAAATGTGCAATCCCAATGGTACAGGAATGGGAAGGTAATTGCACCACGTGGTAGATACAGAACAGAGGTGGATGAGAAAATACAGAAGCTGATCATCAAGGATGTCAACACTCAAGATGCAGGACAATACACCTGCAAGTTTGAGAGCCTGGAAACCACTGCAGATTTAATGATTGAAGGTTTGTAAAACCAGTTTTTTAATTACCAACAGGTTATCTTTTTCTATTAATGAGAAGTACAGCCTTCGTCCTAGAGAAACTGCAGTACAGTGTTGTCACATCTTCATTATTTATAGATCTGGGGATTGTATAATATTAAGTTCAGTAGTGCATAGCATTGAGCATTGTTGTCAACGTTGTCAACCTTATTATAATTTAAAATAAAACATCAGAAAAATAATGCACAGAGTGATGGAGAGCAGCATGTTTGTGTGGATTTTAGGTGAGAACTGACTGTGTAGGGTGAAATTTGGTGGCAACAAATAATATGGAAAAATAATGGTGAACTGAACTAATGCATAGATCCTCAAAGGGTGACATAGTACAATATGGATCAGAGAAGAAGGAAATAGATTGTCATCTGAAATAAAAAAAAGTAATACATCTGTTGAAAACATTATTTGTCTATTTTTTACCAACAGCGGAACCAATACAGTTCACTAAGAGCATACAGAATATTGTAGTGAGTGAACATGAGTCAGCCACTTTCGAGTGTGAAGTATCTTTTGATGATGCAATCGTTACATGGTATAAAGGAACAACAGAACTGCGTGAAAGTGAAAAGTACAGCTTCAGAAACGAGGGCCGTTGTCATTATATGACCATCCACAGTGTTTCTGCAGAAGATGAAGGTTTGTTCGATGAATGGCATCTGATTACTTGGTTATTCTTTTCCCTCTTACCTTCTTTTGCTCACATATAGACTTGTCTTTATTGCCTCAGGAGTTTATTCTGTAATCGCTCGTCTAGAACCGAGGGGTGAAGCAACAAGCACTGCCGAACTCTACTTGATGACTAAAGGTAAGTGGATACCAATTGTGTTTTCCCTAATTAATGCTATGTAGTAAAATTAAAGTGTCAAATTGCCTTACGGAAACAAAAATATGGAACTGACTTCAACACAACATTAGCAAAATTATGTTTAAATGATTCTGTATAGTTATTCTGAAAGTTATCGGGACAATTGAATAACATCCTACTACCATGTGCTGGGTACTAGATCCTCTTTCAGATTATCAGACAACACCTAACACAATAGTTGTCAGATACTGTGGAATTCACAGTAACACTGCTCTTTAACTATTGTCTTGGTTAACGTTATGGCATGATGACACCCAATAAAGTGAATAATTACCATTTAAGGACATAATTGTTTCATATATAACTTGAACACAATAATATATACTGTTATGTGTTATATGCTTTCTGTACAGACTGCAAATGCAGCCTCTAAAGAAAGGATATGCTTGAAGAAGATAATATTTGAATGAATACAAAGTAATATAAATCCCATTGCTTTCTTTCAGAAATCAAATTGGAATTAAGACCACCCGGTAAGGAATATCAAGAAAATGGATACCTAAATAACCTTTAGTTATGTCAAGAATACTGTTGCATGGTTGATAGCCTAAGCATGAGTAGAGATCTTTAAAATGTACAAATTTGACCGGAAGTTAGAGTTTACCAAAGAATTCAATAAGTAGTTTTTTATTACATCCTACCAAAGTGCAACAATGTGCCCCCTTGCAATAGTGACAATTCCAAAGAATCAATAGGTGACAAAATTTACTGTCTTGCCTTTCCATTTTATAACAAATCATGACTTTGTTTAGACCACAATGCTGACAGTATAGCATGTAAGAGACATCCACTACTTGGAAGCTCCTATTGTTAAAAGCGGTGTTTGCCAAAACGAAAGTGGATCAGTGAAATATGTTTCCCTACAAAACGTAAGCAGCCCCATATCCCTCAAAATAAAGAACAGATACAAGCTTAACTTGACTGTTTGATGATATCAACTGTCAAGCAGGGCACACGCTAAGGGGAGAGTAGGTGTTACAGCCAAAGCCCAAATATGTGGCCCAGCATAGCAGGACTTCATAAATGTTATATGAGTTTATGCTTAAGCACTGCAGCATTTGGAATACAAGAATGTTTGTCACATGTTTAATTAGGCTCACTATATTATTTGCCAGATATTCCTGACTCCAAGATTTCATATCCACCTGAAGAGATCCTAATTGAAGGTAAGACACATGTGAATGTTTTAAATAAGTGTCTGCTTCAAATGTTAAAAACATTACCACAGTTCTTTCACCCTTCATTCAAAAGCCTAACAGAGTAAAAAGTTGCATTTGGGTAGATTTGACAGAAAACCTATTATTTGTATTTCTAAGAATTCGCTCCTCCATTACCAGTACCAGAAGAGAAGAAGCCCAAGAAAGGTACCAGAACTGGCTGTATTGTAGAACACATCTTATACAAAGTGTTTGACCTTATATTTTTTCCTAGATACTCAAATAGTTTGTGGCAACAAATATAGTGATATAACTCACTTTTGTTTGGTCCTTCACATTTACAGACCTAATATGTGTGTCTGATAACTGATCAGATAGTTATAACATAGCCAGCTTTGCTGATCACTAATTTTAACATATACACTGTGTTGAAAAGGAGCATGACAGTTACCCAGTAACTAAATGAGCATCTTCGAATTTCTTGCCCTAGTATTCATGACATGCCCTAACATTGCCTTTAGAATACAGCTAAAATTGTTAACATGTAAATCCTTTAACTTGTTTCTCAGTAACAGCCATGCAATAATGAAATACATAATTTTGAAGAAATATAGTTTTTCTGTCACTGTTTCTGTTTCATTTCACTTTCATCAGCTATTGTTCAGTCTTGGAAAACAATCAGTATTTTCCACAGTATATTGTTTGAAGTTGATGCCAGTCAAAATATGTTTTGCGTAGTTTAATGATATGATATTTGTTAAACCTGCTTCTTAATCATAAGAAAAATAAGACCCAAATGTAGATGCAATCCACACTTATTGTCTTCTGTCATTTCCTAACATTTCCATTCCTTGCCCCTTCCTTTCTATCTCACCGCTAAAGTCTCATTTACTCCACTGTAGCAGATAATATAGAGTGAAATCTCACATTCTTTTATTTGCATTGTCATTTTCACATTGATTGTTATGTGCTTGATGAGATGCACAGTGGATTATTTTATTTTGTGGCACTATTTTCATATAATTTGTGTGTTTGTCATGTTTGCTGTTCAATGTCTTTTTTGTGGAAACGTTTTTAAAATCTTTCTTAAACTCTTTCCTCAAAAAAAGTTGTTTGAACTGCATGTAACCACATTCTTATTAATCTCTTTAAAGTGCCCAAACCGCTTGTTAAGAAAGTCCCTAAGGGAGTTCCTCCACCTAAGGAAGAAGTGCCCTCTGTCACAGGTATTGTACTTAGATGCACACACTTGTGTTGTCTGCAATTGTGTGCCTTTTACTGAAGGTTAATTCCTCAAACATTAGAAACCATTGCAAAGCAATGCACTTAGGCTTCTTCACAATTTCATCATATTGTATTAAAAGTGCAATTCTAATTTGGCACTATCTTTTTTAATTTGTGAGCATTGCGTTGCTACTTATGTTGACATGGACATAGTCTGCAGATGCTAGTGCCTCAGAAACAGACTGATTAACTCTAAATTGATTGTGTTGCAATGTTACAGGGCAATTAGTAGCAACGTAAACGCTTGCTGACCTCATGCACCAATACTTTTGCCCATTAAAAGAGTTAAAAATGATACAAACCATGCACAATTGTACAGTCTTGTTTCTGTTTTAGGTGTTTGTAATGTAAGAGTGAGGTCCATAGTAAGATGACACATCCACACAGAAGTATACAGGCAACGTAATCGATTCCTGCCCCTTCACGCACGTTACCACACAGTAGTTGCTAAAGAACACAGGGCTTTGAATGAAAAAGTTTTCAGAAAATAGTGTGTGTGTGTGTGATGTGCTTTCAAAGTCTAGCTTACAAAGTGCTGAGACATGATTCCTGAATGATGGGGTTCAGAAATAATCAAGATCTTGGTTTGCATCCAGACTTAGTTTTTGTCTCAGTAGTATCTGTCAAGTATAATTGTCACTTATGAATAAAAGTGTCTTTCAAAAGAGTTGTGTGTACACATCCACTAGGAATACCATAATAATAAATGCTTCTTGAATTTACTTTCGGCAAGCAATTTTTTTATTTTGCTCAGCTTTGTCTTTTTATATAATGTGGGAAATGTTCTTTGTTGAATTAGGGTGTTAGCCATAGTTTTAAACCTCTATTTTGAACACTCATTATTGTTTTTGATAGTTAACTGTATTGTAATGTTTGTGTACTTTCAGATATGGCAAGGAAACGTGCAGCTCCCGATCTCATCTCTGAGAGTGTAGCTCAAGAAAAAGGTAATAATAATTAAGTAGAAAATGAAGCACCATTTGACTCCCCTTCCAATAAGTAGAGCTAAATTTTATGCTCTGTGGTATGCATATTAAAATGCCTACTAGTCCTGAGTCAATGTTGCATTTAATTAGGAAGTTATGTGCTCAGTTCACTGAGTATAGTAGAGGGCAAGTATGTGAGGTGGGTTTGAAATGAATCCTCTGCAGGTCATTAAAGAACATGTCATAGAATATCAATACCAGCTAGCCTTTACAGTGAATATTTTTCATAGCAGTAGTGTAGCAAGGGTGTTGCAGACCCTAGCACAAGCAAGCAAGGTAAATTGACCCCTCTACCCCACAGTCATATTGTACAAACAGCTAGAACTGGGATGCAGCAGGGCCTGCACACCCCTGTCCCAGTGCTACTGCAACTGCTGCACTAACAGCTACTTCTCTGTTTTATAGTGTGTTGGAAGGAAAGGCTACTTATTAATACTAGTTCTTCAGCATGCATAGCTCCCCCTCTTAGCCCTCAGAAACATTTGCAGGGAGAAAATGGTGGAGTGTGACTTACCTTTTCATTAACCCCAGATATGTTTCAGTCACAGTGCACAGTTGCCTACTGGTAAATGTAAAATTTGTATACAAAAAAAGCTACATTTACCACTGCAGAGTTTTCAGAAATTGTGGCATTTAATGTGTCAATGAAACAAATGAATACCTTTATTGTGAGCTGAAAGATATTTGAATGCTGACTGTTATAAAATTTTAAATATACTCTGCTCGCCAAAGGAAAGTCAGAGCAATGGCATAATACAGTTTTTCCTAACTTATTCCATTTTCATTTCACATGTTTGATGCAGTTTGTCTGCATATTCATCTTGATCACCTTTGTAATGGTCACAATTAACAAAATTCATAACATTTCTACAGTGCATAGACTTATATTACTTATAAAGTATGTGTTTATTATGTGTTTACACGTGGGTGCCAAGACTCTTTAACCTTACTTATAGAGACATCTAATGCCTGTGTCCTTAAAATAAAACTATCTCTTTTAGGGAGTAGATAAAAACCTTTAGCAGTATTTTTCAATGGACAGAAGCCATGCAATAACTTCTAATTTCATTACTCACTTGGAAGCATGAATCTTTTCTCTTAACTCTAAGTTCCAATTTGTGTTCTGTGATTCTTGTGAACTTGTATATCTGTAACAGTCTTCAAAGTGTTTTGTGTTTTGTATTAAATTATCAGTATACTTGTTTTGTTATTTAAGTGTAGGCTGTGAATTTTTACTGTAAGGCATGCTTTGGGAGGACCTATCATGGGGATAAGATCCAGCCATACTCATGAAAGGAAACATCCTAAACAGACATAAAAGAGACAGACAACCTCATGATGACTGGGGCGGAAATCTGAGGGGAGCCAAAGAGACTGTAATATACTAGCGCCATAATGAAATGGAGTCCAGTAGGAAGAGGAAAGGGCAAACATCTCCAAGTGCAATCTCGTGGATTTATAGGAAGATAGTATACAATATATTTGCTTATTGATTCTTAGAAAGCACTGCGAGGAAGTACAATAGAAGATATTTTGGGTCAGCAATGAGTTTAGCACACTGCCTCTCCTCCATAGCGGTCAACCCACCATATAATAAATACCCAATTTTTAGGCTGTCCTAAATAATAGTGGCGCCATGATCAATCAATAGGGACAAGTGTGTATGGCCTCTTGGGTTGCATATTTAAGGCCCTTTATAGGCAACTATAATTGTTTATGAAGAATATGTGACTAGCCCTGTAATAAAGCAAACTCAAAGGTCATAAGGCATAGAAGCAGGTATGACTTGGCAATATCAACCATATTTTGAGTTGCATTTTCAATGTGCTCTTTGGAACAAAGTTAAAGACTTTTTGGTGCATTAGAAAGGGTGTATATTGAGAGATTAATGACGGTATATCATTTATGTCACTGTAAGAAATTGGATTATTGTTTGCGATGGGCAACTGCCCGCCTCAAGAAACAATCCCACGTCTTTTCAGTGTTAAACCTCAAAGTTCAAGTTCAAGTTCATAAATTTATATAGCGCACTACTCACCCAGAGGGTCTCAAGGCGCTTGGGGAAGGGGGTGTTTTTACTTATCGAATATCCAAGTTTTAAGTTGCTTTCTGAAGGAGGGGTGGTTCTGAGTAAGGCGAAGGTGGGTGGGGAGAGAGTTCCAGGTCTTGGCCGCTAAGTAGGAGAAGGATCTTCCCCCCATGTAAGATCTATGAATGCGAGGAATTGTGGCGAGGGCTTGATTGGACGATTGTAGTTGGCGGGAGGGGGTGTAGAAGGACAGTTGAGAGTTGAGGCATTCGGGTCCTAGATCGTAGAGGGCTTTCTGCGCGTGGGTGAGGAGACGGAACGTTATTCTTTTGTTGACGGGGAGCCAGTGGAGGTCTTTCAGGTGACCGGAAATGTGAGCTTGACGAGGGATGTCCAATATGAGTCTGGCTGAGGCGTTTTGAATGCGTTGCAGTTTTTTCTGTAGTTTGGCTGTGGTTCCGGCGTAAAGGGTGTTTCCGTAATCCAATCGGCTGGTGACCAGTACGTGGATGACCGTCTTTCTTGTTTCGGTGGGGATCCAACTGAAGACTTTTTTGAGCATTCGTAAGAGTTGAAGCATGATGATGAGACGGCGTTGGCTTGTCTGGTCATCGAGAGGGAGGAGTCCAGGATGAAGCCCAGGTTGCTTGCGTGATCTGTAGGTATGGGTGCGGTTCCCAGGGCCGGTGGCCACCAAGAGTCGTCCCAGGCAGAGGGGAAAGAGCCTAAGATGAGGACTTCCGTTTTGTCCGAGTTTAGTTTTAAACGGCTGTTCTTCATCCACTCGGCTACTTCTTTCATCCCTTCGTAGAGGTTGGTTTTGGCGGTGTCTGGGTCTTTGGTGAGGGATAGGATCAGCTGGTTGTCGTCTGCGTAGGAGATAATGTTGAGGTTGTGTTGGCAAGCAATGGATGCGAGGGGACTCATATATACGTTGAAGAGGGTGGGGCTGAGTGAAGATCCTTGGGGTACGCCGTAGATGACATCGGTGGCTTCTGATTTATAAGGGGGGAGACGGACTCTCTGGGTTCTTCCGGCGAGGAACGAGATGATCCAGTCCAGTGGTTTTCCTTGTATTCCAACGTTGCTGAGGCGTTGAATGAGGGTGCTGTGACAAACTGTGTCGAAGGCTGCAGAGAGGTCAAGTAGGATGAGGGCGGCTGTTTCTCCATTGTCCAGTAGGGTGCGAATGTCGTCTGTTGCTGCGATGAGGGTGGTTTCGGTGCTGTGTTTGGCATGGAAGCCGGACTTTGATGGGTCGAGGGATTTGTTGGATTCAAGGAAGGCGGCGAGCTGACTGTTGACGGCTTTCTCAATGACTTTGGCAGGGAATGGAAGGAGCGAGATGGGGCGGTAGTTCTTAAGTTCAGTGGGGTCTGCTGTGGGTTTCTTCAGAAGGGCGCTGAGTTCGGCATGTTTCCAACTTTCCGGGAAGGTAGCGGAGTTGAAGGAGCAGTTGATGACATCGCGGAGATGGGGTGCGATGATCGAGTCAGCTTTGTTGAAAATGTGGTGGGGACATGGGTCGGTTGGCGATCCTGAGTGTATGGAGTTCATCAGGCGGATGGTGTCTTCGGTGGTGATTGGGTTCCAGGCGTAAAGGTTGTTAGAGTGCGGTTTTGGTTCGGGGGTGGGTGAAGTGGACTGGTCTTCGGGCTGGTATTTGAAGCTGTTATGTATGTCGGCGATTTTGTTGTGGAAGAATGAGGATAGGGAGTCGCAGAGGTCTTGAGAGGGAGTGATGTCGTTGGTGCCGGCGGTGGGGTTGGTAAATTCTTTGATGATGTTGAATAGTTCCTTGCTGTTTTGGGCGTTGTTGTCTAGTCGATCTTTAAATGCTGATTTCTTGGTGGATCGAATGAGTTGGTGGTGTTTGCGGGTGGCATTCTTGAAGGAGGTCAGGTTGTCAGTGGTTGGGTTTTTTCTCCAGGCTTTCTCAAGGGTACGATAGAGCTTCTTGGATTTCTTAAAGTCGTCATTGAACCAGGGAGCTTTTTTGCTACCTTGCTTGATTTGATGGTTTTTCAGGGGTGCAAGTTGGTCGTCGCTGTTGGTGATCCATTGTGTGATGTTGGTGGCTGCTTGGTTAGGGTCCGATGATTTGGCGAAGCGATGTGAGGAGCTGGTCGGTGGTGATTTCGTTCCAGTTTCTTCGGGGAATTGGTTGTGGCTGGTTGTGGGTCATGGTCTTTTTGTAGTTGAAGTGAACGCAGCTGTGGTCCGTCCAATGGAGATCTGTGGTGTGATCGAAGGAGATGTGCTTGCTGGAGGTGAAGATGGGGTCGAGCGTGTGTCCGGCAAGGTGGGTGGGGGTGTCAACAAGTTGTTTGAGTCCGAGATTGGCCAGGTTGTTCAGAAGGGTGGGTGTATTGCTGTCGTTTATCTTTTCCAGGTGGAAGTTGAGGTCTCCCAGTAGAATGTAGTTCTCGGAGGGGAGGGCATGTGGACTGATGAAGTCAGAGAGGTCTTCACAGAATTGTGAGCGGGGTCCTGGTGGTCTGTAGATTAGGGTGCCTCTGAGTGTGATCTTGGGGTCGGTGTAGATCTGGAAGTGAAGGTGTTCGGCGGTAGTGAGGATATCGCCGGTATTGGTCGGGATGTGGATGGTGTTTTTATGGACGATGGCGATGCCTCCTCCTATTTGGTTGGTTCGGTCCTTTCGGATGATCTTGTATCCTTCCGGGATGGCTATGGCGATGTCGGAAGTGATGGCGCATTCATCCATGTTTCTGTAAGGAAGGCGACGTGTGGTGATGTAGTGTCGAGTAGGTTCCAGAGTTCAATGACGTGTCTGTGGATCGAGCGGGTGTTGAGCAGGATGCACTTTAGGTGGTTGGTGTCAGAGCTCTGTTTGGAGTTTGTGGATTTGGTGTGGGTCCTGATGCAGTCAAACTGGCAGGATTGGCAGGTGAAGGGTCCATGGGTGTGTCCTGGCACGGCTTGGTAGCAGTTGGGTGGGCGGCCGGGGTTAAGGGCTGAGAGGGTTGCGGCGTCGTACGTAATGCGAGCGGAGAGGATTTTGCGGGGGCCAGGGGGTATGGCCCTGGGCACGGGCCAGGCGCGGACAGGCGTAGACGGGCTTACCTTTGGCGCACCTTCGGCGTGCATGGGGCGCGACCGCTGCACGCGGAGGCATCTGTCATATGTGGATAGTGTAAGGGATGGGGCGAGGGAGGAGCAGCTGGGAGGCAGGAGCGTGGTGGAGGGGACGGGCTCCGAGGCACAACAACAACAAAATGGCTGCAAAAGCGAAACCGGAACAGGTTGGGGCACAGACAGGGTTACGCTGTGGGCAGGGGCACTGGCACAATCAGGCTACACACTCTGAAGGCAAAGCGGGCTATTACCACAATTATAAAAATTATTACAGAGGCAATGCGATTTAAATGAGTCACAACAAAGCGAGCAGCACACGATTTAAAAGAAGCTGATCTAAGCGAGTAGTACAATGGCAGATGCAACTAGAGAGGCAATGCGAGCAGCGCAGGCAAGTCACTAAATTAACCTGAGCTGAACTCGCTGCTAACTATGGCACAGAGCAGACAGATGTAACTTAGTGTATTATATAAAGTATTATGCAGTGCCAAAATAGTAATCTAGCCGACACAACAAACAATAAATATCCCAAACCAGATTAGAAAAATAATTTAATATTTATTTAACCGAATTATAAAAATCTTATGCAGGAAACCTGAGATATTGAGAATTAAAAGTTTAAGTAGAAATAGCATCAAAAGCACAAAGCACCAATGACAGTCAATGGATGCCGTAGACCGGTAACTACACACAATTTGAGGCTGACTGCTGGTTGGATACAACAAGCATATTGGTCTCTGTGAAAGTTTGGAAGTCAAAAAGATTTTAAAAAATTCTAATAGACTTTGTTACTTTCCCGAAGAAACATGTTGATATTTCCTCAGTTCAACAACTACTGGAGTACCCTTCTAAAACTCTAAGGGTATCAGGCAGAGGCCAACAGCAAAGTCCAGTTCCCACTGGTCAGTTCTCTGGGTTGTGGGTCTATAGTGGGAGTGCTCTATGGCAATCACTAGTGTGATCCAATATCCAGCACTAAAATACAATTTGAAGCAGGATCTGTAAGCATTACAAATTAGGAGACAAAAGTCTGGTAGGACAAAGCCAGGGTCCTAGAGCACCCAGAGGGGGAATAGACAGCAGTTGTCACGGTGGCCTGTGTTCTTCCTTTCAAGTGCACCAAAGTATTACATGTGGCTTAAACAGACCAGTCAGGCCGGATTTGACACTGTGGTGTCAACAGGATTCCCACAGCCCTGACCCCGTAGATTCTGCAGAGTCTAGAGGAATTACCCCTGCTCATTTAGGTGAACCTATTGTCTTCCTTAGAGGCATTTCACATGTTAACACTTCATTTAAGGCTGAGGACAGGCTGGAAGTGGGCAGAATCTAATGCTAATTAGCCTGCTGAAAGTTTAGACAGGTAAAGGGTCAAGTTCTATTTGTTACTTTTCCTTAATAGTCATTAAAAATCCAACTTCACAATTGAATTGTATCTCTAATAACTATTAAAAAAAAGGGTGGTTTAATTATTTTTATAATGGGTACATTCCACAAGTTAGTATTGGTATTTTCATATAATAGCTAGGCCTGCCACAGTGAAAATAGCATTTTGAGCCATGTCACTGTAGGTATATGGTAATATTAATGTTCTAACTGTCCCACGTTTAAATATCATGCACTTCTCCTTGCGGTCTACAGGCCTCTATAGGGGTAACTTACTAATATTTAAATGGGAGACTTTTACCTGTCAAAAAGGGATATTTTGACAGGTTTTACACTGCAACAGTCATGCTACACAGGGTATGCCTAGAGCCATGTTTGCAGTGGCACTGTTGTCGATCTCACAATAGGTGCTGCAGTCTACAAGCAGCATTTAACTTCAAGCTCATGGGTGCATTGTATATACAGGCAAGTTAAAGGATCCACTCAGGAATACGCAATTGTAACCACGTGTAAAGGGGAAGCACAGGAGTTTTACTCCAGTTTGAAGGGATAAAGTGCACAGATTTCTACAGCTAGCAATGCTAGTGTCCAGAGAAAGGCAAAAAGTCGATGGTGACTATACAGAAAAGACAAGTGACCTACAGTCTTCATACATCAGCTCTCTCAAATATATTTTGGTGGGGCATTAGGTTGCTTTGTTAGAATTATTACTAATATGTAACAATTGTTTCAGTGGTACAGTTTGCATTCTCATTTAAAGAGCAACTCTGCAGCACAATTATGCTGTATGTCCATTTACTACATTGCTAGGCTAATATGCATCTCAATACTTATGGTGATGTTGATCCAAATACTGCAAACAAAGAGCGGAGATTGAGCACCTTAGCATACAAATGCCATAATATTACATTCAAATCGTATAAAAACCTAGAGTTTTTGCAAACCCTTTCCTAAATCACAAGCTAACAAGCCACCAGCTCAATGTGTCAGTCACATTGTTTCTGTGTGTTGTCTTGTCTAACATGTTTCTCAATTTATGTCGTAACAGTGCATGTTTATACAGCTACTCCTACTACACTGTAGGCTCACTCTGTGCTTCTGACCCCATTAAAACTCACAAGTGCTTTAAATTGGAGGAGGTGCAACATCTCAGCCTTCCGTGTTTGTGGTAGTGAATGCAGTCCACATTGTTTACGTTGAATGTTATCTGTCATTCATGTTCTTAAGTTTTCTTAAGCTTTCTTTCAACTAAAAAAAGATCAACATAAGCTCTTGCTCCATTGAACCTACTCATCTTGTAACCTAGGACTTATTGCACAATAATATGCAGCTGAAAACTCCAAAACTCTCTAAAGCAAGGGAAGTGGTGTTCAAGTGGAACAGTTTCCCTATTTAACATTAAACGTTTATAATCATACTAAGCAGTAGAGCTTGCAACACCAAGAACAACATTCTTTCCTAGCGTGTCATCTAATGCTTACCAGTGCCTTGAGTGGTTTTCATATTAATATGAGTGAATATTTTTCAAGTTCCTCCGGTGTCAAGGAAGACTCAGAAGGAAGTAGCTGTTGTAACTATAAAGGAGCAAATATATGAAGAAGAGTACCCTGACACAGAGCCAGTGTATGAAGAAGAAGTCGCCTACGCTGAAAGAGGAGTTGGCCTCAGAGAAGAAGTAGAATATGGTGAACAAGAGACATCTTATGAAGAACACGTTTATGGCCAGAGAGAAGAATTCTACGAAGAGCATGTATATGAGAAAAGGGAAGAATACTATGCAAAAGAAGTATATGGAGCCAGAGAAGCATTTTCTGAAGAGAAAGGTAGATTTTGGTCCTTTACTCGGCATATGGTCAGTGTTCTCTTGAATGTTTATCTAAACATTGGCAGAGAATATGCTAGCCTTTCTTTACTATGCATGAAACATACAACTTTACCTGTATAGTGCACCATTCACTCTTTACTATCTAAAACAACAGATATGACAGTACAGAAAGACAAATACATTAAGCAGCTGAATTTGTGTCTATGTGCCTTTCCCCATTCAGTCTTCCTTTACAATTCTTTGTTTAGTTTTACTTTTCATACTTGAAAAAATATTTAAAGTACGAATATTAGTTAGGTGTTTTTGTCTCAAATAAATTCTTTAGAATTATTATTTCCAGACAATTTGCAGTTCCGAAAATGGCTTGTTGATTTTCTGCTCTTCCACATTTTAACCAGAAATGTTTCCTAGAAGGCTTGTAACCAGAAGTTTGTGAGGAAACCGCTTTTCTGTCTCTGTACATTGTTTAGCAATTTTCTGTGCCCTTTTATATCTTTGTTTAGGCATAATAATAAACACAAATCTGATTTTTTTTAAGAGCCAATAATTTGATATTGAGTTTGTAACACTTCTTACATTACAAGTGTTCAGAAGCATTTCGAGATAAAGATTTGTTTTGGGGAACAGTTTAAAAAAAATATTGTTCTGTAAGAGGGAAGGCCAAAGTATCCACGTCCACAACAAAAGAGAGTTTTAATATGTCTAAAGTCACATATTTATAAAAAAAACTGTTAAAATGTACATGGATCCAAACATATGTAACTGCTGAAAACATCATACTTTAACTTGATTTTACCGTCCTACAACCAATCACAGTGCACTGTGGTTATCTGTTTTCTCTAAACTGGTATGTCATGATATTTCAGTTGATCTCTCACTTTTCAGAGCCCCTTGTTCTTGCCTTAGATAATATTAGAGAACGTAAAATGTTTTGTGATAGTTTTTCAAATATAGGGAGAATATTCTAGTGAAATACAAAATGCACACTACCACTGTTTTGGCATTTGAGTCCTCAGCATAGTAATTCTCACGTTCTGATTTAAGCTTATGAAGTCTCTGAGGAAGATGTGACTGAAGGGAGAGTACCACCCATAGAACCCACAAGAAGAGAGATTTCAGAAAAAGAAGGTGCGGCAAGTATGCCAGTTGGTGCAATTTGTGCTACTACAGTCAACTTTGTGTATGCTTCGCATGTGGGTGTATTCACATTTGTCCTTTGTCAACTGAAACTTGTGTGCTGAATGCCCAACTCTTTCTACTGTGTGACATGCTTTAACAGCATTATTAAGGCACTAGATGTCAACAGTGTTGGTTATTGGGCCTCTTCTGGGTAATCGGTCCATGGCAAAGACAACAGAGCATAGAGAGAGTTCAGTTGAATTGCTAGCACTATTGACTGACTCCAAGGACAGTAATGCCACTAACACCTGAATGTGCCAGTGCTGCCCAGCCCTCAAACTGTTCCCTTTACTAGTGAGCTATATGTTGCCATAGAACTTGGAATCAGTTGTTACAGGCTGTTTTCCAAGAAATTTCATTGATGCCACATGTGGTACTCTTGTTTTGTTACTTGTGTCATTACCCAGTATTTGTTAATTTGGGCATAGGTGCACTGCTTCTTTTTAATGATCATCTTCACAATCTTTAGTTGTTTAATGCTAATGTTTTCCACTTAACTACTTATATGTCAATTCTTTGGGGTCTCGTTTAGTCTGTCTAGTTACGGAGGAGTTGTAATTATCAATGGGCTTGTATGTTCATGAGCAATATTTATACTTTGGTCAATGTCTTTTATAACACTTTGTTATCAATTGCTTTGATAAGTAAAAGTCCATACTACTACTGTCTTTATTAATATCTTTATGTTATATGTAAAAGAGTGCTCCTGGGCAGTTTTGTCTATAGGCTTCACTCCAAAGCCTAGTTTAATAAATGATTCCCACTTCAATGTTCATGCCATAGACAGTGCTGCTCAGTTGTCAATGTCTAACATAACCTAAAGTAGTTCATGTTGTATTATAGAGCCTGCACTGCTTCATGGAGAATTACTTAATGTTTTATACACCATACCTTTCAAGTCTAATGTAAAATAAATGTTGTGTAAATGTCTTTTAAGTGCTTGCAGTTGCCAGGAGACCTGTAGATGAACAGTTTGATCGAACCTATGTCAGCCGAGAGGAAGAAGAGTTTATCTTGGCTCAAGGTATCTGTACCTTTTTTACATTCTTCCACTGGGCTTGAAATATTTATTTTCAGGAGTGTTTTGCCTCTTTTGCTCATTAACAGACACTCCAACCATGTTGTTGTGACTTTTGATATGCTAAGATGTTACCTTTACTATACTTGCAAGCCAGCGGCAATATCAACATGAAATGTATTATTTTTAAAGCCCACAAAGCTGAACGAAGGGGTTTGCCAAGAAAACCTGGCCCTACACTTGTGCAAGAGGAAGTAACAGAAAGGAGAGGTACCTATGTCTTTTTATGTAAAAAATGCAGTCTTCAAAATGTTGGTCATTGTATGTATGTTCCTTGCCTACATAAAGGCCACATATATGTGCCTTATGCTACACAGTAGTTATGTGAACATGTAAGATTCTGTTTGTGAGTCCATTGATGTGTGGTCTTATATTTTGCTATTCACAAGTTTGTGGTTATGGAATAGCTTCTTATTAAATGTTACATTTGTCGTGTTTGTCCTATGAAGAATTTCATGTCAATGTTTTCATAGTTCCAAACAATGATTGATTTTACTGTTGGAACTTCTTCAGTTTTCTTTCAAAAGCTTATCACTTTGAATGCACGTGTCTGCCCTTTTTTTATGTATGTGTGTTACATTGACTTCTCTATATTAGCTTTAATGTCCTTCAGGCTCAACATTGTTGGACCTGTCCAGTCACTTCCTTTTTATTTGCATACACTTGGATACACTTCAAGTGTATTATAGTATGACATAATTTGAGCATGTTGCTCTTCTTATATATTGAAAAAATAAACTCCTTAAATGTTTCTGAAAAGGAACTATTTACATGCATTTCTATAACAAGGTTTTAAGAGTACTCATATATAAACATATATATATATTCCTAACAGTGTTTTACAACAGCATGTACATTTGCTAACAGACACTGGCAAAAGGCACTGGTCTATAATTGAAAGTAATCTCACTTTGGTATGACTGCCTGCAAATTGAGGTGGTTTCTGCCTACTTTGCACATTTTCTAGGGGTAGGTTATTGGGCACCTTTTCAATTATTACAGTAGTGATTGTGTTTGAAGGCCTTCTTTATTTATAGTTTCAAGCATCCATAATGCCATGAATGAGCATTCAAAATATTTATACTATTTTCAAAGTACAAGATGTCCGACAGTGGGGTGTGTCAGAAGAAAAGGTGGCCATTTCAGTTGGCAGAAAAGAGGTCACAACTGATAGAGGTAGGAATACAATTACTAAAACATATTTTAGACAATGTAAAAATGTACATGTTTTCAGTGTGTTCCTGTGTGTGTTTGTATGTGTGTATACACACATATATATATTCAAATATCTTCATATATCTGTATCTATGTCTCTCTTTATATATATCAATATATGTCTATATATATGTCTATATATATATACATATATACATATATATATATATATATAAGTATATATATAGTGTCAACATTGTGATCCTTTGATCCTTTGATCCTGCGCGCTCGATAACGGGTGCTCTGCGTTGGGGCTAGACCATGGCCCAATTTAGTCAATTTTATCACAAAGGACGCAGCACTCAAGACTTGGATTTTTAGCTTGGTTTAATGAATATTAAGCACTCAGACCAACGCGTTTCAGCCCTCCCACGGCTTTGTCCATATAGACAGACAAATATATATATATATATATATATACATATATATATATATATATATATATATATATATATATATATATGTATGTATATATATATATATATATATGTATGTGTATTATACACACATATATTTAGCACTTCATAAAATACAACAGAGACATCACTCAAGGTGTGTGACAGGCGCTCTCCATCTCCTTAAGGGTCAACTATCTAACTGATTTCATGTCAACTGTACTTCTCCATACATGGTTGGTGACTCTTGCTATTCTTCTGTCATAAACAAAACATATTCAAATTTCCAAAGTGAGGACCAACACCTCAGTGTGAAGATAAGGGAGTCATACAGACACATTGAAATTCAGAATCTCATCCAATAATGTTTTGGGAAATCATGGCAACAGAATGATCTCTACAGCCTTGCGGTAATTTAAGATCCCTCCGATAGGGTGAAGAAAGCAGGTAAACATTAATCCATCTACTGCTGCTGCTTTACACTGTAATGGTCAAAGCGCAAATTAAACACATTTTCCTATATTATAAAATGAAACTATTGCTACACCGTAAGAGAGCATGATGAACTATCAAAATATCAAAACAAATATGCAAGTAGTTAATCTAGTTAGTCTGATGATTACTACTTTAACAGATGTGCTCAAAACATTGGAAAACATCTGATTTCCTAATAGCCTCAATGTAAGATCTTGAACTAGAGAATTATGCTGATCGAAAGCTGGTTCATCATCCATGCAAATTTGTCTGGTAAGGTAAACCTTTTGTTTAACTCCCCATTGCATTCTATAACTGAACCTTGAATACAGGTCCACAATGTCTGTTGAAAACACTCTACTGAGTGACTTGCTTCTTTGGTGTTGAAGTGTCATGCTGTCAATGCTTAGTGAGAAAGAAAGATTTTTCCTGTCCTTAGTTCTTTTCTGACCTATTTGGAAGCCAATAGAGGAATACCCAAAGAGACATTCTTCTGCAGTTCAACTAAAAGCAAAAGAGGAAACAGTGGATAAATACAAGCAGAAAAGCGGTCAATAGCATTCCATCTTTCCAACAGAAGAGAACATACTTATGTCTGATAAAGCATCCACTATGGGATGCCCATGTCAGCTAGTTATGTTTTCCGGTGGACAGCAAGAAATGATGACTGCCCAATACAAATAAATTGGGAGCCCTGATCATTTATTTGACATGCTCTGAACCTGACTGGCTTTCCTAGAATGGATAACCTGTCTCACAAATACATTAACCCAGCCACAAATAGTCACTCAAATCATACAAATGTTTCTGTGTGCTCCTTGTTCTTTCTGGCATTTACCTGTGTCTTGCCAGTCATGTTGTTTCTGTCACTGGGTTTGTAAGCATTCATTCTACAAATCTAAGCCAAAATAGCAATTTTCTCATATCCATAATCAGAAAACCACATGTAATTTAAACTGCTATACACTGATGAAATTCCATTCACACCCACCCTATGACTACCTTGGTGACCTTCCAAACATGTTTCCTTACCCATAACATTGTGAAAGGAATATTGGTACTAGCAGAATAAAAGACCTATGCCCTGACCAATGTCTCTGCTCTGCCCAAAAACAATTACCAGAACATTACCAGAACATGCAGAGACTCCTAAATAGGCAGTCTTTGCTTCTTCACAGAATCAGACAATATATGGCACTCTCCTTTGTCCTCTGGACCTCAACATGGCAAACAATCTAGCTTTCTATCATTAAAGTGGCAATACCTCTCTTCTCACTATTATGTCATCACTCTCTAAGACAGGAAGTGCAGAAAGGTCATTTTTGTATGGTGTTTGGACAAAGTAGATCACATTTATAAATTCATGCATTCATTTTTTTCATTCAGTATTTGTTAATCCATGCACACATTTATAAATTGGTGGCATCTCAAAGCCACTGATTAAAATATTGAAATGTGTTTTAAATGTCATTACCCTGCAGCAGTGGTGTGTCTTAAACAAGTCTGTTGTAGACATTCCAATGATTGATTCACCTTAGACTTTCTAGATGTGTTCCTTGTTTTTTCCATATTTGAGGCAGACTTTTAGGTGGGCACTAAGTCCTTCAGGCATTTCTTATTAGTTCCAACAACACATAATGTATATTATACAACAATGATGAAAGCCAATTCGTGCAACAATGTATGCATAATCATGCACTTCACAAAACCACAGTCTCACTAACTCACCTTAAAACATTTCCTCTTAATCTCCCTAAAGTGTCTGAGTCAGCCAGGGGAGTTGCACCAGAAATGTGGGCCCACATTGATGTTCCTGCAGCAGAAGTTCCATATGCTGAAGGTATGACTGTTAAGAAAAACCTTTAAGCTGCCACAAGAATAAAGTATCCCCCAAATCATTGTACTTTCAAATTAATATGATGGAAATCTACAAACTACAGCCACTTTTTAAATATATTTGCCACTGATATTGCTTTTGCACTCATGGGGTAACAAAAGTATTAGTAAACTCCATGAAGAATATTCCTGTACAGCTAATGCAAGTTAACTCATGGATAACATTAACAGACCTATTGAGTTCTTGATGTCAAACATATTTTTGTGGGAAACCTTACTTCATCTACAATACTTATTTTATATCTGTAAATAATGTAAGCAATTTAAACCATATATGGTCTTAAAAGAAAAATGTGAACTGTAACACATTTTATTCTTTTTTTACAATTTCTTGTCTGTATACTGTCTTGGAGTTCATGAACATATAAAGGAGGGTATTTTTTATATCTTTTTAAGTTCCTGGTGGGCCCAGGAGAACTGCTGGGGAAGAGAGAATTTCTGTTGACATCCTTAAAAAAGAGGAGGCTCCACCAGCAAAAGGTATTCTTGTAGTTTATTTATGTTGGAAGGTGCTTTGATTCCTGTTGTTTTTAAATATACATGTTCAAAATATGTTCTTGACAAATGTATGGAGTTTTATTTCACTCTCACTTGCATGCCTGTTTACGCTTGCATGCTTTACAATATTGGATGTTCTTATATGTATACTCCTGTTGTTCATTGTTCCAAAGTATACGCTGTCTTTAAAGTGCCGTGGGTGCCAAAGACAGCAGTTCTATAAGAAAAGGTGCCTACTGTTGTTTCTAAAAAGGAAGTGGCACCATCAGCTAGCTTGTTCTAATATCTTGAGGCCATGATTGTTTTCGATAGTCTTAAATATGGCTTCTTTCTTTTTTTGTTTTATGTTTGTGTTTCTCATTTTTGAGTGCTCATTTTAAACGTCGAATTGCATGCAACTTATAATCTTTGGTGAAGTGCGAATGCTTATTTTAAAATATTGCTATCTTCATGCCTCGTTCATTGAAGGATCACACATAATAAAATTTAATTCTGGTAATGGTATCTTTAAAGTGACTGCCGTTCCCAAAAAACCTGCCCCAGAAGACAAGGTGCTGGTTTCCAGAAGGGAGGAAGGCACGCCTGCAAAAGGTACACTTGAAACAGCTCTGACTTACACAGCTTCTGCCTTTACTTTTCGTGCACATATACCATTTCGAATGAAGCATATCTGTTTGCTCTTTGTATTTTATTGTTCATTTATGTTGTTTCTTTTTTAGCCTTGAGCTTGTAATGTTAAAACTGTGCATTTAAATGATTGTCAAGATGTTAATATTTTAGACTATTGATGTTCTTTTCTGATAATTAACATTAGATCAATTAAGATGTCTAAATGTTAACACTGTACACCTAAGTAATATCTTTTAACTGCCAGCAATGACTAAGGAAGCTATACCTGAAGAAGGAGTATGTTCCTTCCTTAAAGGTATAATGATTTATTTGTTACTTAAATGTGTTGCATGTAGTCTGTGCAGTTTTCAAGTTGTTTATAATAAGCTTTTTTAATGGTACCATTTAGTATTTTAGTGTTTATGTATGTAATGTTTCAGTTATGTTGTCCTTTTGTAATATTCTTTTCGGCTTCAATATAAAAAAATATAAAGAACGACTCATGTTTCCCAAAAGAAATTGTATTTATGTTTGCCATATATTAAAAATCCCTATGATTGTCATGCTTTTGGATTTCTCCTAAAGGCACCACAGGCATATTAACAACAAAAAACGTGAGCCTTAGTCCAATACTTATTCTTAAATCTATATATATTCTTATAGTAATACAGCATAGCAACAACATCATAGTAAGATAGAATGATCGAATGCAATCATATGGTGCCTCTGAGAAATACAGATATAAACAGTTCAAGGGACTCAGGATATTCAAATACATTAGTACACTACAATGAAAGTAGAAATAAATGTAGTCATTAGATAGAAAATACCTTAATGCATACTAGTGTTACATTGGACAGATTCAAGAAAGAACTGTTCTATTTCTCACTTACATAACAGAAAACTCAAAGCCTGCCCATTTCTCTGCCACAAATATAATTAGAGCTACCTAACCTCAAACAGCACATAAGCTGTCACACAATTTTCAGCTGCTGTAATGCAGGGGATGGGTGCCCAGGCTATTTGCTGGGGAGCCCAATCAGCAAGATCTCTAGTACGGACTTAATAAATGATTTGAACATATTTAAAATGCTTGAATAAAGGATACTAAACATCAACATCAGCTGCTTGAGGGTACCAAATCCTGAAGCGAGGGCTCACTCACAGACTTGAAAGAAGCACTTAAAATGAAGACAAGCAAACAGTGTAGTATTGTTCCTTTTGTGGCAAAGGACTAATAAATAGGCCCACATTTCCCAAGTTCGAACAAAACTCAACTTCTATTGCACTGGAAAGAACAATCTGTCCACCATCGCCACAATCTCCTTAGGAACAGTGTGGTACTACGTGCTGATTGGACTCAAAAGAGATGAGTAGAAGCAAGGAAACCTATGCAATGAAGCTGATTATCCAGCAGAACAGAACAGACTGTTTTATTGTAACCCAGTGATTCAAAAACCATAAACTGTACACAACAAAAATATTAATTATGGGGAGAAGGTAGAAAAATTTGATTAATTAATTTTATTTATTTGTTTACTGAGTTTTATATAGCGCTGGCTAGACCCGGAGGTACCAGAGCACTTTACAAGTTAACAAGTCCATTTATCATCTGCTCAACGCGTAATGGCAATCTGACCACTTGGCTCACTAGTTCCACAAGCCAACCTAAAATTTAGACCTACCCCCACCAATACATAGGAATGTGTAGTTAGCATATAAATCACATGGAGATATGTGTGCCATACATTCTGCCACTCTCTCATACTCAAATGTCTAACTTGCTGACCCAGATAGCCCAAGACAATTTAGGAAATGCATTAATTGCCCCTACCTATGAACATATTTTCCTAAGGATTCTCCCCAACATATTGCAAGGAGACCAAGTGATTGCCATGAGTCAGGAACAATGACACTTGTAAGAATGACCAAAGCGTGCCATGTCCTCACCTTAGTGGCAGGAAGCTAGGAGCCCGATTTACCATGGAATTTTCAAATCTGAAGCCTGTCTTAAGTCAGAGTTGATTGTCCTGAATTCATCAGGTGTTTTCTTGTTGTAAGATTGTCTAAAGTGAAAATAAAATCTTTGTAAATCTTGCTCATCTTTTGTGGTTTAAGGCAGTTTTAAGACTAAAGTTTGAACTCTTAAGTTAATCTTTCATGTCGTTATCAGCAGGGCATCTGTTTATGTTTTCTTTATTTAATTGACTTAGTACCTTCTTTTTTGCATTCTGTTCAAATGTTTGATCATTGGTGCCTGTGTTTGTTGGAAAAATTCAGTCTCTACAGCTTTGAGGGAAGTTTTAATACAGCAATCCTGTCAGTTTCATGTCCCTACTTCTCAATGTACCTGTCTGTTTTACATTTGTTTTGCAGTTTTTTGTGTTTTGTACATGAAGCAGCCTTTGTGCTGTGCTTCTCTATGGGATTCTTACTAGTTGCTAATAGGAATGGCACAGTTTTACTACTCTTATTTAAAAATGCAAACCTTTTGTGAACTTTCACTTGGTATCTTTAAAGTGCCTGAGGCGCCCAGGAAACTTGTCACTGAAGAACAAGTGCCTCGTGTTGTTCCCAAAAGAGAAGAAGCTCTGCCGACAAAAGGTACTTAGAATTCTTTCAATGCCTAATCTTTCTATATTTTGTTTGTCTGTGATATCGCTTTCAATTGCTTATACATATATTTGTGTACTATTTGTCTGTTTCATCTTTTCATTTGGAGTTTCTGATATAACACTGGTTACTGTTGGAGAAGGTTTATTTGCCAACTAACACCTCCAAGTCACTTCACAACAATGCCATCATTCTGTCCCCAATATTGTAAGGCAGACGCCCGAGCATACCATTATAGATAAAACATGGGGTCAACAGGAAAAGGCGAGGATAGGGAAATACCAAGAGGGATGGGAATGAGAATAAGTATATTGCCATGTAATGTTAAAACAAAAAGTTAGATATATGTTAATAACATTTGCTAGAGGTAAAATATAGCACATGTTACCCTTTATAAAAAGAGGAATAAATTAATCATGAGATACAATACTTGACAGAAGAGCTCATAACAGATTAACATAAGTATGCAATATTTGATTGTGCAGTCATTGACTAAACATAATGTAGTGGCCAGATATCACATAGAGTAGGGCAAGGCACTGCTTAGTTCCCTTATTTCGTGACATAATCTTTGAACCATGCCGGTTTCATCCTGTTCCTATTTGGTTTCATGTTACCATCAACGTCATCATTGTCGCTGGTCCTAGCTTGTTTACCTGGCAAGTCAATCAATAAATAAAAGTGGCAGGGTACCTCAATACTCTATCCATGCTCCACATCTTACATCCAGCACTGCTTCATTTTTCTGCACCTGTGTTATGCTTTTGGCTCGGAATATCTACTGTCCTTGGGTTTCAGGATTCTGGGAGTTGTACTATTAGCTTGTCTCCTATCTTCCAAGTCTTCCTAATTGCTCTTTGTTTTATATTATAATATGCACTGTAGTTTTCTTGACGTAGTTTAATCCATTCTCCCAATTCGTCCCTTTGGACCCATATAAGATGTCCTACTCACAAAACAATTAAGCTTTAGTTTGGTTCTAGGTACTCTCCCTTTAAGTGACATGAACAGAAAGATTCCTGTGGCAGTATTGGGAGTCAAATGGTGAGACCATAGTATGTCACATAATAATTTGATGCACCTGGAATTCTGGCTAGTTGTACATTCTCTTTAATCATCCTATTGGCTTGCTCTACCAAACCATTGGCTCTTGGACAGTCTAGAGCTGTGATTAAATGGGTTATAGACAAGTTACTTAGGAAATCCCTCATCTCCTCAGAGTTACACTTCACCAAATTATCTGATATTAATTTGTTGGAAATGCCTTTCGTACAAAATGTGTCCATGAGAAATTCTATAATTACTTTGGTGGTTATGGATTGTAATACCCTGGTCACTATCCAATGAGAATGATAATCCATCAACACAATCATTACTCCCCAGACCATGTCATGTATTTAAGGGGTCCAATTATGTTTACAGCTAACTTGTCCCATGGTTTACCTGGTATTTCTACAGGGGACATTTGGATTTTCCAAGCACTTTTAGATTTGTCACTTTAAGCACATGTTATACAGTTCTTCACCATGTTTTCCACAAGGATGTCCATGCTTGATAACCAATAATGGACTCTAGCCATGCTTTTAGTTAGACTCCTTCCTAGGTGTCCGTCATGTGCTAAATCATCAAATTCTATCCCACAACTTCCTAGGTGGTAATAATTTGTCTCCTCTTTTGAGTTCCCTTGATATTTAGTTCTTGCCTGACTCCCCAAAAAGTTGGCAAATCTTCTGGTAGACCGTATTGTTTGCTAGGCCACCCTTAAACACTCTTGTCTATACGTATGGACTGAACTGTACTAGTTATGTTTACATCTGGATGCACTGGCACTTTAAACTTGGCATACTGACTTTGTAGCAGCTGTACATGGTGCACTGATCAAAAGATGGATTAATTTCATGTGGGTTTTAATGTAATGTCTCAATTTAATTGAGAACTGGTTATGTCTATGCTCCAGCATTTTAAAATATAGCACATAGATCTTGTAGCAAATGCATTAGGTGCATCAATCAAAAGATGGATGATTTTTCTGTGGTTTTTAATGCAATGTCTCAATTGTGAGTTTTAATTAACTGAACAATAAACTAATCTAAACCTAATCACTCTTGTCTCTTACCCTGGATAGGATATCATCCTCCTCCTCAGTCCCTGACTCCCATTCTTCTTTACAGATGTCCACTAAGGCTACCTCCAATACTGGTCCCACTTGACCAATTTCCTATGGGTATTTTTGAGAGGCAATCTGCTTCTAGGTTTCTAACCCCAGACAGGGGCGGCCTTAGGCATGTGCAAGCTGTGCACCTGCAAAGGGCCACCAAACCCCAGGGGCCACCACACCAATATATATCCTTAATATAATAATCCTCTGAGGGTGGATACATATTTGCATGGTGGCCCCTGGCAGGGATTTGGCGGCCTCCGGCTCTGTTCCACTTCCAAACACCCTGACCCCCCCCCCCCCCCCCCCTCTTCACTGGTCTCCGCGCTCCGCCCCGCCCGGACCCCCTCTTCCGGGGCCCCCTACCTACGCTCCCTGCCCAGGGCCACCATGAGCCTAGAACCGCCCCTGCCCCAGAAATATATTACATTCTATAATTATACCCCTCAAGTCCTAACACTCATTTAGAAATCCGTTGTGTAGTGTTTTCTATGCCTTTGGTGAAGAAAATTAGATTCAGGGGTTTATGGTCAGTACGCGAAGTAAACAGTAGACCCCACAGGATGTTATGCAAATGCTACAACTTGTTTATTGTTATCCATGACTTGAGTTAGAATGGCCCCTAACCTTTTGCTACTTGTGTCAGTTGTTGGAATGGGTGGTGTTGTGCCTCACATCAAAATTTCCAAGGGTAGGAGCAGAAATGATTGCTTGTTTAATGTTTTAAATGTGTCTTACAACTGTTGAATCCATACAAAAGGAACTCCTTTTTTCAGCAATTCCCTAATTGGTGCAACTCTCTCTGCAAAGTTTTTTTATAAAAGTAGGCATGTATTCAACAAGTCCTAAAAATTACCGGAGTTCATCATTATTGGAAGGTGAGGGTGCTTCTCTAAGTGCTTCGATTAGGTCAACCTTAGCTTTTATCCCATCTTTGGAAATAGTGTGGCTAAAGTGGTCGACTGAACCAACACCAATTTGACATTTGTCTAGCTTCAGACTTAGCCTGCTTCCCTTAGAATTGCCAAGACTGATCTCAAGATAACATTCTGTTCTGATTGTGAGTTGCTGTATATAAAGACATCTTCTTGGAAAACAAGAACCTTTTTAAGACCTTCCAAAATTTTCTGTTATTCTTTGAAAGACTGAAGCAGTGAAAGCTAGGCCTAAAGGCATCCTGCAATACCTGTATGCACCGAAAGGGGTTATAAATGATGTATGACATCTTGATTCCGGATGGAGGTCAACTTGATGGTATACCTGGGAAAGGTCAATCACGTTAAAATAGCTAGTTTTGACCATCATGCACATCATATCATTTATCCCAGAAAGGGGAAAACGATCCACCCAAATGCTTGAGTTATGGTTGTAAAACATCACCTACTGGTCATGCAAGAGGAAGATGCCCTGATCTCGGCCTCAATTTTGTTTTAAATTCATTCTAGCCATCTAATGTTTCCAACCTTACACCTCCCTCATTTTACCCATCTTCCTCCACCTGTGGATATCACAGGCCAAATATGTATCAATCCAGACTTTAATTTGTATGTAAATATAATAGACTGGAACCACAGCGCTTCACTTTCTGTTTGCCTGCTTTGCACTATAGAAATGCATATACATACATACAGCAAGCTGGAATTATCTGTGTAGTTTTACAAAGTGCAGGAACACCTTAACAAACATTGTTTGAAGATATGCTTTTAAAATTGTACAGAAATTAAACATCAACCCCAGTGACATCTGAAATGAGGAATAGACATAAACAGATGGAAATATAGAGGCAGATTTACAAGGCACTTGCGCCACGTTTACGCCGCTGTTGCGTGACGCAACGGCGGCGTAAACGTGGCGCATCCCTGCGACCCATTTACAACGTGACACATCTAGGCAGATGCGTCACGTTGTAAAGCCCTGCGCCACATGTGGGCGTTCCAGCGCAGGGTGGGTGTTCCGGGGCAGGGCGCCTCGCAAAAGTGCCTGCGTGAAATCTACAAGATTTCACGCAGGCACTTGTGCGACGCTGTTTCGTCAATTCCTTACGCCTGCTTGAAGCAGGAGTAAGGACTGACACAGCACCTTAAGTATAGGGCACAACCGAGCATTGCTGGAGTCGCTTCGTGACTCCAGAAAGCGCTGCCCTTACGCCATGAGATGTGTCACGCATCTGCCTACCCTTGCGCCACGGCGCGCCGCATTGTAAATGCGGCGCATCCGCCTTGACGCAAGGGTAGTTTTGCGTGACGCATTTGTTCTGGCGCATCCCTGCTGATTTGCAGAGATGCGCCAGAACTCATAAATATGCCCCTACGTGTTTTACAAGTGCAGGCTCTGGCTTAAAACCCCAAGGCATATTCACCCAGAGAAGTTAATTTCACATAGGTATATAGGTGTCCATTAATGCTACATTTACTAAATTAGTTTATATCATTGCCTCAACATATGACTTATGTGCTGTAAAGATGCACCTAAATGAGCAAAGAGATGTGATCTAATAATTTAGTTGCTGACGGTTATTCCCGGAGACCTTGATTCTAACCCCAGGCTCCCCACTTGGCCCAAAAGAGGGTGGACACATTACTTTATTTCCCTGTGCCTAAAGTTGCAACTATATTCTATAACAAATTCCATTGACCATCACAACCTCATTTATGCAAACTGAATTGTAGTGCTGTTCGACATACCTAAACAAGTCCAGTTACGATTTTTACAATATAGTATTCTTGAAATAAATTTCTTTAGTGCCGGAAAGAATAGCACCAGAAGAAAAAAGACCAGTGACTAAGAAGGAAGAAACCTTTCCAGCCAAAGGTACATCCAGTTTCTGTTTACCCCTTTCATGCTTGTCCTTAAAACACGTATGTGTTGTTCTTGACAATTTACTTGTCATTCATGTTTTCTCTGTGTCATGAGCCCCCTTAGTTTATTTGTTGCCCCTTAATAGAAACTCAATCAACCTGTGCCGTACTTTCAGGTACTTTTTCACCTTTGGCATTAGATGTCTGTTGTATTCTGTTTTGCCGTTCTATTTCTTTGCAATTGTTTTAGTTTTTAAATACTTTTGTCACACATTATTTATCTTACATCACTTACATACCTTTCTCAAATATGATCTTTATCAAGACTAATTTCTGTTCTATTTAGTGTTTAAATGTTTTAGACAAAGTGTAGAAATGTCTTAAAATTTCATACTATGTTCAAAGTGTCTGGAGTACCAAAGAGGGCTGTTCCAGAAGAGAAATTACCAGTTGCTGCACCTCAGAAAGTTGAAGTACCACCTTCTAAAGGTACTGCTTCTCTTGGAATACAAATATTAGATATCCTGCCAATTCTTGCACTCCTACTTGTTTATGTTGTATTTGGGTGTGTTTGTTGTCAATGCTATGCATGTGTAACATGCCTTATTACACTGTTCAAACTGTTGACACAATTTTTAAAAGGAAAGAATGGAATGCTGCTTTGAAAAGAAAGCATGCTTTTCACCACCTAAAAGAGTTGCACTTACCATGCATATTGTGAGGGTTTAGTCTGATGTCGCAAAATAACAATCTCTTTTGTTTAATTGCAAATATGTTAAAAAGTGGTCATATTAGTGTTGTCCTTGTTTTTATAATTGTTATGTGTATTTGTAAAGTCCACTATTACTTGCAAGGGTATCCTGGTGCTGAGAAGATGTGTCTGCCTAGCCCTGCCCATGGTAGATTGGTTAATAAAAAAGCCAGATCTTCAGGTTCTTTTTTAAGTACCCTGGATATCCTCACACTGAGCAGGGGTCTGTGCCTAGCCCTGTCTATAGTAGGTGGGGTATTTCAAAATCCAGGTCTTTAGCTTTTTGCAAAGTGATAAAAGATTGAGGAGAAAGCGCTGATGTGGAGTAGAAGCCACTCCACACTTTAAGAATGATTAAAAGAACTCCCATCCTCCTAATGTGATTCTGTGTGTGCCTGAGATGTGTGCGAGCCAGAGTCGTGTGGAACAGAGGTGTCAGGCTGGTTGGTGGAAAGGAGATGCAACTATTCTGTCAGGTGATGCCTAAGTTGTGTCGTACCTTTAATGTGTTTCCGAGGAATTAGAAATGTGTGCATTTGTCTATTGGGAGTCAGTGGAGCTCCCTGAGGTGTGGTGTGATGTTAGTTCTGTGTGGGAGACTGTTGATGAGTCAGGCTGTTCTGGATGGTTTGTAGTCTTCTAGTGTGTTGCTTGGTGATCCCTGTGTGCATGGTGTTCCCATAGTTCAACTGGCTGGAGACTAGGGCCTGGGTGACAGTTTTTCTATTGTTGCTTCATAGTCATTTGAAGACGTTCCTCAATATCTGCATGGTGAAGCACTGATGGTGTTTACTTGTGTGGTCATGTCTAGTTTGCTGTTGATGATCAGTCTAAGGTTCCTGGCATGAGTGCGGGGTGTGGGTGTAGGTCCGTGTTCGGCTGGCCACCAGATGGAGTCCCATGGATGGAGTCTTGAAGAGCTGATGGTTTCTGATGTGATTGATGAGGCATTGGGTCATTATTTTCCCTAAGACCTTTGCTGGCAGGTTCATGACAGTGGCATGCTTCCTAGTGTCTGGAAAATGTGGCTGTGTTAATGGAAGCATTGAGGATGGGTGTTAGTTCTTCACTGATCAGTAGGTGCCCTTTGGTGAAGGTGTGATGGGAGCAAGGGACATATGGGGCTCCCAAGTAGATTGTCCTCATGGTAGCAGCAATTTGGCACATATTTTTGTCTTATTTGTGGCTCTAGAAGGCAATAATCTTTTGTTTTTGAAGTTCTCATGAAATCTACCACACAGAAAATATACTTTAAACTGTAAACATTTCTCAGCTAAAGGTGAAACACTTAGAAAGAGCTATCAGCTTGCTAAAGTCAATTAACAGCAAATGTGTCTGTTATTATTTAATGTCTTGAGATGTGCTTTGCAACAATGCACATTCATGTATGTATTTATCAATTAATTTAAACCACAAGTAGAAGCATCAATGATATTTGGTGTTAGTGGCATTTCAAGGTTTAACAGGGCAGGAAGTGAGTGGTAGAAAGGGAAGGCATCAGTGCTTAATTGTAGGAGGTTGCAGGTGGGGCACTGTTATTTGGGGACTGCAATTTATTTTTAGTTATTAAATTTTGACCCAGAACAAGAGAGAGAAAAGCAGCAAACAGTTACAGGGTGGAGGAGAAAAACAAACAGAAGCAAAGGTAGAAGACAGGGATTAACCCCTTCGATGCGTGTGACAAGGTCAACTCGTCATGGGCGTTACCTGCGCTGTGCGTGTGACGAGTTGACCTTGTCAGTAAACGTGGGATTTTTGAAATCGCAGCGCTCAGCGGGAAAACCGCTAGCGCGCATGCGGTTAAAAGGAATCCAAGAAAGGCAATACAGAAGCAGGTAGATTATATTGCTGGATGAAAGAGGCATGAGAAAACAAGACTAAATAACCTTGGTAGTCTGCAACCCAGATAGTTATTAGTTGATATCAGTTGTAATATGTGTTAACAGTAATGAAATGTAGCTGGGAGCTTAGGTGGAATTTGTAGTATGAAATAGCAACAGGTAGAGACATACCTTAATGTGCAGCAAAACAGATGCAGTATTTGAGGCAGGACTATTTTGCACTCTTGACCCTCAAATCATCCCTTTATTTTTGTAATTTGTGCAATGTGTGTTGGGGTGTGGGGGTGAGCATGTGCGTGTGTATGAATGTGTGATACACATACACAAATGGCCATTTTTAACCCACACTGTGGGGACTGACCAGTCATCACTGTATTGGTAATCTCTGACACAAGCAGAAAAACACCATCAATCTCTGTATGAACCATGACACAAGGGGACCAATCCCATAGTGTTTTTAAGTACTTTCAAGCAAGTGTGTAAAAAAAACCTAAAAGCACAGTTATATTTGCTTCAGTTCACTTTATAACCTTCTCCATTTTCAAGGAGCACTTGGAGTTAGAATAGTAAATACACACTTCACTAAAATGAACGGTCCTTGTGAATATAGGTATGGTATGATGTGTATGCTTGCGTAAGTTTGGTTTTGTGGATATGTGATACATGAAGAGAGAGACTTAAAACATGACAGATGGGGTCAGCCTTCTCTAGTTGCAGACAAACAGGACAGGTGTATCTACTTGTGCACTTTCGTGTTTGCCATTTTATGTCTAGAACTCTTGTAACACTACATGTTCTTATTGTGCCGTGTGTATCTTAACTTTGCACATCCCTTTGTAGATGTTTGTCACTTACCATACCATTCTTAACATTAATATCTTTGAAGTTCCAGAGGTGCATAAGAGGTCTGTCCCTGAAGAAAAATTCCCAGTTGCTATTCCTAAAAAGGAGGAGGTACCATATGAAAAAGGTACATTGACATTTCTATGTGCTAAAACTTATGTCCTGCTTATGTAAATCATATATGATTACAATTCACATGATATAAATATTTATATGTTTTGTTGTATAAAGTGAGGTATGTCTAAATTGCTTGTACATGTTACATGTGCACTAATGTATAGTATTGTTTGCTTGGGAAGACTGTAATTTGTTTTAAATCAAACAAATCTTTTAAAGTGGTGCCTTTTTTGCTATGCTGCTACTCTCTTTAAAATACATGTTTGTCACAAGGCCAATCATACTTATATGTCTAGGAACAAAATTGCCTGATATGTCACCAAATATTACAACAAACATATTTAATGCATTTAAAGTGCCTGACATTCCAAGAACATTTGCTCCAGAGGAAAAGGTTCCTGTTGCTGCTCCTAAAAAGGAGGTGACACCACCAGCTAAAGGTATAAGAACCCTTTTGTTAACAAAAGCAAAAATTTAGTTGGTCTACACTGTCAATGTATGACTCAGAAGATGTGCTTTTATGTGAGTTATGCTTGTGTTGTTTCCTACGGTTTCTTCGTCTTCACTAAAATGAAACAATGTTTTTAAAGTGCCTGAGGTCTCTAAGAAAAAAGTGCCAGAAGAGAGAGTGCCAAGTGTCATTCCTAAAATAGAGGAGGTCCCACCAGCCAAAGGTACATAAAGTCATGTAAATCAGTAACAATTTGTTATATTAATTTGTAATGCTACGCTACTGTTGTTCATGGCTTCTAACATCAATATTGACATGGCATGCACTTTTCATGAACTTGAAAGAGGAGCTGATAGTTTATGTGCAGCATTAGTTTTGTAGCAATTATTAAAATGATTTCAGACTATTCCATTCTAAAAACACCTCACTCCAGTATTCATGTAATCCCTATTTCTGAAGTGCCTGTGGTTACGAAGAGAATCATCCCAGAAGACAAAATATCAACTCCTGTGGCAAAGAAGGAAGATAAAGCCCCTTCAACTAGA
Source organism: Lissotriton vulgaris (assembly GCF_964263255.1). NCBI lineage: Eukaryota > Metazoa > Chordata > Amphibia > Caudata > Salamandridae > Lissotriton > Lissotriton vulgaris. The sequence continues at coordinate 815,328,895 of NC_141687.1, read as the reverse complement.
GGTACACTTGTTCTTCATAAAAAGAAGTGTGTTCTTTCTTTTGAGCTTGCTTCGGTTTGCTCTTGCTTCAACTATCTTTTCGATATATTTAGTTATGTTTTGATGCAATAGTATTCAATGTCAGTTACGTGTTTTTAGTTTTGCCTCATTTATATATTTGCTCTTGTGTCATTTATCTTTTTAAACACTGTTAGTTATGTTTTTGTCCGTTGTGTTTTTTGGTAACAATATTGTGCTTAAGCTCCCTTTACTTGCCAATTTATGTGCATCTTAAAAAACAGTTCTTTAGTTTAGAAAACTATATTTCTTTCTATGACCATGCACTGTGTGCTGTTTCTTTGTTTTTGGAGGGCCTTTAGGGCCCTTAACCAAAAACACATCATGACTATCTTTGTACATAGTAACACCCTTTAAGATAACGTAATATCTTTAAAGTTCCTGAGGTGGCAAGAAGGCCCATTCCTGAAGAGAAATTACCAGTTGCAGTTCCTACAAAGGCAGAAGTTCCTCTTCCTAAAGGTATTCCTTCTTAAAACTGAAAACCTTGTTTGCCTTTTTTATGTTTAATGTGTACATGAGTATGTGTGTGCTTTCCTGTGGAACTTGTCTGCTCTTCAATAAGCCAATAAAAAAGAACAGTGTTTTTCCTCTAAATTCTGAACCTGGAATCACAGGATCAATGTTACAAACTTAACTTTCCCAACATGTTGTGAATCATTTTGTCTCCGTGTGTCTCAGTGTATGTATTCCACATAACTATTACAATTTAAGCTGTACATTCTTATCAAGTGCATTATAAAAAGTCTGTTCTCTGCAGCCTAGAATTAGTTGACTCTGATATGTAGCAACATATGTTCTATGAACCCGCTAGACTATTATGCAAATAACATAGAATAATATGCCTAATAAATATTTTCTGCTCTATTTTCAAATGAGCACCTTAATCTCACCCATCATTCTTGGGTATTACCTTTATGTTTTATTAATCTATTAGTGTTATTTATCCAAACTCTGCAACTACCTCTCCACTGACACCTAATCTGTGGGATCTCTCTGGTTCTTTGGAAGTGGCTTGACCCCAACAAACCTTGTCATATCCTACTCATGCAGCCCTTCATAACTGAGAACTGTTGTTTTTCCATAATCATTTTCCGTGATACACTGTAAAGTTTACACTTGTGCAGGATTTCATCTGAAAATGTTTAAGTCTAAAGTTAAGGTACTTTGCATACCAGCGGTATTTGTTTCATACATGCAGGCCCATAATAACATGCAAACCTGTGCAAAACCCTATCAACGAGCACTAGTAGACAGGGTTTTGTACCACAAAATAGGGCCACTTGACATAAGGCATTAAAAATAGGAAATGTTTTTATTTCGCCTAATGTTTCCCCCTTTGCATGTGTGCTGCACTGTACAGCATACATCTGAAGCAGAAAAATATTTAAAGTTTGTCTAGGCATAGTATTTTCTGCTGGAAGGGTGCCCTTCCAGGACAGAAATCATGCTGGACACATGCAGACCCCTATGCACTATGGCACCAATGTGTGTACATAGCACTTGGCAGCCCAAGTATTCACCAGCGAGGGGGAGGGAGCAGGATAGTGCCACATCTCTTTAGATATGCACTTATCTTTTATCTACTATTCTCTGTCTCTCTCACACAATACACTGCAGCCATTTTGTTTACAGTGCTGTGCTGTATCAATATGGTAGGTCTGGGGCACAGTTGTCAGTGCATATTTAACATTTTCTAATATCTTTGAAATAGCTGAGGAACCCAAGAGGCCTCTCCCTGAAGAAGAAATGCCCGTGTCCACTCCCCAAAAGAGGGAGGTTTTACCTGCAAAAGGTAAAAGTAAAGGGAATTATATGTGTTTGTAGCAGTATTTCCAAAAACAGTCTCTGTGCTATTGTGAGTTTATTAATGGCATTGTGTGCACAGTATTTAGTTAATCTCTGTCATTGTGTAACAGCGATTGGCATATTGCCCAATTTGCTTTTGTTTCTTGAATAATATGTTGAAAAATCTTAAGTGAGCTTCTCACAATCATGCACTTGCAATTTCTTAAAGTGCCTGGGGCTCCAAAAAGAGAAGTCACAGAAGAAAAGTTGCCAATTGCTGTGCCTAAAAAAGAAGAGGTCCTTGCTCCTAAAGGTATACCATGCAGTACATTTTTGAACAGTAACCTCTACAGGCTTTACTAATATTTAGAGACAAATTTCAAAGATGATTGCATGTCTCTGTTTTGTTCATGTTGATGGTATTTTGGTGTTTTCTGTGTTGTATTTCTGTTTGTTTTTTTGTTTAAAAATACTTAAAGCAACTATTACTATTTAAAGTGCCTTTAGGGGCTAAGAAGCCAGTTGATGAAGAAAAGATACCTGTTGCAATTCCCAAAAAAGTGGAAGCGCCACCAGCGAAAGGTATTTTGTGCTTCGTGTTACATGTTTCTCTTATGCATGTTCTGTGTAATATTGTGGCCTTTTGTGATAGTCTTTTCAATTACATATTGGTCTAATTAGTCTTCAATGGGAAATGTAATGATTTGGGTACAATAATTCATAATAGAGCAGGATTAACTAAAAAGAAAAAATTCAATTGATAAGATGCATAGTGATTTAACTTCAACCACGTGAAGAGAAAGGTCCATTGTATTACATATACAGTAATCTGTGAGTGATGTGTTCCTAATAATGTCTATAAATGTTATGTTGAAGTATATGTGTTTTTGTCCAATAGCACTCCATGTGTAAGTCTTGTCTGCCAGTCTTGCGTGTTCTTCCGTATTTTGCAATGGAGGTTAAGAGTCTTATTATTAATATCTTTAAAGTGCCAGTGGTCCGCAAGAAGCCTGTTCCTCAAGATAAAATATTGACAGCTGAAGAAAAAGTTTCAATTCTTGTTTCCAAAAAAATAGAAGTTCTTCCATCTAAAGGTATTCTGGTTTAAATTCATATCTGTTTGTGAAATTAGTTGTGTGCTCTTCTGTTGTGTTAATGGCCGCGTGTGGTGTGTGAACTTTTTCAATGGCAATTTTTTTAAATCTTTTATTTGTGTATGTCTTTAAAACATATGCTACTTTTTAATGAAAACTGTGGTTTTGAAATTTAATTTGTATTCTTTTTAAAGTACCTGAACCCCAAAAGAAAGTAATTTCAGAAGAAAAAGTACCAATTGCAGTGCCCAAAAAAGTAGAAACTCCACCAGAAAAAGGTACCTTGGCTGCATAGGTTTAACAATTCTTCTGTATTCTTGGTGTGTTTACTTCAATGTTGTGGTCTTAGCAGTTTGTTTTTGATGAGTTGCATCTTCAGTTACAGTTGTCTTTCGCACTAACTTATGCGTTACATGTCACAGTAAATGTGTGTTTACAGTTCTTTATATTAATATCTTTAAAGTGCCTGGAGTGCCCAAGAAGTCTGTCATAAAGGAAAAAGTATCAGTATCTCTTCTTAAACATGAGACTCCTCCACCAGCTGCAGGTATAACTTTCCTAGAGGGAAACACAGAAACCCTAATATGATCTTAAATCTGTTTGTTGTGTCTTTGTTTGCTGTGTTAATTTCTAATACATTTTACATGTGTATTCATCCTCATGCTTTGCAGTGTAAGATCCATTGATTGAGGATAACTGCTAAATGCTGTTCGCTAAACACTTTAAAAGCAAAAACAAATGCTGGATGCCTGGAGTGCATTTGCTAATATTTCTCATTTTTGTGGCTATTAGTGACTTGGTAAAAGAAAAAGGAAGATGTCCTATTCATAGTTGAAGAAGTGATTAAATGTATCCCCTCTTGCCGATTCTGCACTTTAATTGTGTGATACATTTATGTAATTATTAAATGAGCCTATTAAACATCTATGGTATGAAATCTAGGTACAACAAAACATAATTAGAAAACAAAACAAAAATAAGACTTTGTAGAACCACATTCTTTCATACCTTGTCAGTATCAAAGAGGAGAATCAAATATATGAGGTGACTCTGAAACAGGATTTGGAACAAAATAACTTAAAAATTAGATAGTTGCTTAGTCAGATTCCTCTAGGAGAGGTAAATAAACATTCAGGGGCAGATTTACAATGTATTCATGCAGCTCAGAGTAGCAGTCACACATGCTGCACTGTATGAAAAGGAGAGAGCAGGAGATCGCCAAATTTACTGAAATTTGGCACTCTCCTTCTCTTTCCATAGCACCGAAATCAGCTGCATTGCACCACAGGAACACCTTTGCGCCAGTGTCTCCCTAAGACTAGCATAGGTTTTTTACTGAAAGGATACTCTCCCAGTACAAAATACCATGCTTAGACTAACTTTAGCCCTTTTCCCTCTTTGTATGTGTGCTGTAAAATTCAGCACACGTACAAAGTCGTAAAAGGAAGGAAAAATGCAAGCATTTCTCCTTTCTTGCGCCTACTTCAAACGGAGCAGTTTTCTGATGCTAAAACCTGTCTACTTTATTGAGTAAATAGGGTTGAGCATCAGAAACCTTGGTTGGTTACATTGAAATGACCATGCTCCAACCATGGAACGCTCCCTTGGGGCTGAGTAATGCACAGCAGCACTCTGGGCTGCTTTGAGTTACACTTTATTTCCAGCACTAAACAAGTTTAGCGCTCGAACGTAAATTGGAAAATAAAGATTTTGCAACGACTTGCGTCACATCGATTTGCATCACTTGTGTAAATCAAACACGGCTTAAAATATTAGTAAATCTCCCCCTCATTGATTTAGTCAGCAGCATTTTTAAAGATGCAAAATTCCAAAGTTCATTGATTCATTCAATTAGATTCTGTAGTGCCACATTAGTCACAGCAGACAGCAAAGGAAAGGTATACTTAGGTAGTTGGTGCATCTCAGCTGTCCATTCAGTCACTGAACAATTTTTCATTTGTGGCCTACTTAGACCACATTGATGTCAAAGTCCTCGAACAAAGTCGAAATGTGATGTAGCAAAAGGCAAAATGTGTAAATTTAACTAAATAAAAGTGGCAGTGAGTAGAATATAGTGTATACTTTTAATATTGTGAAGCAGGCATGGTATGAAGGTAATTCACTTGTTAGGTGTATTCCTGACCTGTGAATGTAGACTACAAAAGCCCTTTATTTTTCCTTAGCAGTGTTTTGTTTTAAGAAAACAAAAATGCTTAATTCAGCAGTAAGCATTCCACCAGATAGATTAAATATTTTAATAAAAAGTTGGCAATGAAACCAAATGTTTATCAATATACCAAAATTACATTAGATGATACTGAGTATGAATATAGATTGATCATTAAACAAATACTTTATTGAATCACCTACTTTTCACATCATGCAGTCAAACCAATGTATTTAAAAGATGATCTTACAATGTATCACTTGTACACCTGACGCAGTGATCTGATGATGGCAAGATTAGGCCAAACACTTCATGTTAATTTTATCTGCAATAATTATGTTGCATACGTGTGATCCTGTGTGTTTTTATTATGTTGGTTTGAACATGTCAGCTCATGTTTTAACATGAATATATGTTTTTAAAGTTCCTGGTATTCCGAGACAAGTTGAAGAAGTAAAAGCAATATCTCTGAAAAGAGAAAAAGGCACTTACAAAAAAGAAGATGACATTCAGATAGAAGAGGTTTATGACAGAAGTGAGAAGTATTATGAAGAACAAGTCTATGGAGTAAAAGTCATCGAGGAGCAAGTTTATGAAGAAATACAGGAAAGGCAAGAGATTCATCAAGAGACATTTTATGAGGAAAGAGAGCAAATCTTCGAAGAGGAAGTAGTAGTAGTAGAAGAAGAAGAAGAAGAAGAAGAAGAAGAAGAAGAAGAAGAAGAAGAAGAAGAAGAAGAAGAAGAAGAGGAGAAAATATATGAAGAAATTCATGAGGAAGAACATATTTATGCACCGGAGGAACAAGAGCATATCTCAGAAGAAAACATTTATGAATATGAAACAACCACTTACAAAGAAGAAGTCCATGCAGAAACGCCTGAAATTGAAGAAGAGGAAGAAGATGTTTATGAAGAAATAAAACAAATACAAGAGCAAAAGAAGATCATAGAAGACATTCAAGAAGAAAAAGAACTCTATGAAGAAAAAGTTGAAATTGAGGAAGAGGTAGAACACATCTATGAAGAAGAAGAAGAAGAGATAACTTATCAGGAGAACATTTATGAAGAGTTCCATGAGGAAGAAGTTGTTTCTGTTCAGTTTGAAGAATTTTATGACAAAAAAGGTACATGTTTGTCTCTCATGCATGTTGTAAATTTCACTGTGCTTTTGTGCTTAAAATGTGCTCCCGTTTATTTGCTAATACCCTCTTTGACATTATAAATAATTACTCAGTAGTGACCGTGCCTTATTAATTTCTCTTTCCAAGCATTCACAAAATTGGAGGGCTATGCACTCTGGCATATTCTTTCAAGATTTCACTTGTTTACAATCTATTTAGTTACATGCACTCATGCATACAAATGCACTGTCACACGTATCTGTATTGCATATAGAGTTTGGGAAAAATCATTTTAAAACTTTTATTATCTTTAGAGAACCTCTGTTACACTCAAAGTACAATAGTTTACGCAAACTTTGAGCAGACATGATTGCCATCACACCCTATGTCACAATGAGCAGATGATGATACTCTCTTTATAAATTACTGACTATCATTAATGCATTTACCATATCAGAGCCCTCTAGACATTCACAGCCAAGTGACGCTGGCTCTCATTTACTTTCAATTATCTACACAGTATAAGTTTATCATTCTCTCATCAACACCAAAATCACCTGGCAGTCTAAAATATCAAAATAACAATACCCACTACTTATTCACACTTACAACTTCTAGAGGCCTTTGTTACTTGACTCGCATATATTTCCTGAACCCCCTTTTAATCCAATATCTAGGCCCTCACTTGTTATCTTACCTAGTGTCTCAGTAGTTATTTTCTCATCTAGGGTCAGATGTATGAAACTTCCAGGTTGCATTTCCTAAATTGTGATTCCTAAATCTCAATTTAGAAAATGAAATGTACAAAAATAGAGATTTTCTAATAGCAATTCCTACAGAGTAGGAATCACTATTAGGAATTTACTAATTGCGAAATGCTAAACCATTGTTTTGTAGGGGCATAAAGGTTTATAGGTAGGAATAGTTTTGCATTTCCAAATTTGCTATTTACATATAGGAAAACAGAAATTAGGAAATGCAAAACCAAGAATGCCTATGGGCCTAAGGCCCCCCTTAATGCACCTCCCCCCCAAAAAGGGGTGTATATGTAAAGCACATAAATGCCCCAGGGGCATGTGCACGCTACACTTTATGCATTTTGGGTGCATTTTTTTACATTGCACATGGTAGGCATCAATATGGATTTGATAATTTTCTAAATGCCCATTTCACACGTAGTAAATGCTTTGTAAATGTGCATAGGGATTTCCAATTTGCAATTTCTTATTTAGGGAGTTACAATATGCAATTTCTACTGGGGAGCAATTGCATTTTGTGACCACGTTTAGGCCTCTGTACATATTCAAAGGCAGTTGTGCATTTCTTAACGGACTGCAATTACGATTTGGTCCGTTAAGAAATACAATTTCCTTTTTGTACAGCTGGCCTTTAGTGCCTTGTTTTCACAACCTGCACTTAATCATTCTCATGTTTTCTCAGTTATCTACTCTCTTTCCTTCCTTTGCTTCCTTGTCTTCTTATTCTCTCACTATCTTAGTTTTTCAGTTCCTTAACCATAAAATCTTGGTTTTATAGCCTCTAATTTATCCATTCTCTTTGATTAACAGTATTTTACCCATTCATTGTCTCTTTTATATCTTGGCCACTCATTCACACTCAGTTTCTCAACCCCTCAATCGTCCATTCATTTGGATTCTTAGCCAGATAATCATCAACTATTTAGCTTTGAGCACTCTCACTCTAGTTTATTCAACCCCTTGCTCATCCACTGTTCTGGTTTACCAGAACCTTGCACGCTTTCATCGTAGCTTCACACTGATCCACTATCATCGCTACTCATCCACTCTACTGGTTCTCTCTTGGTTTCTCCACTCTATCCACTAAGGATTTCTCCTTATATTGTATTTGTATTTGTATTTGTATTTTTGATTTGTAGAGCGCCTTATCACCCAGGGGTCTCTAAGCGCTTAGTGGCGAGTGGACACAAGGTTGTAGAGGGAAACAGGCTAGATGGTACCCCATGCCTCCTGGAATAGCACGGTTTTTAGCTTTTTCCTGAAGGGCAGGAGATTTGTTTCTTTGCGCAGGTTCTCAGGCAGTTGATTCCATGCTTTGGGAATTGTGTGGGAGAACGTATGTCCTCCTAGAGAAGACAGTTTAAACCGTGGGCAGATCAATAGTGCAGCCTCTGCTGATCGTAAGTTCCTGCTAGGGGCATACGGGACAGGACATTTTTTAATGTATTTAGGGGCTTGCCCATATAAGCAGAGCTTGACCCCTAGGATGTCCGCACCCTCTATGCTTTCTGCACAAATAGTTTCTGTTTTAAAGGAGTTTTTATAAAAAAGAGCAACTCCCCCCCCCTTTTCTACCATCTTTCCTATTGTGGGAGGTAGCGCTGAAGTTGGGTGGGAGTGCAGCCACTAAGTTGGGCGTGGAAGAATCTTCTAACCACGTCTCCGTGACTCCTAATATATCTAGGTTGCCTTCATGGAGCACGGAGAACACCTCCAAGTTATGTTTTTGGAGAGAGCATGTGTTAAGTAGGCCAACGCTCTGCGAAGTTACCTTTCCTCTTTCCCTCCTAATGTATGTTTTCATAAAAGATGATTCTGCTGTGGGTTTCAGCAGTTCCTCCCGCCTCAGTGCCTCCAGTGTTTGTGGGCTAATAGGACCAATTTTAGACTCACTCACTCATTTAATCTACAATCTCTTTACCTATTCACAGTGTTCACTTTCCCACCTGCAATCTTTTATTAGATTGGAATTGTAGGGGGGATTGTCCCCTGTTATAGTTTCTCCCATCTCATTCATTCACCCTTTTTTTACACACCAATAATAATTCAAATCTCTTGGTTTTTCATGTGACTTACTAAGATAGCCAATCAGTTTTTACCCTCTATTTACCCATGCTCTTAGGTATGGACCCAATAACTCATCAACTCTCTTGACTTTATTTATCATTCACACATATACTCTCTTGATTTCTCAGTCTCTTATCAACTCACTTACATGGTTTCCCATCACCCTCCCCCATTCTTCCATGTTTTTGTTTTTTCGGTTCCTCACTTGCTCAGTCACATGCAACTACAATATTGTTTCAGGATTGTCTGGTTTTGCCAATTCCCCTTTGTTGATTTCACAATCATCACTCATCCATCTTCTTGATTTTAAATTTGCTGAATGATTCTTTGATTACGATTCTCATCCCCTTGTTTTCTCAGGCTCATTACTCATCGAAACTCTTACTTGCGTAGCCTCTCTTTCATCTGCTGTCATGGTTACCAAGTCTTCTTACAGATCTACTCATTTTGTTTATTATCTTATCACATATGCATGATTTAATTTACTTCTCCCCATTCATCTACAGTGAAAGGTACCAATGATTTGCACACATAATTTGCCTTGGTTTTCCAGACCCTTACCTATTTACTATCTTCTTTACCATTTTCAATCTGCTATCCTCATTTCTCACTGTTTACCCGTCTACACTCTTAATTTCTCAACATTTGTGTGTCAGCACCTCATTCAACTGTTAATTTGGATTCTCATTATCCTCACCCATCCTCTCATTTGATTTAAACAATCCCTCACAACATATTCACTTTATTCCTCACGCTTTATTATTCCCTCATTTGTTTTTTTCAATCCCTTCATTCATCTACTCACTTCATTTTGTTGTTCCTCACTCTATTAAGTTGTGGCATCCTTTGTTTGTTAGCTTCAGGACCATCTGCTGTCAGCCCTCTATCTCATTCACTCTTTTTTTGCTTTCTCAGCCCTTCATTGAAAGTGGTGAATTTAATTTTATCCCACTTATCCGTTCAGTCACTCCTTAGTGCTTCTTAGTTAGTAAGTTAGTTTAGATACACCAATTACAGGCAGCCTGTATAAGATATCTTGCCTCAAACACACCAGCATTTGGCAGACGTATTACATTAGTGATTGAGATTTATTTCACCTGACATCTCCATTTATCAGAGAAAGATGGCATCACTATGAAGGCAGTGACACCTATAGCAATACTCTCCTCCACACAGAAGATGACTCTTATAATACAGTGATATTCCAAAAAAAGTCATTGTATGTGTCAAGCTTAGTGGTGTTCTATCTTTATTCTTTAACAGACTGACAATTGAACATCTGAAGAGTTTCAATGTAAATCTCTAGCAAATATCAGTTTGAATTGATCCAATGTGTGTTGATGCTAAACTGATTTTCAATATTATAATAATAATAATAGAAGTTGAAAAGTTATATCACCTGTCCCAAAAATGTCCTACCCTCAGTGAAGTTTAAAATAGATGTCCACCCCATCGAACGGCATATCAACATTTCATGAAATGTTTTTCTGTCATTATGCTTTATGATTTTTTACTTTTTGACTGTCTATTAGGTAAACATACCACCTGCATTTCCAGACACATTCTACAAATGCCTCCCTTATGTAGCAATGTTGAATACGTGTGTCCAATATCCCGAAAAGCCATACAAACCCCACCACACAGATGCATCAGAATAGTATGTTTCCAAACTTATGGGAATTAAGTTCTCCAAAAGTTTTAAGTGATCATATATCTGCTGATGAGCATTTGTTGCACATTTCTGTTCTGTTTCTGTCTGTTGCATGTGTGTTAGTATGACATTCTTAAACAAAAATAATATTTTTAAAGTGGCTGAAGAACCCAAAAAAGCTGTCCAAGAAGAAAAAGTTCAACTAAAGAAATCAAAAGCTCCTCTTGTGAAAGGTACATTATTTGAATAATTCAATCTTGCGTGCTTCTTTTGCTTTTTGCTACGTTTAAAAGAATTAGTATATCATTTTGTATTCAACTTTTGTATATTTTATGTTTTTGTGATCTGTTTTGTCCTGTGTGTTCAATAACAAAAACACTACTGAATATCTTAACTAATATCTTTTAAGTGGCAGAGAAGACGAAAAAAGAATTGATGGAAGAGAAAGTTGTTCTTAAAAAGATTCCTCCAGTGAAAGGTATTTCAACTTCATAAACTGTGTGTCTTAAGTTCCAATTTCATGTTGGCATTAACCACAGAATCATCTCCATCTTCAAGTCTTCACTCTTACTAGCATTTCATCGGAAAGAAAAAAGTTCATCATTAACCCCATTAAAGGAAGCACTCTTAATATCACTTCTGTCTGTTGTCATCCTAAATATAACTGTGTTTGTAACTGGCCTGTGACAGTGTGCAACAGGACATCAAGTTCACTAATTCTATTCTTTGCATGAACATTGTTTGGGTTAGTTTCTGTACTCTGTCTCAGTTTGGAGTACACAGTTTTTTCTTTTCATTGACAACATGTATGGTAGATTGTGGAAGGAGGCTACTTTTATTTGCCCTGTTTAACTAATGAAGAGCCTTCCCAGCGTTAAATGGTTAAATATTTTTGAAGAGCTGTTCACTCTCACATTGCATAATAGGTTTCTCCAGTGATATGAACAATAAATAAGGGACTATTTTCCATAAATGCATACTTAAGACAATTCGTTATATTGAATGTGCGTTCATTACCAACAATACTTTTTAAAAATGTATTCTGCAAATGCTTTAACACACAAATCTTAAAATTGCATCAGAACCTTTTTTTAACTATGTTAGTTATAGTTCAAAAACTATAAACCCTTCAGGTTCTTGAAAAAAAATTGGAGTTTATTTGAGTTGCTCATTGCCAACAAACTCTAACAGACTAGTGCAAACAAATAATGCATGTGTCTTAACCAACAAGACCAGTGCTGCTTCAGATTGTATTCTTTCACAGAAAATTCATTAGTGGCTGAATCTCTTGGAGTGGATGAGATAATATTTTAACAACAAAAAATATAACATGGCCAGATCCTTCTACCACATAATCCATCTATCATATATCATACCATAATTAATCTCATGGAACAACACTTATAGTCTTGCTAACAGTTTCACTCAATCTGTTGTGAAAATCATTGTTGCAAATCGAACATTGTCCAAAAAAGCATTTTCCCATTTCGTGTTATATGTGCCATCAGGGAGGTGGGTAGAGGAGCTAAGGCAAAACGTTAAGAATAGATGAGTTCTATACCCCAGTTTGCCTGTTTCAGGCAACATCCATCTAGAAAACCCCTGGAAGTGCTATATGTGCCGACAGGGAGCCGGGTAGAGGAGCTAAGGCAAAACATTAAGAATGTATGAGTTCTTTACCCCAGTTTGCGTGTTTCAGACAACATCCCCTTAGGAAAGCCCTGGGAGTGATAACAATTTTAGAAAATTCAATTCAATTAGAGATGAATGATGTATGTACAACTCTGTTTTAATCATTCTTTTGTTTTATGATCATAGGAAGCATTCATTGTAGAAGTCTGTATGGCTTTTTGTGTAATATGTCATTGTTACATTTGTGTCTTGTCAAGTTATGATGTTTTCTAACACAAACAATATATTTAAAGTACCTGAGATTCCAAAGAAACTGGCCCCACAAGAGGATGTTTTACCTTCCATTCCTAAAAAAGAGGAGGTTCCACGTGTCACAGGTACAGTAATTCTCTTTCAACAAAACCTCTTAATTTTCTTAAAGTATGTCTGTGTAATAACTCATGCAAGGCTGTCAGCCCAACTGATCAATGTGTCTTGCATTTGCCTTATCTGTCTCTTTTGACTTCTTATTTCTTCAATGAAGTGGTTCCCAAATTATGTTAGATACTTATGCGCTTCCTTTTAAAAATTTTATCATCAAAGTTGGTCTATACAATTTCAATGACCGGAGGCATACTTCATAACAGGTATTTTGGGAATCTTTGGGTGGCTGAAATTCTGTAACATGTGAATACAATCAGTTACAATTACAGGTTTTTCTTTTTAGTGGAGAATAAATAACAACAATTGTAATATTAGGAAAGATACTTATAGTGCATAATTTAACAATACTCACTGTAAATATGTCTGTCCTTATTTGCGAATAATATCAGAATTTTGCTAAAAAGAACTGCAATTTCTTTAAAGTTCCCAAGGTAGTTAAGAAAGTTGCCCCTGAAGAAAAAGTGACTGTACCAGTACCTAAAATAGAAGATCTTCCGCCAGTTAAAGGTACATGGAAATAAAGCATTAGAAATATGATTTGCACTTGCATTACTAATATCTTTTCGTAGATACTAACATATTCCTTCCATCAGTGGTTTTAATTGTTTATTATACTTTGTTTTCCTAGTTTGGTAGAATGAAAAACTTTTCTGTTTTATTCATAGAATAACATTGATGCTACAATATACATATATGTATTCAGAATTTCTTTGTGAGACTTTGATATTTGATTAGCTTAAAAAAGCTAGTTTTAGTCATGGTAGTAGTGTTTGCTAAACATAACTGTGAAAGGCAAATATTGAGGGAAGATCGCCGCTGGTTAATGACGACAGTGGAGTCTGAAGATGATGGTGTTTGCAAATTACACAAACTAGCATATACGATGAAAAGAAATAGATAGCTGTGTGTGTGTGTGTGTGCATGCGTGCGTGCGTACGTGTGTGTGTGTCTGTGTATTTCTTTGAGCACATGTGCACCCACATGCAGGAAGAAAACATTTTCAGAAAGGTGTTTTTCAAGAAAAGATTGACATTTAGAGGACATATTCTTTGTTGTGATGTAAATGTGCTATTTATGGTGCCTGAATTGTTATATGACAATATTGTAACAGTACTAAAATTGTGAAATACACTATATTTGATTGATGTACCGTACTTTGAGGCAGATATAATAAGCATTTTAATAGTCACATACACTCTGATTCATTGTTTTGTGGCCGTTAAAATCATTTTTTCAATGTACTAAGGCCATTTTAGGAGTTGGTAACGTTTTACTGACTCCTAAAATGGTTTTGCAAATGGGTAAGGGAGTCCCTTCCAAATTGTGAATAGGTATGTATGTGTAGCGGTTGTTTTAAACTGAAATCCAGTTACAAAAAACTAATAAGTTATTGACTTCTGAGTAGGTTTGGTAAAATTTCACAAAAGGAAGAAGTCCCTATGTGCACTACTTCTTCTTTATAAATGACCCAAAAATGTCTGTTCGGGATTCCTGCTAACTCTCAAACCCAATTTTTTACTAAAATTAACTTTTTGCTTTGAATTGAGCCCTGTTCTTTTTCAAGAAAACTGGCTGCATTTAAAAAAAGTTTATCAATCACAGACATGGTGGTCTGCTCACTACAGAAGGCCACCCTCCCTGTGATGACATCCAATCGGATTATGTCAGTAGTGACCTACCTCATTAATATTCATGATATCTGTTGGATTGTGACCCATTCTAATTTCACAAACCAACCTATTGGTACATATGTTGGTTCATAAATTCAGTACTGTTTGCAAAAATACTGGTCGTAATTTGCCACCAGTATTTTGCGACCATTTATTAGCACATCTGGCCCTTAATGTTTATATATTTTGAGTGCTCACTATACCATAACTCTTGTATAAGTGTTAAATCATTAATGATTATAAACAATTTTAAGTTTAGAAAGAACATTAAGGATCTGTCTAAATGGCTGTTATGTTTTGTCTGATGTGTTAATATGTATGTTTTTGTATGAAGTTAAAATATACTCCAGAAGAATTATAAAAGTAAGGATCTCATTCTTAATCTATATGTGTACGTGCACATGAATAGATTCTGTCTAAATACTAAATATGTAATTATATATACTATTTTCAAAGTTTCGGAAGTGCACAAGAGAGCTATACCTGAAGAAGTTTCACTGCCACAAAAGGTGGAGATTCCACCACTAAAAGGTAAATTTTAGAGTTGCTCGCAATTTTGAAGCCTATGCATCATAATTTATGGGATTATGAATTACATACTTTTCCTCACATTACCTAATACTGTTTGTTGATAGTGCTTAATTAGAATCGGCAAGACTAATGTTACTGCTAAATCCATTGCTAAAAGCAGCTACTTGACATACATTTACCATACTCAATCATACCTTACTTTGTGCTTCTGTTCGAGTTAGTGGGTGCATTTCTTTTATAATTAATTCAAATCAACCTTTCTCTCCCAACAACACTGAGAGCAACATCGTGATTTATTTATCTTAAGTATTAGGAACTTCGCATTTTAAGAAAAAAAAATCAAACTCACTATCTCCAATCTACAGCCCTCTCCTACTCTGAAAGCTAATAACTTTTCATGGTGCCTTGTTATAGTATGTGATTCTCAGTTACAATTACTGCTTTTGGTGTTCTCTGACTACCCAAACATTATATGTTTTGATTGTACATTCTATAAGTGTTTGCAGTCCTACTGATCTCTTCAGATAGAACAAACAAATTTTTCAGGAGGTGTAATTGTGTTGGTTTAACCATTTCCTTAAATATTTCCTACATTGTTCTTTTCCTTGATCTAGTATCTTTACATACTTGCCTCTACTACTCTCTCAGATACTCAAATAGTCAACTTCTTACATTCCACAATAAATGACTTTTACGGACAACCTCTTATCCTTACCTCGTACTTTGCTGACCAGCCCAGCATTCTGGTGTTATCACCAATCATTATCTTTCTTTTGATTTTACTTTTCAAATGTTCAATATTTATTGATTTTGCTTCATAGTTCAGGAAGAATATTTTGAACAAATTCATTTGTGTACCATGTCACCTCTATAGCAGTCTTCGCTCACTCTCTTCTAACCTAAACCTCTATTTTAACATATTGTTTTTACCACATCATCTAATGCCAATGCCTCTAACATATACCAATTTTTCTGTATCCTTTACTCTAATGTCCTTTCAATGCTATCTATTACTATGATCAATTCATACATGGTGGTACATTATATTTCCTTTTAATCTCAATCTGTCCTATTTAAATTCTCCTACCATGTTCTATATAATACTATTTGATTTGCTTGCAGCCACTGCTTACAAAACATCCTACTTCCTGTATCTTCATCACACTTTAAGTTAGGTCTCGCACATTACTTTTTGTTTAATTATATTTAAAAGTTGTATACATTTCTAATTTAACCAGAGCCATTTTAGCATTGTACAGTTTGAAACTGCAGATAAACTACATATTTTTTGTACCCTGATCAGCATAAAAAATACATAATGAAATACATGTGTTAAATACAACAGATTAACCCCTTCGATGCTCATGACGAGCTCAGCTCGCCATGAGGTACACCTCTCGTACACACATGACGAGTTGAGCTCGTCATGAACAATGGGAATCAATGATGGTCAGCGCACAGGATAAATCTGCACCACACCGATGGTGTTAAGCAAAAGAGGGAAATATGTCAATTCTCCAAATGCAAAGAAGAATTCTCAAACTTTTGCCATTTCCATAATTTCTGTCCACTCTCCTTACCTGCCATCTGCTTTTCACAGTCTGCCATTCAATTCAATATTTATTATACCATGTTATATCAGGCAGTGCAATGCTTCTCTCTCACATACACACAAAAACATACATCATTACATTAAATTTAATACACAGTTAGCCTTGAACATATATATAACTTAAACGTACTGCAAATATGGGACCTTGAATTATCACTCAAACATTTTGCAGAAGTTTCCTCATCATTACATTCAAGTATCATACTCAGGCATCAGCCATGTTCTGTTTGTATAACACAATGAAAACATGTAACTAGAATTTCTTCTTCATTCTAACTGCACTTTCTTCTTCAGAACCAAAAAGTAATTTATTTCATTACACAAAAGTTCCACCCTACATGCGGTGCTTTTCCTATTCTTTGGAAATTAATCAATATGTGGATTACATGCACCTGCAGTGAAGCTAGATCAACATTTGAAATGGAGTGTACGCATGGTAGTTTCCTCCTTAGTTCATAAAGATCTAATTAAGATAAGGCTACAAAAGTAGTACAAAAACATTTACCCACCCCAGTGTTGATGTCAGAAAAGATGATCTATGTGCCACTGTTGCTGACATTTGTTTTAAATGTAAGTCACATTTTTTCAGAATGTCTGCTGCTTTTGTTCTGCATTTGTTTTTAGGGGATATTTACAGTCATTTGATCTTTTAGCCCCACAAGTTCAACATATAACTATTTATCAGTGTAGAGAGAACAGAGATTATCATTAACATAATTATTGCCTGAAAGTGAAATAGTAACTTTCCATATTGACTGTTGTAGAAAACAGTATAATACATCTAAAGATGGTTCTGGTGAACACAAACTATTGATAAAGATAATGTTTGCAGCCTGGAAGTTAATTACTCCCATTGTTTCATGAGTCTCCAGTGTTGATAATTTGCTTGTTTCCATTAACATACAAGTAACCGTTGGATATGGCAACTGTATATGATTAGGAGCCACATCAGTCAGTGATCAGGACTGATTCCCCAAAAATTTAACAGAGCTAAACTCAAGGAAACAGAGAACATTTGAAAGAAATATGTAATCAAAGTAGCAATATACTATAGGGTGGTAAATATGTTGAATGTTTAAACTATATTACTCAAAATGTGTATTTTTTTCAAATATATACATAAAGCTATATATCTATATATATATATGTATGTATGTACATCTATATATATCTATAACGATAGATAGATAGATAGATAGATAGATAGATAGATAGATAGATAGATAGATAGATAGATAGATAGATAGATAGATAGATGAATAGATAAATAGATATAAATGCATAGCCATGATACAAATACAAATGAGTACAGGAAGCTTACTTTCATGAATCTGCAGATGTTGGTCATATGCGCACAATGTAAACTGCATAGTTTAAAATTAAGATGTTCTAATATGCGTATTCAATTTAAAATCATTTTAAAAGGTATGCAATTACAACATAGCCTTTGGAATGTTCTGTTTTATTTCACTAAATGTTACATTGGCTTGTAACAGAAGGCCAATAAACAATAAACTCTTTGGAGAATTGTGGTAAATATCTGAAAACATATATGGAAAATAGGAACCTATTTAACATATTGTCAATTTCTGCGAATTTCCTAAATTATAATTGCTGTAACAGCCCATTTTTAGAATCCTTGTTCTGTGTCTTATGTAAATGTGTGTGCTTCATGTGTGTTTTAAATGAATGGTCAAATTCTTAAACAAAATGGATATCTTTTAAGTGCCCGAATTACAAAAGAAACCGGACGAAAAAATGCCAATTGCAGTTCCTAAAAAGGAGGAAGTTGCACCACCAAAAGGTACAAGCCCACTTTATCTTTATCTTTTAATCAATCTGTTTCATTAGTGTCATTTCTGTGTAGCATATCTATGTTTGTCTTTGGTCTTAGTTCTGTGTGAAGTTTTATTGTTCCTTAAGTGTCCATGTATTTTAATGATCCTAAAATCTAAATAATATCTTTAAAGTCCCTGAACTGCAGAAGAGAGTTATTCCAGAGAAAAGGACACCCATTACTGTTCCTGTAAAAGAAGAGGCCCCGTCTGCTAAAGGTATACATATTCTTCTCTTTTACCTCTGTCTTAGAAATGCATAAGATGAGGGTCTTTTAGATTGCTTGGGATACTCTTATTCTTTTGCAACTGTTGAGTACCAGGTTTAAGTATTCCTAATAGAGACTAATGTTTTTAAAGTGCCCGTGCTCAGAAAAGTTGTACCTGAAGAAAAGAAGCTTATTCCTACTCCTAAGAGAGAAGAAATCACAACAGTCAAAGGTACATTGATTTTACACATAAATTATTTTAAACTTTTCCTATGCGTTTTTTGTGAGTGTTTAATCATGTCTATTTGTGAATATTTAGTGTACATTAAAGTGGAGCTATAGTAAGAGATTAAAACTTTAATACCTCCAATGCCATTAGTCGCCATTTTCAACTTCATCAATGGAAATCACATGCAACTCCCCACCCGCGCACACACACATACAAGTATGCCCTTCTGTCTCAAGGAATGACATGGTTCCATTATGAGAGAAGTTCCATGGATAATTCAACAGTTATAATTCCAACATGGCATTAATGTAGCCTCTCTAATGGCTAATACACCTTTGTTAAACATACATACTTCATTTTAACACAAGGGAAATGCCCATTCTAGCTTTTACAAGTTAACACTTTATTGTCAAATATTTCAATTAGAAAACGGGATTTCTAATATTGTAAACTGAATACACTTGTAGTGCCTGAGATGGAAAAGAAACCTGTTTTTGAAGAAAAAGTCACTGTCCCTGTTCCACACAGAAAAGAGGCACCCTCTCTTACAGGTACACATTTATATTTCATAAAACAATAAGACTTTCACAACACACTTTTTCTATCACATATAATGTGTGTGCCCAGTCTATCTATGTTTGCTTGTTGTATCCAGTCAATAGGAGATGTTACTATTGTGTTTGCTTTCCTTTGTCTTTCTTACTTTGCATTTTGTTTTTATTATGTTTGAATGCTTTTGAAATTCTGAACCAAAGGTACTTCTGTTAAAGTACCATAAATACGACGGAAACTTATCCCAGAAGAAAAAGTACTTATTTTAATCCCTAGGGACGGGGCTTCCAGCTATGAAAGATTGGAGCTTCATTAAATAACTCTTTTTCTTCAGTCTCATCCATTCTTGCTTCATTGTTTCAGTTAAATGTTCAACCTATCAACAAAGTCAGTATGTCCTTGTTGTCATTTTAATGTTTGTGAGATGCAACAGTCTACTTCTGTTGAATTAGTACATTCCTTTTCTATGAAATAACACCGCAGTGTTACTGCCCCTTTGTGTGTGTTTTGTATTTTGTATGTTGTTTTTTTACATGTATGCTTTTAACATTTCAAATCAAAGATACTGTCTTGAATGTGCCAGAAATACCAAAGAAAGAAGTTCCAGAGGAAAAAGTGCCTGTTCCAGTTCCTAAGAAGGAAAAGGCTCCAGTTGTGAAAGGTACATAGAAGCTTCATCAAACAATCACTCATTCTTTCATCAATCATCAGTAGCTTCCATACTTACTCCATCCGTAGAGTTAATGGTTCTGTCTGTCCTAGTCATCATGCCCTTGTTGTCAGTTTGATGTATGTACGTTTTAAGATTTACGAATGGAAAACACTTTTTTTAAAGTGCCAGAGTTGCCCAAGAGAATGGTGCAAGATGAAAAGGTGCCAATGACCATCCCAGAACAAGAAGACATGTCACCAGCTAAAGGTATACAGAAGCCCTTATATGTTTATAAAATGTGTAGTCCTTTTACATAATCACTTTCCATATTACAAGTACAACTATGTTCTGGAAACAAAAAAGTCAACACCAATGTTCTGCTGAAACACAATTCATTTTTAACCAGTTAAAGCAAATTACTGCTCACAACAAAGTGTTTTTTTAAATATTGTGATATGACTACTCATTCACAAAAACAATATATGCATTGCAGTATTATTAGGGGTACTCTGGACCTTAGGGAAACAATGAGCAACCCATTAGCAATGCAGGGCATTTGATAGAGGTGTTACTAAATTATGTGAACAGATAAGAGATCACTATAGACAATTTTTTCTTGTTAGGTTATTGAATTAGTAACTTGTCTTTTGTTTCTAATCCAAATGATAGTTTATTCAAATTGCCATTTTCTTTTTCATTGCCAAACCTTTATATAAATATCTGCACTTTTGTCAACTGTTAAAATAAACAAAAACACCGTTTTTGTTCATATAGTACAAAGAATATCTTTATATATAAAAACTGGGTCTAAAATAACTAACAAAAACTACTGAATATATTTAAAGTTCAAGAAGTGCCTATGGTAGCAGTTCCAGAGAAAAAGGTTCCAGCTGTTGTTCCAAAAAAAGTGGAGGCCCCACCTGCGAAAGGTACCTCTTTTTTCAATCTGTTATAGCCATAAAATCTATTATAGAGATAAATGTTGTCATTAAAAACATTTGTGGGGTTACAGAAGACAAGCTATAAGGAAATATGACAATTTGTAAGCTATACCCATAGCTCACACCAATCAATTCAGTTAAATATTCTCAATAACTTGTAATTGCTCTTCATTTGATCAGACAATAAAATGATACATAGCTTGTTTAACCCCCCTTTTCAATATTTAGAGGCTTATTTGAGGTAGAACAATAATGCTGGGTAAAGCAAAATATTGTCATCTTTTTATTTAGATTTTAATTGATACATTCAACATATTTTAGAGTATATATGTGAATTAAAAATCAATCTATATCTTTAAAGTTCCTGAGCTGCGTAAGCGAGTTGTCCCTGAGGAAAAAGTCAAGGTTCCACAAAAAGAAGAAGTTCCACCATTAAAAGGTATATGGAACCATTATTTCAAACTTTTCATATTTTAGCACCCGAACAAATAGAAAAATGTATTGTAATAATCAATGCAATACTACATGTCATCATGGCATGTGTAGATATATACAACACATTCTCAAAATGGTTGTATAATAGAAGCATGCATGGTTTAACCACGCGTGCCTCTACCACACAGCCAAAACCACAAATGCGTCTTAACCACGCATTCCTTTACCACACAATTTTGTGGTATAGGCATGAATGGTAAAGGGGTATGTGTGGCTACGGTCACCACAACCCCAACCACCCACACCCCTGACTGACCCCACCTACACACTTTCCTAAAACCCTGCCCCTTTACTAATGCTACCCCTACTCCACCTGTGCAGACTATTTATGTTTCCCTCCCCCTGCCCTGATTCCTAAAACCCTGCCCCTTTACTTACACTACACCCACCCCTGCACTGTTCCTTAAATTACCCCAACTCCTTCGATTGCCTAGAAACCTACCCACATCCCCCCAGCCCTAAAAACTACCCTGACTACCCATTCCCCTTCTACTGCCTTAAGATCTAAAACCTTGCCCCTTTACTTACACTACCCTGACCCCCCACCCAGCGCTTTCCCTTAAACTACCCCAACCCCTTCAATTGCCCTCCTTACTGTTCCCCTTTTAAAATATGGAGGTGGAGTGCATTGGTGTGGTTTTCCGTTTTGTTTTGTGTTATTTATCTGTAGTTGTAATGTGCATACCTGTTGTGGACCATCTACACAAAATGGCTTTCAAGTTTTTAAAATTCAAATATCTTTAAAGTGCCAGAACTGCGCAAGAAAGCTGTTCCTGAGGAGAAAATCCATGTTTCTGTGCCCAAAAAGGAGGAAGTTTCCACAGTTAAAGGTACTTGGAGTCTTCATCTGAATCCTCTATATTCATCAATCATTTTGTCTTGACAACATACCATCATGTTATCAAACTTCATAAAGTCATATGTACCAGTTTTTATATGTTGTCTTTTTGTGATACATGTGCAAATTAAGCTTCAGTAAATTTCAAATAAACGTGTTTCAAGTTTCTAAAACAAAGCTAATATCTTTGAAGTTCCTGAACTACCTGTAAAAGCTGTCCCAAAAGAAAAGGTTCTTACAGAGATATCTGAAGAGGAAACTTTCCCAGCAGTTAAAGGTACATTGAGTCCTCATTAAAATTTTAAATTGAGAACTCTTTTCTTGTGAAGTAGTAATCTTGAAATATACTCTGTCTGCTTTATAAAGCTGTCCGCTTTGTAGATTTATGTCTCCTGCTTGTCATTGCTGTCTGTAAATAGTTTCAAATGTTTACTAAAATCTTGCGATAACAAAACTTCGAAATAGGCCTAATGTCTTTGATAAAATCTTAACCCATTTCTAACTATATTGAAAAAAAGGAAAACTACTTTTTTATGCATGTAAAGTTCTTCTCTAAGGGTAAGCTCTGTAATTCATTCTGAAATCTAGTACCAACAAGTCACAGAAGTGTGGGATACTTATGCCTTTTCAAACGGAATAATTTGGTAGGTTATATAATTATTTCGTTAAAGGCCAGTTCAATGCACTAGGTACATGACTGCTCAATGTAAACATCCCATTAAATAATATTGAATTGAATAGCTTTTTTTCCTTTATGCTCACAATTCTGGTTGATTACAGTGATTCTTGAGGAATGATTACAAGTAATCTCTCAAATACACAAATATAAATGGCAGTATGCTATAATGTAATGTATAGATAAGTATTGTTATCATTTGCGCATAAAAGATAAAGTAGCCTTTGTGAATATACAGAGGACTATGTATTACATTGTATTATTGAACACAATGGAGTGTGAGCTATCAGCTACATAGAACTTTTATAAAAACCAAAATATCAGCATAATATGTATTGCTGCACTCTAATGGGAAACCTTATCATTCTGCAAATTGGTATGTGTGTGTTTGTATGTGTGTCAACACAGCATTCTCTTTAAATCCTCTTTAGGTGCATAATATCATTTTAGCAAATACTATGATTTGTTAGAGGTATTTTACCTCCCTCGCTTATGAATATTTCTGTATCTTGACCTATAAAAGTTTTGTTTGTAGCAAATCAAAATTCCTGTGGTAATACCAACATATTCCACCACTAGGGATAAGTTCTAGCATGCCCAGTAGAATCATTTTGTCCTCATTTCCTCTCTTAACTAATCACATTTGGTAATTCTACACGCATTAAATTCTGAAACCACTATGCTTAATATTTACTGGGTGCTCAATTTCCATATCATTCTAAATTTCAGATATACAGTGTTTCTCCACACAAATTGCACAAGGTTTTCCCTGTTTGTTACCAGAACCATGGCTTATAAGCATGCTGCTGCAGGATAAGGATACCTTATGGGGATGAAGCCCCATAAGGGAGTAACAAAGCATATCATATTCATATTCAAGTATACCTGGCAATTATAACTTTACATGTCTGTATATTTTCTATAAACTTGTTTTCTGCCTTTAAAGAGTAATTTTACTATGTGATTTCACTTACTCATATTTTAAAGAGCCTGAAATTCCTGAGAAAATCATACAAGAAGAAAAGGAACATGTTATCACACCAAAAATAAAAGAAGCTCCTCGAGCCAGAGGTATATAACTTGGCATGGCTAACTAACCTTTTCATCATTCCTAAAATAAGCAGCATAATCAATGACAATTATAATGATGCTTTAAAAGTATTACAGTCATTGACTTTAACACAAACACTAGTATCTATAGTTAAACGGTTTCTCATTAAGAGCATTCCTTCAATATAACCATGTACACACTGAACTATGACACAATATTTCATAGAAATGGATGTGCCTATGTGTGTTTGCACATTTTAAATAACCATAGATATATGTAATGATAATCACATGAACAGGAGATTAAAATAGGTACCCTCAAGAGGAAAAATAGATTTATATTAACCCTTAAAAACAATTTTCTAACTTTTGTAAATAATTAACTTTTTAGAATATTACTGCTTATAGCACATATCGCATATCAAATACCAGTTTATCCTTCATAATTCTGACAAAGTCAAACAAAAGTTCCCCAATTTTAAATAGATTTACATTTTCTTTACAATATCAATATTTTTAAAGAACCGGAGATACATAAGAAGGCTGTCCCTGAAAAGGTATACATTCCAGCGCCAAAGAAAGAAGACACCCCCAAATTGAAAGGTATTTCTGTTATCTCTACAAAGTATACCTTGATATCACCAGGCCACTTTTGTCTTCATTCAGTAGATTTATCATCATAATGTATTCATTCTGTATGTCTTTCATGCCTTTACTTTTCAATCCTTTATTGCTACCACCTTTAACTTCAAAATATAACATCCAGGGAACCAGCTGAATTACTCTCTTACATGTTCCCCACTACTTATGTTTGTGATGTTTGTACCCATCAGTATGAATTGTTTGTAAGTTAAAAGTCTAAATCCAAACTAATCTCTTTAAAGAACCTGAATTGCCAAAGAAGTTGGTCCCAGGAAAAGTACCCATGTCTGTTGCTAAGAAAGAAGTAGCCCTAAAAGAGAAAGGTACTTGACCTATTGAGTGACCTTGCATGAAATTCATGTTCACTACCAAATAGTTAATTAATTTATTATTTGATGTATTAATATGAGCAGATGGCAATTATTGTAATATCTACCAACATAAATACATCATGTATCTTGAAAGGCAAAGTTTGGTAAGGAGGGGAATGAGGGTTGAAAAATTAATTGTTATTCATTATTATATATTACGTGGCCAACTATTTATTTTCCCATCACCCTGTATTGAATTGTTTATACTATGAATGTCTAACAGCAACAACTAATATCTTTGAAGAAGCTGATGTACCAAGAAACGATTTCCACCAATTTACCTGAGCTGGTTCCCAACAAAGAATTTCCAAAACTAAAAAGTACTTAATTTCATCATTACATTATCACCATCTCTACATCATACACCATCTCATAAACATGTTTTTATAGTGGTGTGTTTTTGTCCAATGTCCAATTTTATTGTGTTCCTAAATTGAATGTTTATTTCAATTATCTCTATGTGGTCTTTCTCTTTACGATTTTATTAATTTTATGTTCGATCAGTCTATGTTTTATATTCTCACCAAAGAACCAAATGTAGGTCAAAGAGTGCACCATACTTTTACAACATGTCCTTATGTTTAAAAATATGAAGCGATTTACAAAAGGGGGGGTGGTGATGAACAGAGTGTCTGAATTGAGCAGACCACTCTTACCCAGTCCAAAGATCAGGGCTTGATCCATCACCGTTATTTATCTCACTGCCCCATCCTAGCTCAGAATCTGGCTATATGCAAATCAGTCTGTCCCTGGCCCAGTGCATCATGGGAACAGGGCAGACTAAACTACCAAGCCAATTCTTTACCAGAAAGGAGACAAGCTACCGGGGACCGGTTTCTGGCATTTCAGCCTCTTCGGCCCGGCTTGCTTGAATCCTGATGGAGCAGTGAGAAAGGGACTCATGTCTGAGTATACCCTGCCACACCTATAGTGGCCAAAATCGATTTACAAAAGGGGGGTGGTGATGAACAGAGTGTCTGAATTGAGCAGACCACTCTTACCCAGTCCAAAGATCAGGGCTTGATCCATCACCGTTATTTATCTCACTGCCCCATCCTAGCTCAGAATCTGGCTATATGCAAATCAGTCTGTCCCTGGCCCAGTGCATCATGGGAACAGGGCAGACTAAACTACCAAGCCAATTCTTTACCAGAAAGGAGACAAGCTACCGGGGACCGGTTTCTGGCATTTCAGCCTCTTCGGCCCGGCTTGCTTGAATCCTGATGGAGCAGTGAGAAAGGGACTCATGTCTGAGTATACCCTGCCACACCTATAGTGGCCAAAATCGATTTACAAAAGGGGGGTGGTGATGAACAGAGTGTCTGAATTGAGCAGACCACTCTTACCCAGTCCAAAGATCAGGGCTTGATCCATCACCGTTATTTATCTCACTGCCCCATCCTAGCTCAGAATCTGGCTATATGCAAATCAGTCTGTCCCTGGCCCAGTGCATCATGGGAACAGGGCAGACTAAACTACCAAGCCAATTCTTTACCAGAAAGGAGACAAGCTACCGGGGACCGGTTTCTGGCATTTCAGCCTCTTCGGCCCGGCTTGCTTGAATCCTGATGGAGCAGTGAGAAAGGGACTCATGTCTGAGTATACCCTGCCACACCTATAGTGGCCAAAATCGATTTACAAAAGGGGGGTGGTGATGAACAGAGTGTCTGAATTGAGCAGACCACTCTTACCCAGTCCAAAGATCAGGGCTTGATCCATCACCGTTATTTATCTCACTGCCCCATCCTAGCTCAGAATCTGGCTATATGCAAATCAGTCTGTCCCTGGCCCAGTGCATCATGGGAACAGGGCAGACTAAACTACCAAGCCAATTCTTAACCAGAAAGGAGACAAGCTACCGGGGACCGGTTTCTGGCATTTCAGCCTCTTCGGCCCGGCTTGCTTGAATCCTGATGGAGCAGTGAGAAAGGGACTCATGTCTGAGTATACCCTGCCACACCTATAGTGGCCAAAATCGATTTACAAAAGGGGGGTGGTGATGAACAGAGTGTCTGAATTGAGCAGACCACTCTTACCCAGTCCAAAGATCAGGGCTTGATCCATCACCGTTATTTATCTCACTGCCCCATCCTAGCTCAGAATCTGGCTATATGCAAATCAGTCTGTCCCTGGCCCAGTGCATCATGGGAACAGGGCAGACTAAACTACCAAGCCAATTCTTAACCAGAAAGGAGACAAGCTACCGGGGACCGGTTTCTGGCATTTCAGCCTCTTCGGCCCGGCTTGCTTGAATCCTGATGGAGCAGTGAGAAAGGGACTCATGTCTGAGTATACCCTGCCACACCTATAGTGGCCAAAATCGATTTACAAAAGGGGGGTGGTGATGAACAGAGTGTCTGAATTGAGCAGACCACTCTTACCCAGTCCAAAGATCAGGGCTTGATCCATCACCGTTATTTATCTCACTGCCCCATCCTAGCTCAGAATCTGGCTATATGCAAATCAGTCTGTCCCTGGCCCAGTGCATCATGGGAACAGGGCAGACTAAACTACCAAGCCAATTCTTAACCAGAAAGGAGACAAGCTACCGGGGGCCGGTTTCTGGCATTTCAGCCTCTTCGGCCCGGCTTGCTTGAATCCTGATGGAGCAGTGAGAAAGGGACTCATGTCTGAGTATACCCTGCCACACCTATAGTGGCCAAAATCGATTTACAAAAGGGGGGTGAGAATTGGCTTTTGTAGTTTGGTTTGCCCTGTTCCCATCATGCACTGGGACAGGAACAGACTAATTTGCATACAGCCAGGTTCTGAAACTGGGATGGTGCAGTGAGCTAAAAAACGGTGTTGGATCTAGCCCTGATCTCTTGACTGGGTGAGAGTATTCTGTTTAATTCAGAGACTCTGTCCCTCACCACCCCTTGTTGTAAATATTTTTGTCCACCCTAAGCGTGGAAGGGTATACTCAGATGTGAGTCCCTTGCTCATTGCACCATCAGGATTCAAGCAAGCCGGGCCGAAGAGGCTGAAATGCCAGAAACCGGTCCCCGGTAGCTTGTTTCCTTCCCAGTGTAAGAATTGGCTTTTGTAGTTTGGTTTGCCCTGTTCCCATCATGCACTGGGACAGGAACAGACTAATTTGCATACAGCCAGGTTCTGAAACTGGGATGGTGCAGTGAGCTAAAAAACGGTGTTGGATCTAGCCCTGATCTCTTGACTGGGTGAGAGTATTCTGTTTAATTCAGAGACTCTGTCCCTCACCACCCCTTGTTGTAAATATTTCTGTCCACCCTAAGCGTGGAAGGGTATACTCAGATGTGAGTCCCTTGCTCATTGCACCATCAGGATTCAAGCAAGCCGGGCCGAAGAGGCTGAAATGCCAGAAACCGGTCCCCGGTAGCTTGTTTCCTTCCCAGTGTAAGAA
Organism: Lissotriton vulgaris; assembly: GCF_964263255.1. Lineage (NCBI taxonomy): Eukaryota > Metazoa > Chordata > Amphibia > Caudata > Salamandridae > Lissotriton > Lissotriton vulgaris. Next base: position 815,300,450 of record NC_141687.1, on the reverse strand, counting down.
TTGGCTTTTGTAGTTTGGTTTGCCCTGTTCCCATCATGCACTGGGACAGGAACAGACTAATTTGCATACAGCCAGGTTCTGAAACTGGGATGGTGCAGTGAGCTAAAAAACGGTGTTGGATCTAGCCCTGATCTCTTGACTGGGTGAGAGTATTCTGTTTAATTCAGAGACTCTGTCCCTCACCACCCCTTGTTGTAAATAAAAATATGAAGCAGCATAAGTAGGGCGAGAAGATTTGCTGTATGTGTCTCTTCTGGTTCTTCAAAATGAGCATTGTTTGCAAAGGATTTGCTTTCAATCACTCGTGATACCCATGTAGTAGTAGAACCTCCTTTCAAATATATCTTATGCTAGCAAGTTATTCTAATTCGGATGTGTGTATATGACACACAATCATAATCTTGGTCACAGCAATGTTTTCATGTAAAACTATGCACATTGGCAGTATCAGAACATGTGTTTTAAAACCTGAATCCACTGTTGAAGCAGACAGCAAATCTGTGAATTATGTGCAGGAGTCCCCTCCATCCCTATTTTGACTTCTCTGCTTCTGTTAGAAAAAGCATCAGATAGCTTGCACTTTGTGTTCTTTTTTCTGGGAGGAACAAGTATAATTAAAGCTAACAGGGAAGTATGATGATGCAGAAACTGAAGATTCACACCATGCTATAGTAATAATTGAAGAACCATGAAAATCCAAGTGTGAACTAAGCATAAGCCCATCTCTTCCATAAGCTCACATTTGTTATGTGAAGGTACCAAATTTATGATGCTAAAACAAAACAAATCTATTTTAAAGAAACAGAAGCACCTAAGAAGATTACACCTGAGAAAAAAGCTGTATCTGTTCCAGTGGAAGAAGAAGCTCCCAAAGTGAAAGGTATATAACCTCTTTCCTAGAAGCTTTACAATTACTTCATTACATCTCCACATTGCTGACTATTGCACCACTTAGTTTTCAAGAAAGATAAGCTTGATCTTTTCCTTGTTTATATCATTCTACAATTTGTGTTATGTCTCATTGTTTTCTGTTGTGTAACTAACAAAAATAATATCTTTAAAGTGCCTGAAATGCCTAAAAAAGTGGACTATGAGAAAAAAGTACTCATCCCTGTTCCTACAGAAGAGGATGTGCCACCAGCAAAAGGTACTTGATAGTCCTGTAATTTCTTTTTGAAAATATGTTTGTTCTGAGGTTATGATGCCACTGAACTGTTTTCAAAACCTAAAAAGAAAACGTTATCTTTAAAGTGGCAGAGAAGCCCAGGAAGGCTGTTCTGGAAGAAAAAGTTCCTCCCACTCTTCCTACAAAGGAAGAAGTTTCACCAAAGAAAGGTACAAGCATCTCTGAAGGCAATTTTCTAAAAGACCTTTTCATCCCTAAGACTAACACCTTTAAGGTCTGATTGTGTTGTACTGTACCTGATTGCCATGTGCTTTTTGGCGCATCAAATCTGTGTATCTTATAACATTTGACATTACTACTGCTATCATTTTCATGGTCAATTAGAAGGTACTCCCTAAATTGTGCTTGATGGTTTCTCATAATATTGACTGGAGAACCATTCAATAACATTAGTAATAACTATTCCAGGCTAGTAACTTATATTTTATCTCTACCAATTCTCTACAATATCTCTACAAATGGAGATCAACAGTCTATATTTGTCTTCATTCAGTAGTTTATTCATGTACATGGTGTAATCATTCAGTATGGCTTTCATGTTTATATGCCTGTCCTATGTCTTTTGTTTGCTAATATCATCTTTAACTTCAAAATAGCCCACACGAGTGGAGAGACTTCTTTAATGACAGTCTTACTTTTCCCTCACTAATTTTACATATGTATGATATGTGTGTTGCCTAGTAATGTAATGTGTTGTATACTAAATGTCTAAATCAAAACTAATCTCTTTAAAGAACCTGAACTTCCCAAGAAGGTGGTCCCAGGAAAAGCACCCACTTCTGTTGCTAAGAAAGAAGTAGCTCTAGAAGAGAAAGGTATTTGAGCTATTCAGAGACCTTGCATTGACTGCACATGCTCAACTAATTAATTTATGAGTTTCTCAGATGTATTGATATGAGCAGATGCCAATCATTGTAATATCCAAAATTATAAATACATAACGTATCTGAAAGGCAACATTATATAACAGGGAAATGAGGGCTGAAAAATCCTGCATGTTCAATATTGCGTTTGAGTGTCCAACTATTTGTTCCCATCGCCAACTATTGTATTGCTTGCACTATGAACAACTGGCTAAAAAAAAACTAATATCTTTAAAGAACCTGAAGTGCCAATGAAGAAGATTCCTGAAAAAGTACCTCAGTTGGTTCCCAAGAAAGAAGTTTCAAAATTCAAAGGTATTTCAATTCATCCTTGGTCTGTCACCATCACTTCATCATATACCAACCCCAAAAGCATTTATTTTTTAAATATAAGCATTGTTTTGTTGAACACCGTCTTTTATTGTTTTGTGTCTTTTCAGTTACTTGTATGTGCTCTTTCTGTTCACTCTTTTGTTAATTCAATGTCAGATCTGTTTATGTTTCATCTTTTTCATCTATCTTCAACATTTCCTTAAGCACATCAACAAGAATGTGCTACACTTTTACTACATGACTTTAGGTGTACAAATTTAAAGCAGCACATCAAGGCTGACAGGATTTTATGCATTTGTCTCCTCTTGTACAGCTGAATATACTTGATTGGCTTGCACAAGCTTTGATTTCAATCACTTGTGATAGATATATAACAAACTACTTTCAGATGTATATCACACTACCAAGCAATTCTAATTGTGATGTGTTCATATGATACACAGTCATAAGCTTGGTTACAAATATATTTCCTGTATAGCACTATACACATTGGTAGTATCAGAACGTGTGTTATAAGCTTCAATTTGCAGATGAAATAGGTAGTAAATGTGTGCACAATTCGTAATCCCCTCTAATCTGTCTTAATTTCCAAGCAAATTTAGAATAATTATCAAATACTCCAAACTAGCTTGTACTTTCCTTTCAATGACTTGTGATAGATAAGTAGTGGAAACTTATTTCAAATGTATGTTACATTACCAAGCAATTCTAATTCTAATGTCCACTCTACATATATTACACAATCATGCACATGTTATCTGGTATAACACTGTACACATTAGCAGCATCAGAGCATGTTTTTAAACCCCAAGCCATAGGTGAAAGAGACAGCAGGTGTGGGCATTCTTTGTAGGAGCCCCTTTTTATTTCCAGCCTTATGGTAAAAAAGCATAAGACAGTGTAAAATTGCCTGTGCTTTGTTTATTCTGCTCATCTGTATTTCTCAGGACAAAAAGGAGCTCTGATTAAATTAAAAAGACTGGGGATTTTTATGATAGCAGAGTGAGTCTGTGTTGTCATGGCATGCTAGTACTGACATCATTATGTCCAAAATGTTTTTGTGAATTTTATAAATATAATGGAAATACCAGTCATTCAGCTAGAAATTGAGTGAGCTTCTATTGCTTTTTATAGGAAAAGCAAGCTTAGTCAAAGCTAAAAAGTCTAATATGATGAGGCAGTAAGTGAGGGTTTGAAACATGCTTTCACAAAATTGAAGAATATTGACCAGCAAGTGTGAACTAAAAGTAAGCACATAATTTCCATAAGCTTACATTTGTCATGTGGCAGGAGCACATTTATCGGTCTAAAACAAAACTAATATCTTTTAAAGAACCAGAAGTGCCCAAGACGATTACACCTGAGAAAAAAGCTGTACCTGTTCCAGTGAGTGACGAGCCTCCAGAAGTGAAAGGTACATCACCTCCTTCCTAGAAGTTTTACAATTACTTTATTACAACTCCACATTGCTAGGTATTGCACCAATGAGACTTCAAGAAATATAAGCTTAATCTCTTTCCTTGTCTATGTATGTCTATCTCTGTGTTGTATTTTGTCTTATGTTTGGTGTTGTTTTACTAAAAAAAACATAATATCTTTAAAGTGCCTGAAGTGCCTAGAAAAGTACAGCGTGAGGAAAAAGTTCACACCCTTGTTCCTACAAAAGAGGAGACTATTCCCGCAAGACTCATGCTTCATGGTACTCAAATTAAATTTTGAAAATATTTTTATTATGAGGTTATGATCCCACTGAATCATTTTCAAAATCTTAAAATAAACATATTATTTTTAAAGTCACAGAAGAGCCCAAGAAAGCTCTTTGGGAAGAAAGAGCTCCTCCTAAAGAGGAAGAAGTTGAACCAAAGAAAGGTACATCACTCTCTTAAGGCATTTTTCTAAATGACTTTTTCTTTCTTAGAAGTAAAATATTTAGGGCTTAATTCAGTTTCATTTGACCTCTTTGTGAAGTGTTTTGGCACAATAAAACCTGTGTACCTCATAACACTTAAAAGTTCAACTTTGTGGGCAGTTGCAGTTTGAAGGTACTAATCGATTACATATAGTATAATTGATGGTTTCACATTTATTGGCTGTGGCACCATTCAATTACATTTCTAATATTTATTCAAGGATAGCTTACTTTATATATTATTGCTACAAAGTATACTTTCAGATCAGCAGTTTTCATTCCTTTAGATTAATCATCAACATGATGCATTAATCCTGTGTGTCTTTCTTGTTTCTATGCTTGTACTTTGTCAGTCATTTGCTAATATCTATAACTTCAAAATATACAGTATCTGTGGAAAATACCTGAATGGCAGTCTTACTTTTCTCAGACTAATTTCACTTGTGTGTGACATGTATGATGTGCCCATTGATGTAATGTGTTCTTTTGTGAAATGTCTAAATCAAAACTAATCTCTTCAAAGAATTGGAACTGCCCAAGAAGGTGGTACCAGGAAAAACACCCACTTCTGTTGCTAAGAAAGACGTAGTCCTAAAAGAGGAAGGTACTTGAGCTATTCAGAGACCTTGCATGAAATGCACCTTTACTACCAACTAAACAGGGGAAGGAGATTGAAAAATTCATACATTTTCAATATTATATAGGAGTGTCCACCTATTTTTCCCCATCACATTGTATTGTACTGTTTGCACTCTGAATGTCTGGCTAACAAAAATGACTAATATGTTTAGAGAACCTAAGTGCCAAATAAGACAACTCCACAGAAAGTGCCCAATTTGGTTCCAAAGAAAGAAGTTCCAAAATTCAAAGTTACTTCCATCCATTATTATAATGTCACTATCACTCCGTTATACACCAAATACTAAGGCATTTATTTATGTGTATTAGTGTTGTTTTAGTGAACACCTTATTTTAATGAGGTTTTAACATTGTGGGACAGATTTTTCAAGGTTTTCGGTCGCCCATGCCCCACAAAAGGGCGTGCAAGGCCCACGCAAAACCTAAGTGTGATTTATCAACCATGCAAGGCCACCGATGCGTGGCCCTGCATGGTCTGATATATCCAGAGTAACACAAGGCAGCGCAAATTGTTGGCTTGTGTTACTCTGCATCAGGAAGGCATTCCATGAGTGGTGTGTGGGTTTTCCCATGCATCCAGCCTTGGATTTTGACACATTCCAAGATTTACCATTAGTGGTAGACCTGGGATTGCATCAAAATGCTACGCCTCCCCAGATAAGGCATAATTAGGAGAAATATCTTTATTTCTCCATGTTTTTTCCTCTTTCTACGTGTGCTGATGAATACAGCACACTAGAAAGAGGAAAAAGCCTCTCAGGATTCTTGTTGTGCAGGAAGGTGTCACTTCCTGCTCAAAAACAATCCTACCTAAAAAGCAGGCACACTTGCACCATAACACAAGGGTCCCTGCATTGGCGCTAGGCAACCAAAAGTGCACCAGCTCTAGGAAATGAAAGAATGCACCTTATAATGGTAATACAGTACATTCCTGCACTTTCCCTTTCACACAGCAAAGATACATCTGGCCTTGTGTTTCTTAGATGAATATTTTTTCAATTACTTTTATGTGGTGTTTCTGTTCACACTTTTGTTAATGTTATATCAGATCTGTTATGTGTCATGTTTCTCATCCAATAACAAATGTTCTTAACCGCATCAAAGAGAATGTGTCATACTTTCATTACATGTCCATATGTACAATTAGGCTGGGAGGATTCACTGTACTTGCCTCCTCTTGTACTGTGTCATGAGCTTAATTGGCTTGTAGAAGCTTTGCTTGCAATTACTTGTTTTGAATATATAGTTGGAACTTATTTTAAATGTGTGTTAAGCCACCAAGCAATTCTAATTGTGATGTGTTCATATGATATACAGTCATAAGCTTGGTTATAAGTACCTTTTCCTACACAGCACTGTACGCATTGGTAATATCAAAACATGTTTTAAACCCAAGTCCACAGCTGGATCAGACAGCAAGTGTGTGCATGATTTGGAGGAGTCCCTTATACCCAAATGCAGATAGATTATTATGACAACAGAGTGAAGACTGATTTATCATGTCATGCTGACATTACGATGTACAGATATTTTCTGTCAACATTAGAAATATAATGAAAACATCAGTCATTCAGATAAAAAGCCGGTGAACTTCTAAAGCTTTCACAGGGAAGAATGAGCAAAGTCAAAGCTAACAAGTCAAATATAATGAGGCAGTAGCTGAGAGTTCAATATATTATTTTAGAGGAATTGAGGAACTATGGCCTGCAAGTGCAAGTGTGGACTAATAAAACTACATCATTTCCATAAGCTCACATGTGTCAAGTGGAGGAGCATGTTCATTACTCTAAAACAATACTAATATCTTTTAAAGAACCAGAGGTGCCCAAGATTACACTGCAGAAAAAGGCTGTACCAGATCCAGTGAGAGAAGAAGTTCTAGAAGTGAAAGGTATACCACCTCCTTTCTAGAAGCTTTCCAATTACTTTATTACATCTCTACCTTGTTGTGTATTGCACTAATAAAACTTCAAGAAAGTCTATGTCTTTGTAGACTTTGTATTAAGTCTCATTGTTTAGTGTGTTGTGTAACTAAAAATCTGTAATATCTTTAAAGTGCCTAAAGTGTCAAGGAAAGTGGACCATGAGGAAAAAGTACACATTCCTGTTACTACGAAAGAAGAAACCCCACTATCAAGAGGTACACTCATTCATAATCGTCCAGAAATTAACTTTTGAATATATACAGTTCCTTCTGAGGTTATGATTCCTCTGAACCATTTTCAAAATCCTAAAAAGAAAATGTTATTTTTAAAGTGACAGAGGAGCCCAGAAAAGCTGTTCTGGAAGAAAAAGCCACTTCTAAAGAGAAAGAAGTTGAACTGAAGAAAGGTACATGCATCTCCAAAAGCAGTTTTCAAAAGAACGTATTTTTCTTCCTTAACACTAACATCTTAGAAGTTTAATTTTGTTCAATTGTACTATTCATCAAGGGTTTTTTGGGCACAATAACACCTATATATCTCGTAACGTTCAAAGGTACATCTGCATTCATTGTCATGGTTAATTAGAAAGAATTGACCTACTACCCCTATTGTGGTTGATGGTTTCTCGTGTATTGACAGGTGTACTATACCATTCATTTATAATAATTATTCTAGGAGAGTTAACTTTATATTTTGTCTCTACAAAATATCCCTTGAGATTAGCAGTATATATTTGTCTTCATTTAGTAGATTATTCATTTAAATGATGTAATCATTATGTCCCATGGCTATCATCTGCTAATGTCATCTCTAACTTATAAACACAATATCTTGGTGGGAGATGGGTACTACTTAAATGTCCCCTGCTAATGTCACGTGTAAGATATGTATGCTGTGTGTGTTGTGCCTATTGGTGTAAAAATGTGTTGTTAAATGTCTAACTCCAAACTAACCTCTTTAAAGAACTGGAAGTGCCTAAGAAGACGGTCCCAGGAAAAGCACCCAATTCTGTTGCTCAGAAAGGAGTATCCCTAAAAGAGAAAGGTACTTTAATTAGTCAGAGACCCTGTATGAAATGCCCATCTACTACCAACTAATTTATTATGAGATATGAGCAGATGCCGATCATTATAAAATCTACAAATGTAACTACATAATGTATCTTAAAGGGAAGATTCTATAAACAGGGGAAGGAGGGCTGAAATTTCCTACATTTTCAATATTATATTGTGTTTAGGAAAAGCTTGAAAACTCACCTGTTCTCCCTGTAACTCCATCTATGCACCTGACTTCTTTCCACAGCGCGGGGACACGCCGAGATGGCGTCACCAGGCGCTTTATAAACTCCTTTGTTGTTGTTGTTGTTGTTGTGTCCGCCTATTTTCCCATCACCTTGTATTTTACTGATTGCGCCATGAATGTCTCACTAACAACTAATATCTTTAAAAAATCTGAAGTGCCAAAAAAGGCAATTCCACAAAAAGCACCCATGTTTGTTCAAAAGAAAGAGGTCCTAAATTCACAGGTACTTACATTCATCATTACAATGTCACCATAACTCCATTATACACCAGTGTCTAAAGCATTTATTTTTGTGGTTTTGAACACCTTATTTTAATGTGGTTTTAACACAAATGTAGACCTACGCTTTTGTGCAAGTTTACGTTTGGTTTGGAATTCACAAAACTGCATTTAAATAGTACATTTATGAGACCGGAGACTCCACACTTTGTACTGAAAAAGATAGCCATGTTTTATCTTTTTATGTGTGGAGTGCTCCGCCCCAAATGTGCAGTCTCTGCACTTGTATAGTTACTATTTAAATGCAGATTTGTGAATTCCAAAACATACACAAACATGTAAGTTTACCTTTGTGAATCACTCCCTGGGTTTCTTAGATGAATGTTTTCAATTAATTGTATGTGGTGTTTCTGTTTACTCTTGTTAATATTATGTAAGATCTGTTTACGTTTCATATTTCTCAACTATTTATAACATTTGCTTAACCACATCAAAGACAATGACCCATACTTTTACTACCTGTCCCTATGTATCCTTAGAATGAGAGCATTCTCTGTATTTGCCTCCTCTTGAACTGTCAAATTAACTTAATTGGCTGGCAGTTGTTTTTCTTTCATTCACTTGTGATTGATATAAAGTAGGAACTTGTTTTAAATTAGTATTACGGGATAAAGCTATTGTAATTGTGATGTGTTCATATTATGTATCATAAGCTTGGTTACAATAATTTTTCCTACGTAGCACTATACGTATAGATAGTATCAGAACATGTGTTTTTACATCCCAGCCCACTGGTGAAACAGCACATCCGTGCATGATTTGTAGGAGTCCCCTATAATCCATTTACATTTCTAAACTTCTCCTAGAAAAAGCATCAAATAGTGCAAACTACCTTGTACATTGTTTACACTGTTCATCAGTATTGCCCAGGTAGAAGAGAAGGAGCAGTGTTAAAATATAAACAACTGGGGTTAGTTATGATAGCAAATAGTGATATGTCATGCCATGTTAGTACTGCCATTACTAAATCAAGATAGTTTCTGTCAGTGTTAAAAATATAATGAAAACACCAGTCATTCAGATGAAAAGACAGTGAGCTTCTAATGCTTTTTTTGGGAAGAATGAGCACAGCCAAAGCTAACAAGTCAAATATAATGAGGCAGTAATTGATGATTCAAAATATTTTTTAATAATAATTGAGGAACTGAAACCTACAAGTGCAAGTGTGGGCTAAACATAATTTCCAAAAGTTCATATTTGTCATGCAGCGGGAGCATGTTATCAGTCTAAAACAAAACTAATATCTTTTAAAGAACCAGAGGTACCCAGGATTACACCTCAGAAAAAAGCTGTGCCTGTTCCAGCAAGAGAAGAAGTTCCAGACGTGAAAGGTACACCACCACCTCCTAGAAGCTTTACAATTACTTTATGACATCTCCACCTTGTTATGCATTGCACTAAAAACCCATAATATCTTTAAAGTGCCTGAAATGTCTCGGAAAGTGGACCAAGAGGACAAATTACACATTCCTTTTACTACAGAAGAAGAAACCCCACCGGCAAGAGGTACCCTCATTCTTGGTAGTTCTGAAATTCACTTTTGAATATATACATTTTCTTCTGAAATTATGATGCTATTGAACTGTTTTTTGAAATCCTAATAAGAAAATGTTATTGTTAAAGCGACAGAGGAGCCCAGAAAAGCTGTTCTGAAAGAAAAAGCTCCTCCCACTCCTCCTAAAAAGGATGAAGTTGAATCGAAGAAAGGTACATGCATCTCTGAAGGCAATTTTTGAACATCTTTTTCTTCCTGAACACTATCATCATAAAGGTTTAATTGTGTTTCATTGTACCTGTTCATGTGCTTTTTGACACAATAAAACCTGTGTCTCTCTTAACATTTAAATGTACAACAGCCTTCATTGTCATGGGCAGTTAAAAGGTATTGCTCTACGACCTGTATTGTGGTTGATGGTTTTGTTTGGGGCACCATTCTATTACATTTGTAATAATTATTCAAGATACTTAACTATATATTTTATCTCTACGAATTATGCCTTGAGATCAGAAGCCTATGTGTGTCTTTCAATTTTCCTACACCTGTCCTATGACTATCATTTGGAAAATATCTTCAACTTCAAAACAGAGCATCTGGGGGGAGGGGGCAATTGGACTGGAAGTCTTACATATCCCCACTAATGTCACATGTGTAAGATATGTGTGCTGTGTGTGTTGTGCCCATTGCTATAACATGTTTTTTGTTAAATGTCTAAATCCAAACTAATCTCTTTGAAGAACCTGAAGTGCCTAAGAAGGCGGTCCCAGGAAAAGCACCCACTTCTGTTGCTAAGAAAGAAGTGGCCCTAAAAGAGAAAGGTACTTGAACTATTCAGAGACATTGCATAAAATGCGCTTTTACTACCAACTGATGTATTCATTTATTATCGGATGTATGGATATGAGCAGATGCCAATCATTGTAATATCTACTACATAATATATCTTAAAGTCAAGGTTCTGTAAACAGGGGAAGTAGGGTTGAAAGATTGCGACATTTTCAATATTGTGTTTGAGTGTGCATCTATTGTCTCATTACCTTGTATTCTACTGTTTGCACCATGAATGTCTGGCTAACAAAAACAACTAATATCTTTAAAGATCCTGACGTGCCCAAAATGACAATTCCACAAAAAGTGCCTGAGTTGGTCCCAAAGAAAGAAGTTCCAAAATTCAAAGGTACTTCCACTCATCATTATAATGTCACCATCACTCCATTATACACCAACAGTTTAACACTGTTTCTTAGATGAATGTTGTTTCTATAACTTGTATGTGGTGTTACTGTTCACTCTTTAGTTAATGTTATGTCAGATCTATTTATGTGTCATATTCCTTTCTATTAACAAAATTTGCATAACCACTTAAAAGGGAATGCGTCATACCTTCACCACATGTCTATAAGTACCCTTAGGCTGAGAGGATTTGCTGTATTTGCCTCCTCTTGTGCTGCCAAATGAACATACTTGACTTGCAGATCTTTACTTTCAATCACTTGTGAGGGATAAATAATAATAACACCTATCAATTCTGATTGTGCTGTGTTCATATGATATACAATCATAAGCATTCTCTTAGAAAGATTATCAAATAGTGCAAACTAGCTTGTTCTTTGTTTACACTGTTTACCAATATCTCTTAAAAAGAAGATAGTAGCACTGGTCAAATAAAACTGAGGATTCATATGATTGCAGAGCAAAGACTGATCTCTCATGTCATGCTAGTACAGATAGTTTCTATCAGTGTTAGAAATATAATGAAAACAACAATTATTCAGATAAAAAGCCAGTGAAATTCAAATCCTTTTTTCTGGGAGGAACGAGCACAGCCAACGCTAGCAAGTCAAATATAATGAGACAATAGCTGAGAGTTCAATATATTATTTTAGAAGAATTGAGGAACTATGGCCTGCAAGTGCAAGTGTGGACTAAACATAACCACACCATTTCTATAAGCTCAAATGTGTCATGTGGTCGGAGCACGTTCATCCCTCTAAAACAAAACTAATATCTTTTAAAGAACCAGAGGTGCTCAAGATTACACCTCAGAAAAAAGCTGTACCTGTTCAAGTGAGAGAAAAAGTTCCAGAAGTGAAAGGTAGATCAACTCCTTTCTAGAAGCTGTACAATTTCTTTATTACATCTCCACCTTGTTATGTAATGCACTCATGCAACTTCAAGAAAGTCTATGTCTTTATCCGCATTGTATTATGTCTCATTGTTTTGTGTGGTGTGTAACTAAAACCCCATAATATCTTTGAAGTGCGTGAAGTGCCTAGGAAAGCCAAACATGAGGAAAAAGAACAACACATTCCTGGTACTACAGAAGAAGAAGAAGAAGACCCAGAGGCAAGAGGTACACTCATTCTTGATGATGCTGAAATTACCTTTCAAAGATATATAGGTTATGATGCCACTTAACTGTTTTTAAAATACTAAAAAGAAAATGTTACTTTTAAAGCGACAGAGGAGCTCAGGAAAGCTGTTCTGGAAGAAAAGGTTCCTCTCTCACCTCCTAAAAAAGAAGTTGAACCGAAGAAAGGTACATGCATCTCTGGAGGCAGTTTTTAAAACAACATTTTTTTCTTCCTTAACACTAACATCTTTAACGTGTAATTGTGTTTCCTTGTACCTTTTTATCATGCACTTTTTGGACGAATAAAACCGGTGTATCTCATAACATTTAAAAGTACAACTGACTTCAGTGTCATGGGTAATTAGAAGGTATTGTGGTTGGTGGTTTCTCATTTATTATCTGGGGCACCATTCAATTACATTTGTAAATCATTATTCTATGATAGTTACCTTTATATGGAATCTCTACATAGTATGCATTGAGATGAGCAGTTTATATTTGTCCTAATTCAATAGATTATTCATTTAAATTATGCAATAATTCTGTAGGTCTTTCATGTTTCCATGCCTGTCACTTGGCTAATATTTGGTAATATCATCTTTAACTTCGAAATGCAAGATCGGGGTGTACTACTTGAGCACCAGATCTATATTTTCCCCATTCATTTCACATGTATAAGATATGTGTGCTATATCGTGTCCTTTTGTCACATGTCTAAATCCAAACTAATCTCTTTAAAGAATCTGAAGTACCTAAGAAAGTGGATCCTGGAAAAGCACCCACTTCTGTTTTTCAAAGCGACATAGCCCTAGAAGAAAAAGGTACTTGAACTATTCAGAGACCTCACATGAAATGCAACTTCACTACCAAGAAATATATTAATTTATTATCGGATGTATTGATATGAGCAGATGCCAATCATTGTAATACTTACAAACATAATTATATAATTTATCTTTACTGGTAGCATTCTGTAAACAGGGAAATGGGTGTTAAAGGAACATATATAATACATTGTGTTTAAGTGTTTAAGTGTTCATCTAGTTATTTATTCCTCTCATGACCTTGTATTGTATTTTACTGTATTATATTGTGTTGTATGGTATTGTGTTGTTTGCACTATGAATGCGTGTCTAACAAAAAACTAATATCTTTTAAGAAGCTGATGCACCAAAAATGACTATTCCTCAAAAAGAACCTCAATTGGTTCCAACGAAAGAAGTTTCAAAATTGAAAGGTACTTCATTTCATCGTTATGGCATAATCACTTCATCACACACCCTCCCATACAGCATTTGTTTTTGTCTATTTGTGCATTTTTTTTTAACAACTTTTTTTTCTGTATTTTATACTGTATTCCTAGGATGGCAATTTTTTCAGTTACCTGTTTTTGGACTTTCTGCTCACTCTTTTGTTAATTTTGTGTCAGATCAGTTTATGTTTCATATTTCAAATGTATTCGCAATATTTAATTAACTTTGTCAAAGAGAATACACCATATTTACACAACATGTCCTAACAAGGTTTACAAATCCTATGCTGAGGGAATTTGTTGTAGTTGCATTTTACGGTACTACAAAATGTACCTGATGTGCTTTCTGAGGCCTTCCTTACAGTAGTAAAAACTCCTTTCTAATTTATGTTACATTACCAAGCAATTCTAATTCTGATATTTCTGATAAACATTCATACAAATGTTATCCTATATAACACAGCACACATTGGCAGCATCAGGACATGGTTTTTAAACCTTGATCCACCGGTGAAACAGACAGCAAGTGTGGGTATGAACTGTAGGAGCCGCCTCTATCCTATTTAAGTTTCCAGGCTTGTGTTAGAAAAGGCATCAAATAGTGTAAAATTGCTTGTGCTTTGTTTACACAACTCACCGGTATGGCTCAATAAGAAGGCAAGGGGCAATGTCAAAATAAAAAAGACTAGGGATGTTTATGATAGCAGAGTTCGACTCAATTGTCATGCCAAGCTAGCACTGACGTCACTATACCCCAATAGCTTATGCAAGTGCTCAAAATATCATGAAAATACCAGCTATTCCAGTCTTTCAGATAAAAAGCAAGTTATTTTATCATGCTTTCCCTGGGTAGAAGTAGCAGAGCCAAAGCTAAGAAGTGAAATATGATGATCTCGTAACTGAGGGTTCAATGCTTTAATATAAATTGATGAGTAATGACATGCAAGTGCAAGCATGAACTGAACAAAGCACAATATTTCCATAAGCTCACATTTGTGTTGCGGCCGGAGAATGTTTATCACTCTAAAACAAAACTAATATCTTTTAAACAACTAGAAGTGCCCAAGAAGATTATACCTAAGAAAAAAACTGTACCTGTTCCAGTGGAAGAAGAAGTTCCAGACGTGAAAGGTACACAGCCTCCTTTCTAGAAGCTTTATAATAACTGTGTTGCATGTCCATGTATTGTACCACTAAGACTTCAAGAAAGAAACACTTGATTTTTTTTCTTGTCTATGTCTTTCTCCACTTGGTATTATGTCTCACTGCTTTCTGTTTTGTGTAACTAAAACCCATAATATCTTTAAAGTGCTTGGAATGCCCAGGAAAGTCGATAATGACGAAAAAGTATACATTCCTGTACCTACAGAAGGAGAAGTCCCACCAGCAAGAGGTACATTCATTCTTGATAGTCCTCAAATTAAATTTTGAAGACATACATTTTTATTCAGAGGCGATGATGCCACTGAACTGTTTTCGAAATCCTAAAAAAAATTAAATGATATTTGTAATGTGACAGAGGAGCCCAAGAAAGCTGACCTGGAAGAAAAAGCTCCTCTAGCTCCTCCTAAGAAGGAAGAAGTTGAACCAAAGAAAGGTACATCCATCTCTGAAGGCTTTTTCTAAAGGATGTCTTATTCTTCTTTAACATTAACATCTTTAAGTTTTAATTTGGTTTCATTGTACCTATTGTTATGTACTTTTTCGCACAGTAAAATGTGTGTACCTGAAAACTTTAACAACAGGGTGGGTAATGATAAATGAGGGGTAATGTGTAGTTGTAATACAAGGGAAGAAGTGAGCTTTAAGCAATGGGGCATGAAAAGACATGAGAAAATAAGCAACATCAACATACTAGTATTAGTATCTGATTGTAGATTAGAGCAAACCTCCACCCTTCCAACTTTGAAAGATGAAGTTGCTCATTGCATCTTAAAACAAGAGTCAGTCGAATAGGAAGCAGATGGTATGAGATTATGCAGACAATGAGCAAAATTAGGGGAAATGACAATAAGTCATCATGACATACCAAAATTGTCAAAGATTGGTGGTAACAGCGTGACAGCAATAATAATGGATGCAGATGGTGTTTCTCAAGGGGCACATTTTTAGGAGTATTTTGAAAATAATGTATTTTCTCTTTTTGAAGCTACAGCTCCGAATGATGTTGAAAAAACAAGCATTTTTGTATAGTTTATTTGGAAATATTTAAACACACCTTTTGAATGTTGTAGCAGCAACATGACTGTTTACAATTCTTTAGAGTGCACCAGTTTGGTCAGCTAAACAAAGATGATGACGCTATAAGTATGTGCTATGGAATTCAAAACTGCCAAAAACAATTAATGTGCAAACACCCTGGGCCTTATTTAGAGTCTGGCCGATAGGATACTCCATCAGAAACGTGGCTGATATATCATCTGCCATTTTGCTCGTACCAAAGGCTCAAATACACTTGTAATAAGGTGGATGGGATAACCGGTATGTTTGTGACAGAGTATTCTGTCAGTGCAACTCCAAGGAAAGATCCAGATTCTTAAATCGTTTCTTCCAGCACAATTAGAAAAAAATCTTTATTGGTGCTGGCAGATTTTATGATGATCCATTATTTAATTTGTAGTATCCCATGATCATGTTAGAAACTAATAATGATTAATGATTGCTATCAATGAGGTACTTCTTAGCATAAATTACACACGTTTTACTGTGATTGTTCACAATGTCTGTGTTTCACATTATATTTTTGTCCATTTTCACTTAAATGTTATGTGTCATCACGACTACTTATTTGTTCTGTTTTGTATATCTGAATACTGGCTTGTTTGAGAAGATATAATGCTCATTTCGCTTGCATTTTGAAGATTAAATATAGATTTATCTAACAGCTTACCGCTTTCTTGTATACACAATAATACACTCATGTTCCATATATCTGCCAATATGTGTCAGTTTCATGTTATTGTTTAACGGGTTTATTTTTGTTACATTGTTTGAATCTTTCTTTAAAAATAGGGAGATGTGATGCTTTTTATTAAAATAATTTGAATCTGGAATAGTTAATTAATCTCTCCACGTGACTTAATTCAGTCAGATGCATAACATTGACAATTCTATAGCATTCACATCTTACTCATGTTTGTAAAATCATACGATGCCATGATATTGTAAATCCTGGGGTCCTCTTGTTGCATATTGAGTGCTTTTCTGCTATCTTGGCTTGTATCGTGTAGCACTTTGACCTGGTGCTATCAGGCAGCTTTTATGCAGTTTGACGTTCCTTACAAAAAGCCATAAATAAATGTTATAGTAACTTTTGGCAATAGGATAGACAGCATCTGGTGCTTTTCCATGTAGGTCCTCCAGGTCTCCATCAAGTAGACACCATTTAAATGCCTGCAAATCGCATCTGTGCATACTAATCCATAAGAATATTTTTATTTTCCTCATTTCCACATTGTTTTATTTGTGTATTGGAGACAAGTGGGTTTTATGTTGTCATTGATTTAAAATAGCTCATAGTAAAATGCTCATGTGTCTTTTAGACTCACATATTTATCTCTCTGTTTAAAGCGAATTCATGTTTATGTTGAATATTTACGTCAAATATTACCCAGCGTGATTTTTCAGTAACTCTTTTATTTACACATTTTTTATATCATCCTAGCTATTTCATGATATTCTTTAAAAAGAACACAATCCAAGCTTAATGTGTAAAAGCTACCTATAAATGGACACGATCTCTTTAGTAAGTGCTTGCAATTGAAATCCCTTCACCATCTCCAAGAGCTGCCTTGAAACTCTGCTATAGTGTAATTTACTAGAGTTCTGAGAGTCCATGCTGAGAAGGGTTCTCCCACTTGTATGCGACTGGATGGTGCTACTTATGTGGATTGTGTTGTTTGCTGACAGAATGAAAACAGGGTCACAACAGATAACATATTCTCTTTACCTTCTTTCTTCAATGCGCTATTGTAAAAGCTATTGAAGGAATGTTTGCTATTATTTATTTTGTTTAGTTAGGAAACCTGATAGTCAAATTGCATAGTAATTGTGCAACAACACTTTGCACTCACCTCTTAAACCCTTCTTGGGAAAGTCAATCAGTGTCTCCTGCTTTCAAACGAATCTACAATATTAGTATTCAGGCTAGTATATTTAATTAAAACTCCATTGTCTTCTTTAAAGCTCCTGAGCCTAAAAAGAAGGTTACACCTGAAAAGCCTGCCCTTGTTTCTGTTCCAACAAAAGTGGAAGTCACACCAGTCATAGGTACAGTAAACTTAGAAGATACATCTAAATACACGAGGTCTGGCATGTCTGTAGTGGAACTCTTCTTACATAGTTATATAAATAGACATAATGCAATATTTATGTAAGCATAAGTATATATGTGGATAAATATTTGGTGTGTTTTGTGTTTGTATAGATGTATTTAAGACTAAACATTTGTTGGTTTATATGTATGACTATAGATTTTCCATTGTTTGGCCACATTTAAATATATATTCCATGTTGGAATGTTGTTTTGGGAATGCTGGGGCATTGCTGGTAGTAGCAAAACTGCTTAATACAAACTTGGAACTCATTTTGTGCATGTTATATTGAATTAGGTAGTTTAATACGTTTCCCACTTCTATGCTGTTTAATTTTGCAGCTGGAGAAATAAAATGAGAGTAAATTCCATGCACAAAATGCTGCTTCATTTGCAATGGAAAAACATAATGTAACAGTATTTAAATAAGCTGTGTGTTTACATTCCACCAATTTAGATATACTGGGATAAATTAACAGAACTTTTTGCACAACTAAATTCAACTTGTGTTTGAAAAAGGTGATATCTACAGATGCAGGAGGCAGATTTTAATTCACTAAAACAGAATCTGCTGACACAAGGCTGCAGGGGGTGTGAAAACTGGGTATGAAAAACATCTCATTAGTCACTCCGAGGGTATGGGAAATTCTCTTCTAGTAAAAGGTGCACTTAAAGCGTAACTATATTCTAAATGATTCCCCACAGGTTATAAAATTAGAGATTAGAGATATGTATAATTCTCTTAGAATGAGGTATGTAGACATACGAAGTTTCTGATTCCCATCAAAATATAACTTAATGAAAATTAAGACATAACACTATCATTTGTTAAAAACATCTCTGTAATCAACTCTTCTGTGATGTTGTTAAAATGTTTTGTTTAAGAATGTTCAGTTATTTGTCTGGATGTATGTAGGCTCATTTGTTGTTTAGCCATGCAACTGTATGGTCTAAAATTAAAATAATATCCTTTTAAGTGCCCGAAGCTGAAAAGAAGGTCCCTCGCAGAACGATTCCTGAGGTTTCTCCTCCAACAAAAGAAGAAATTGTTCTTAAAAAAGGTAGAACAAATTGACATTTGATTACACTTATTTTAGTCTTTACAGGGAAACACTAATTAAATATGACCTTGCAACAGTGACCAAAAGATTGGCATAATATGTGAAAAACTAAATTAAACCCTGTTTATGTTTTTCTGATTACCTGGTGAGCCATGAGAAGCAAATCACTGCATCTCCTGGCCGCCAGATTCCCTTCTGAAAACAGACTCAGGGGGTGATTTTGAATTTGGTAGAGAGCTTCTGTAATCAAAGACTATGCCTTCTGAAATGGTTAGGGTGAAGGCCAAATGGATAAGTCACCTATTCCAAAGCTGTAATCTGCTAGTCAATAAAGTAGCAATGTCTCAAGCACAGTTTGTTATCTGGTGTGCTGTGAACCACAGTATGTTGTGTGTTTTGTGATGTTGCTTTTACCATTATTCTGGCGTGCATTTTGTAAGCGTTTTATGTTGTCTTATTTCCAATGTGTTCTTATTTTTATTTGAAAGTTCAAAGAGCTGCAAAGCAGCCTGAAGTTGAAGAACCTCCAGTAGAAAGAGTGCTTGAGAAAATTAAAAGAGATGAAGGTACCAGTTCTAATATAAACCGCAACCTCTAGCTGATATTTATTGTAACATATTAACTAAAATTAAGAATTTCGTTTAATGTTCAGAATAAAAAAAAGGTTAAATATAGAGAAATGTAGGTTGAGCTTTGTATTTTCTTGCTTTATACCTAGAAATCAGAATGACATACACTGCTCACAAATGACATTAAACAATTGCAACACTTGTTTCTGTTAAAATTACACTTTATATAAATTAATTCATGAATAGAAATACATTTATGAGTAGACATCTACACAGTAAAATTAAAATATATATATTTTAAAGCACCAGATATTCCCAAGAAGAGAGATCTTGGAACAGAAATATCACCTAAACCAACAGTTGTGAAAAAGGAGGAGATCAAACCAGCAATAGAACCTGTGAAAGGTATATGTGCGTCCCCAGTGCAAGCAATCTAATCTTTTCAAATCCAGTTTGGCATAGCAAATTCGAAATCAGACCTATTTACCCACTAACATCTTTCTGTCATAAAAATCTTCTTTTTCATTTTCATATCCAACTCTTTCTTCATCATCATAATGTCTCTATGAAGTCATAAATCATCTTGGCATCTTAATGTGGCTGTATACCAACTTAACATAACTACCTCTTGCTAACTTATCATTGCTTCTTTTTGCTTTATTCAGTAGCACGCAACAGAGGCCTTTCAACAAAAAAATTGACTTTTTACAGGTTTTCTTCATCTTGCTGTAATGCCCTGTTGGTGACTATTGTTTTGCTATAAGTTGAAGCAATATTTTTCCTAACATTTCGATCAATCTTGTATTTAAAGTTCCTGCAGCTAAGCCAGAAAAAGTGTCTCCTCCTGCAGTTGAAGCAAAACCTGCAAAAGGTAGGATGTTTTTTATTACTTTTTTAATAATTGCAGATTTGTGTGTTTCGTCTGATTTTACCTGGAAATGGTTACTCATTGTCAGAAGCTACCTAGCATGGTATATCAAAATGAATGCCTACATCCAAGAATCAATAATACTGCTCTTATATGTAGGTTTTTAGTGTTTTGAACGTATTCAGCATAAATGTTCAAATAACTTTTTTTTAGCATGTTAGTGGTCACTTAATTGCATGACAATTATTAATTATATTTCAATGTTTCTATAGATGTAAAATCACCTAAAGCAACTGAAGAAGCGGCAGCTGTAACCGCCCCAGTGACAACTCCAGTCGTTGGAAAGAAACAAGGTATTGCAATGGATTTGGTTGTAAATAGTGAAATAACACACAACAATGCAATGCATTCAGTATTGGCATCTTTTCTGTAGAAATGTGCATTCACCAGTCAAGTCCATTTAGTTTGTATCAGTGGTATTTGTGTTGACCTCTACTTGAATTCTTATTTAGCTGTTCCTTTGTATTTGAAAATCTTAAAACAGTACAGAAAAATCGTTTTTTTTACTTTAGCTATTTTTTCTGGTTGTTCTTTGTGCAATACTTGTTTCATTGTTGTGGTGTTCATAAAGTTCAATACTCTTTATGTAAAGTTGTTGTCATTTGGTTGGTACTATTTGGGAAATGCTTGTGTCTATAGCTCGGTGTTCATGATGTAACATTGTGGTAACACGTGTTGTAATGTCTGGTTATGTTCACTTATGTTGTTCCAATTAGTTTAGTACTCGTTGTGCTATGTTGTTGGCTTCATAGAGGTATTTATTGTGAAATAGTGCTGTATCTAGTTTGGTCTTGTTAGTGAACTCCATGTCAGAAGGGTAGCCTCTTAATGTTTTTCTGTTAAGTCAAAATATATTTTTATTGAGTGGTTTGTGTGTTTGGGCATACCAATGTTAATCTTAATCTCTTATTACTCTTACCAATCATATGTGAAATCTTTAAAGCTGCAGAAAAATCAGAAGCACCGTCAATACAAAAGCAGAAAGGCAAACTTCCACCATTGGGTGAAGGCAAGACAGAGATGCTTATGTTAAAGAAAGTAACAGCTACTCATGAGACACATATAGAAGAGAAGGAAATTATCATTCGAGGATCTAAGAAAAGACTTAGTGAAGAAGAGGTACTCAAATTAAATGCTCTTTTGGATGTAACTGCAGACAAACCAAAGGACAAATCAACTGATTATAAAAAAGATGTTTCTGAAGTCATTGTGAAAGTACCAGAAAAACCTTCCATATCTGAGGATCAGGATAGAAAAACTAAAGAGCAACTAATAGAAAAGGCTGTGGGTTTTGCTGCCAAAAAGGATCTCCCAGTTACTTCAGACAAAGAAAAGAGAGGCCCTGCTTTGCAGGCTAAAGAGGCAGAAAAAAGCCCAGAGCAAGAAGAAAGGAAGATCCGCCTTGTGAGCAAAGATGAAACACAAAAATCAGTAGAGCTTTCAGAAATGAGTAAAGCAATTCAGAAAGCAGTGAAAGAGCCAATAAAAGAGACACTGGTTGCCATTAAGCAACTTGAAATTGCTACAGACTTAATACAGCCACCTGTGGAACTTAAAGAAGTTGCCCTTGTTAAACCTTTAAAGAAAGATAAAACTCCTGCCAAAGCTCCTTCAGAACCAGTTCTTGCAACTGGGAAAGAAGACAGACCTGCAGGAAAATTAATGAAAAAGGTTGCTGAGAAACCAAAGGAAAGTGAAAAAGAAACACTGACAGTATTGAAAGAAGTGAGTCTTAAGAAGACCCCGGTAGATAGAGACAAGGCCATGCCAACAAGGAAAATGTCACCTAAAGTATCAAAGGATGAACAATTAGTAATTCCAGCTTTAAAGAAAGTTGTGAAACCTGATGCTGAAAAGCAGAAAACCCCTCTAATAGCTGAGGGAGAGAAGAGTCGTGGGCGCGTGGAAAGTGTACCGGAAGAAAAAATGCCAGGGCGAATTAGTAGAAGCAGTACACCAATCATAAAGCCCGCAACTGAAAAATCCCCTGAGAAGAAAGCCTCCCCTCAAAAGACAGCTGTGAGACTTCAGGTACCGAGCTCTCAGAAGATCACTAAAGTGCCCACGAGCCCAGAAGCAGAAGAGGAGCAAGAAGAGGAGGAAAGCTGGGAGCAGGAATTGGCAAGGTTGGCTGAACAAAGCAGAGATGTCTCAGAGGAGGAGGAAGAGGAAGAAGAGTATGAGGCACCACAAGAAGGCACAGTACAAACTCCATTAAAACCCAGCAGTAGACGAGGTGAGATGGCTGGCCAGGAACCCGGTGCAGAGTGCACTCTCTTTCCACTATGATTTACAAGATCATCTTCCATTTCACACTCATCTTCATTCTTGTGTTCAGCCTTGGTATGACAGTACAAGCTATTATTTTTGGAGAAAGCTTGTTCCATCATCATCTCTATGTGTTAATTCATCTGATGAATGTGGTATGAGCAGCAAACTAAATGCAACTCTGTTCCTTTGATTCCAACGAAACATTAGGTGAATGGTATATGTTTGTGGTCAGTGTCTGTCTTAGGCATTCACTATTCCATTTCTGGTCATTATCTTCTTTATTAAATTTTAGAATGTTAATTTCAATATTTCATCATTTCTTATCCACCAATCATCCACATTTGTCTATCAAGTCCATACTGGAGTCATAAGACTGAGTTTTCTTCCACTAACATGAAGATGAGTTTTTTGTAAATTGTGTCATTGTGCTTTAAATATTGTTTTAATCAGGCATGTTGTAATACTGTTTCCATTCCATAAAGTGTACTTAGTTTTAAGGATCTACATAACTGAAATTGCACCTGCAATGTTTCTGACCTAGCACAGTATATATTACTTCTTAAAAGGTTAAATAGCAAAGGAACATTTTACAAATTAAATTTGCAGTCCTTCAGTTTTGGGCAATTGCAATATTTCATTAATAATTAGTGGTCAATATATTAAAACAGTTATTAGTTTTATTGGCAACTAACACTCAAAGTTCATACTACAGAGGAGCACGTGTGTGTGGAAGAGGTTTTTTTTAAAGACCAGTGTTCATGAATAGACAAAGGCAAGACTTTATGGAACATGTATCTCTCCAGGGTCATCCAGTATCACAGTTTCCATATTGTGGGCTTGAATTAGAAATTGGCATATTGGTACTCTATTACAAATGTGATGGATATTTTATCCGCTTCCTTACAATTGGATTCAGTTATAATGGGTTTGTTTTAAGGCAAACAGGATATCTTTCACATTAATAACTGAGTACCCATTTACCGAACTCTAAAGCAAGTCCCTAGTTTTAAAAGGCAGGTGGTCATAGTCTTACAGTATATTTTCTTGTAGTATTGCTTTGAAAGTGAAACTTAATTTCGGATCTCCATCATTTTGATAAGCCAGATTTGTATTTCATACAATATTGCGTCCTCTAGATCTTGACACAGTTCATGGTATGGTAAATAGTACTCTGAACAAAGATGAGAGTGTGAATAACAGAAGAGCTTGCTCTTCTTCCCCATGTCAATATATCAAACAAGTGAGAACCAGCTTGCTACCATCCCAATGCACTGTCCTACATGTCTTTTACTCATGTCTCAGACTAACCATTAGGTTTGTTTAAAAGATCCATCCCCCACCAACCAAATGCATCTTAAGTATGCTACGATCCTGAAAGAGGCCGAGCTGGTTTCTTTTTGTGATGTGCTGAATTTGTGAGTGAATCTTAAAACTATCTCCAAGAAATCCACCCTTAGGGGAAATATTTCAATTGCGGATTACTTGGGAAGAGATTAAAAACAGTGATAGTGGATATGTAGTGAGAAACTTGTGATCTTTCTCATCCTAGTGTTAGGTCGACATGTTTCAGTCAAAAATGAGTGCTGTTTGAGTTACAGTGGCTTTCTTTAGGAACGAAATGCTAGAGAAAACCCTAGTCAGTGATCGCACAGACACTAAGACATGCCTATGTAGGGTGGACCATTTGTAAATTACGATTTTCACCCAACCTCTTATTGAATTTTAGTTGATTCCAATTAGGGCAACATGGATCTGGAGGGGGCGGTGCCAGTAGTTCCACTTTCATCAAAGTGGACCGCTTGCGGTAGTACTTACTGCCGTCCTGCTGGGGACCGGTATGTCCCCCTCTGAATCCATGTTGCCCTAATCGGTAGCAACTAAAATTCAACAAGAAGTTGGGTGAAAATCGCAAGTTATGAATGGTCCAGACTACATATGCACGCCTTAGTGTATGTACATCCAATGACTAGGACTTTCCCTCCCATTTTGGTCCTGAAGAAATCCATTGTGATTCAAACAGTAATATTTGTCTGAAACATGTCAACCTGACACTAGGATATGAGCGATCACTAATTTCTCACTACACATCCACTATCGCTGTTTTAATCCTACCCAAGGAATCTACTATTAAACTATTTTCCCTGAGGGCACATATCCTGGAGGTAGTTCACCTAAGATGCGTTCGGTATCTTAGGTGGGAACACAATGATAAAGCATACCACCAACTAGGTTGGTGGGGGGGGTTTCTTTTAAAAAACCTAAAGGTTTCCCAGAGACATGAATGAAAGACGTATGACAGTACATTGGCCTGTTAAATAGTAGGGCAACCGTTTTCCATCTGTTTGGTTGGCTGAGTCCATGGTAGCCCAGGTCATCCTTTGACCTTGCCACCCTATACAGACAGATCAATGTCATTAAACAACTGACTTTAAGTTACATTTGCCTAGAAAAACAACCCTCAATGTAACCAGTATGCCTGGAATCCTAAAGTGAATTTAAGAACTGCAACAACAGACAGCATTTATTTACAACGAGAAGCCAATGAAGTGAAATTAATTAACATGCACTTGAAATGTCAGTGCAAGCAAAAATATATAATTCCACAATATTCATAATGCATACCTTCTGATGCATGTTCTACATTAAATTTAGTAAAAGACAAGGCTCTCACCTTATAAGGAAATACCGGCTACATGCATTAGACCATACCTAGACAGACAGTAGTTTTGGGGTGTTAACAAAATGGAGTGCCTTTGACTGCAGTGTATGTTTCCATTTCTTAACATTTGTACCTGTCACTTCAGATGCAAAAGCAGCACCAAAAGAGGAACCTGGCAAGGGCAAAAGTCCGATCAAAGGTGAGGAATAAATCAGACCCTCTTCTGCATGCCCAACTTCAGACTTTACTAAAAAATGCACTGTCTTACTCATCTGATTGCAACAAATCTTCTTGCTTTCAGCTCAGTTGTTAAGGAGTTGTTCTTTGCATACTTGTTAAGTGTGAATTTTCTAGGCATTCAGGTTTAACCACTGTCCTCTAATTGTATTAAATGCATCTTCTCCAGTCTGTCCCTAGCGCCGGGAAACCCACTGTGGGTAGCTGTGCGCGGTAAAAGTTTAAATAAATAAATAAATAAATAAATTATGCTTGAAGTGACAAATAACATAATACTTGAAATATCTAAAATAGTGTCTACAAAATGCATAATTGCGTTCAGCAGGATCCAGTAGGCATATTTCCACGTGTGTGCCAAACTCAACTAATACAATAATTAAAATAATAACGTGTTCTATATATAAAGTGTCGAATTCCCCTGTGTGGTAAATCCAGACATTGCTCGCCATTCAGTAAACATGTTTTCGATTGTAATTCATCACTTTGTGCAAACAATACTGCCCACCAGCTATACATCAGCGCTTTGACACAAAATCTTGAAATTCACTGTAGAAATGTGCTAGCGTTTGCTTGTATGGATCCAAATGTAATAAATAGGCTTTTCCTTTTTTAACAAATAAAAGCTGTGGTTAGCATCTTAGCAGCACAATCGTTGAGTATTTGCTTTCACATTTGATTTGTAGCCAAAAAGACTCCATCTCCTGGAGATGATAAGAGAAAGATGAGATCTGGCAGCGGCGGCGACAAGCCACCAGATGAGCCTGCCTTTTCTTACCAGCTGAAAGCAGTGCCACTGAAGTTTGTGAAGGAGCTGAAGGACATTGTGCTGGAAGAGGCCGAATCTATTGGGTCCTCTGCAATTTTTGAGTGCCTCATCTCACCTTCGACTGCAATCACCTCCTGGATGAAAGATGGAAGCAACTTAAGAGAAAGCCCAAAGCACAAGTTTATCTCTGATGGCAAAGATCGGAAGCTTCACATTATTGACGTGCAGCTTTCGGACACTGGAGAATACACATGTGTTGCACGCCTGGGGAACAAAGAGAAGACATCAACTGCTAAACTGATTGTTGAAGGTATTTCAGATAGGTCTCAACATCATGGGTTTTCAGCTGTGGCTCAAATGTTTTCTTCTTGGTGTCATACTAAAGCAAGCATGGAGGATGGGGGGGGGGGTGAGAGGAAGAGGATCAGGACCAGGGTCTGACTGGGACAGAAAATTGGCCCGAGCACCAAAATAAAAGTGGCCCCTATTGGCGAATCAGAGGGCTAAAAAAGTGAGCCACATTTTCCAATCAAACCGTTTTGAACATGTAAGAACATGCTGAATAGATATTTTTGCAAGATATGGAAGACTGCATGGAGTTGAGCTTGATGCCAGGCAATGTTTGTGGTAGTGCCAGGGAAATTAAAAGTAAAACCCGACCTAACAGGCACAAAACGCAGCCAAAGAAAAAGAGAAAAGCCACACACAGAGCTGTCAGAGTAGCTCTTTCAGGTTTGCAAAGCACAAAATTATTCTAAGGGGGTAGGGGACTAGAGCTAACACACTACACTGAGATGAATGTACAGTTTCTTTGGCAGATCATTAATGTTATGTTGCTTTTTTACAGTGTATAGTGTTGTAGTAACTTTGGAATGTGGACGTCATTTGCATTTCTGGGATTCTCAAAGTGGTGTGTGGAAATTATATATGGTTGAGTGTGTCGAAGAATCATATTGGCCAGTTGCTGGCACATTTATTGGACAGTAGCCAATCAGAATCTGCCATGCACTACACATAGAGGTATGCATGCTGAAGGACTGTACCATTTAGTTCATTCAAATACCCTCCCTGGCATGATATCAAGATCCTAAGTTAGGTCAACAAAAGTATGGGATTTTTAGCTCATGGTAAGTAACTAGGGCTATTTTACCAAAAAAATCGGGATACTCTAGGACTTTAATGTTAAAAACACCACTCATACAACCTCTTCAATATTATTAAACCCACATATATCTTTCCCCTCCAGAACTACCAGTGCGCTTTGTGAAACCACTTGAGCCGCAAGTCTCTGTCATCAAAGGGCAGCCCATGTACTTATCTTGTGAACTCAACAAGGAGCGAGATGTGGTGTGGAGGAAAGATGGCAAGATTGTCTTGGCAAAACCTGGCAAATGTGCAGTTAATATCATTGGCTTGCAGCATGCTGTCACAATCATGGATGGAGATGAATCTGACTCTGGCATATATACATGCACAGTAGCAAACACAGAGACCCAATGTGAATCCAATGTAAAAGTAGTCGGTAAGTTTCTGTTACTTTTCTGTGTCTTGATGTTTTATATACTCGCCATAACGTACTGCCAGAGTCCATAACAATATAGGGTATTTATAAATTACTTACAGATGTATTAAGTTACTTTTCTATGCATGTAGATGTAATTCCTGTGGCCTGAACATATCTTCATATTTCAATATATCATTGTTTCTATATGTTTTCAAGAGACATTACGAAGTAAACGTAGATGTTCCTTGCCTACTAGAATTTGTCAAAAATAAAATGAGTGATGTAGTGGTTATTTTCACATTAAGATATAAGCAATGCTATACAGTTTCAATGTAAATATGAGGTTTACTAATGTGCAGCCAACAATGTTTGTAGGTCATTTGTAATTAGACATTACATCCAGTAAATTGTTCAAACATTATCTAAATATTAATACCTTCTCGTTGTAGAATTGTAAAAACCTTGAACAAGAACACATTGTTATGTGTCCCTATGCAAAATGGCTGTAATTACCAATGCTCACACAAAATTAATCAGAACTCCTAAGCAAAACTCACTGAGTGAGAAATTGTGTTAAGTTGAGGCTTCCAGGGCTTAATGTATGCCAGTAGTTGGGAGTGGTGGGCTTCAATGCTTGTTTTTGAGGACCACAATAAATATTTCAGCAGCAGACAAAGACAGAAAAGGAAGAAACGAAGAGGAAGAGAAAGATAGGAAAACAGTGCCAAAGGGAAAAATCAGAGAACATAAAGAACCACCAAAGGTTAGATAATCAGAAAGCGTAGGATGGTGGAAGAAAGAGGAATGCGGTGGAAGCAAAACAAGGCATCTTTGGGTTTTGACTACAACTGGCAGCACCAGTAGTGTGCTCTTAATAAAATCTATGGGCCCCTGCACTTATCTTTTTTTTTAATCTAATTAAGCAATGGAGGCAGGATGTAATTTCAAAGACAAGCCATGTTCCATAAGAACAGCAAAGACATAGTTGCTGGTTCAAGCTCTAAAACTATAACTAAAATGGAGTTAATGAGTATTAGAATTTTTAAATGGGTCAATATGTGCAGAATCCTGAGACAGAGAGGGCAAGCTACAAAGAAATTAGTAAGCAGATAGGATAATGTGTCTGCAAACCTAGTGACAGAGTGACATGTGAAACCAGAGGTTGTTTGGGAAGACGAAGAGAATGTAGCGACAGGATGATAAGTTGAATTTTCGATATGCTGGAACACATGCTTTTTTAAGGCAAAGAGGCTGCTGAGTAAAGAGTATGGCACTTAAACAAGTGAATATTTTAATTGATTTACTTTCTTTTGCTCTGCAGAAGTTATTAGAGACTGGTTGGTGAAGCCTCTGAGGGATCAACATGTTAAACCCAAGTCTGCAGCAACTTTCTCCTGTGATTTGGTGAAGGATACTCCAAATGTCAAGTGGTTCAAGGGCGATGAGGAAATCCCAATGGAGTCAAATGACAAAACTGAGCTCCAGAGGGAGGGCAATAAACTATTCCTCGTCATCAAGAACTGTGGCCCAGAAGATGTTGGAGAATATTCTGTGGAAGTTGAAGGGAAGAGAGTGACAGCAAAGCTTACTCTTGGAGGTATCTATGCACCTATTCAGATGTCTTCTGCACCAGTTTTTCACATATAATTGCAGTAATCAGTTGAAATCTGGTCACATATTAAACATCTATGCTTTCTGATATTTCAGAAAGGGAGGTTGAACTTCTTAAACCACTACAGGATGTTGTAGTCTATGAGAAAGAAACTGCATCGTTTGACACCGAAATATCTGAAGAGGACATCCCTGGAGAATGGAGGCTAAAGGGAGAGACTTTGAGACCATCACCTGTAAGTATTGTTCTTTTACTTAGCAGGTCCAGAAAAAAAATACTTTAAAAAAACTTCACAAGCTTCTGAACATCTGTGTGTCTGAAACATAAGGCATCCCCCCACACAGATTATTTTTGCTTGTTTGGAATTAAAGTTTAACAGTTATCATACAAGTGAAATGTCTATTGTCATCGAATGCTGCCAAGATAAACGAAGCTGGAACAATTTAAGTCTAGCTGGTTGTCCACCTTTCAATCTGTCTTTTTGACTATCTGTTGAGTAGTTCAAGGAAATCTCAATGAAATGCACGCGTTAATATTAAAGTTAGAATTTTAAAGAAGTGATAGTTGAAACTGAAATGTAATGGGCATGATGGCCACAGCTTTTGCATTGTTTTTACATATGACGTGGCCAGTGTGGTGTAAAGCCAAAGACTGTGTTTTGAATTTAGTTCGCTGCCCCCACTAGCAAATCAGTAAACAACTCTTTTTCCCGATGAGAGGCCAGTGCGTACTTGAGCAATCTCAGAGGCAGTAGTGTAACCCATAGATGGCCTCTGCAGTCTGGTGCTTTGAATTAATTTGTAATACAAGGATTCAAATCCGTGTCCCTGAAAACAAGGTGGGTGCTTAATTATTGGGTCTCAAATTCTGGCTGGTTAGTGGGTTGAAAAGCTTCATTTTTCAAAGTTTTTGGTATTTCTTTCTGCTACTCTATATTTGATACATTCTAATACGTAACTCAATGTAGAAACAAACATCAAATTTCATTTGAGCTTTGAAAAGTGTTGTTTTTATTTGTTAAAGGGAGTACTACTATGAACACACTATATTGAATTACTTAATGTTTGCATGACAGATTATTTTAAAACTTTCCTTTTATGTTAGAAGTGGTTAAACATTAAAGCTGATATATTTGAAGCCATTAAAAAAGGTACAGTGTTCTCTATCTTATACACCATTCCCGCTGCAACCATGAAAATATGATTCCTTGGTATCTCTGCTCAATCGTTTATGGGGGAGCAGAGGGCATAACTTCTATTTTAAACAGGTCAATTGTATTTGATTTAATATCAATTATAGAACAAATGAGTCAAGTGTACCTTGTAATGAAAACAGAAACAATGTCAGGTTTTCCAAAAACCAATGAAACATATTGTATTGCTTTTCCTGATTTACCATGCAATAGGTTCATAATAGCCTAATTACCATACTACATTTTTTCTGGGATTAGACAGAATTTTCTGGTGCCTCTGGCTTTTAGATACATCATACGACAATTATACATGTTTTTAAGTCTTCATTTCCGTAGCACATATCTTACATCTTCTGTTTTCTGTGTGAACAACTGCCACACGTTTCCAAAAATGGCAACTGCCCCAATCTTAGCAATATAAAATCGGCCTTAGATCATGGATCTGCCAACAAGAAAGCATTGGAATTTATGAGGGAATCCCCTGGTTTAAGGTTGACATGCCTTATATAAAATAGTCTACGAATTCTGGTTTTCTCTTGATTTACATAGTCTTGCAAAAGTTTTCCTTGGCATTAGAGTTTTAAAACTGCCTCTTTTATCTTTAAAATCCTTTGTAAATCTATCCCACTCTGTTAAGTTATATCTTTTGATGTTTTTGGCAGTCCAGTAGCAGATAAGCATTTACATTTCTGAAGATCACAAACAGGCTAAAAAAGTTGAAATAAAGACTCAGATCTAAATCAGAGATATAAATGTAATATTAATTCTTTTTCTCAAATCACTGTGTCTTTTAATCACATAGGTCCACGCTTATTTAGTTGTATTAATTTCTGATGTTTTATTTGTCCCTGTGGTCTTTAATTTATCAGTAGAACATCATGTAATGTAAATCTCTTTTTCAGACATGTGAAATTAAAGCAGAAGGAGGAAAGCGATATTTAACATTACACAAAGTCAAATTAGACCAAGCGGGTGAAGTTCTCTACCAAGCACTCAACGCACTTACCGCTGCAATCCTTACTGTCAAAGGTAAGTCAGATTACCCACCTGTTAGGATGATGCATGGTTTACAATTTTACCACATACACCTTACTAATACACCCATTTATCCATTATTTCCAGAAATTGAACTTGAATTTGCAGTTCCTCTGAAAGATGTAACTGTTCCTGAAAAGCGCCAGGCCAGGTTTGAGTGTGTCCTCACTCGGGAGGCCAATGTTATCTGGTCTAAAGGT
This sequence comes from Lissotriton vulgaris, assembly GCF_964263255.1. Lineage (NCBI taxonomy): Eukaryota > Metazoa > Chordata > Amphibia > Caudata > Salamandridae > Lissotriton > Lissotriton vulgaris. Next base: position 815,268,565 of record NC_141687.1, on the reverse strand, counting down.
CCGGATATCATCAAGGCTGGGGATAAGTTTGATATCATTGCTGATGGAAAGAAGCACATTCTTGTAATTAATGATTCTGCCTTTGATGATGAAGGAGAATACACTGCAGAAGTTGAAGGCAAAAAGACAACAGCAAAGCTTACAGTTGAAGGCAAGTAAAGACATGTGAAGTGTGAAATGACACAGTAGGAGAGTGCAAGTTAGACTAAAGGGATAGTAGTTTATAATTTTCTTCATCAGCATGTAACTTATTACACCAACCACACACACCCTTCCCTATTGCATGTAATGGATTCACACTGGAGAAGAAGACACCCTGTGGAGATAAGTCAATATTCTTAGCCACACAATACTATTTGCCGATCAGCTTTTTGGAAAACCAGTAGGGAATCTGAAAACCTTTTAATCATTGGTCACCTCTGAAATGCGCTGCTATTTCACATGCTCTTTCTGTTCAGTGTGTATTAAACAATAAATTTCAGCCCCAAAATGCTGGGTCTTTACTCTTCTCCCTATAGCAGAAGATGGTGCTGTTGAAATTGTGTCTCACTGCCACATTAACCACAAATTAATTATCAGTGGGTTATGTATTGACGTTTTCAAAAGTGCAAAGAAAACGCATATGCATTAGCTTATGTTCTTCTATAGTGTGACCAATGGCCATGTTGGACTTTTTTGGAATTTTTTTTTTAATATGTTGCCTCCAAAATGATGGCCGTCAATCATGTTTTGGCAAATTAACTAGTGAATGTGACTCTAAGATATACACCTAAGTTTACATTGCAAGAAGGTAAAAGTCTCATCTCGGTGCACACAGCATGTATGGTTTGGGCAGGGACTGGTCTAGTACCCCTATATAGTTACAGTACACTTGAGTTCCATCCTTTATGTTTGAATGTTGGTTTCTGGAGTCCTTCATAAACTGCATCAGGGTGCCTTTGGTGAGCAGGGCCTTTTCTGTGCTAATGTTAGTTAACATATGTGACAGCACATACTCCCTCCAGTGGTATGTTTCCCTATTTCTTTACATGACTCTAATCTGTCTCTTTTATCATAGGCATAAGACTGAAATTCATCAGCCCGCTCAAGGATCAAACAGTCAAAGAAGGGGAAACAGCTCATTTTGAATTTGAACTTTCTCATGAGAATATGCCTGTGACCTGGTTCAGGAATGACAAGAAACTTCATACAAGTCGAACAGTTCTTATTTCTGAAGAAGGCAAAACGCACAAGTTGGAAATCAGAGAAGTAACGCTTGATGACATCTCTCAGATTAAAGCAGAAGTGAAAGGCCTACACACCAGCGCTAACCTGAAAGTCCTAGGTAAAATGCTACAATGACTGTTACATGGTGTTACAAAATGTCATAGATGGGCATAATCATCAGGGCTTTTGTCTATTTAGTTATCTTTTCTCATATTAGCCATACCATAGAACTCTTGCACACACAGGGGCACATTTACTGTTATTGCATGCAACACTGTGCAGCAAGGGAATTTGCTGCACTGCGTGAAAGGAAGAGAACAGAAAAGCTCCACACTTACGAATGTATTGGGCATTTCTGATCTCATCGTGTGCTGGCGCACAGCCCTGCAAGGGTGCTTGTGTTATGGGCCTAATCATTTTTGAGCAGGAAGGGATATCTTGCTGCAAAAAAATAACCCTTAGAGGCATATTCTTCTTTCCACGTTTGCTGCAGAATGAGGTAAGGAGAAAAAAAGATGTTTCCTTGTTACGCCTCAGTCGGATAAGTGTACCATTTTTGAGCAAATCTAGGTTCACCAGTCTCTGTAAATTTGGGTGTGTGTCAAAATGCATTGGTGGATGCATGACGACACCCATTTTCCACCCAAGTAACACCTACCCAATACAAAGTAATGCATGGCAGCACTACGCACTACTTTGCTTTACTTTGCATTTCTTAAACCACGCAAGGGCACCAAAGTGGCTTTGCATGGCGTAGTAAATGCCAAAAATGATTTTTCTTAAGGGATGCGCCACAAAAGTGACTCAACCCCTATGGGAAATCATAGCAAATCTAGGTCATAGTTTCATTGAATGCAAGAGGAGGCCTGGTCAGATTTCAAACTTTAGTCACAAGATGGCGTTTATAATGTGGCACAGAACAAAACAATAAAATCAATTAAGCTTCGTAGATAGCCTGAAGCATGAGTAACTAGTACTCTTAATACTACAGTTATCCATTGACCCTCTTAACTACCAGCTGCAACCTTAGCTATGCCCATGTAAGGAAAGAAAACTACAATCCCCAAAAAGCCCACTAGACGGCCCTTCGGACCTGCCACACATCCGCATTAAACGCCGAGCATAGGGCACTAAAAGGCGCGCATTTTATATGCCATTTTTTAATATGTTCAATGTGGTCCATTTGCAGAAGCCGACCCGTATTTCACAGTCAAGCTGCAAGATTACACCGCTGTGGAAAAAGATGACGTGATCTTGGAGTGCGAACTGAGCAAAGACGTGCCCGTAAAATGGTTCAAGGAAGGAAAGGAGCTGAAGGCTTCGAAGATGGTTTCCATGACGACCGACGGCAAACGGAGAATTCTGAAAATCAAGAAAGTTGAAGAGAAAGACAAGGGTGATTATGAATGTGACTGTGGAACTGACAAGACGAAGTCTAACGTGAACATCGAGGGTACGTTTAAAAACCTCCCCAAAAACCTCCACCGAGGAATTGGTTTGAGAAATATGCTTTTAACAAGCTAACGAGCGTGCCTTTTTGTGTTTTCAGCTCGTATCATAAAAGTGGAGCGCCCGCTCTACGGTGTGGAGGTGTTCGAAGGTGAAACGGCGCGCTTTGAAGTGGAAATTTCAGAACCAGATGTCCACGCCCAGTGGAAGCTCAAGGGAGAGATACTGACACCTTCCCCTGTAAGAGCTTTTCCCTCACCGTGTGGGGAACTTCTTCTAATAAGTCTTTACTTTTTGAAACATAAATGCCTGCTTATTAAATATTTATTTCATCCCCAAAACAGGACTGCGAAATGATAGAGGATGGCAAGAAACACGTCCTTATTCTGTACAACAGCAAACTGAACATGACTGGGGAGGTCTCCTTCCAAGCTGCAAATGCCAAAAGTGCAGCTAATCTCAAAGTAAAAGGTACCAATTATATTGTCTGAATATTTATTTCATACACCACAACGTTGCAAATGCATTCGGTTCTATGCGCTTTAGGGCTAATATTATAAAAGCTGTTCCCAGCTCTGATAAATGGATTACGTGCATTTTTGTAGTTTTTTTTAAACAAAAACTAAGGGGAATGGAGACCACTAAGTGGTGATTTGCAATGGTGAGACAAAGCATGTTGTCTTTTTTAAATTCTCAGCGAAGTTTGGGGGACTTCCGCTCCATCACGGAGGAGTTAAGAGTTTGGAGGGTAGAAACTGGCTTTGCCATTCGTGTAGGATTGGTACAAGCCACAAAGATAGTTGTACAGAATACAGAGCACTCAAAATAGATGACTGTTGGAGAATAGTAGGTATGGGTGGGCCTGATGTCAAGGCTAACATGCTGTTAAATGCATTTGTACAATGGATTATTTATTGGAATACCAAGTTTGGGTCTCTCGTACCAATCGCAGAAGAATGAGGGTGTCATTTTCAGGTACCTCATCTGAAAGTTGCATGTCTCCATAACATTGGACTTTGGATTTTCTAGCCAAGGGTGCTCATTATAAATGACCTCTTTGAATCTGGATGATTTATACCAGGCCTGGGACGATTGGTGAGAGATGTATGAAGGGAGTTTGAGTCCCAAATCTGGTGATTTCGGACCCAGTAGCAAAGTGGCCACCTTAAACAACTCATTTGTTAGTAAACTATGTCCATAAAAGTTTGGGGAATCTTTAAAGCACTAGCCGACATCTTTAATTTTTTGTTGTTCTTGTTTTGCCTGACATAAACTTAAATATTACTTGCGCAAGAATGCAGCCGTTTCCCATGGTTGCACATGTGTTTGAGGAGGAGTGAATATATATGCACATCTATTGGGCATAGCTGGGATCTTTACGGTCCATTGGTAGAGATGTGGAGAGTTGTGAAGGTACAGTTATTGGCATAATATTTGTTGGCATCTCTAAATAATCATTCAAGCTATTCTAATGCTTGACCAGATACTGCTCCATCTCTTTTTAGCCAGTCTAGTAGGCCGCTTGGTTCTGTCTAGAGTGTCATCATTGTTGACTAATCAGTGAGAACCAAGAAAGTGAATTTACCTTCACAATGAATTATAAGGCAGCATCTCAGACATTTACCATCTCAGACATGTACCATGTCCTGGATTATTATATGGAACTGGAGCTGTACGGCTATGAGCATTTTGAGGTTCTTGGAAAAGGTGTTAAAATTGGCAATGTGATGCTAATTTCCAACTTCTTTTAGTGGTTTACATTGATTCTTTCTGGGGAAGCATGTGAATGGTCAAGTAGAGAGCATCAGAGACTGCTGTTTCAGGTAATCATCAATCACTGTTGCGATTTCAAAACAACAGCTAGTTGACAATTCCGAAGTGCTTAAGGGAGTTAGTATAACTGGGATGATCAAGTTTTTACAGCCTATGAAAGGAAATTATTATTCGCTTTTGGTGAGAATCGAAGATGTTTTGCGATGGTGGTGGTCTTGTCAGGTCACAAAAATTATTATAATACTTGAAAGAAAGTTTTCTTGTGGTAACCAAACATCCCCGACACATAAGAAATCAAAAACAAAACAATCATTAACTCAATCTACTTTTGGGCATCTATTTCAGAGTTGCCTCTCATCTTCATCACTCCTCTGAGCGATGTCAAGGTATTTGAGAAGGATGAAGGAAGGTTTGAATGTGAAGTGTCCAGGCTTCCAAAAACATGCCGTTGGCTGAAAGGAACACAAGAAATCCAAAGCGATGACAAATTTGAGATTGTGGCAGAAGACACCAGACATTCTTTGGTGATTAAGACAGTTGCCTTTGAAGATGAAGCCAAATATATGTTTGAGGCTGAAGATAAAAGAACAAGTGGAAAGCTGATTATTGAAGGTGTGCTTTTGAAAGATTTTACCATTTTATTCAACACAGTTTGTCAAGGTATACATCTAAAGCATTACATGAGTAAATGAATTAATTAAAATAACATTCCTACCTTTTAGGTATCCGTCTAGAATTTGTTACACCACTGAAGGATGTGACTGTAAAAGAACAAGAATCTGCAGTGTTTACTGTTGAACTGTCACATGACAACATACAAGTCACCTGGTTTAAAAATGACCAGAGATTGCATCCCAGCAAGTTGGTGTCTATGCAAGATGAAGGAAAAACTCATTCCATAACTTTTAAAGATGTGACTATTGATGACACCTCTCTGATTAAAGTGGAGGCTATGGGAAAAACATCCGAAGCTAAGCTTACAGTCCTCGGTAAGTGGCAAATAAAGTTCTTGGAATGTCTCTGCACTGCTTTATAGAATTTGCAACCAGAATCGTATAAAATGTAGTAGTCTTTTTTCTATTTAAACCCTTTTATTCACCACATTATATTTGTTTCAAGTTGACAAACATATGCATTTTTCCATACAGTGCCAAATTAGGAGTTAGTTAGCTGGTTGTTAGGTGTTTCCATACTTACAAATAAATATGTGGATGGAGCCTCTAGTAAGGCAAGTTAGGTTCACAGGATCAACTCTATTAAGGGATTATAATGAAGCTCTCCCTGGTTTCTGTCTTAGATCCTAGACCACCTCTCCACCACACTTTCACAATTATATGCTCACCCACACTTGCTTGCCCCCAGGGTCTCGTAGCCTGCATTGGTCACGTGTTGAAAACCAGACCATAATTCCCTTTGTGCGGATTTGAACACAAAAGTTGAATTTTACTATATTAAAAATGTTTTCCTCATGTATCTTATGTAGAGGGAGATCCTTACTTTACGGGCAAGCTCCAGGATTACACTGCTGTGGAGAAGGATGAAGTTATTTTGCAATGTGAGATTAGCAAGGCCAAGGCACCTGTGAAATGGTTCAAAGACGGACAAGAAATCATCCCATCCAAGAACATCATAATTAAGACTGATGGCAAAAAGCGCATGTTGGTCATCAAGAAAGCCCTGAAAAAAGACATTGGGGAATATACATGTGACTGCGGAACTGACAAGTGCTCTGCAAGGCTGAACATTGAAGGTATGGATATTGATGGATCCTCGTGTGTATCTATTCTTTCTCTCCCAATGGGGTCTGTATCTGATGCCACTGCTTCTTGTTTCTCAGAGAGGGACATCAAGGTGGTGCGGCCCTTGTACAGTGTGGAGGTGACAGAGACCGAGACTGCACGCTTTGACACCGAGATTTCAGAGGAAGATGTTCATGCCACCTGGAAACTGAAAGGAGAGGCCTTACACTCCTCCCCGGTAACCTTCATTCTTACATTATACCACACTCACTGTAAAATACATTATCAGAAATTTCATAGTTTGTTTATATTAGTAATATGTGGGCCCAGGTAATACACTGCTACATCCTAATATAGTAGTACAAAAACATTGTTTAAATACTGCAGGCATTTCAGGGTATTCTGCATGCAAACATACATACCACGCTAATGTTCTTCATTCCAAGTCAGTGGCCACAAAGTATTAATTTCAGGGATTTCAAAACGCCGCCTAGTGTGATTCAAGGTTTGAAACCCAGAAAAAAAGCAAGGGAAGAAAGGAGTGCTAAGTGCCAGAGGTTTGAAATGTTCTTATCCCCAATATATATTGTGTTAAATAGTTTGTGGACTACAGTAAGATGTGTGTATTGCAGAAGTGGGTAGTGCCCCCTCAAAAGAGTCCTGGTTCATGTAGTGTTGCATCCTCAGAGCCTGCTGTGAACGTACATTTTTTATCATATTTCCCCTTTGCTCCCTCTTTGGTTCACTTTCTACCCACATGCATCTTCTTCAACTCTTTCCATTGCTCTCTGTTCACTGTAATCGTGCCCAACTATCCTTGGACTATCTTTTCACTCTGGTTCCGTCGCACATCCGCCACCAAGCCTCTCGGTGCCATGCCCGATCCTCCCCCCTCCCTATATTGCCTGCCTGGCAGCCAAGTTTGCCCATTGACGGCAGTGCCATTCCCATTCCTCTTGCCCATAAGATATTGGTTTTCAGTCATTTTTATTGCAGAGTTGGTGCTTCTGAAGTAAAAAAAAAAAAGACACCAGCAATGGTATGTCAATGGGCAGGCGTTATCTCCCAAGTGACCTCATATATGATTTGGCCGTTGTTCCTTCATATGACAGAACTTGGAATAACTATAAAATAGCACATAGGTGCCCTCCATTTAATAGACAGTTTCATCAAGTACAAAGGTGAATGGCTATAGGAGAAACATTCTTTGTCAGACCAGGTCTGATCAACACATTCTTTTATTGGTGTCTTGTGTAAAAAGGAGCGGAGGTGTCCTCTTCCCCCTTGGTGAACAGTAGGACAAAGATGTATATGTGTCTTGCTAATGCTTGTAGAGGTCTGCAAAAGGTTCAGTTTCATAAAAGTCCGAATATGAGACATAAACCATTTTTAACATAATTTGGGGGTCAATTTGGCGTTTTAAAGTTTCTAAAACGCTTAATCAAGTGGTTTTGAGAAACGTAACCTTTTTTTCCATCATATTTTCCTTTAGGATTGTGAAATCAAGGAGGAGGGCAAGAAGCATTTCCTGATTCTTTACAACGTCCACCTAGATCAAGCTGGAGGGGTCGATTTTCAAGCAGCCAATGCTAAATCCAGTGCACATCTGAAAGTCAAAGGTAATTCACTTGTAGATGTAACACCCTTTGGGCTTTATTAGTCAGGGGGAGAAGAGGCAAGGTTTAGTTATCAAAGTGTTTATTTCCCCGCAAACAGATAGACAATATCATATAAACGTTGCACCAGTAGAAGAAACAGATGAAGAACATTTTGCATTATTTTTGTAAGGACCAAACTGTCTGTTCCGCGCTTAGGGCCATAATACATAAAGTTTGATCCCGTGGCAAAGGAAGTGAAATGATTTTGAACTATGCTGCCCAGGAAATAGGGACCAAATCAAACTATTTCTGTTTTAATTTTTTTAAGTGTGCCACAGGGGGAGTCAGTGTATCTTTTAAAGTATTACATAAAGAGCAAATGAACAGGACACAATAAATTTGTGAAGTTTAGCCCATACAAATCAATGACTTAATTTGGGTGTGCAAATTGCGTAAAATGGTGCCTCAGCCACCCTGTTCGGTCCTTTCAATATTAATAAAGTAGCAAAAATGGTGCCAAATGGTTTTCCCCTCAGGTTGTACTTTAGAGACATGCTAGGTATTATGGCCTAGTTGGTCCATTAATGTATACTTCAGTTGATCAACTTTTAACTGATTGCTTATTATCAGGATTAAATTTTGTTCACAAGTAAATTTTCAAATTAAACAATTGTTACGGTGATGTATCAATGAGATCTGTCTGCTTTGACACTGCTCTCAAAATCTTAAGTACAATTCCTAGTGATGTTTTTAGCACATCCGCTATTGCAGTTTTTTAATCATAATTCTGTTTGCACTTATGCAATCAGTTGTTTTGTAACTAAGCGGCTACTAAGAACAATATATGCTTTGCTGGCATTTTGCATGTTGCTGGAGGACCTATTTGGGAGGTGCCAAAAGTTTGATGGACAGCGGCAGATTAGCCTGGCAGATGCTGTCTTCAGTGGGAAGTGCTGCTATTTTAAAAGACACATTCCTTATGGAGCGTAAGCTTGTAGAGGGGGAGGGCGGAAGGGGCGGCGCATGCATTGCACATTTACTGCTGACAGCGTCCATCTGCGTGGAGGCAGCCAATGGGCATTGGGGAGGGACCCTGAGAGCCCACCCTCTTTTTACCCTCAGGTGGCCTCTTTCGCTGGCAGAGGTTAAATAGCTTCACTGTGGCGGGGGGCTCTCTCGGAGGTAGCCAGCATGGAGAGCAGGGGGTGAGGGGCAGCAGCTCTCTTGAGAGTGCACAAGTAATAACCTGGATATGTCTTCTCTTGGGAAAGCCCGGGTGATCGGCCTGCTGAGGCCCCTTAAGGATGTGGCAGTGACGGCTGGGGAGTCCGCAACCTTTGAGTGCGAGCTATCCTATGAGGGGATACCGGTGGAATGGTTCCTCAACGACCAGAAGCTGGAGCCTAGCGACAAGGTAAGTCCTTCACATCTTCTAACCCTTCTCACTGCAACATCATTCAACTCTTGCTCTACTCAATCAGTAGAATAGCTGATCCACTCACCCCATTCATTCTTCTTTAATCACATTATTACACAATTCTCATCACTGGATTAAAATTTAAATACAGCTGAGGCTTCTTTTTAATTCTTTCTTGTTGACCATTTCGTGCACAACTTAAATATTTGATGGGATATTGACCAAAGGCCTGCAGTGCTGTTGGCAGTGCTGCTCGCTCTCATTATAGCATACAATTTTATAAATTATTTGATAGTTTTTTTATTTCCACAACAAACTTTGTTGAATTTTCCGTCGTAATATCCGGGTTTTTTTTACACATGGTACTGGCAACCAACCACTTTGCTAGCTGTAATATTGGTGATGTTTCATCGCGTGCCTCTGTTGGCCCAGGGCTATCGCCGTAGTTATGTAGTCACTTTACTGTATATGGGGATTAGCAGGCTTCGAATTCCACTCCGGGCACCTGATCCGGCCTTCAAGATAGCCTCCTGGCCAGATCTGCCTGCCAAGCGTTTCTCGCCAGCTATTTTTAACGGCCCTCGAGTGCGGCCGATTTGCAAGACCCTCAGGGGGCCCGGGAAGTTTTTAATAGCGCGCTTAACTGCAATAACACATGCATACACTGAATACTTCACTTAGAGGAAAGTGCTGTAGCTAATTAAACAGAGTAAACTGTGGCCTTAAAGGAAGTGGAATGGAAGGCGCACGCTCCATTATAAATTCAGTTTACAGCTTGCTACACCAAACTCAGTGTGCGCACACACATTTTCACACGGGTTTATGCGCTTTACTTTTTGTAGGAAAGCAAATACACATATTTACAACATACAGGTACTATATTTGTCTGCATTTTATGCACAGCATGACACTTCTCGTTTTGAATAGCAGAGCATATGCAAGCACCGCTCAACTCGAACCAACACTTTAAACAAATGAAGTGCCTGGTATGTGAGAGCTGATACTCTTCATGAAGACAGTCTCCTACTTTAAGTGCACAAGCACAGATTTTAAAGCACCTTCATTCCATCGATTCTAAAACATTCTGCAAGGTTGAATGGAATACAGACTATGTAAAAAAAAAAAGTGAGCCATTCTATTTTTTATTAACAAGCACATCTTTCAAGCGAATAATATTAGAATTAATTAGTAGCGGTTATTTTAAGGTCGCAACCTGTTCCTCACCAGGAGAAGAGAAGTAATTTTCTTTACTTTTCAACTGCAGCTGAACGTTTGCCTGATTATTGTTGTATTTTGAAATAAAAGATTTGTATTTTAATTCAGTAAGTCACATAGAAGAAACACACGTCGGGCTTTTAAAACATGAACATGGCCCTGGTGTATAGCATAGAATTTGACTTAGCATTACACACTGGGAGAGGTATGTGTGTTAAAGGAATATCAATAAACATGCCTTCTAACTGTTCCTTATCCAATTGAAGGTGATTTCTTCCTTTTAATTGAATTTCACATAAACAATTAATGCACCAATACGATGCAAATTGTGCAACATTAGATTAATTGACCATAAGTGTATTCTCTGGCCCAAAGAACATATTGCTCTTGGAATGCAAATTAAGTGACTCCTTGGGGTAATAGAACATTAGCACTAATCAGTTAAAATTAATATCACGAGGTAACTTTCGTTGGCTTCTTTTCTGAAGTCTCTCCTAGCCCATTCCATTGAATCACGTCTCACCAGCATTTGCTTAACCAGCTGTGTTACATATAGGCCATATCTTTTCAGGGAAATCGCCTGGTCTGTTTAAATAGTATCCACTCTCTTTCTACATAGGCTCATAGATATGTTAAATATTTATTTATTTTCATCTTTGATTTTTCTGCATAGATAGATAGATAGATAGATAGATAGATAGATAGATAGATAGATAGATAGATAGATAGATAGATAGATAGATAGATAGATAGATAGATAGATAGATATGTCTTCCAGGTTTAGCACAAGCACTAAGACAAGTTTCCATTTGTATAATGATCTGGAATTTATTATTGACATTTCCCTCATTACTAAAATAAATAGTGTATCCTTACTGTTTAAAAGTTTCTTGACAACATTCTTGTTAAAATACAGATTTGAGAAAGCACAGTTCTTAAAGGCCCATATAAGCCCAATAGGTCCCAAAACATCCCAATATACTCCTGGGAACATTCTGTAAACGTTAATAGTTGGCAACTGTTTTTGTCAACTGTAATTGCTTATACAAAATTGTGTAAAGATAAGTGTTTGTGATATTTTAACTTGATGACCTCTGTGAACCCCAGTCATAGCTTCCTTTGTTGAATATATCAATAAACATGACCATAACATTTATAGAATTCCATAAACTTCAAAGTTGCATTCCTCCAGCACTAGTCCTGACGCATGTGTAAAGTATTGTGGGCCTTTTTGTATACATTTGCATTGCGTGTTCAGAAATCGCCTTTGGAATTGATTTTCAAGGTTTACCCATGGAGCTGCTCGTACATGGTGGTAGTAGTAGTACGTAGGCTAGTACTGATACACCACTTCTGAAGTAACTTTCATTTTATGACATGAAGCTTCACAGATAGAGAATAAAGGTAGATGATGCGAGGAAGCTACCTTGATGTTTCAGTCATTAGTCAGTTGTCACCTATGTTACTGTGAACCACATACTGCCAGACCACTAAACTGATTAATTATTACAAGAATAATAGACAACTACAAGGCTCCGGCAATATGTTAAGCTTCCATGCACTAAAATATTGTCATCTACATTACACTTTAGGAAATGCTCCCCGCACAGCATTCATTTCTCGCCATTTATCTCTTAATAATCATCCTCAGAAGGGTGTTCGCAGGCCGCCTCATAATATTATTATCATTATTATTATTATTATTATTATTGAAGGCATTTTCTTTTGTAGCATGAACTGTAATTACTCTAGACTTCATCTTACTCTCCCATTTCCATTCATTTCTCCAGGTAGCCTTACATTTTCCCGTGCTAACTTCCCTTTAATATCTGACTAGATCTCTTTATATTCCCTAGCCTTATTGACCTTTATCGTGCTCCTTGTTTACAAATCCTTAAGTGCCTGCCACCGATCTGCAGTCAAGATACTGTTCCTTGAGTTCCTTTTAGGTGTTTAATCTTAGTAGATGCCAAGCTAAAATCAATGTACAGACCAGCAGTCTGTTGCCATTCATATAGGATGTAGAAATTCACCACAGGCCCATCAACTTTTGTAAAAGTTCATGAATTAAACTTACATTGTACACTAATTATATTGATAGCTAACATACAAGTTACTTTGAAGATTAGTGGCAGTGTCACCTGACGGAATTGTTGCTATTATTAATTATCCATCCCAAATACAGATTGAGAATAATTGTCAATACTAACTATTAACTAATTGGGTAGAGATCTATAGGGCAGAGGCATTCTTTTCCTTAATCGCGTGTTTCATGAACATTCTCAACAACACACAAATAACTAATCGGATTTTTTGTCATATTTTGCATGGGTTTGGAAGTCGGCATTCTCCACAAAGAAATGATCACATCTGATTGAAAAGTTCCGAAATCTTCCCCTCATTTAATTGTCACTGTTCCAAATTAAACATTTGGATGTTCTGTGTTTTTGGATAGGAAGCTCAGAGTGTTCATCTAGCAAAAATAGTGTCCTGCGGCATTGGCACATTATCACATTAAACTAAAAAACATTACCAACTCAATCTTCATCCAAGAAGTGTAGCAACAATGGCTTGTTATGGATCCTCAACCCCAACACTACACGAGGAACCAATTATTATGGCTGTCACAATGTATTTGCCTGTCCTATTTCGCACTTCACACACATGGCTCACTTCATATCAGTGAGAATCATTGTACTTAAGTTCAATAAGCTGTTACTGTGCTTAAGTATTATTGTAATTATGACCACTTACCAATTTCACTTTTTATAACAATTTTCCATAAATAATGTAGTTTGAAATAGAAAACACGACTTTGAATGTACTTCCCTACGTTGTCAGGGAAGCGAATGCATGAGTCCCCTATAGTGATAGCAATTATGGCCTGATGGGGGGGGGTATGTGTGTGTGTATATGTGTATCTTCACCCTAGATTATGCCCCACCCCAAGTCCAACTCCTTTCTGTCCTGTTCTCAGATACAATAGTAGTCAAACTACAGTGCATATTAACCAAATCCTACTCATGATAGCCGCACTGCTAGACTACAGCCAGTCATCCAAACATTTTTTTTCATTGCTACTTCTTTGCAGGGGGGGAGCACTGTGATGTGGCCAAAGAGAGTGATGCTGCCATGATTTGAAACACCAACATAAATCAAGACATATCTTTCTGTGTTTTTCTTTATTTATGATTAGACTGTAACGTTTAGAACTGATACAATTTGTGAATATAAATGGCTCTGCGTGTTGCAGCTCAGTGGGTTAAAGCACTGTTCGTCATCTAATAGGTTGTCACACGCTCTGAAGGAAGAATCCACACGCTTATTCTCAGGGATGCTCAGTTAAGCGATGCTGGGGAAGTCAAACTAACAGCGAAAGAGTTCAAGACCCAAGCCAATCTTATTGTGAAAGGTAAAGCCTGTTGAGGTCGAGATGTCCAAATACCATGGGTGAATCAGCATTGCCTTTATTACAAGCCTTTACGTTTCTTCTTTCAGAACCCCCAGTTGAGTTTACTAAGCCTCTTGAGGATCAGACGGTTGAAGAAGAAGCCACCGCAGTACTTGAATGTGAGCTTTCCAGAGAGAATGCCGAGGTCCGATGGTTTAGAAACGGAACTGAACTTCACAAAACAAAGAAATATGATATCATCTCAGAAGGAAGAGTTAGGAAACTTGTCATCCACAGCTGCACACTGGATGATACCCGCACATATACCTGCGATGCCAAGGATTTTAAGACATCTGCCTTCCTCAATGTAGAACGTAAGTGGTCAATTTGGAGCATCATTAAAAATCTTTATTTACAATCTTTATCCCTCAAATACTACTGATTGTATATGTTATAGAGACTAAATAAGTCTCAAGCTTAGTCCCAGATTTACAAACCTATCACACAACACGGCACAGCCCCAAAAGTTGCTGTTCTGCTTTGCATGAGAGGAAGAGAGCAGGAAAATCCCCTATCAACAGAGATATGACACCACCCTGTTTTCTCCAGAGCGCTGGTCGTACAATCAGTCTGCTGAGCACCACATACACACCTTTGCACCACAGTGCAAAGGTACCCGCATGAGTCTAGCATACATTTGTACAGGGAGGCTGCCCTTCCAGTACAAAATACTATGCTTAGACTGACTTTAAAATGTTTACCACTTTAGATGTGAACTGTACAGTGCAGCACACATGCAGAGTGGGGAAAAAAGGTAGGAGAAGTAAAAGCATCTCTCCTTTTTAATGCCTGCTTTCAAGAGCCCTTAATGTTTGTTGCAAAAGCCTGTCTACTTTTGTTAATAGATAGGGCTTTGTGTGGAACATTACGGGTGGTTGCACGTGAATGCCAAGCACGGCCCGTGCCGGGCGTTATACTGGGGCGGTGACGTCAGGCAGGGGAGGGTCAGGGTGGAGGGTTGTAAAATGCGGGCTATGGACCATTAAAGGTAAGTACCGAAGAAAAAAACCGAATTTTGTTGCCCACGCTGCATCGCCAAATGTGATGCAGAGTGGGCAACGAAATTCGTTTTATTTATTTTTATCGGTACTTACCTCTAATGGTCCATATCCCGCATTTTACAACTCCCCACCCTGACCCTCCCCTGCCTGATGTCACCGCCCCAGTATAACGCCCGGCACGGGCTGTGCCTGGTGAATGCCCATGTACCCCACAATTGAACACCTCCATGATGCAGATTAACGCAAAGCAGCACTACACGCAGGTTTGCGTCACTTTCTCTTACAAACCCACTTGCATACCAATTTGCTCTGGTTTGTAAATCCCAGAAAATGATTTTGTGTTGGTCTGTGTTAAAAAAATAATGCAAATCGAGCTCAAAATATTTGTAAATCTGGGCCTTAGTTTTCAACCCAAAGTCGGTGTTTTGTTTCTGTTAAGAATCAAAACTAAAATTATGCATTTGCCAATCATTCAAGTACTTTGAAAAACGTGTTTTTTTTCTTTTCAACAATGCATAATATACCACCATACTTTCATGTCTTTAGCAGCTTTGGGACTTGAAAACCCTTCCAATTCTGCTTTGTATAATTCACTCTATTCAGAAATGTTCTGCGACCATGGTTCACTATAATTAATAACACATATGTATTCATAACATTAGCTTGTGTTCGACAAATGTTGATCATTAAACTGGTTTTAAGCATATTTCATTTTTGCTTTTCATTTTAGCTCTACATGTTGAGTTTTCGAAGCCGCTTTCAGATCTTGAAGTTAAAGAAAAGGAGGTGGCTCGCTTTGAATGTGAGGTTTCTCGAGAAAGTGCTAAGGTTTGTAATTCCTGTGACTACACAGAGTTATTAGCTTCTCATCAATATCAATTATCCTTTTCGGTGCCCCCTTTTAATGCTCAACTATCACGTAAAATATGCCAATGCTCTTTTGACCGTGAGGTCTATGACCTAAGCAAACGTATGCAATGAGGGTTATTGGCAGTATTTAAATTGTTAAAGAACGAGTCCTGGTGCCCCAAGCTGTGCTCAGAAGGCTGTGGTTGGTGCTATTAAATGTCAGCGTCCTGGATACCAAGGCTGCATGATATTAAATCCACCCAGGCCTCTTTCATCCACTACCAGAAACACCCCTCCCCTTTATCTCCCTGTTGCAAGTTCTTCCTTTACTCATTCTCATCTGCCTCTCTGGTGTTACTCCTATGCAAACAGCACTATGTATTATGAAACAATCACGCTGTTACCTTTCTCTGACAAAACGTCAAAGCAAGCATTTCCCACTTTGGAATACCCTTTCACCAGAAGTATCTACCCAGTTCTCCCCACAATGTCTAGTGTACGTCTACACATCTTACATTTTAAATAAGCATGCAATAACGAGGCCCAAACGCTTTTTCTCGAATCTGATGGAAAATTATGTTCAAGGTCACTCACAGCCTAGGAGACCACCCAACTCATCTGATATGCCATCAACACACCTTCCCTGAAAAGGAATGCACTCTTTACTTGACAATTGCACTGAGTTTAACTTATTGTTTCGACCCATTCATAAATCTAATTGCATCCCCTATGTAACTGTGCGATCCTTGATGTCATTATGCTTCCTTAATGCAATTGGTTCCTACTAAAGGTAATGTCCACACAATAGAAAGTAAGACATTGAAATATGCATCTATATTAAATCATGATGCTGTAATTAATAATGCAGTGTAATATGATTAGCTACAATTACATTTTTATGAATTAAAAATAAACCCCAAGCACAAAAAGCTTGCACAAAGTGCAGATCACAGTATTCTGAGTCTCACTAATTTAATAGGAAACCAATGGAAGTGGGGTGCTGTCTGGAATGTAGCCTATAGAGGATTTAAATCCAGCGACGGCTCGTGGAGGGAGTTACGGTGGGGCAGGAGGGCTGGGAGGGGGAGGGGCAGGGCGGAGGTTGCTAAAAACCGGCATATGGATAATTGCAGGTAAGTAAACAATTTAATTAATAAAACGATTTTCGTAGCTCGCACTGCATTGCATTTTGCGATGCAAGGCGCACTACGAAATTCGTTTTATTAATTAAATTGTTTACTTACCTGCAATTATCCATATGCCGGTTTTTAGCAACCTCCGCCCTGCCCCTCCCCCTCCCCGCCCTCCTGCCCCACCGTAACTCCCTCCACGAGCCGTCGCTGTTTAAATCCCCTCGGGGTCTGTGAGGCCTTTGTTTTATTTGTTAGAACATTCTGCCCTCTAGTGGTGAATGTTTGAATTGCCTGTCGTAGAAGGCTATACTGGCCAATAAAGACTGGCTTCAGAGTTTAAGGTGCGAGCCAAAGGCGAGAGCCTTTAACAAAGGAGCTGGACTTTAATGCTGATGTAGCCCAGCTACGGAGGGCCATAAGGCTATTAGGACATTCCACCACTAGAGGGCAGAATGTTCTAACAAATAAAACAAAAGCCTCACAGAGCTTGAGGGGATTGAAATCCTCTCGGTCTCCGTGAGGCCTATGATCACAGTAATAGCTGTGAACGACAATATTGGAATGTTGGAGCTCCAGGCTTCTACCGGCCATTAGAAGCCTGGAGTACTCCAATGTTTTTAATGGCACTCACAAGATTCCAATGTTCTCATATAAATATCTCTATATTCATTTTGGAAGTGGCAGAGGTATAAGACTTCATGTCGCACATTCACCCACTCTAAATGGTCCTCAACTTTTGAGTCAAATTTTAAAAAACAAACCCATCCATCAGGTAGCTGTCCCTTAAGACAAACTGGGAATATTAATTCATTTGTAATTCACTACTAGGAGTCTGATTTTAAGCTATGCTATAATACTTTTTTTTTTTATTATGCAGGTTCGCTGGTTTAAGGATGGCATAGAGATCAGGAAAGGCAAAAAATATGATATCATTTCTAAAGGTGCTGTGCGCACTCTGGTAGTCAACAAATGCTTATTTGATGATGAAGCTGAGTATACATGTGAAGCAGGAACCTCTAGAACATCTGGAATGCTTACAGTGATAGGTATGGAAAAAGTTATATAAGTTAATAAAAAATATCCTTAAATGTGATAATGAGTGAAACAAATGTCATTGAATTTCT
Organism: Lissotriton vulgaris; assembly: GCF_964263255.1. Classification (NCBI taxonomy): domain Eukaryota; kingdom Metazoa; phylum Chordata; class Amphibia; order Caudata; family Salamandridae; genus Lissotriton; species Lissotriton vulgaris. Next base: position 815,250,610 of record NC_141687.1, on the reverse strand, counting down.
GTGATTTACATTGCAGAAGAGGAAGCAACTTTCACCAAAAACCTTGCCAACGTAGAAGCTACTGAAACAGACACAGTGAAATTGATCTGTGAGGTCTCCAAGGCCAGTGCGGAAGTGCTCTGGTACAAAGGGGACGAGGAGCTGCCAGAGAGCGGCCGATATGAACACATTGCTGATGTCAGAAAGAGGATCCTGGTCATACAGAACGTCAGCCTCAGTGATGCTGCTGAATACAACTGCAGACTTCCAAAGTCTCGCACCAGTGCAAAACTTAAAGTTAACGGTAAGAATACTAATGCTGACAACAAGTCCTCTACAGCATAGGAGACCCAACAGTGTCATGGCGGGCTCTCATGCTTGTTGTGTATGTGTGTTTCAGAGCTTGCTGCCGAGTTCATTTCCAGGCCACAGAACCTCGAGGTGCTTGAAGGAGAGAAAGCCGAGTTTGTCTGCTCTGTATCCAAAGACACATATGAAGTCAAGTGGCTCAAGGGTGACGTTGCGCTAGAGAGCGGTGACAAATACGACATCATTGCTGATGGGAAGAGGAGAATTCTTGTTGTTAAGGATTCTGTGCCAAAAACAGACGAGGGAAGCTATGCTGCCATGGTTGGTGCTTCAAGAGCAACAGCTGATTTAACAGTCATTGGTAAGTTTTTTGTGTTTGTGGTAGTAGTGCTGACTATCCAGAGAGTTACCTTATTCATGGTCTACAAAATGAATATTTTACAAAGAGATTTTCTCACAACATGATAAAAAAGATGTCAAATATAGGCCATTGTTCCTTCTTTTTAAAAAAGGCTTAAAAGTTGCTAGGATTGATCGCACACCAGTTTCTATAGCTGGTGCAGTGTGTGTAGAGGCAGCCAAAAAGTATATATATACACACACACACACACACACACACACACACACACACACACACACACGCACCAGGGCAGAGAAGGTAAATGTAGCTCAATAACACCTTATGTAGAACAACTGTATGCACATTCACACATTTATTACTATAGTGCAAAGGTCACATTCGAGTTTATTACCAGAGTACAGCAAAACTGAAATGAGAACTTGTCACTGCCTCAAAGATTGTATGATACATTTACTTTACAGAGAAACAGCTCTTTTAATAGTCATGTTAATTTAATTTTACCTTACTGCACAAATCTAGCACTCTGAATCCTGGTTTGGGTTTAATAAGTGCACTTGGAAAAACATACTGGGCTTAAACCATATATACAGATATGCTGAGAATAATATGTAATGTATTACCATTATTGAGGGGTGAGGTTTTAGGACACACTTGAAGCTTCACCTCTTGAGAGCCATTGCCCCTCCCCACAATTAAAAATGCAAATAGATAGCATGTTACTCCCTCTGCATCTGCATATATAGTATAATATATATTTTTATATTCAGAATAATCATGAACATGTTTTGATAATACAACGATTTTATCTTTCTAGAATTACATATAAACGTTGTAAAAGTGTACTCATTACTTTCTTTGTCTTCACAGAAAAACTCAGGATTATAACTCCAATTAAGGACCAACAAGTTAAAGAAGGGCAGGAGCTGGTCTTTAACTGTGAAGTCAATACTGAAGGGGCCAAAGCTAAGTGGCACAAAAATGATGAAGCAATTTTTGATAGTCCAAAATATATCATGGTCCATAAAGATCTCGTGTACACTCTCAGAATTAGAGATGCACAACAAGATGATCAAGCTAACTATACCATTTCTTTGACAAACCACCGTGGTGAACACGTGAAGTGCTCTGCTACTCTCTCTGTGCAAGGTAAGCCATTTGCGTTGTTCTTGCCAAACTAATCAAATACGTTCTACGTGCTTAACTTGTGTGTCATTAGGTTTACATTTACCTGTGTAATTTTCTATTAAAATTATCTTGTGTATCTAAAAATAGTAAATATCGACCTGACTCCTAAATTGTTTTGCACTAATTCACAAGATCCAAATTATTTTTTATCCTCATTTCAACAGAGGAGGATCTTAGGATTGTGGAACCAATCGAAGACATTGAGACAATGGAGAAAAAATCTGTCACGTTCTGCTGCAAAGTGAACCGCCCTAATGCCACAGTTGCATGGATGAAAAATGGTCAAGAAGTGGTTCTGGACAGGCGTGTTTTGTATAAAGTAGACAAGTACAAGCACTCCCTTATAATTAAAGACTGTGGCTTTGTCGATGAAGGGGAATACACCGTTACTGCCGGACAAGACAAAGCTGTGGCGGAACTCATTATCACTGAAGCTCCAACTGACTTTACTCAGCACCTTACGGATCAGACTGTTGTTGAATTTGAAGATGCAGTCTTCACCTGCCAGCTTTCGAAAGAAAAGGCAAACGTGAAGTGGTACAGAAATGGACGTGAAATCAGAGAGGGCAAAAGGTATACAGATGGACTCATTGTGAATGAAAGGTCCAATGCACTGAATGTTTCACAATTAGTTACTTCAAATCCAACTTTCTTCTTAATTTTCCTTATTCAGGTACCAGTTTGAAAAAGATGGAAGCTTACACAGACTTGTAATAAAAGAATGCAGACCAGAAGATGAATGCGAATACTCTTGTGGGGTCGATGACAGAAGATCCAGAGCAAGACTTTTTGTTGAGGGTAAGTGTAAAATCTATTTTTTTTCAGCTTTCTTCAACTCCAACACAATATCACCCAGATTCAAGACATGTTTGTTGTTGCTACTTCTTTCTGTTCAGAAATTCCAGTGGAGATCATCAGGCCTCCTCTGGACGCCTTCGAAGCGCCAGGATCAGACGTCATATTTGAGGCTGAATTGAACAAAGACCGAGTGGAAGTCAAATGGCTGAGAAACAACATGATCATTGTCCAAGGCGACAAACACCAGATGATGAGTGAAGGCAAAGTCCACAGGCTTCAAGTGTGTGAGATCAGGCCCCGCGACCAAGGCGAATACAGGTTTATTGCCAAGGACAAAGAGGCCAGAGCCAAGCTTGAGCTGGCCGGTAAGTCTCTATTTGCAATTATAAGTGCCATGAAACACGGAGGTTCAAGATTTTAGAAACCCTCCAATCATTCCTACTAGGACTTTCCATTGGCAGTGCGGGCACAAATGAAAATAAAATACAACAGATATTATGTTAATTTAAATAAAATAATCGTATTGTTTCAAGTGAACACTTTCCAGTGAGTTAAGCACATGAAGTAGGAAAACACATTCCAACTCTCCAATCAAGAGACATGAAATTAAATTAAATTACATAAAAGAACTAAAATGTAAAATATATACGTCAGACAACTAGCAATTAGGATGCCGAGGTAGCATTGGAAACCATGATGAATATATTGAGGTTTTTTAACACCTCATATGTACCTCCTGATGAGCCCCTATGTCCGATTCTAATGGCTAAAATTCAGACCCGCATTAAATGTGAACATAAATAGCCCTTTTTATTGCAAGAATGATGTGTTATGAATTCGTTTCTATATTGCTGGGTCCAGAATGGCATCAAAAGGCATGTATTAACTAGACATGTGTGTTTGCAGCGGCTCCTAAAATCAAGACCGCAGATCAGAACATAGTCATCGATGCTGGGAAGCCTTTGACAATGGCTGTGCCCTACGACGCCTACCCCAGAGCCGAAGCAGAATGGTCGAAGGACGAAGAGGTTCTGCCCGACCTGCACGTCGACACAACCACGACGGACACCACCTTCAGGATCCCCGAAACAAAGAAGTCAGATAAAGGAAGATACAAGATCGTGCTCAAAAACAAACACGGCAAAGCAGAGGCCTTCATTAATCTGGATGTGATTGGTAAGAGAGGTTTTTTTTCCAGCGCCTGCACGACAAGCCAGCGTCAGGGATCGTCCCTAGAAAGGGACAGAGTAGTATGTTGAGCTGCAATACATAGGGCGATGGGGCTAGCAGCAGATTTGGGGTACCCGCTCAGAGCTGGTACACGTTGGGGAAATGGCTGTAGGCTGGGAGTTTCGAAATACCAAAGCAAAATAAATTGACTCACTTTCTGTAGAAGTTATGAACTCTCTTTAAACAGCAGAGATGCCAAATAATGCCCATGAAGTGGACACAAAAGAATGAAAACATTCTTGATTCATTCAGCCTATTTCAGCAGTTATTTTTTCTCAAATTAAAAAAAAGAAAATTAGTCTCCAGACATATTTGATGAAAATGAAGAGGAAAGATTTTATATATTAATGTTATTGTTGTACGAAGCACAAAAGCTGAATTCAATTCAATAGTTCTTGAATGTAACAGTGAATTACAAATAAGGGACATTTATCGTCTGCAATATGTGGGCACCAAAGAAAAATTAACAGGAAGGTTGTGTGACCTCCCTTGAACTGTATCCTCTCTTTCCTCTATTTGCAGATGTCCCAGGCCCAGTTCGAAATCTGGAAGTGACAGAAACATATGATGGTGAAGTGAGCCTTGCTTGGGAGGAGCCAGTGAGTGATGGTGGCAGTAAAATATTGGGTTATGTGGTGGAAAGGCGTGACATCAAGCGTAAAACCTGGATACTGGCAACTGACCGTGCAGACAGCTGTGAATATACCGTCACGGGTCTTCAGAAAGGAGGAGTCGAATACCTCTTCCGCGTGAGCGCCCAGAACAGAGTAGGAACTGGTGAACCTGTGGAAACTGATAAACCTGTGGAAGCAAAGAGCAAATTTGGTAAGTAGCATGGTCATGTTATGCAATGTTGAGCTTTACAAATCTAAATAAAGAAATAAGAAAGTGTTTTGTATTATGCAATCTCAAAAAAAATGTCCATAGTCCGGCAACGCTAATTATGTATATTGTTTTGCATTTCAGATGTGCCAGGTCCTCCTTTAAATGTAGATGTCTGCAATGTGAACAGGTTTGGCGCAACCATTACGTGGGAGACACCAGAGTACGATGGGGGCAGTGAAATCACTGCTTATATTATTGAGTTACGGGACCGAACCTCCATTAAGTGGGATACTGCAATGATCACCGGGCCAGAGGATCTTGCAGCTACGCTGAATGATGTTGTAGAAAACAAAGAATACATTTTCAGAGTTCGTGCAGAAAATCAAGCTGGAATCGGCAAACCAAGTGCTGCTACTCGTTCTGTGAAAATTATGGATCCAATTGGTAAGTACTAGTAAAGCAAAGGCAAAACTGCACTAATTGAGAGAGCCATGGGATTTCATGTGACTGAAAGGATTTAGAACATGGTCAATAACATAACATAGCATCGCAGAGAGGTCTTAAATTTAAACCAAAATGCCCATACTTCTGCATTAAGTGAGCACTGAAGTTTAAAATGCCCCCACCGACGTTAAATTTTCCGTCGGAAGAAGATAATTTCTCATTCTGTGATCTTTACATCCAGAAATGTATGCTTCGTTTTGGCTGCATTTGTAGTCCTGATGAATTGACTACGCTTTGACATTATGTTCATGTTACTAACAAACACTTTGTAGATTGTAGACTCCCCAGGTAAAAATGTGCCACTGCAGGCTACCCAACACATGTTGAAACACACCTCTGCACAGCCAGCAAGGTCCGCCACAAAATAAGGGCCTCCTCATAAGCTCTGTACAGAGTAACTTCCACCATTATCAATATCTCAAAAGCACACACAGTAATTGTAGTACAGTGTATTTCAAGTAACATATAATGATTAATCAGAATGTGACAGAACTTGAGTTTAGTGAAATTAATTGAGTTGGCCACCACAAAAACTAATACGTCAAATTATTTTTTAATGTTTTTAGAAAGACCAAGTCCTCCCATCAACCTTGCTCATTCAGACCAAACAAAGTCATCGGTGCAGCTTGCATGGGAGCCACCTCTTAAGGATGGAGGCAGTCCAATACTCGGCTATATTGTTGAAAGATGCGAGGCGGGATCTGACAAATGGATCCGATGCAACATGCGCCTTGCTTCTGACCTTACTTACAAGGTAAAGTGATTCATTTTTAGATGTGCCAGAAAATCTGATGTTCCGACCAGTTGGACATGCTGCCATAAGTATTAATATCAATGTTGTTGTACTGACAGTGACTGAAAATATTAATGGCATGTTTGGCCACTGTATCTGACCTGTTTGATCAGATGTACCCAATTATTTTCCTTGTGTGCTGGCTGCTATAAGTTTGCATATATTTTAAGCCATACAGTGACGTATTGGTTGCCCACTTTTGTTTTATGCTTCTAAAGTAAATATAGAAGTTCTCCACTTCTCATAACAATTCAAATATTGGTCTAAATCCACATCTGATTAATATTTAATGTGTTCTTAGTAGCTGTTTGTGGGTCACTGTAATTACAAACACCAAAAGCAGCCAATCCTATTTTAAGCTATGCAGCAAGTTATTCACTCTGGGTCATCCATTTTATCATTCTGAAAAGTTGTTCTTTTCCAGCGAGTCGACATTTCTCTTTCACGATTATATGTTGAGGCTCATGATTCCCGCATTTACAATGGCAGCTTATTTTAAACTAGTTTTGTCTCCTGTTGGCTGACCTAAGTCTTTGGAATTCTTAACTTACTGGCATCCAGTTGCTTCATGCTCTGTTACAATTTATCTGTAATCTTAAAATTGAATTTCTTGCTCTCTTGAATCTGAATTGGCGGCGCTAACTGCCTGCTGTCGGGTTTGATTTACATCTTTCTTTTTAGTTTTTCTTCCATGTTATTTTCCACATTTGTTTTTAGTGTGTTGATAGATTTGTTGAAGTGGAGAGGTACCTTTTTAAATTGCATGCATTGTACAGCTCTCTCCTACCCTTTGGAAGGTGGATGGCAAGGAAACTCTATAGCAAGGGCCAAAATACATAAAACCATTATTTACTAAGTAATTTAATACATCCTTTCTTTGTACCTCAGGTCACTGGCTTGAAACAGGGAGTTAGCTATTACTATCGGGTTTCTGCAGAAAATGCAGCAGGTGTTTCGGACCCTGCTGAGGCTATTGGTCCACTAACTGCAGATGATAAACACGGTAAGGCTCCTGTCCATTCTTTTTATTGACACACAACATTAAACTTCAGAACACAATTCAAATCGACCATATAAACATATAAACATAGAACACACGCCAATGTTAATTGATTTAATTTTATTCTCTTTTTTATCAGTTGCACCCACTATGGATTTGAGTGCATTTAAAGATGGTTTGGAAGTCATTGTTCCAGAACCCCTGAAGATCCGTGTCCCTATTACTGGCTATCCTGTGCCAACTGCAAAATGGTCGGTTCATGATAACATCTTAGAGGCTAATGAACGTGTGAGACTTGAGACTACATCCATCTTTGCTGAGCTTATCATCACTCCAAGCGAACGCCCAGATAAAGGTGTATACACTCTTGAACTTGAAAATCCAGTTATGTCCATTTCAGGAGAAATCAACGTAAATGTGATTGGTAAGTCAAGAAAGCTTTCCTTCAATATCAAGTCAAAACACTGCAACACATATTTTCAGAATTAATGGGATTACATTTTTCTCTTCTAGCACGCCCCAGTGTGCCAAAAGAGCTAAAAGTGGGACAGATCACAAGGGACACAGTTCATTTGACATGGGAGCCACCTGAGAATGATGGAGGAAGTCCACTGACTGGCTATCTGGTAGAAAAGCGTGAAGTCAGCCGCAAAACATGGACTAAGGTATGTGTTTCTTACCTCTTGATTTTGAGAGGCATACAGAGTTATGTATTTTTATGGTGGAGGTAATATTGCAATGTGTATTGTTCCATATTATGTCATTGTAGTAGCAAAGAGTCATACCAGGCTAGCAACAGGGAACAAAGGCCATTAATTGCCAGATAAAGAAAAGCAAAATTGATGAAACCGTGAAAGATCTTAGTGAATAATCGGAATCAAATTGTTTAAAATAACCTCTACTTTCTTTTTGTGTATCAGCTTATTCTTGTTGAATAATTCATTGGTTTGCGAAGCAGCTCTTCAGTGTACATCCCTCTACTATTGTATTGGCCTTAAACAAATAATTGTGGTCTGTGGCATTATTGCTGAATGAAATAGATGTTTCTATAAAAATTTAAATGAGGTTTACTTGGACAATTTCTTTGGTTTTCCTTTGAGAACCATGAGGAAAAATATAAGACAGATACATTGTTGACAATACAGGTATTTTAGAAACAAGCAGCTCAATTGAAGGAGCGATCCCCATTCTGTAAAGTTGAAAATTCAATCCATGTCCAGCAGTGGATCTAAGGTGTATGTCGGTGGTGTAGACTACCTTAAGAGGAATTACTTTATTTAAATCAATTATGAATGTAAAATGATACCAGTGATAGTCACATTTATCAGTGATATGTTTGTGATGGTCTTCTTAATTTACAGTTCATTTTGAAGTAAATGAAACATATTTGGTCTTCTAGGTGGACGAAAATATCATTGACCAGGAGTTCACTGTTCCAGAACTCCTCCAGGGAAAGGAATATCTATTTAGGGTTATGGCATGCAACAAGTGTGGTCCAGGGGAGCCTGCATACATCGATGAGCCTGTGAATATGTCAGCTCCAGCAAGTGAGTTCTTCTATCTGTCTGGATGGTTTCAGATGCGGATGTTTTCTATAATATTCACTTATTTAATGATGTTAGGAGAAAGGTTTGGGTATGGTTATTATCCTACCGAGAAATTATTTTATATGCAGAAACAATTCACATACTTTAACTTACATCTTCACATTTAAATATGTGGAATAGTTAGAAAATAATATACATCCTTGCATTAATATTAAATCCATGTATGCATTTCTTTCAACCAGCTGTTCCGGACCCACCCGAGAACGTTAAATGGAGGGATGCAACTGCTAAAGGAATTTTCTTAACATGGGAACCACCCAAATATGATGGCGGCTCACGAATTAAAGGATACATCGTAGAAAAATGTCAACGTGGTTATGACAAGTGGGAAGCCTGTGGGGATATTGTTGCAGAAACAAAGTAAGTGACATGAAAATAGAGATTGTGTGAAAGTGTACATTTTGGCTTGCGGTTGGTAACACTGTTTGTCCTTACTTGTGAACAGATTGCAGGTTACAGACCTCACCGAAGGTCAGTGGTACGCATACCGTGTCAAGGCAGTGAATCGACAGGGAGCCAGCAAACCAAGCAAGCCCACGGAGGATATCCTGGCTACTGATCCAAAGGGTACATTTTGTTCACAATTCTTCCTTTTGCATGGTTTTGTTTCTGTTCAGCCGCAAAGGTTACAACTCTGTATTTAAAAATTTCTTTCAACAGAGGCCCCGGAAATTTTCCTGGATGTCAAACTGCTCACTGGTATCACTGCAAAGGCCGGGACTAAAATTGAACTCCCAGCAACAGTTAATGGTAAACCCGAGCCTAAAGTAACTTGGAACAAAGCAGACATGCTTCTGAGGGCTGATGACCGAATAACAATTGACATCAAACCTGGCCACTCAACTGTAACAATTACAGACAGCAAAAGGAGCGACAGTGGTTCCTACATCATTGAAGCAGTAAACACGTCAGGGCGTGCTAACGCTGTTGTTGAAGTTAATATTTTAGGTAATGTAGATTAATATCGCGCAATCAGTGACAACATATATTTTTTGACATAATTGGTGGAAACAGATTGTTACATTTTCTAATTCTTTCACAGACAAACCAGGGCCCCCTGCTGCATTTGACGTTTCAGAAATTACAAATGAATCATGTGTATTGACATGGAATCCTCCAAGAGACGATGGTGGATCGAGGATCACAAACTACATTCTTGAAAAGAAAGCTGCTGATAGTGAAATATGGCACAAACTTTCTTCAACCATCAAAGAAACAAACTTCAAAGCTACAAACTTGACAGCTCTGAAAGAATATGTCTTCCGGGTCAGCGCTGAGAACATGTACGGCATTGGCGAACCGGTGCAGTCAGTTCCTATCATAGCAAAATATTCATTCGGTAAGATTATGTGAACTGGAATATCAATCATGGTATTGTAGGCATTTTTGTGTGGATCTTCGTAGATGAACCTATAACATGACTTGTGCTCTAAATATTTTATGCAGATCCTCCTGGTCCGCCAACACGCCTCGAACCTTCTGAAATCTCAAAGGATTCTTTGACACTAACATGGTATGAACCAGATGAAGATGGTGGAAACCCAATCACAGGATACTGGGTAGAGAAGTTTGATCCAGAAAATGACAAATGGATAAGATGCAACAAAATACCAATCAAAGATACAATGTTCAGGTAAAACTATAAAGATGTGCATGTTTTGAACCTAGCATAACCTCTATGCATAGTTTGGTTTCCCCCTGTGCTATTATTCTCTGTGGAAGATTCAGTGTAAACATAAATGTGAACAATGATTACAATGATATCCTAGGCATATATCAGAAACATATACTAAACTGATCAAAGCACAGGACCATATTCAGGCATAGTACACCACCTCTGAAGAGACGTTAAATCCTATTTAGAGGACATTGTCAGGGGTTACCAGAGAGTTATGATCAGCGCTGTAATCCTTTTTTTAGTATCTTTTTTGTAACTCAAACCAACTTTAATTCTACATTCAAGGCAGACTGTATCCTGAATGTAAGAGGTACTGGAAAATGTAAATACAAGTAAAATAAAGCAAATGTTACACCTAAGAAAAAAGAGAGTTATTTAGAAATGAATCAAACAAATGTTTAGCTAATTTTTTGAGTGCTCTCTCCTTTCAGCAAGCCACTAAATAATAATGTAAGATGTGTTTAATTCTAAGCCTTTTTGATATAAGTAATGTTCTGTTTCATTTGTAAACAACATCGCAGTGCATTAGATTAATGCAAGAATGCCTTTTCCATTAACAGAGTTAAAGGACTTACCAACAAAAAGAAGTATAAGTTCCGTGTTTTGGCAGAAAATCTCGCCGGCCCGGGGAAACCAAGCAAAGAGACAGATCAAATCTTAATAAAGGATCCTATCGGTATGATAACTTCGCTCCAAATGTACCATTGTAAACAATATAGTTGTCATGTTCTCAATAAACACTAATGTATTTTGCTTTTAGATCCCCCATGGCCTCCTGGCAAGCCAACTGTTAAGGATGTTGCTAAAACATCATTGTTCCTGAATTGGACTAAGCCAGAGCACGATGGAGGCGCTAAGATTGAGTCCTATATCATTGAACTGCTCAAAACAGGAACAGACGAATGGGTCAGAGTGGCCGAAGGAGTTCCCACCCTGGAACATTTCCTTAAAGGACTAATGGAAAAGCAGGAATATTCCTTCCGTGTCCGGGCTGTAAACAAGGCTGGTGAAAGCGAGCCTAGTGAGCCCAGCGATCCAGTTCTCTGCAAGGAAAGACTGAGTGAGTGAAACAAATAACACAGCACTACATGCATTGTCACATACAGTAATGATAAGTTAGGAAAACACCACTTTAAAATGCTTTGTTGTAACATTCCATGAAAATGATTAAATATTCTATTCATACATTCATGGGAGCTACCATTTTGAAGGTTTTCTCTATTAGCAACACACTGGCTAACAACTAACTGTGTTTCTTTTCCCTCAGATCCTCCTTCACCACCCCGCTGGCTGGAAGTTATCAACATTACTAAGAATACTGCTGACCTCAAATGGACAGCACCAGAAAAAGATGGTGGCTCTCCAATTACCAACTACATTGTGGAAAAGAGAGACGTGAGACGGAAAGGCTGGCAGGCAGTTGACACCACAGTAAAAGATGTTAAATGTAATGTCACACCATTGTCCGAGGGGTCACTCTACGTGTTCCGGGTTGCTGCGGAAAACGCTGTTGGACAGAGTGAATACTGCGAACTTGAAGATTCAGTTCTCGCAAAAGACACCTTTAGTAAGTCTAGCCTTTTTCTCTTCACAATAAAATGCATTTTTTGAGATGTGTTCATGTTTCTGCTTGGACTGGTGTGTCTCTGAGGTGAGATCTTATTATGTTACAGCACATCCTATGGCCCCTGATTAAAGTGTAGAGGCTCACACAGGACATGCATGCAGTAGACAATGTAGGCTGCAAATATGGTCTACAATCCAAAACAAAGACCTGTGCAGCACTAACCGATATTATTACCGCAGCCAACTGTAGAGATTAGAGTCCTTATGTCAGAATCTGACACACCACAGGACAGATCTACAAGAAACTAACGCAGCACGGTGCCGCAAGTTATTTTGCTGCGCCGCGTTTCTTTAGTTTAGAAGCACAGGGATGCGACATATTAACAACAATATGTTGCATCTCTGTGTTTCCCCCTGCACTGGGCAACAAACTACTGCCATGCACCGGCACAGGCAACCTTGCACCATGGTGCAAGGATGCCTGCGTCGTCGGGAGATTTTTTTGTGCAGGAAGGGGCACCTTCCTGCACAACTACAATCAATTGAGGTGATTTTCTCATCCAATGCATACTGTAGAATGCAGCACGCATTGAAAGAGGAAAAAAACAAGGAGAAATGAAAACATTTCTCCTCGTTGCACCTCGCTGCCCCACCCCTAGGGTGGCGAAGCATTCTGAGGCATTTCCAGATTTATGGTTTCTCGTAAATCTGGAAATGCATCAGTGGACATGGGTGTTGCGTGGCAACACCTACAGCAACACCCATGTCACGCCCCTAACACGCAAAGTGTTGTGTGAACAGGGGCAATATTTACAAGCACAGGTTAAGTCACCCAGGGTGACTTTACCTGTTCTTGTAAATATCACTTAGCAGGCTGCGCCACCGGTGCATCACGCAACATGATGCACCGGGGCGCAATGGGCTTATAAATCTGCCCCCTTATTTCTTGTGGTTAACTTGTATGCATAATGAGTGGTTGCATTTGGGTCTTTATCAAATAAATATACTCTACTGATTCTTAAAATGATCATGATTTGTTTCAGCTACCCCTGGACCACCTTATGCTCTTACAGTTGTTGACATAACAAAGAGACATGTTGACCTAAAGTGGGAGGCTCCCAAAAATGACGGAGGCAGACCAATTCTAAGGTACATCAATGTTATATAAGCTTTTGCAAGTTTTTTTTAATGGTAATTAACACAATCCTCTGCTAAATAAACAGATTGACATCTTTACTTTAGAAACAGTATTTCGGATAGGCTTAGTCTCATAAAATGTGATTCTTTTGATCCTGACTGCTAAGCTCTCATAGAGCATTTTTGTGATAGTGCACATCACTACATACAACTACACACGCATATACAACGATACCAATGCATCTTTTAAAGTCTATGAAGATTGCTCCACATAATGTGAGCTCCATCCAGAGATGGAGAATGTGAACGAAGGGCATGGACAGTGCTTAGAAATACTCTTGTTCCAGGAAGTATTTTGTTTAGTCATTCCTTCATTTATTATTCATACCTCTTCATAGTGATTGCTTGATTAAATGTTAGTGATAAATAATAGACATACACCCATCCACATGCTTTTTGTTAGGTTAAACAGACTAATATTTTATATCAAACACCATTGTTTCTCGTACCTGTATCTGCAGATATGTCATTGAAAAGAAAGAAAAACTTGGAACACGCTGGGTAAAAGCTGGCAAGACATCAGGACCTGACTGCCACTACAAAGTAACAGATGTGATTGAAGGAACAGAGGTCCAATTCCAAGTTCGTGCAGAAAACGAGGCTGGCGTTGGCCATCCAAGCGAACCTACTGATATGCTCATGATTGAAGACCCAACAAGTGAGTAATAATCTGATATAGCTGAATAATCAAATCAAGAAATCTGCATATTGCACAGTTCACTCAACTAACAATATGGTGCTACATGTGTAATTACATTGTCTTTTTGTTTTTGCAGGTCCTCCATCTCCACCTTTAGAATTGCATGTCACAGATGCAAGCAGAGGTCATATTTCCATTGCATGGAAACCACCAGAGAAAACAGGTGGCAGCCCTATTCTCGGCTATCATGTGGAACTATGTCCAGCCGGAACTGAAAAATGGATGCGAATCAACTCTCGCCCAATAAAGGACCTGAAATACAAAGCAGAAGAGGGCATTTCCCCTGACAAGGAATATATCTTAAGAGTGAGAGCTGTCAATGCCATCGGAGCCAGTGACCCATCAGAAATCTCAGAAAATGTTTTTGCAAAAGACCCTGACTGTAAGTAGTGTTGTACTGAAATATTTTAAACAATGTCTTAACTCAGCTAATTGCAGATTATATTCTTACATAAATTAATACCTAATATGATTTGAAAGTCATCAGTCACTTCTTAAATTTTCCTTTAACCACATGCTTCTACCTTTCTACAGGTAATCCAACTATTGATTTGAAAACTCAAGACATCACTGTTGTTGAAGGAGAGAAATTAAGCATCCCTGTGTCCTTCAGAGCTGTCCCAACTCCCACCGTGTGTTGGCACAAAGATGGCAAAGAACTAAAGGCAGGAGACAGAGTAACAATGAAGAGTGACTACATATCTGCATGTGTTGATGTTACTAGTAGTGTTCATGCAGATGCTGGGGTATACACCATCACCTTGGAGAACAAACTTGGCACAACAACAGGCTCTGCCAATGTTAAAGTTATTGGTAACTATTAATTGTTTCATGGCAATTTTTTGTTAGAACCATTATTGGTAAATAAGGCAGGGTTTTCTCATTTTTTTAATGTTTCTGTTACTAAATAGGTCTACCAGGGCAGTGTAAGGACATCAAGGCTAGTGAAGTGACAAAGAATTCATGCAAGGTGACATGGGAGCCTCCAGACAGTGATGGTGGATCCCCTATACTGCATTATGTTCTTGAACGCAGAGAAGCTGGTAGGAGAACTTACACTCCGGTTATGTCTGGTGAGAACAAACTGACTTGGAATGTGAAGGATCTTATACCCAATGGGGAATACTACTTCAGAGTCAAGGCAGTGAACAAGATCGGTGGAGGCGAATACTTGGAGCTAAGGAATCCTATAATTGCAGAAGATTCAAAACGTAAGTTTTTATCAGTGCTTAATGTATATTGCAGGATTGTTAAAAAATAAATCCCTATGATATAGATGATTAACTTTTCATTTATTTCTTTATACTTCAGAACGTCCTGATCCACCTGTTGACGTTGAAACTCATAACCCAACTTCAAAGACAATAACTCTGACATGGAAACCACCAATGTATGATGGCGGATGTAAGATAATGGGGTACATCATTGAAAAACTGCCTAAAGGTGGAGAGAAATGGGAACGCTGTAATGACTCTTTGGTACCAGTGCTAACGTACACTGTCAAAGGACTAGAGGAAGGCACAGAATACCAATACCGTGCACGTGCAGAAAATGCTGCTGGTATTAGTGAGCCTTCTCGAGCAACTCTTGGAGTAAAAGCTCTTGATCCTATTGGTAAGTTAGTATCATGAGCTATACATGAATTATCTTTTACTGACACAGTGATTTTACATGGATGTGATGCTTTACAATTACACTGGTTTACCATACTATGTATGCTTCCCATCAAATTCCTAAATGCATTAACTAATCTACTACATCTGTGTTCCTCTCCAGAAATTAGTTTTAATAGGCCAAGAAACCAGTGCTGTTTTAGAAAATATTTTATACTCTGTGGCAAGGTGTTTTTATTTTATTCCTTCTCCAATCCACTCATAATTTCTCCTAGTTAAAACAATGTTGTATTTGTTTCTCCTTCATTTGAATGGAGGGAGCACATGATTAAACGAAGACCTGTGCTACTTCTAAAGTAAGGGTCGAAAATAGAAGCTTTGCTGAGATAAATGCAAGACACATTTTAACATTGGAGCAGATCAACTAGGGTGATCTTCTCTTAAACTGTGGGTGAAATGTGAGATCCGCCTGAATGGTTCCAGTCAATTTGAGAATGAAAGCTAGGTTCCTTGCACGAAAATGTACCCTGCAGGTCACAACTCGTACATGTTCTAGGAAAATGTTTCTATCTTTAGTCAAGTGTATTCCAAATAACAGCCAATTTTTGATTGCAGATCCCCCAAAGGTATCTCTTGCTGCAAAGCTACAAGGTGGTGTTGGTGTAAGGCAGGGTGATGAAATTGCTCTAGAAGCAACCATTTCCGGCTCACCATATCCAACTATTACATGGCTTAAGGATGGCGAAGTGATTAGACCTGAAGAAATCAAGAAGAGAGTTGACAAAATAGTGCCAGCAAGAAAGAAGAAGGAAATTGAGGAGGAAGAGCCATTCCATCTCAGCCTGCCAGAACGTTTAACTGTCGACAACAGTAAACAGGGAGCTTCTCTGCTGTGGGTCCGAGACTCCATTAGAAGCGATCACGGGGAATTTACCATCAAGGTTGAAAATGATCATGGAGTAGCAAAAGCTTTATGTGACGTGAATGTATTAAGTAAGTGTATATTGTAAAATTTCTATTTTCAGTTTTGTGCAATAAATGGAACTGCTTTTATAATGTATTTTTCCTACAAAATAGATACCCCGGGACCTCCAGTCAACTTTACATTTGAGGACATAAGAAAAAATTCAGTTTTATGCAAATGGGAGCCTCCACTCGATGACGGTGGTAGTGAAATCTTGAATTACATTTTGGAAAAGAAGGACAACACCAAGGCAGAAATTGGTTGGGTGAATGTAACATCTACACTGAGACAGTGCAAATATCCAGTCACCAAGCTCATTGAAGGAAAGGAGTACCTCTTCCGTGTTACAGCTGAGAACCGATTTGGTCCAGGACCAGCATGTGTTTCACAGCCTCTTACAGCAAAAGATCCATTTAGTAAGTATAGTTTCTTATCTTCAGTACACACATCTGTAATATTTTTCTTTTTTCAGTTCTGATTGGTAAAGATTATGTAAAAACATCTAAAATGGTTCTTTTCTTCAGCTCCTCCAGATGCACCAGAAAAGCCGGAAATTGAAGATGTAACAAGCAACAGCATGGTGGTTAAATGGACAGAGCCAAAAGACAATGGAAGTCCTATTTTAGGATACTGGATCGAGAAACGTGAAATTAACAGCACTCACTGGGCTCGTGTAAACAGAAGCCTTGTTAATGCACTGGAAACAACAGCAGAAGGCCTTTTGGAAGGCCTCACTTACATATTTAGAGTGTGTGCTGAAAATGCAGCTGGCCCTGGGAAATTTAGTGTCCCATCAGATCCGAAGACAGCACAAGATCCAATATGTAAGTAATTAGCATATATATATATATATATATATATATATATATATATATATATATATATATTTATATTTATTTCATTTTGTGAATGTATTATCTGTGAAAAGACTAGCAAAACAAGTGGTGATCTCCTTTCCACCAGCTGAGATAAATTGATTCAATATTAGTTTCAGCTTTAGTTTTATCATGGTCTGGTGACTTAGTGGACTTCTGTGTCCACTGTAGGGGCATGGTTTGACTGCATGGTCACAGGTTCAAATCCTGGCAGGTCCACTCAGCCTTCCATCCTTCTGAGGTCAATAAAATGAGTACCATTGAGTTATTCAATGCCAAGATGCCCACGTGTAAGCATGCATTTTACTAATACACTAGTTATGTTAATTTCAGCCCAGGCAATGGCTTTTTAATGTTACACATATTTCATTGATTGTAAGAGGCCACTGATAAATCAAAGAGTTGATTCCATATTTGTGAACCTCTTGCTCTTACATCAGAATCATATGTATAATAAACCAAAATATTCAATTGGTTGATGGTTTACTGATTTTGGTGCTTACATAACCCGTAACTGCTAAGTGGATTGCCTCTAGGAGCTTGTGCCATATTGAAGGGTATGTGAGGGTCTAACTATGCATGTGGGCCGTTATAGATTTGAGACTCTTTCAGAAGTGGGTAGTTCTTACAACACATTGGAAACAATGTTATGGTATCAGATGGAGTCAGATCAAACAAGAATCCAATTTGATAATGTCTGTTGATTACTAGACCCCTACGTCAAGGGTACTACTATCTTAATCATTTTGAGTCTATCAACCAATGCTGATACTTTTAGAAGCAGCAGACTTAAAATTGGTGTTTACATGTTTTTCTTTAAAGTGCCACCTGGACCTCCAACTCCCAGAGTTGTTGATACAAGTGCCTCTGCCATTGAGATGGAATGGGATGCTCCAATTTATAACGGTGGAGGAGATATCTTGGGCTACCTTGTCGACAAAATGCTCATGGGCACAAATGAATGGTCACGTTGCACAGACAAACCAATTAAACCTCGTAAATACACAGTCAAAGGAATTCGGGAAGGTGCTGACTACAAAATCCGTGTGATTGCTGTTAATAATGCTGGTGAAGGTCCCCCTGGAGTAACAGAGCCGATAACAGTTTTGGAACCACAGGGTAATTATGAATACTTTACTTTACCTTGCTTAGGTGTAACAATATTAATCTCTTATTACTGGTTTTGTTATAATATTATTGTTTTCTCTACAGAACCACCAGTAGTAGAGTTGGATGTTTCTGTGAAAGGAGGTATTCAGATACTCGCTGGACAAACTCTAAAAATTCCTGCAACTGTAACAGGCCGACCTACGCCTACCATTGAATGGACTGTGGAAGAAGGAGAATTTGAAAAAGAACGAGCAGTTATCACTAATATTGGCACCTCTTCAGAATTAACAATTGTAAATGCAGAGAGGAAAAACCATGGACGATATGTCATCACTGCCAGCAACGAAAGTGGTACCAAATCTGCTGCAACCAGAGTTGAAATCATGGGTAAGCAACTGAAATGAAATCATTTTGCCAAAAAAAGTTCATTACACCATGCGAGATCCGCAAAACATTATCGTAGTAAGTCACTGTGGTGGAGGAAATCTTTAAGCTGTTACAACTTACAAATTGCTTTATAGCTCAAAAAGGGAGATATGACCTGGTGCTATGGAATAAGATAAGTCTAATTCCCTGAAATGCGAAAAACTATTTTATGAAATGTTACTGCTTCTTTATCTGGAATAACTCTGGTAAACCTTAAATAATGAATATCATGTCCTATTGAATTATTCTGAAATACTGAGTGATGGATTATCTGTTTTTGTTTAATATGCTTATTCAATGTAGACAGTTTGCACCCACACACACACATGTCCATACATAAATATGCATTGTTTACAGAGATAGCCAACAAATTCACAATTTCTTTTTTTTTAAATTCTATTTATCAAATGTTTTCTCCATTACAATAAACTGTGAAACACTGACAGTCAGAGCAGCGGAGAGTTCATTTACATCTGGTACACTTTGCACCGGGAAACAGGTGGGGTCCCACTTGCTGCTACAAATTCCCATGCAGAAGAAAGATAACTCAGTGGGGAAGTACACCAGCTCCCATGGGGCCTAAAAATTCCCAATATGTCAACCACCGTTCCCAGACCTTTTCCCACTTCCTTGGGTATCCCTGACTCTCATAGACTACTTTTTCAGCTGCACAGCACCAATCAAGATCAGATTCCCAGTACACCACCCTTGCAGAGAGAATTGCTCCCCATGACCTGGCAATATTTCTTTTCACCACTTTCACCACAACCATCAGCCATGTTCTCTGGTACTTCGGCCAGTTCTCCTCAACAAATTCACAATTTGGATTTCAAATCTTAACAACTTATCAAGCAGATATGCATAATAATTTGTTCATGTTACTCTGTTTTATAGATGTTCCAGGTCCAGTACTTGATCTAAAACCTGTTGTTGTTACAAGAAAAATGATATTACTCAACTGGTCAGATCCTGAAGATGATGGTGGAAGTGATATCACAGGCTTCACAATTGAACGGAAGGATGCTAAAATGCATACATGGAGACTACCTATAGAAACAGAAAGATCCAAATGTGATATAGTGGGTCTCCTAGAAGGACAAGAATACATGTTCCGTGTTATTGCCAAAAATAAATTTGGTAGTGGTCCTCCTGTTGACCTCGGACCCATTCTTGCAGTTGATCCTCTTGGTAAATAACTTATTCGTCCTCATAATTTGGTTGCAATTTTTTATTGCTCATATTAAATTTCTATTTGTGTTATTTTGATCTCACCCCTGGATTTTCATCTCCTTATAGTATTATCCTTTTGTTTCTTTGCTTAATTTTGTTTAGTAATCTATCATAATAGGTAAATAATAAGAAATTTCACATTTACCATTACTTAGAAATAAAATCCACTTAACCTTTAAAAATAATTTTTTTAACCCACAGTGCATTTCAGCCTTTGTAGACATCTCAATATCTATCTGTAGATTTGCATTTAAGTTATTTGTTATGTAAGCTCAAACAACCAATACATTTACAACATTATATTTTCTCAAACAAAATGTTATGGTTAACATTATTTACTTTTTATGCACAGGTCCTCCTGGTGCACCAGAACGATTTACATATACAGAAAGAACAAAGTCAACCATTACCCTTGATTGGAAGTATCCTCGTAATGATGGTGGTAGCCCTATTACAGGATATATTATTGAAAAGAGACGACATGATGCAACTGAATTTGAAAGGGTTAACAAGCGACTGTGTCCAGATACATCATTTGTGGTAGAAAATCTTGCTGAACTGCACATGTACGAATTCCGTGTTCGATCAGTGAATGCACTTGGTGAAAGCGAGCCATCACTTCCCCTTAATGTTGTTATTCAAGATGATGAAGGTATGCCTACTTATACATATCAATAATTCTACTATTATAATGCTCTGCAATTGCTTAGTTTGCACTTAATATCTTTTATTTTTTATTTTTAGTTGCTCCTACTGTAACGTTGCGTTTGACCGTCCGGGGTGATACCATCAAAGTAAAAGCAGGAGAACCAGTTAATATTCCAGCTGATGTAACAGGTCTTCCAATGCCGAAAATTGAATGGACAAAGAATGATGTGCCACTTGAAAAATCAACAGAGGCTCTTAAGATTGACAAACAAGAATTATCAAGAAGCGAAGCAAAAACAGAAATAAGTATGCCTGCATCAGCTCGAAGTGACACTGGAACCTACGTTGTGACAGCATCAAACCGTCTGGGAACTGCGTATCGTTCAGTACATGTTGAAGTACTTGGTAAGTATTTATTTACATAAATACTACATATTTTATAGAACTAAATATGTGTCTACTGTTGTCATGTTTTAACACATTTCTTTTTCTCTATTGTGTTTAATTAGATCGCCCCTCACCTCCAAGAAATCTTGCTGTCACTGACATCAAAGCTGAATCATGCTATTTAATTTGGGACACTCCTCTGGACAATGGCGGAAGTGAAATTCTCAACTATGTTGTTGACAAACGAGATGCAAGCAAGAAGAAATCTGAATGGGAAGAAGTCTCAAACACTATCGTTGACAGGAGATTTGGGGTAGGTTTGCTTTTTAATACTCCTTATTATTTATATTGAAGCATTACTTAGTTTGGATACCATGATTTATGTCTCCAAAATGTTTTCAGAAAAGCACTAATTGAGAAATCCTTCAGTTGAACATGACGGATGAGCTGGGGCATGTGCTCTTAATCGATAAAATAGCAATCACTGTTTAATAATTCTGCAAAGAACTTTGAGTCCCGGTTTACTAAACAAGGACACCAGCTTTTGACAAGCTATATGGACTTTCATATTCAAGATGTTTGTGCAGTCTAACCTAATGCTCACTTTAATTCTTTATATTGCTATTAATAGCAAATAAAACTGCTATACAGTTCTATATATGATATCACTATATTGTGAATCTCACCATACGTAACCAACAATACAGAGGACGGTCTTTTCTAATGCAACATCCATAGTGTGTGTATGCACAAAACAACATGACACACTCGATGTTGCAGACATATTTGTAAAGAACCCACAGTAGAGAGGATGTTGGACTACATTTGTCTTCAGAAAATATGAGCTTGCAAGTATTGTGTTTCTGCTTCAAAATTTTTAGTGTTCAATTTATTTGTATTAGCTTCAATCTTAAGATACATATTAATAGATAAGATAATTATAAAGCAAAGCGTGGCTACACTTGTAGCAAGGCATTCTAAAATCCACGACATACAGATGTAATGAATAACATATCTATAACTATTATAGCAATAATGAACTTTCTAGACCGCATTATCAAAGAAGGCAAGGGAGTAAAAGGCAAATATCATAATGTTATTGCTCCTCTTTAATAATACTGATATCGTCTGCAAACTTGGAGAAGCTGGTGTTTTATAAATTGGGGGCATATTATCAAGAATGGCGATAAAAATATGCTCTTGTGAAATCCCATAGCAGCCTATGTTCTGGTGTTAACCTGGGCTGCTATTGGAATTCACAAAGGCATATTATCAAGCCCATTATCGCCGCTTTAGCGGCAGTTTTCTGCCGCTAAACCGGTGATAATTATAATGCCATGCTTGATAATATGCCCCTTGGTTTTAAAAACAGCAAGACTTTCCCTAATGTATTTGCTAAACAATGGAGGATCACAAGCATAGCAGTGTGACATTACATTGAGGCAGTGACAAAATCTGTAATACTCACACTGTGATTGGCTGGCAAATTATTATGTCATTCCTTGCAAAGCCACTATGTGCATTATAAGTGATCATTCCATCCATAAACTGCATGTTCTAATACAGCATTAATTAGCATTCTAGCTAGCAGCATCATAAGGTAATTTCTCTACACGCAAGCAAAAGGAAAAGGGACAAGTGGCGTTAAGGAGCAATTATCTAAATGATAATGCTGTGTACTCATGAGTGATCTCTTAAGGGTTTACATTACCTACATGCTTTTAGCCTAATGTAAATGCTAAGCAGTTTTGATTGGCAAGAACTGTTGCTTAATTAAGGCATCAAAATTAGTTCTTTAAAAACAGCTAAGCATCACCAGGACAAGCTGTGAGAGTCACAGCGTGATTGTTTGACAAAACAATTATTACATAAGAGATTTCAGAGTTACGGAATGAAAACAATTTCAGCACAACCAGTTACAGTACTCACTGTGAAGTTACAAATTGATCTAACCATTGACTGCATATTAAAATAATGAACAGAGCTTCAAATTAAAACATGGAAAATAGTTTTATAAAATATGTTTAAAATGTAAAGCTATCTGGACATCCGTTGAAGGAGGGGGTATAGAGGGTTATGAGTTGTGCAAAGTGAGGCTGCTGCTGATCATCATATGGAATAAAGTATACTTTATAACTGCAAATGTTGTTTCTCATCAAAACTAATTAAAAGGCTTAAAAAATATGCACTATCATATTTATTTTAGGTATGGAACCTCATAACAAATGGTGAATACCAGTTCCGAGTCAGGGCTATCAACAAGTATGGAACAAGTGATGAATGCCTATCTGAGAAAGTGGTCATCAAGGATCCTTATGGCCTTCCCGGCCCACCTCAAAAGCCAACAGTTTCAAATTGTGATCGATCTTCAATGTTGGTGTCTTGGCAACCACCTGCAGACAATGGTGGTTCCCCAATTACTGGCTACTGGCTAGAAAAGAGAGAAGTGGGTGGAGTCTACTGGGGACGAGTCAACAGAGCACCAGTAACAAAACCAGCATTAAAAGCCCTGGAATACAATGTGCTGCGATTGATCGAAGGTGTTGAATATCAATTCAGAGCAATGGCTGAGAATGCTGCAGGAATTGGTCCCCCAAGTGAGCCTTCTGATCCTGCCCGGGCTGTAGATCCAATTAGTAAGTACTGCATTGCATTAAAGCAGTTTTTTATATGCCTGCTCAAAAATTGAAAGCTAAACTTTGGTTTTTTATTGACCTTTCAGTTTTTGAAAATATATCATTATAAATGACAAAACGATTACAATATTGAAATAAATTGAGATGATGAACTGGATAGTCAAAATAAGGAGTGATTAGCACAAACTCTGGAAAAAAATAATTGTTGTAAAACTGGAGCACCCATAAAATGTGTGGTGTATTTTTTCACAAAGATTGATACCATCCATACCACAAGCTAGTAATCAAAACCCTGATTTCTGAAATCCCTCTATGTGTTATTCCAGTAAAAATACCCAAACAGATTATTTAAATTGTAGCTGAATATTGTCAGGAGGAATCCGAAAATAGTTAGCAAAACAATTTTTGCATTGTGTTCTTAATACTTGAGGCAGGCCTTTTAATGAAATAAAGTCCTGACTTTTTAACCAAGAGCACTTTGCATGCGAGACATGTAGCCCACGCTTGCAGTACAAGTGCCAAAATGAAAAGTGTTAGTTAACAATTTTGTGAAAGCCCTACTGATGGAATTGTAAATGCAAACAACCAAACAATTGTGTTCTCAAATGGCAACAACTTGGTTTAATCTATCTGCAGTGTTGGTCATGTACTGCCACTGTTTCTACTTGTAAATAAAAACAGGCTATGTAATGTTAACATACATTTTTATAGCACTGTTTGTGACAAATGAAAGCAATGACTAAATGACTTTAAAAAGATCACAACACTAAGACAATGCAAATACGTTTTACAAACTTGGCCTAATATTTCTTCTTTTCAATAGAAAAGAAAGTAAAGAGGATACAGAATGAGAAATAGAGAAAGCGGGAGACTACATATATTATTATGATTTAGATCACAAATGTGCCATTAAATATTACTGTAAAATCTGTTACTATGTGCAATTGTATTTGACGCCTACAAACCACTCTGCTCTGCAGGGTTGAAAATGTACTATACAAAAAAATAAATAAAAGGATTTCATATATAGATGAAACATTTATACACAAATTCACTAACAACATTTCAAGACAGAATTATCTCTATAAAATCATTTAACTTTATGATTAAATGTGTTGAAATGCTATTCAAGAAAATGTGGTTTTCATTTTGATTTATTTTTCTCTTCCTTGACAGATGTACCAGGAGCACCATCATGTCCTGAAGTTAAAGACAAAACAAAATCAAGTGTGTCTCTTGCTTGGAAACCACCAAATAAGGACGGCGGCAGTCCTATCAAAGGATACATTGTGGAAATGTTGGAGGATGGTACCAGCGATTGGAAGAAGGCTAATGAAGCAGACAAACTGTTTCCTACTTGTAATTGTGTGATACCAAATCTTCAGGAACTCAAGAATTACAGATTTAGAGTGAAAGCTGTGAATGCAGCAGGAGAGTCTGAACCAAGCCTTGCCACCACAGACATACCAATTAAAGATATCCTAGGTAGGCCTATTTACTTGTATTCTCAAATACTGTTCCATGCTTAGTTAATGTCATTATTAAACAATACCACTTTTTCAATTCTTTTTGTAGAAGAACCTGATATTTCACTTGAGATTGGAGCACAAGACCTTCTAAATTGCCGTGCTGGTACACTAATCAAAATTCCTGCTGTTATTAAGGGGCGACCAGTTCCTAAAGTATCTTGGGAGTTTGAAGGACTTGCAACAACTGCAATAAAGGTAAAACACGCACACATAGATACAGCTTAAGCTCTTAGATCAATCTAGTTTATAGTGAAACACTTCCACATGTGTTTATGTCATTATTCCCTATTGTTTTCAATTCATTTTAGGACCAAGTTCATAATGTCCCTGAAGATGCACAGGTAGAATTTTAACTTTTTGCTTTTCATTATTCTTAATTTAGAGACAATATGTCACTAGGATGTGAGGCTGATGCAAGAATATTTTAACTACAGTGATTTGTATTTTTCTCCTGGCAGGTTCAATCAACTGACACTTCTTCAATTGTGACCATACCGATATGCAACAGAGGTCACTCAGGCAGATACAGTATAACCGCAAAAAATAAAGCCGGGCAGAAGACTGTCAATGTTAGAGTAAACGTTTTGGGTAAGCTCATGAGCTCTTTCACAATTAATCAGTGTACTGTAACAATACAAAAGTATAGTGTGCCTTAAACATATGTTCATTGTTATTTGAATGTGACAGATGCACCAGGACCACCAAAAGATCTCAAAGTCAGTGATCCAACAAGATCTTCCTGCAAACTTTCATGGAAAGCTCCAGATAATGATGGTGGTGACAGAATCAAGAATTATATCATAGAAAAGAAAACAGTGGAAGGGAAGGCCTGGGTCAAGGTTACTAATGACTGTGGAGGCACCTCCTTTGTTGTACCAGATCTAATTGATGGGCAAGAATACTTCTTCCGGGTGCGTGCAGAAAATCGTTTTGGCGTTGGCCCCCCAGTTGCAACTATTCAAAGAACCAAAGCGAGGGATCCAATTCGTAAGTTTCATGAAATGTACCATTTTCCTATGATAATGTTCACAACTTTGTTTCTAGATGCGTCTAAGAGTGTATTTGAGTGAACTTTGTTGTGGTTGTGTAAGACAGAAAAAAAATTCTTTAGTAAGGAAAATTGTTTTTTTGTGCATTCTACATTAAATAGTGCACATCTGGAACACGAATGATAGGTGTAGCTGAACTGGGAAAATCGTTTAATCTGAGAAATGCCTATAAATGTAAAGTTTTAAAATAATCTCATAATTCGAGATTTCAGAATAAAATGTTTATTTTCATAAACAAAATCAGTAACTCCAGATATGTTACTTTTTTGCATAACTTGCTATCATTTGAATGATAAAGTATTTAAATACCAGAAATAGTATTATGGTGGGTAAAATCTAAAATGAATCTACCATATCCTGAAATGGTGTAGAATATAAACAGTGTACAATGTAGGGATGGTCACAAGCTACATTTCAGAGTTTTTCAAAACATTTCACTTTAGGGTGAAGGTAAAAGCATTCTAGATGAACTGTTCAAAGAACATATTTTCTTTAGTCTCAGCATGCACTGTAAAACATTCTGCATACCAGAGATATAGGTTTAATCAAATAAAATATTTTTGTAGATCCACCTGATCCCCCTACAAGACTCAAGATTGGCCTTGTGACAAAGAACACTGTGGCTCTCACATGGAAACCTCCAAAGAATGATGGTGGTGCTCCTGTTACACATTATGTAATTGAACGATTAACCTGGGACCCTACAGGACAAGGAAAGGAATCCTGGAAACAGTGCAATAAGCGTGATGTTGAAGAAACAAAGTTTACTGTGGAAGACTTGAAGGAGGGTGGAGAGTATGAATTCCGAGTCAGAGCAGTCAATGAAGCAGGAACCAGTAAACCTTCAAATACTGTTGGGCCACTGGTTGTAAAGGATCAACAATGTAAGTAAAATACAAATCAGTTTACAGAAATAAATGTTTTTCAGGAGGAGGGATGCAGAAACTCAAATATTATCATTTTCTTTATTCAGGCCCACCATCTATTGAGCTGACAGAATTTCTTGAGGCTGAAGAAAAGACTGATATCAGTATCATAGCGAAAATTAAAGGCGTGCCCTTCCCCACACTAAAATGGTTCAAAGCGCCTCCAAATAAACCTGATGACAAAGTACCAGTTCAGTTTGACCAACATGTCAATAAAGTTGTTGGTGAAGATTCTTGCACCTTACTCATCCAGCAGTCACGCAGAAGTGATACTGCATTGTACACTTTGACAGCTGAAAATAATCAAGGACAAGATTCAAAGGAGATGAGGCTCAATGTTCTTGGTAAGTGTATTATAGAGTTTTAATATGCCCATGTGTTTGAAAATTGTTTCTCCCTTTTAAACAACTTGACAATATTCTACAAAAAGTCTTAGTTAATTATAGTTTATTATGACATTTAGTCCTTCCTTTGAAGTAGTAAAAAAATAAAGGACGTTTAAACACTTCAAAACATCAAACAAATAAGACATTTTTAGTTTCAAATGAAATTATATTGCAAACTCATGTTTGATAAACCTTTGTCTTTAATACCAGGCCGCCCTGGACCGCCAGTTGGACCCATTAAATTTGAAGCCATCACCGCTGACACAATGACATTAGCATGGCTTCCACCAAAAGATGACGGAGGTTCCAAGATTACAAACTACGTCATTGAGAAAAGAGAAGCTAACAGAAAGACATGGGTTCATGTAACTAATGAAGCTAAAGAATGCCTCTACACAGTACCGAAGTTACTGGAAGGTCATGAATACATATTTCGTATTTTGGCACAAAATAAATATGGAATTGGAGAACCACTTGACAGTGAGCCCGAAACAGCAAGAAACCTGTTCTGTAAGTATGCAATTAAGTGAAAATAATCTAGATTTGTAAATGCCAGTTTGTTAAATGCAACACTTTCAAAAACATTCGTTCTTAATATTATGTATTTTGATATTTTACAGCTGTTCCAGGACAATGTGAAAAGCCTACAGTTAGTAGTATATCACGTGATGCAATGACTGTCAACTGGGAAGAGCCAGAATATGATGGTGGCTCTCCAGTAACAGGCTATTGGTTGGAGGCCAAAGAAACAACAGGAAAGAGATGGAAAAGGATTAACCGGGATCCCATTAAAGCAATGCCATTTGGTGTCTCTTTCCAGGCAAAGAACCTTATTGAAGGTTCTGAATATCAATTCCGTGTCCTGGCTATTAATGCTGCTGGGGTTGGTCCTCCAAGTATGCCGTCTGACCCAGCTATGGCCAGAGATCCTATAGGTAAAAACTGTGGACAAATACTCTTATTGATTTCAAGTTTGCTCTGGAGATAAAAAAAGCTGATATACCCTCATTTTATTTTTATAGCTCCACCTGGTCCACCTATTCCAAAGGTCACTGACTGGACAAAGTCAACTGTGGACCTGGAATGGGTTCCACCATCAAAAGATGGGGGATCTAAAATCACTGGATACTTTGTTGAATATAAAGAAGAAGGAAAGGAAGAATGGGAAAAGGTAGGCGGCGTATCATCTTGGGCTTAAGGTGTCCGTGAGTTTGATAGAGATATGTGTAAAGTGATATTTCATTTCATGCAGGCCAAGGACAAAGAAGTAAGAGGCACAAAGTTTGTTGTACCAGGATTAAAGGAAGGAGGTTTCTACAAATTCAGAGTCAGAGCAGTCAATGCTGCTGGTGTTGGTGAACCTGGTGAAGTTACAGAAGTTATTGAAGTCAAGGACAGAATAGGTATGTTACATTATTTTCAATGCATAGCGGGAATATATTTGTGTTAGGCTTGTCTCTGCAATTTTCTCATTCATCAAACAGTAATTAGGAATTCACACAGTCCAGGGCTTCTATTGCAAATCTGTGGAGCAATATTATGCTAATACAAAGCTAATGCAGTGAGCTTCAAAAGTAAAGTTAAATAGATTGCATGAATGATACTCAATAAACAGCCCTACCAGAGAGAATTGGTGACTCCTTTCCTTTTTAGTGTTCTGCATGGCAAGGTTTGGGTAAAGCGCAGCTTTTGGCCATAGAAATGTATTGATGGAACTTAGCTGTAGTCACAGGTGTGAAAAGTGAAGAGAAATTCCGGGAAGAATGCTATGGACAAAATGTTAGTAAAAAACTGTATGTTGCATTTTACCTAAAGATAAATAAATATACTTCTGTTGAATCTTTGGAACACCAATTTAAAAAAACTGCACACGTGAAAGCTTTAAAACTCTGATGTGAATTGTGTTTTCCTACAGTACTTCCTGATATCCAGCTAGATGCCAGTGTCAAGGACAGAATTGTTGTTCATGCTGGTGGGGTTATTCGAATTATAGCATATGTGTCTGGAAAGCCACCTCCACAGATCTCCTGGAGCCGAGATGAAAGGCCTTTACCAGAAGAAGCTGAAATTGAAACAACATCCATAAGTTCTTCAATGGTCATTAAGAAGTGCCAGAGAAGTCACCAAGGCTATTATACACTACTTGCTAAAAACGAATGCGGAGAAAGAAAAAAGACAATTATTGTTGATGTATTGGGTAAGTACACAAAAAAAACCTTTGATTTTTTTTATTGTATTTTGCGATTAGAAAAAGGATGTCAAACAAAATGTGCTTTTCTCTTTCTGCAGATGTGCCTGGCCCTGTTAGTGAACCATTCCTTACAGAGAATTTAACTATCGACTCATGCAAACTCACATGGTTTTCTCCAGAAGATGATGGTGGATCCGCAATAACCAATTATATCATTGAAAAGCGTGATGCTGGCCGCAGAGGATGGAGTCCAGTATCATGTACCGTGACAAGGCAAAATGCAGTTGTGCAAGGATTAATAGAAGGCGTGGCTTACCATTTCCGCATAGCAGCAGAAAATATTATTGGCATGGGCCCATTTATTGAGACTCCAAGAGAAATTGTTGTTAGAGATCCAATTAGTAAGTCATTTTTATGTATTACAATATTTCTTTTGTATTCAGGTTGTACATTTCTCACATTAATTTATTTGTTAATACCTTCTTGTCTCATAATTCAATATGACATAATTATTATGACATTTTTGTAAATCTGTAATTTCTTGATGTTTCCGAATTGAGTTAAGACGCTTTCTTTACAACGTGCTTGGCAATTTCCTTGGACTGAACTTGTTTGATAAATTCAAAATAAAATTGTTGGTAATGAACATGCAGATAACAGCAAGCAGGTCTTGAAGGTAGATTCGGTGTACATTAAAAGTGGCAAGCTGCTGCTTGACAACTGCATAGCTGAATATTCCGATGACATACCCATGTTTGGCACTGACTAGTGTTTTGTTTTCTTTATTTGTAGCTGTGCCCGAGCGTCCAGAGGATCTTGAAGTAACAGCAGTAACCAAGAACTCGGTCAGTTTAACCTGGAACCCACCTAAGTATAACGGAGGATCAGATATAACCATGTATGTTCTAGAAAGTCGTCTCATTGGAAAAGACAAGTTTTTCAAACTTACTAAGGAGAAGATGCTTGACAGAAAATACACTGTTGATGGTTTGAAAGAAGGAGACACATATGAATATCGTGTAAGTGCTGTCAATGTTGTTGGACAAGGCAAGCCTTCATTCTGCACAAAACCAATCACCTGTAAAGATGAGCTTGGTATGTACTTCTTTTCCTTTTAATCAGAAAAATATATATCTTGAAATATGTTCCCGCCTATTTTGTACTACTAATTTTTTCTATTGTAATTCTAGCACCACCAACACTTGAGCTTGACTTCAGAGAGCAACTTATTGTACGCGTTGGCGAGTCATTCAGCATGGATGGAAGATACACTGGCAAACCAGCACCAAAGATTACCTGGTTAAAAGATGAACTGATAGTTAAGGAAAATGAACGCACAAAGATAAAAACAACACCAACAACATTATGCCTTGGAATACTGAAGGCTGTTCGTGAAGACTCTGGAAAATACTGTGTGATTGCAGAGAATGTCACTGGAGCTAGAAAGGGTGTTTGTCAAGTGACCGTTGTTGGTAAGATTTTTCTTATGTAACAATTAAAGAAATCTTTCCAGAGTATGTAAAGGATAGAAGATGAAGTACCTGTTCTTGTTTTTTAATAGATCGTCCACAGCCTCCAGTTGGCCCTGTCATTTTCGATGAGGTTCACAGAGATTTCATGGTTGTCTCATGGAAGCCTCCTCTGGATAATGGAGGCAGTCCCATTACGAATTATATAATTGAAAAGAGAGACACAAACAGGGACCTCTGGATGCCAGTCACATCTGCAAGTAGCAAGACCACCTGCAAAGTTCCAAAACTGATTGAAGGAAGAGAATATGTCATCCGCATATGTGCTGAAAATATGTATGGAATAAGTGATCCACTGATTTCTGATGAAATGAAAGCCAAGGATCGATTCAGTAAGCATGCCTGCGCTAAAACCTGTGTCACTTATGAGAATTCATGCCTTACTTTACAGTAATTTGTAACATTTATTTCTTCATATTTCAACAGGGGTTCCTGAAGCACCTGAAATGCCAATAATTAAGGATGTTACCAAAGAATCTGCCTTGGTAACTTGGAATAGACCACGAGATGGGGGAAAGCCTATATTTGCCTATATTGTGGAAAAGAAGGAAACAATGTCTAATCGATGGGTCAAATGCTCAAGAGAACCCATTTATCCAGACACTCAGTATGTAGTTACAGATCTCTTGGAAGGCTGTGAATACGAATTCAGGGTTTCTGCAGAAAATGAAATTGGTGTAGGTGATCCAAGTCTACCATCAAAACCAGTCTTCGCTAAAGATCCAATAGGTATGTATCATAGTTCTTCAGAGTACATCCTACTGATGCTTACGTGTCATGCAGTTATGTAATCGAAGGTCTGTTTTACAGTTAAACCAGGTCCACCTGTTAATCCTGAAGCAATAGACAACACGAAAAATTCTGTTTCTTTGTCTTGGCAACCACCACGGCATGATGGCGGAGGAAAGATTTTTGGTTATATTGTTGAATACCAAAAAGTTGGCGATGAAGAGTGGAAGAAAGCAAACCACACAGCTGATTCCTGCCCTGAAACAAATTACAAAGTCACTGCCCTTACAGAAGGAGAAACCTATAAATTTAGGATAATGACGGTCAATGCTGCAGGTGAATCAGAACCAGCTTATGTACGTGATCCAGTTTTAGCTAAAGACAGACTCGGTAAGTAATATTTTTGTCAATTCTTTTCTGAACAACATGTAACAACATTATCTTTGCATAATAAATGTTACTGTTTCTTACAGAACCTCCTGAGTTGATGCTTGATGCTAATATGGTACGTGAACAGCACATAAAAGCTGGTAACACATTAATACTGAGCGCACAGATCAAAGGAGTACCATTCCCAAAAGTATCTTGGAAAAAGGAAGATAAAGAGGTCTCAACTAAAGCTGACATTGAGGTCACACCTGTTGGAAGTCGGTTGGAAATTCGTAATTGTATGAAAGAAGATGGTGGCATGTATTCCCTCACTGTTGAGAATGAAGCAGGATCAAAGACGGTCTCCGTGAAAGTAGTTGTACTAGGTAATACGTCTTTTCTTCGAATCTTCTTTTTCAAAAGTAGAAATATTATTAACATTTGCCCAATGTATAATATATTGCGGGGCAGATTTATATGCCCCTTGGAACACTTTTGCACTGCCGTTGGGTCACGTTTTGTGATGCAGCGGCTGCATATACAATGTACCAGCTTGCGGTCAATTTACACCGTGACACATCTAGAGAGATGCATCACCTTGTAAAGCCCTGTGCCAAATTATGCCTGAGTCAAGTATAATGTATGCAGGGTGGGCGTTACCACACAGGAAAGCCTCATAGAAGTGACACAGTGAAATCTACAAGATTTCACTGCACCACATCTAAGATTTCACTGCTTCAAAACCGTACGCCTGCTTTGAGCAGGCTTAAGGAGTGCTGCAGTGTATTTTGTGTAGGTCTCCCCAAGCATTGCTGGAGTTATGTGCTTGCGACACAACTCGAGCAATGAGTGACTCATGCGCTGTCAATCGCTGTGCCATTGCGCTCCGTATTATAACTACAGCGCATCTTTGGTGAGGCAAGGATTTCTTTGCCCGGCGCAAGGAAACTGACACATCTCTGCTCTAACGCAAAGATGCATCCGTTTCTTGTAAATAATCCCTTTCTACTTACTGGGTGCATGTTTCTCTCTGAAATAGGGCTTGTGTGAAATAATGTAACATAATGTAGTCCCATTTATTTAAGACACAGATGATGCATTGTAAAATAAACTTGTCGCTTAAATGGACTTAAATGAGTTTGCACTCTACCTTGTTTTATCATCCTAGCCATTTTCTGAAACTTGATCTTTTCACTTTTGCAACTGTAATCCCTGCTGGCAAGGCATTCACATAATGCCATTTACCAAGAGAGCCCTCAAGGTGTAGATGTACAACATATTAGTAGTAGTAGGGAGGGCAGCTGTTTCGAGGTGGTATCATGGTGTTGAATGGATATAATGGTGATATTCTCAGTGCAATACACTATGAAATGGATGAAGAGCATCCGTGCTGCTTATAGAGATGCAGAGGGAAAAATATTAACAAATGTTTAGAGTCAATATAAGGCCTGTTTTACATCAGCAAGTTTGGATATTGTAAGGGCTCTCCATACTCACAAAGCTCATAGGAACACAGCATTAAGAACTGTAACTCCTTAGTGCAAATGGAGCAACTGATCACCAGGTTTTACAATGTGCTTCCTTTTTTTATTTTCAGATAAACCTGGCCCACCCAAAAATCTGGTCATTAGTGAAATCAGAAAAGATTCTTGCTATCTCACTTGGAAAGAACCAGAAGACAACGGAGGTTCTGTCATTACAAATTATGTGATTGAAAAACGAGATGTTGCAAGTAACAACTGGATACCAATTTCAACATCATCCAAAAAGCACAGCATAATGGCTAAACATCTAATGGAAGGCGCGCAGTACCTGTTCAGAGTTGCTGCTGAGAACCAGTATGGGCGAAGTACTTTTGTAGAATCAACAAAACCAATGAAGGCAATTGACCCAATATGTAAGTATCATCATAAATTGGCGGCCTTTATTAAACTGTAAACTATGTTTGGATTCGGTCTTGTTCTAACAGTGTGTTTCTGTTTTTAAAAGATCCACCTGGGCCTCCAAAGAATCTACATCATGTAGATTTCGACAAGACGGAAGTTTCACTAGCTTGGAATTGGCCAGATCGTGATGGAGGCTCTGAAATCACAGGATTTGTTGTTGACTATCAAGAAGAAGGAGCAGATGACTGGATTCCATTTAAAACAGTTTCCATTCCAGAGTGTGTCGTAACTGGGTTACAGAATGGAAAGATTTACAAATTCCGCGTAAAAGCTCAGAATGCTGCTGGTCTCAGCCGCCCAGATACTACTATACCAATACAGTGCCAAGAAAAACTGGGTAACTATTTTTTTTAACATGTATAATACAATGTAACATGCTTTATGGATTCCTTTATTGCATATCAAACGTCTTATCTCTTTTCTTGTATACATTTTCAGTGCCTCCAAGTGTGGAAGTAGATGTAAAATTAATTGAAGGCCTTGTTGTAAAAGCTGGAACCACTGTACGCCTTCCTGCAATCATGAGAGGAATTCCAGTTCCAGCTGCTAAATGGGTAACTGATAATGCTGAAATTAAATCAGAAGGAAACTACTCCATTGTTACTGACAATTACTCAACCGTGCTTACCATCAAAGATTGCACAAGAAAGGATACAGGAGAATATTTGCTTACAGTTTCAAACATAGCTGGGAGCAAGACTGTGGCCCTACATCTTACAGTTTTGGATGTTCCTGGTCCTCCAACAGCACCACTCAATATACTTGAAGTAACACCGGAGCATATGGTTATCTCCTGGCGACCTCCAAGGGATGATGGGGGCAGTCCAATCATGAACTACATAGTTGAGAAACGAGAAAGCAAGAAAGAAACCTGGGGTATTGTCAGTTCTGGAAGCACTAGCATAAAGGCTAAGATTCCACGTCTCCAAAAGGGATCTGAGTATATCTTCCGGGTCCAAGCAGAGAATAAAATTGGAATTGGAAAGCCACTTGAATCCAAACCTACGATTGCAAAACATATGTTTGATCCGCCATCACCTCCTGGGAAACCAGTTGCATTTGACGTTACCGAAAATGCTGTAACAGTTTCTTGGACAATACCAAAATCCGATGGTGGTAGCCCAATAAGTGGATACATCTTAGAACGTAGAGAAGTATCAGGTAAATGGGTACGTGTGAACAAATCTCCTGTGCTTGATCTGAAATTCAGAGCTACTGGTCTATTTGAAGGCAACACATATGAATTCAGAGTTTTTGCTGAAAATATTGCTGGCTTAAGTAAACCATCACCTGTTTCTGATCCAATCAGAGCATCACGCCCTATTACACCACCTGGCCCTCCAATTAATCCTAAACTTAAAGACAAGAGCAGAGAAACAGCTGATTTAGTCTGGACAAAGCCAACAAGGGATGGTGGAAGCCCAATTTTGGGATACGTTGTAGAATGCCAGAAGTCAGGAACTGCTCAGTGGAATAGGATTAATAAGGATGAGCTCATCAGACAATGTGCATTCAGAGTTCCTGGTTTAATTGAAGGAAATGAATACAGATTCCGTATTAAAGCTGCTAATATTGTTGGAGAAGGTGAACCAAGAGAATTACCAGAATCTGTTATTGCCAAGGACATCCTTAATCCTCCAGAAGTAGAACTTGATGCAACTTGTCGTGACTTGGTTACTGTTAGAGTGGGTCAAACAATTCACCTTTCTGCAAGAGTAAAAGGGAGACCAGATCCAGACATTACATGGTCTAAGGATAGTAGAGCATTTGCTAAAGAAGCAAGAATTGAAATGATTCAAGACTTTCCACATGTTGAAATGAACATAAAAGGTGCCACCCGAGCAGATCATGGCAAATACACGATTACAGCTAAGAATAACAGTGGCCAAGCTCAAGCAGCCGTTCTGGTTAATGTGCTTGACAGGCCTGGTCCGTGCAAGAACCTGAAGACAAGTTATGTTACCAAAGACTCTTGCATGGTAGCCTGGGAGAATCCAGATGATAATGGTGGTTCAGAAATTACAAATTATATTGTAGAATGTCGAGAACCAAGTCAGAGAGGATGGTCAATAATCTCTTCAGATCTTACAAAACGTCTCATCAAAGCATCGCTCATAGAAAATCATGAATATTTCTTCCGGGTCTGTGCTGAAAATAAAGTTGGCCCAGGCCAGGTCATTGAGACTAAAACACCAATACTTGCCATTAATCCAGTGGAAAAGCCAAGCGAGCCACAAAACTTCCGTATTGAAGACATTGGAAAAACATTTGTTCTTCTTAAATGGAACAAACCAGACTATGATGGTGGTAGCCCTAATATAACCTATCATCTTGAGAGAAAACTTAAAGATGGTGATGAATGGGAACGAGTCCACAAAGGCAGTATTAAAGAAAGAGTATTTATGGTAGACAAGTGCATTGAAAATCAAACCTATCAGTTTAGAGTTCAGGCCAAGAATGAAGGCGGGGAAAGTAACTGGGTAAAGACAGACGAAGTTGTTGTTAAAGAAGAAATACAGAAACCTGTACTTGATTTGAAGTTGGCTGGAGTGCTTGTTGTAAAAGCAGGCGAATCAATTAGACTTGAAGCTGGAGTTAGAGGGAAGCCACAACCAGAAGTTGTGTGGGCAAAGGACAAAGATGCTGCAGACTTGACTAAATCTCCTAGAGTTAAGATTGAAACAACAGCTGATGCCTCGAAATTTCTTCTTACAAAATCAAAACGTTCTGACACTGGTAAATATGTTATTACTGCAACAAACCCAGCAGGTGCTTTTACTGCATATGCTCTTGTGAGTGTTCTGGATGCACCTGGAGCAGTAAGAAGCCTGAAAGTTTCTGACATCTCAAGTGACAGATGCAAAGTTAGTTGGGAGCCACCAGAGGACGATGGCGGATGTGAAATACAAAACTACATTTTAGAAAAGTGTGAGACCAGGCGTATGGTCTGGTCTACATATTCAGCCTCTTTATTAATGCCACAAGCACATGTCACACGTCTTGTTGAAGGAAACGAGTATATCTTTAGAGTACGTGCAGAGAATAAGATGGGTGCTGGACCGGCAACGGAGACAAAGCCAATTATTGCTAGAACAAAGTATAACAGACCCGGTCCTCCTGATGCTCCAGAAATTACTAAGGTGAGCAAAGAGGAAATGACTGTTGTATGGAATGCACCAGAATATGATGGTGGGAAATCAATCACAGGATATATCCTAGAAAAGAAAGAAAAACTGTCTTTAAGATGGGTTGCTGTAACGAAGAGCCCGATCCCAGAAAGAAGAATGAAAGTTGGAAACCTGATCCCAGGTCATGAATATCAGTTCCGTGTCAAAGCTGAAAATGAAATTGGGCTGGGCGATCCAAGCTTGCCATCAAGACCAGTTGTGGCTAAAGACCCAATAGGTAATGTATGGAAGGATTGATGTTTGTAATTCTGTTAAATCAACGCTATATTTAAATGATTTCAGCTATTTGTTTCGATGTCAGCACCTGTATCTTTTATTATTTGCAGAGCCACCTGGTCCTCCAACTAATCTGAAGGTTGCTGATAGTACGAAGACTTCTATTACTCTTGGATGGGGAAAACCAGTTTATGATGGAGGTGCTCCAATAATTGGCTATGTTGTGGAAATGAGACCCAAAGGTGCAAGCGCAGCTCCTGATGAAGGATGGAAAAGATGTAATGTGGCTGCACAAATAGTCCATACCCAGTTTACTGTCACCAGCCTTGATGAAAAACAAGAATACGAGTTTAGGGTTTCTGCTCAAAACCAAATTGGAGTTGGTCGACCTGCAGAGTTGAAAGAAGCTGTGTCTCCAAAGGAAATACTTGGTAAATGTCCAGTCTGTCTCTACGTGTTCAAAAAATGTACTCTTTTAGAATTAAAAATGGTGTTATTTAGTATGCCTTTTGCAGTAGAAACGTGGCCTGTGGGCAATAGACTGATCTACAATTAAAAGACAGTTTAAAGTGTAGACTAA
The DNA here is from genome assembly GCF_964263255.1 of Lissotriton vulgaris. Taxonomy (NCBI): domain Eukaryota; kingdom Metazoa; phylum Chordata; class Amphibia; order Caudata; family Salamandridae; genus Lissotriton; species Lissotriton vulgaris. Next base: position 815,212,351 of record NC_141687.1, on the reverse strand, counting down.
TGTACCTAAATAAAAAGATGCATCACAGATACAAAAATATATTTATAAATATACAGTAAAAGTGTGTGGTGTGAGTTACAAAAGGGTTACAGTATAAAATAGGGCACTCAAGGAAAAGAAGACCAAGGTAGATAAAGAAATAAGAGAAAAAAAGAAGTGTGTGAGAGAGCAGGCTAGAAACAGCTCACTGTTATCGTTTAGAGGGGGTGTTGCAAGTAAAGCACTAGGGAAGAAGGGAAGGATGATGAAGAAGGAAATATAGCTTTCAGCTTTGCAGGGAGAATGCTGGCCTTTCAAGACTTTCAACCTCCTAGTCAAATAAAAAGTTGTTCTTGTAAGTTCCTAATAAAAAAACCCTTCTAGATCAATCTAGCTTAAAAAGTAAGCCTTTGAAATATTCGTAAGATTCGGGTTGATGTTATCAAATAGTTTACAGTGGTGACAAAGCGAGTTGCTGTATGCAGAACTGGAGGCAGACATAATCAAGACTTGAGAGTAGAAGGGACTATGCTATGGTTTTGAGGTTGCATTCATTGATTCACTGGGTTATCCCCTGCAGCAGTGTCCATTGAAATCAGGTACTATTAGCTATACTGTTAATGTGGGCAATGAGGTCAATTATTTTGCCAAAGCGATGCCTAATGATATTGAGGTCTCACTGATCACAGGATTACAAACAGGAATGCTACATGAAATAATCCAGAATTGCACTTGAGTTTTGGAGTTTACCGCAGAAATTACAAGCAGTGAGTTTTTTCAATTAGTTACATTTCAAATGTTTTAATATTCTAAACTTTCATTTTCTTCCATTGTACAGAACCACCTGAAATTGATCTGGATGCAAGCATGAGAAAACTAGTCACAGTGAGAGCTGGATGTCCCATCAGATTGTTTGCCATTGTCCGAGGGCGACCTGCACCCAAAGTTACCTGGAGGAGAATGGGCATTGATAATGTGGTCAGAAAAGGACAAGTTGATCTGGTTGATACTATGGCTTTCCTTGTTATCCCCAATTCTACTCGTGATGACTCTGGGAAATATTCCTTAACACTAATCAATGCAGCAGGAGAAAAAGCAGTGTTTGTAAACGTGAGAGTCCTTGGTGAGTAGCCGCACATCATCTGTAAGAGCAGTTGACCATTATAAATGATCTGCTTTTTTAACTTTGTTTTTTCATATTTACAGACACACCTGGCCCTGTGGCGGATTTTGGTGTCGCTGATGTCACAAAAATGTCTTGTCAAATTTCTTGGTCACCTCCTGAAAATGATGGCGGTAGTCCAGTAACACACTATATTTTAGAGAAACGTGAAGTAGATCGGAAGACCTGGGCTACGGTCATTGCTGATATAAAGAAACTCAGCTTCAAGGTGGCTAATCTTGTACCTGGAACAGAATATTTCTTTAGAATAACTCCTGTGAATGAGTATGGCTCTGGTGTTCCAAGAGAGACTCCAAAGCCACTTCTGGCAACAGATCCTATCAGTAAGTATTGCCATAGATATTTTCTTTTTATTTGTTATTGGTAATAAATTAACGGAGACAAGTCTAATCAGACTGAGACTGAAAGGATTGCATTTAACAGTGACTATAGGAAGAGAAGCAAGATGATTATGTCAGTGTATTTAAATACTATTTTTAATGTATCCGTTTTTTCACAATTCAACTATTCACGTGGTATACTGACCAAAACTCGATTTTGCTTCATCCTCTCTCAGTCAAATACCCTGTGCAGGCATTATAACTGAATGTGCTCCCTTGCCCAAGAGTCACTCTTTCAACCTACATTGACCCTCAAACATAACAAACACACACATGAGCAGGGGGCAAGGGACTGTAATATTTGACAAAGGCATGTACCTTTCCACACGAGAGAGTATGCAGCTGAAACACGTCAGGTCATTCCATTGACATTCTTTGTCGTTTGCCTCTCAACCATCCTTCGCACAAGTAAGCAAAACAAAGCATGGCAACTAAGGTATGCGTCATGCACAACAGGGCATAGCAGGCAATCTAGTCTGGGACCATATACTACTTTGTAACAACCAATGGACATTATTTTCCCGCTGTCATCCTTGATAGACCTTTAACTTGACAATCAGTTCCTGGACATGACCTTTAAAGAATCAGCTTGCAAAGAGTAATGCCAATTTGAAAAACTATTTACAGCCACTAGATACCACTAACATTAGTTCTTGAACTATTTGGTACTTGTATAGGTGACCTTTTCGTTGCATTCAGGTAGTTCAAATCCTGAACTCATTGGAATAAAAGCAGACAAAAAGCAAAGAATGGAAATGCTCAAATGAATCTCAACACCTGGCAGTTTCTCTGTGAGATGTTTTCTCGTTGTGACATCTGAGTCAGAGACCAAAATTATGAGAATCAGTATTTTCATGCCATGAAACATACAATTCAGTGCCACGTCCCCATGGTTTGACCAGTGAAAGTCTTTCATGCCTGGAATATGTTTGTTGCCTTTAACATAAAGATTTCTAGTAGACAGTGCGTTTTGCAGAAATCAATTTGATTAGTAAAGCCAACAGCAGAGGCCATTTTGAGCTGGGCTGCTGTCAAATCAAATGCGAGTTTCTACAGCGGAAAACAAACTTTCATGATCATCTTAAATAAAATGTATAATGTATGGTCAGTGAACCCAGTACTTTACAGCAGGCAGAGCAATGAACCAGCAAAATAAAAACGTAACAAATATTACAGTTTGAGATTCTTGCTGGGGGCAGTACATCTGTGTACACTAATCTCGGGTTCAGTTACATTAAGGAATTAGGTTTGCAGGTCACTGAGCCACATCACTTTAATAACTGCTTAATTTACCCTTTACTTTTACCATGAAAATCTGAGCCCACCGTAATTTATTAAAATATATGATATGGAAAACATGTTGAATTATCCAAAGCATTACCTAATTAATGAATGCAACATGAAAATAAATGCGAATGAATGTGCCAGTCTAAATTTTCTGTTATTCTCCTAAAGGTGAACCTGACCCACCTAAATCCCTTGATGTTACGGAGATCACAAGGAACACTGCCACTTTAGCTTGGTTGCCACCACTCAGAGATGGAGGATCCAAAATTGATGGATATGTGATTGGCTTTAAAGAAGAAGCTGCCCCGGAAGACAAGTGGATCCAATATTCTGTTGTAAAAGATCTGAATATTGTGGTAGTTGGACTCAAAGAAGGTGTGAAATACAAATTCAGAGTAGCCGCGAGAAATGCCGTGGGTCTGAGCTTGCCAAGAGAAACTGAAGGGGTCTTTGAAATCAAAGAGCAATTGAGTAAGTGCAGAGAAAGTACTGTTCTATTCCATTCAGGCAGTGATATCACATGTTTAATTATGTTCTTCTGCAACTGTTTACCAAAAAAGTACATTAACGTTTTTAAATGTGTTTTTAGTGCCACCGAAAATATTAATGCCTGAACAAATCAGCATTAAAGCTGGGCTAAAACTCAGAATTGAAGCTCATATATATGGAAAGCCGGCACCTGCTACCAAATGGATAAGAGCAGATGAGGAAGTGATGGTTTCAAGCCGCCTAGCTGTGCACAAGTCACCAAATTCCTCCGTTCTAATCATGAAGGATGTGACTCGGAAAGACAGTGGATACTACACACTGAACGCAGAAAACAGTTCTGGACAAACCTCACAACGAATCAGAGTTGTTGTTATGGGTGAGTGAAGTCTTTATATAATTCTACTTTGCAACAAATATTCTATCGGTAATTAGGCTAATAGATTCATATTACATTTCAACAGATATCCCAGGTCCACCAGAACCTCCTTTTGACATTACGGAAATTGATGCTGACGCTTGTACTCTATCATGGCACTTACCCCTTGAAGATGGTGGAAGTAACATCACCAATTATGTGGTCGAAAAATGTGATGTAAGCCGAGGAGACTGGGTCACTGCTGTATCTTCAGTAACAAAAACAAGCTGCAGAGTTGGAAAACTGATACCTGGACAAGAATACATATTCCGTGTTCGAGCAGAAAACCGCTTTGGCATCTCGGAACCTCTACCATCTGGCAGAATGGTGGCCAAGTTCCCATTTGGTAAGTTACTATTTGGTAATTGCATGACTTTGTACATAACTTGCAGCAGGCCTAGACTGGCAGTAGCAGGCATCAGGCATTTCCCCAGGAGGCTGGAAGGGTGAGGGCTACTTTTGCAGTGATGGGGGCCGGTTTTGTTACTGAGGGCCGGTTTTGCAGTGGTGCTGCAAAAACAGGGGTGCTTCACACATGCACACCCCTCCTCCCCCGGGGGCTAGTCTGACCAAATTGACAGGGCTGCTTTGGTTTCGAAGCTTAGAACGCACCAGTACTAATCATTTATTTTGATCTGTTTTAGACGTCCCGAGTGAACCAAAGAACGCACATGTTACCAAAGTCAACAAAGACTGCATTTTCGTGGCCTGGGAGAGACCAGACAACGATGGAGGCAGCCCTATTACAGGATACATTATTGAGCGCAAGGAAAGGAACAGCCTGTTGTGGGTGAAGGCTAATGATACCGCTGTCCGCACAACAGAATACCCATGCATTGGGCTAATTGAAGGTCTGGAATATACATTTAGAGTTTCTGCATTGAATAGAGCTGGAGCGAGTAAGCCAAGCAAGCCAACGGAGTTTGTCACAGCAAGAACACCTGTTGGTAAGTACAATCTTTCAGTAGTCGAGTTTGGTATGAAAAACATGTGCTTTTTTCCTTAGTCACCAATGTGATGACTATTTGTAATTTGCTTGGTGAACACGTAGCTAAACACAGTCTCAAAGAGATGACAATTGAAGTGTGGGTAAGTTGTTTGGTGTCATCAGGGTTGACATCAAACAACTTGCTATTATATAAAAGGAACGCACAGCAGGAATATGCTTTTAAACTTAACATACCAACCACAATACCTAAAATATTGCATGGACTCTGATCTTTTCCCCACACCTCCACAGTTTAAGGTTCTTTGTATGTTCTAAACCTTCAAACAGTTTGTCATAAATTAGCTCACCATAACCCAATACCTCAGTAGCCATGCTTCGAGCTTTCTCCCATTTGCCTCTTTTGGATGAGCAGTATTAATGGAATTGTAAATTCTAGTACCCCATAGAACAGGAATAACTTCTCATCTCCTATCCAAATTAAAACCACTCACCGTTACCCCCAAAAGAAGCTGGTCCTATAGACACATGCATCTTCACTCCAGGAACATGTATAATTCACAAGGAAATAGAAAGGACATGTGTAAGTAACCTTCATATGTTCATATTTAAGATAATAATCAGTCCTAGAAAGAAAGATACAGAATTCTCTCAAGGACTAAGCTTTTTACAGCAGTACTGATAGTTCTTTGACACACACACACAATTATAGCAGTGGTAGACATGTTGCTTTAAACATTGAACACTTCTGTTTGGAGGCATTACAACGGAGACTTAAGAATTATGAGATATTAATGCATAGTTGATGTTACATACAATTTCATGTCTTAGGCCTGCATTACAAGTGGCCTGGGAAAATAGCCAGTATTTCTCAACCTCCCAGAGTTACCGATGCAGGGCTCACCAATAAATCCAGTGGCAGGAAACGTTCATTACCTTAATGGGGAAATCCTTAAGTCCAGTTCCAATTACCCTAGTAATTTATAACTTTGTGGTAGAAATCAGCAGATGAAAATAAACAAATCTGTGGTTCTCCACTGGATCTCATAATTCCACTGGAGCTCTTAAGTCTTTACTGCCCCAAGGGTATTAAATGGCCATTCATATTAAGATCTTTAATCTAGTTAATTGTATCCCATTGAGTACAGTACTGTTAATGACATTGGTATGGTAGTGGGAAGATTTTGTTTTATTTTAAATCATCAGCCTAAGCGTTGAAGCAGCTTCAGGCTCAGTTACATATTGTTTCACAATTGTAATTGATTTATATAGGCCATTCATAAAAAATGAAAACAAAAATAATATAACCTATCCTTTATAACTGGTGCAAAAAATATGTTTAAATGTGATAATAATTAGATCTGTTATGGATTGTATTTTCATTTAATGCAAGCAGCAGACTTTGTCTCCTGTCTATTCATATAATTATAGTCTTGATTTGTTCACAGCAGTATTGGTATTTTACAAAGTATAGTTTCCATGGTGTAACATTAACATATTTTTTACAGATCCTCCTGGCAAGCCAGAAGCTCTTGAAATGACTAAGAACTCTGTGTCACTGGTCTGGACCCGGCCAAAACATGATGGTGGAAGTAAAATAGTAGGCTACCTCGTTGAATCCTGCAAACTGCCAGGTACGAAATGGGTCCAATGCAACACCACTTATCATCAAATACCCAGTGAAGAGTACACTGCAACTGGATTAGAAGAAAATGCACAATACCAATTTAGAGCTATTGCCAAGACAGCCATCAATATTAGCAGGCCATCTGAGCCATCTGATCCAATGACCATTCAAGCTGAAAATGGTAAGGCTACTTTACCACATTTGTATTGGCAAAGTTATAAAGTTATCAGTGAGTTGGTAGTCATACCTGAACCCAATGTGTAATTTCTCAAATACATTTTTCTTTCAGTTCCTCCCAAAATTGACCTGAGTGTAGCTATGAAATCTCTGATTACTGTGAAAGCTGGCTCAAATGTTTGCCTTGAAGCACAAGTGTTTGGAAAACCACAACCAACAACTGTTTGGAAGAAAGAAGGGGAAGTTATAAAGCCAGCTGAAGGCATTAAAATCACCACCAAAAGGCATTTATGCACTTTGGACCTGTTCAGTGTCAATAGGAAAGAGACAGGAGAATACACAATTAATGCTGAAAATTCAAGCGGAACTAAATCAGCAACAATTAAACTGAAAGTGCTTGGTAGGTTACTAGATCTTAACAACTAGGTTCTTGTGTTAATTTCAACTAACTGTAAGTTGAAAATATAATTTTTGTCTTTATTTTAGATAAACCTGGCCCTCCTGCATCAGTGAAAATCAACAATATATACACTGACCGTGCAATGCTCAGTTGGGAGCCCCCTCTTGAGGATGGGGGAGCAGAAATAACAAACTACATCATTGACAAACGTGAAACCAGCAGGCCTAACTGGGCTCAAGTCACAGCAAACTGTCGAATTACAAATTGCACCGTGGAGAAGTTGATAGAGGGACATGAATATCAATTCCGCATATGTGCTGAAAACAAATATGGAGTTGGAGATCCTATTTTGACCGAGTCAGTCATTGCAAAGAATCCATATGGTAAGAAAGGACTGAATAGTTGCTTTTACTTTTCTATTTTCTGTATATTATGTAACGGAACCCAACATTATATTTCTATTACCTTAACAGATGTTCCAGGACGTTGTGATCCACCCATAATAAGTAATGCCACAAAAGATCACATGACAGTAAGTTGGAAACCCCCAGCAGATGATGGTGGCTCACCAATCACCGGATATATGCTTGAAAAGCGGGAAACCAAGTCTTTTACCTGGAATAAAGTTAACAGGAAGCCTGTCATAGAAAGAACAGTGAAAGCTGGAGGACTCCAAGAAGGAACTGAATACGAATTCAGGGTGATAGCCCTCAACAAAGCTGGACCAGGCAAGCCAAGTGACGCTTCAAAGGCAGCCATTGCAATTGATCCTCAATGTAAGTATACATCAAAAAATCTTAATGTGGTCATGGTTATGTACCTTTGAGAATTTCTATCTTCTCATTCTCATTATTTTAACATTTAGATCCACCAGGACCACCAGCCTTCCCTAAAGTGATTGACACTACTCGCTCTACCATTAGTCTGTCTTGGAGCAAACCAGCTTATGATGGAGGAAGCCCAATTTTGGGTTACCTGGTTGAAGTAAAAAGAGCTGACACTGATCACTGGGTCCGCTGCAATGTACCCAAGAATCTTCAGAATACCAACTATGTTATGACTGGTCTAATGGAGGACACAGAATATCAGTTCCGTGTTTCTGCAGTTAATAAAATTGGATACAGTGAACCAAGTGAAGTTCCTGAGAAACACACTGCCAAAGATATCTTGAGTAAGTTTGTATGTGCAAACAAATCTGTAATATAGTAGGATATAGTTAAAGATCTACTTCTAATGATTTCATTTTCTGTTCAAATAGTTCCGCCTGAAGGAGAACTGGATGCTGAATTGAGGAAAGCCCTTGTGTTACGGGCTGGCGTAACTCTGAGGATTTATGTACCCGTGAGAGGACGGCCAGCACCCAAGATTACTTGGTCTAAACTTAATGCAAACATTAAGGAACGGCAAGGGCTTGACATCAAGTCAACTGACTTTGACACCTTTGTACGCTGTGAAAATGTCAACAAATATGATGCTGGCAAATATATCCTCACCCTGGAGAATAGTTGTGGCATAAAGACGTACACAATTGTTGTGAAAGTCCTAGGTGAGTCTTGTACAGATGTTTTGTAAAATACACACATGTAAAGTCCCTTTTACTACAACACTTGTCTATTTGTTTATTTAATGCAGATACTCCTGGTCCACCAGTTAACCTTATGATCAAAGAAACCTCTAAGGATTCAGCTTCCATTTCATGGGATCCTCCACTTATTGATGGTGGCAGCCCTATAAAGAACTATATTGTTGAAAAACGTGATGCAGAGAGAAAGTCATGGTCCACAGTAACAACTGATTGCCCTAAAACTGGTTACCGAATTAGTAATCTGGAGGAAGGAAAGTCATACTTTTTCAGAGTATTAGCTGAAAATGAATATGGAATTGGTGATCCTTGTGAAACACATGATGCTGTCAAGGCTTCTGGTAAGACATATGTTAGTTCCTGTGCCACTAAGTTTTAGACATCTTGTCATAATCCTTGGAGACGTCAACTTGATATATCATTTTCTTGTCTTTAGAAAAACCTGGGCCAGTTATTGACCTGAAAGCCTTAGCTGTGTCAAAGTCTTCTTGTAATATTGGGTGGAAAAAACCCATCAGTGATGGAGGAAGTCGTATTACAGCATACAGTGTTGAACATTTGATTGGCGAAGATAAATGGAAAGAAGTAATGAAATCAAAGAATCTACAGTATGCCATGAAAGACTTGCAGTTAGGCAAGGAGTACTCCTTCAAAGTAATAGCGCACAACGACTCTGGACAAAGTTCACCATGTGAACTTACAATTGTGGCCAAGGATGATGTGGGTATGTATATGATGCAAGTGAAAGCTGGGTTTGCAGCTAATCTGTATAGATTATTTATTTGTATTCAAAATAAACATAACTTTAATTAATATTACAGTGGCACCAGATATGGATTTGAGAGATCTGCCCGACTTATGCTATTTGGCGAAGGAAGGAAGCAGCTTCAGACTTAAAATCCCAATCAAAGGAAAGCCAGCTCCATCTGTTACATGGAAGAAAGGTGAAGATCAAGCAATAACAGACAGTGGCAGAGTAACATTCGAGTCCAGTGCAATTAACACAACTCTGATAGTTCGTGAATGCCAAAAGAGTGATGCTGCGAAGTACACCATCACCCTCAAGAATGCTGCTGGAGTTAAGGAATCAAATATATTTGTTAAAGTTGTGGGAAAGCCAGGCATTCCAAGTGGCCCAGTGAAGTTTGATGAAGTCACAGCAGATGCTATAACCCTGATCTGGGGTCCACCAAAAGATGATGGTGGTTCAGAGATCACCAACTACATCCTGGAAAAGAGGGATTCTACCACCAACAAGTGGGTCACATGTGCTTCAGCTGTCCAGAAAACAACATTTAGGGTCACGCGACTCCATGAAGGAAATGAGTATATTTTCAGAGTCAGCGCTGAAAATAAATATGGAGTTGGCGAAGGTCTTAAATCAGACCCGATAGTGGCAAGACATCCATTTGGTAAGTTATAATAAAATGCTGAACCTAATATCAGAGGTATTCATCTATTTGCTTCTTCATGATGCAAATTTCATTTGTTTTCCAGATGTACCGGATGCTCCACCTCCTCCAAGTATTCTTGCAGTCAGGCATGACTCTGTATCTTTAGCTTGGAACGATCCAAGGAAAACAGGTGGCTCACCAATCACAGGTATGTATTTTGAGAATTGTTATCAATTCCTATTTTAATAGTTTAGCATTTCGATTAGATTCTCTTGCTTATTCTGTCTATGTATAGGACAGTTAAACTGTGAAAACCTAGCAGAAATGTCAGTGTTTTTTTCTTTCCTGAGCTAAGCTATGGAGACCCTAACATAGATCTTTGTCTATTAGGGTCAACTTAACACTTGCTTATTGCCAAAGCCTGGTTCTAGTTTTTATGATTAGATGATCAGATCTTACTTTATTTATGTCATTTAAAAGTTCTAATCCTGGCAAGACAATTTACAGTTTGAGTGCCATGCCACTAAACAGTTACTCATGTTGTGTCCCAAAGGCCCTAATGTACTAAGAAACAGGCCACAAAACGTGGCTGCAAATTCTACAGCGACTTTTAGTGACCTGTCTCTGATTTTGCACATCAGAAAATATCCAGTCAGAAGGGACTGCAAAACGATCTCCCAAATTAATATTAATTGGGACGGTAACTACTTGTGACATCTTTGTGATAGGCTATAGACTACGGGATGGTGGCCTGCCAGCAACAGCAGACTCCATCCCCATGTTTGCATTCTCAAACATAAAATTTGGTTTTAAAAATCAATCCATGTTCCTTGAAGGAATCAAAGCTGCTTAAAAAAATGATTTCCATTTGGGAATACATCAGATGGAACAGACCTGGGGTCTGCAGGATGTCTACCAACTCCATGCCCCCTAGGTCACCCAACACGATTCACAAAGGCACCTTCCCCTTTGTCAGTCAGTTACCACATCCCTTGAAGTGTTGGTAACTGACAAATAGTTTACAATCACAATTGTAGTCTCACAGCAGTGATACATTCTGTTGTATTTAGAATGTGGAGGGGGTATTGCTTTCAAATTGCTCCTAATTGCAAATCAGTATTTATCGCAAAATCCATTTGGAAGTCGAAAGGCATTAGTATATTAAAGATAACAATTTTGAATATCAACCCATGTGATTTTGAAAATCACCTGGCTTACAAATGCAAAAGTATTTATTATAAAAGGCCATTAGAGAGAAGATCAGGACTGCATAAATAGGGAATGGTCATATATAATAGATTAGGTAGGGATACTCCAAGGCTTCATTTCACTATGTTGAAACCCACTACACCATGAGTAATTATATTGGAGGCTCTATATCCTCCTGTGGGCGACCTCCAAAGACCCCATTCGAGTCAGTTTAGTTATACTTAACCTTTTCTGTAATAAGCAACCCTTACTCTTAACGTATTTACCCTTACCTTATTTTCAATGTACTGTTCCATGATTTTGTGCCTATGAGGGAGTGACCCTAAATACAGTTCATTTGATGTAGTGGAGGTGCACCTTCTCAAATACATGGAGCAGGACAGCAGTGAAGTCAGCAAAAAAATGTCAGGGGGTTGTCGGTGGAGCCAGATGATGTCACAATTAACTTATGGTTTTAAAACAGGAGAGAGCAGGCCTTTAAGGCTGCCGAACATATGTCCTAAAGGAAAATCAGTGCAAGGAACAATTTGAAAAAATCTGCTATATTCAAAGGAAAATACATTTGTAACAAGTTTCTTATTATCTGCACACTGTGGATATCACTTGGACAAAATCAGAGTTAAAAAAACAGCTTCGAAGAGAAAAAAGGCGAAAGAACTAAGTTGTAATTTGAGACAAAAAGAAAGAACCAAAGTATTGCTATTGTTTAAAACAGTCACAGCTGATATTCGTAAATGTTGAGTCATCAAATATTCAGCATTTTTGTCACTCCTCTATTTTATGCACCTGAAAAACAATTCTAAATAACTGAGATGGAACATTAGTTACAAGGGCATATGTGGTATCTTTTCCGTAATCAGACCAACCATTTCCAATATTATTGTTCTTACTGATAATTGATAAACAATATTTACTGAAAATTGGTTTAACATATTTAACACAATACTAAATACCCCAAAAATGTTGTCATTTTCACAAAAATAAATAACTTTCAATTCCCTAATTATCACGATTACTTCCCACCATTTCCCTTTAAATCTTGAACTACACATTTTTGATAGCACACTTATGATTCCAATGTTGTTTGCTTAGTAAATTAGCAATGGCTCATCTCGCATTAGTCTAGCGAATGATGATCTATTATAGGGATAAGTCAAATGTCGCAAAATGTAATTTTCCGACAGAGAGCATAAGCTAAATTCTCTAATCACCACCCTCAACATTGAATGTATAGGGTGTGATGCCTGTTGGGGGTCACTATATTGCAGCCGCGGTCCTTGCAGGTAACAGTGGCGGGGCGGTGGGGCTGGTAAGGGGGGATTTTGAGGGACGATGCAGAGGGAATATTAATTATTTATTTAATTTTCCTTCTGCATTGGCCAGAGAACACCCTTACCCGGTCCCATTGCCCCACCGCTGTTACCTCGACAGACCGCGGCTGCTATATTGCAAGACAAAATATCACATTCATTATTTTGGCTACCACTGCATTATCAAACTAAGTAGGTGGGGAGTTAGGAATACACTTACCTTGACAATGTAGTGGTAAGAAGTAAGTATGTGGTCCTAGCCAATAAAGTAGTTGTGATATTTTTTTCGTGGGACAGTACTGAGCTAACCTCGTTATCTTGACATTCAATCTGCTATGAATATTGCTAGGAATATAATAGAGCAATTCCACACAAAGAGTAACTTATTGATCTGCCAAAAGTGTTACGCAATGATGACTGCTGTATCATTATCTAGGGAATTGCTGCAGCAGGTCTACATATTGTGAAGCATAAATTTAAGATGGCAAATGTATTTTGCATTTACAGGATACCATGTCGAACTGAAAGAAAGAAACAGCCTACTTTGGAAGAGAGCCAACAAGACTCCACTCAGAATGAGGGAATTCAGAGCTACAGGGTTAACTGAAGGACTCGAGTATGAATTCAGAGTCATGGCAATTAATTTGGCAGGAGTAGGTAAACCAAGTCCACCAACACAGCCAATCGTAGCTCTTGATCCCATTGGTGAGTAATAAGCAAAACACATCAGTATTTCCACTTCCTTTGATATGTATCTGTCCAAGTCTAACCAATGTAATTTTTATTCTAGATCCTCCTGGTAAACCCGATGTTATTAATGTAACAAGAAGCTCGGTGACTCTAGTTTGGACGGAACCCAAGTATGATGGTGGACATAAACTGACCGGGTACATCGTTGAAAAACGTGACATACCAGCAAAAACCTGGATGAGAGCTAACCATGTCAATGTTCAAGAATGTGCTTTCACTGTGACAGACCTTATTGAAGGAGGAAAATATGAATTCAGAATTAAGGCCAAGAACACCGCAGGGGCTGTAAGTCCTCCATCAGAGCCTACGGACACCATTGTTTGCAAAGATGAATATGGTATGTACCTTTGTGCTTTACACTGTGGCCACTGATAGACAATGTATTACTGAAATCATTCGGATAAGCTGTGACCAAAAACAATAGTTGCCAGCTGCATGTAAAAGCAATAATTATCATGTTCACTGCTAAAATACTTCCTTTTCGAAGATTCATTGACTTGACACAAGTCTATACAAATGCAAAGTGTAGAAAACGTTTCAAAAATGTTTATTTAGACATTCACAAATAACCAGCAATATGAAAACATAAATATAGAAGATTGGTTGTATTGTATAAAAATGCAAAGACTCTAATACAGGCATAGAAAACATGAACGGGGCTTGGCTTGTTCAGACCTAAATGATTACCATCAAAGGCAACAAATAAACAATTAATTAACTGAGGACATTTTTATGTAAATACTTGGAAAAAAAGAGCTTTTATATTTTAGTACAGTGAGAAGTGGAATACACCAAACTAACAGAGGCAAACATTCAAATAGAAACATCCAGTGTCTATTTTGCACGGAAAAAGAAGCAGACATAAAACTTTGCATTCACTTGGTTTTAACAATGAAACTTGATTCGACCTTTCGCTTTACCTGAAACCTATTAATCTCAGGTTCTAACACATCGGTGTGAGAATTGAACAAACACTTCTGATTATTTAATGGAAGTGGCTTCAGCAAATTATGTAATTTAAAAAACTGATGAAAAATGCACCAGTGTATTTATTCTATGTAATTCGCCCACCAGAAACTCTCGATAGTTTATAAGAAACAGTTCTTCATTAGCATTAAAAATGAGATAGTATTTTTGAGTCCAACTGGAAATCATGAGAATAAAAACAAACAAAAAAATAATGTTGCTGAGTCAGTAACAACACTGCTTAAATATAGGGGTGTGCAAAATGTGCATATTTTTCGTACAAGTAAATGCAGCAAAATTATACATAAAATGCAAATAGGTCATTTCGCATTATAGTTTAGCTTGAAATGCGTCTGCAGGTCAGTTTTTGACTAGAGGGCACATTTAAACAGCCGCTCACGTTTTGTTGTTCTCGTGTGTTTTTGCTAAATTATTAGAGCGAACTTCCCCATTTGTGGTAACATTTTACTGTGAATGGTGTGAATACTGTAAATTTTGTGAAGTGGCATAAGGACATAGTTGAAGGCATGTCACATAACAAGTGTAATGCAAAAGTCCCAAAATTATTTGACTTAAGCCAGCATAATTTACATTTTGCTCAGGGCTACTAAATACCCCTGGTGAGGACATTGCAGCCACTGAAAGATGTATGCAGACAGAAAACTGATACATTAGAATGTCATTTAGATTTCAAAGGAAAGACATTCTTCGGTTTCTGGAAAGTATGGAGTACACTCCACTTTCTCAAAGACCTCTACCATATGGATGTTTTTATGGGAGCAATTTAACCAGTGGATTGTACGCCGTATTTATAATTTAGCCCAGAAGTTGAAGGAATTCCGGTTCCCTCCAAATACTAAATAAGGCTTTTAATACAGAAGTTCTAAATCTGCATGCATGAAATGAATAAGTGCATATCGAATTAGTTCATTAATATTGAAAATAATTTGTTTTTACAGAGGCACCAACTATTGTTATTGACCCAACTGTAAAAGAAGGTTTAACCGTAAAGGCAGGTGAAACCATTGTGATGACTGCTACAAGCATCCTTGGAAAACCACCTCCACAGTCTATGTGGTCTAAAGGAGGAAAAGACTTTAAGCCATCTGATATTGTTCAGATTGATACAACTCCGACATCATCTTCACTTTCTGTGAAATATGCCACTAGGAAAGACTCTGGTGAATACACAATCACTGCTAGCAATCCTTTTGGTACCAAAGAAGAACATGTGCATGTGAAAGTTTTAGATGTACCAGGCCCACCTGGACCAATTGAAGTCAGCAACATTTCCTCTGAAAAAGCTACGCTTACTTGGACCCCACCAACTGAAGATGGTGGATTGCCCATTACATCCTATGTTCTGGAAAAGAGAGAAACTAGCCGACTGTTGTGGACTCCAATTGCTGAAAACATCGATGGTTGCAGATACGTTGTTAGCAAACTTATCCAAGGAAATGAATATATATTCCGTGTTTCTGCTGTCAACCATTATGGAGTTGGAGAACCAGTTCAATCAGACCCCGTAAAGATGGTTGATGGTTTTGGTAAGTTAAACTGGCATAAAAGGTACAATACAATTTCCGAAACTATAACATACAATGTGTTCTATAGCACTTAACTTTCATGTAATGATTTTTACTAGGTCCTCCTGGTGCTCCTGGAAAACCAGAAGTAACAAACGTAACCAAATCTACAGTCACTGTTGCCTGGAAAAGACCCGTTGATGATGGTGGAAGTGAAATTACTGGTTATTATGTGGAACGAAAGGAAAAGAAAGGCTTACGATGGGTCAGAGTAACAAAAAGCTCTGTTTCGGACCTACGATACAAAGCAACAGGACTTGCAGAAGGAAATGAATATGAATTCCGTGTCAGTGCAGAAAATAAAGCAGGCGTTGGACCGCCTAGTGATGCCTCACAACCAGCATTAACCAAGGATGTAACCTGTAAGTATCTTGTTTATTATTCAAAATTCGGAATTCAAATAAACTTTATTTGGGTGAGAATTCACCCATAAAAGTAGCATAAATAAGTACATCAGTTAAAAACAGAACATGAAAAGATAAAATATTGTATGTCATTTTAAGGGAAAGATAACAGCATAGCTCAACAACACGTTTATAGCAGCATAGTACCTCCAGGCTTTACAGTATGTTTTAGGGAGCTGCCTCCATATAGGCAAACCTCTTCATAGGGTAATTTCAAAAGGAGCGTAAATGCATCGATAAAGTGCCTAATATTACAATCATTATTTTTTTTTAAGTGGCAATAAAAACATCCAAGTAATTATTTCATAGTATTTGCAAAAAAAACATAAAATGCATAATTGTTAGACCTGAATTCCATCACAAGCGCAAGCAATAGCAGCTAAGTTTGTCTTAAAACCAAGGAGGAAACACAACAGGTATTTGACAGTATCTGCACTTAGACGGAACAATAGTGAACGTTCCCATAGTCCCCGTTGCAGCCAAAGGTAATTTGTGGGGCAGTTCACTGCTTTCAGAGATTGATATGCCATGCTCTGCGTTTTCCCTTCCATTCTATTAAAACAGCATAATCTCCTCATGATCATAAAGTGCAAGTGTTACCTCTTTTTTGTTAAGACTTGTGCATGTATCTTGATTTGCAAAAGCCCTCTTCAGGCCAATCTTTCTGAGTTCTGTTTTGACATATCTCAACCAGGGGATTCGAAGACCATTATTACAAGAGAGGCAGTCCATTATAATAGCTCTAGATAGGGCTGCCTTCTCATTCCTCCAAATTGACAACCATAGTATAACTGGTCGGGCTATCAAATAATCCCCAAGATAGCGCAAACCCAGCTCTTCGTGACAAATAAAGTAAGAGGTTGAGATCGGGACTGCTATGATCTGGTTGCAGAATCTGTTTTCTTCTCGCTGTAATGCCCCAGACTTTGGTACACAACTTTTACAACACAACTTTTACCACGCAGTGCCTTTACAACGCAACTTTTACAACGCAAACCATTACAACGCATTGTGCTGGGGGGCACTCTAGGATAGGAAATAGGTTTCATTTACTATCCAACACCTTCCCTACTATCCACGGGGACTGGAGTTGGAATAGTAAATTAAACTATTCACTATCCAGCGCCCCAAAGCACTATGCGTTGTAAAGGCATGCGTTGTAAAAACCGCGTTGTAAAGGCATGCGTGGTAAAAGCATGCGTTGTAACGTCATACATCCCCAGACTTCAGCCCCATAGGTCGATGTGGGGACACATTTAGACTTGTATAACTGCAGGAGGGGCACCAGTTGACCACCGCCTCAAGGCTGTGTAAGACTAAGAAGGGAGCCTATTGCATGTGATAATTGTGTTCTGCGTTGTATAATGCTTAGGTCCATAACCCAGAGGCAGAAAAGTGCCAACTAGATACAGGAAGCTACTTATGTTAGTCAGCCAGTTATGGCCAAAGAACAGGGCTGAGAGCTGGCTGCACCTAGGCCCACATGCCATAATATGTGACTTAGAAAAATTGATGCGCAGATCTTGAGAGGCCATAAGCTCAACTAAAGCATGCACTAATAAATGCAGCGCCTTCTGGGTGCGGGCCTTAAGCACTGTGTCATCCGCATATAGCAATGTGGGTATTAATCTGTCTTAATCTTATTTAATATTTATCTCACCAACTTTATCAGGAAAACTGTATTACTGTGTAAAGTAACACATCTCTTTTGCTACAATTTCAGATCCACCAGGCCCACCCTCTAACCCAAGAGTGACAGACACAACAAAGACAACTGCTTCTTTGGCTTGGGGCAAGCCTCATTACGATGGTGGACTAGAAATCACTGGCTACATAGTTGAGCACCAAAAGGACGGAGAGGAAGAATGGATAAAAGATACGACTGGGTCGGCTTTACGAATCACTGAATTTGTTGTTGCTAATCTTCAACCAGGTGGAAAGTATCGCTTCAGAATTTGTGCAATTAACGCAGCAGGTGTTGGAGAGCCAGCTAAAATCATAGACTTCACAGAAATTAAAGATCGTGAAGAGAGTCCTGATTTCGAATTGGATGCTGAGCTGAGAAGAACACTGGTTGTTCGAGCTGGACTGAGTATACGTATATTTGTACCAATTAAAGGCCGCCCAGCACCTGAAGTCACATGGATGAAAGGTGACATTCCACTAAAGATCCGTGCTAACATTGAAAATACCGAATCCTTTTCACTTTTAATCATCACAGAGTGCAATAGATATGATGCTGGAAAATACACTATGAATCTTGAAAATGCAGCAGGAAAGAAATCTGGCTTTGTGAACGTAAAAGTTTTAGATTCACCCGGACCACCAATCAATCTTAAAGCCAGAGATGTAACTAAGGACAGTATTACACTTCAGTGGGATATGCCTCTTCTTGATGGTGGTTCAAGGATAACAAACTATATTGTTGAAAAACGTGAATCAACTCGTAAGGCCTATTCAACAATTACAACCAACTGCCAGAAATGTTCTCTTCGAATTCCAAATTTGGCTGAGGGCTGTGAATACTACTTTAGAGTTTTGGCCGAAAATGAATTTGGAATTGGTGAACCTGCTGAAACCGCTGATCCCATTAGGGCCTCTGAGGCACCATCTGCACCTGAGAGTCTCAACATAATGGATGTCACCAAGAACACTGTTAGCCTTGCTTGGCCCAAACCCTTGCATGATGGTGGCAGCAAGATTACAGGCTACGTGTTAGAAGCACAGAAGAAGGGTTCGGATCACTGGTCACACATTACAACCGTGAAAGCATTGGACTATGTGGTGAAAAATCTGAATGAAAATGAGGAATATGTTTTCCAAGTGATGGCAGTCAACAGTTCAGGGAGAAGTGATCCAAGAGAAAGCAGGCCAGTTCTTGTAAAAGAACAGCAGGCACTCCCAGAATTCGACCTTCGTGGTGTTTACCAAAAAATGGTCATTGCCAAAGCTGGTGACAACATCAAAGTTGATATCCCTGTACTTGGACGTCCAAAACCAACAGTCTCCTGGAAGAAAGAAGGCCAACTTCTTAAAGAAACACAGAGAGTAAATGTTGAACGTACAGCAACTTCAACCATATTGAACATTGGTGAATGCACAAGAAGTGACTCTGGGAAGTATACACTTGCAGCTAAAAATATCCTTGGAGAAGTTAGTGATGTTATTACTGTGCAAGTACATGATATCCCAGGGCCTCCTACTGGACCAATCAAATTTGATGAAATTTCATCTGACTATATTATTCTTTCATGGGACCCACCAGAGAATGATGGTGGAGTGCCGATAAACAGTTATGTTGTTGAAATGAGGGAAACTAATACTACGACATGGGTTGAACTAGCTGCCACAGTGATACGCACAACCTTTAAGGCTACACGTCTGACTACAGGAGCTGAATATCAGTTCCGAGTTAAAGCGCAAAACAGGTATGGAACTGGCCCACCTATCAATTCAGAGAATGTAGTTGCTGCTTATCCATTCAAGGTTCCGGGTCCACCAGGCACTCCTCATGCTTCGATAGTTACAAAAGATTCCATCACTATTAATTGGCATGAACCTGTTACTGATGGTGGCAGTGCAATTTTGGGATATCACATTGAAAGAAAAGAACGAAACAGCATCATTTGGCAGGTTATGAGCAAGGCCCTTGTTGTAGGAAATGTATTCAAATCAACAGGACTTACTGATGGCATTGCATATGAATTCCGTGTCATTGCAGAAAATATGGCTGGAAGAAGTAAACCAAGCAAACCTTCAGAGCCTGTGTTTGCTCTGGACCCAATAGATGCACCTGGCAAACCAGTAGCTCTCAACATTACCAGACATGCAGTCACACTTCAGTGGTCAAAACCAGAATATAATGGTGGATTTAAGATAACTGGGTACACAGTTGAAAGAAGAGACCTTCCTAATGGTCGCTGGCTTAAGGCTAATTTCAGCAACATACTGGAAACAGAGTTTACAGTAAGTGGTTTGACTGAAGATGCTGCATATGAATTCCGTGTAATTGCCAGGAACTCTGCTGGTGCTGTGAGTCACCCATCCGAGCCATCAGAAGAAATAACATGCAGAGATGATATTGAAGAACCAAAGATCAGAGTGGATGCTAAATTTAAAGACGTTATCATTTTGAAAGCAGGTGATCTCTTCAGGCTAGACGCAGATGTTTCAGGTCGCCCTCTTCCAACAATGGCTTGGACAAAAGAAGGAAAAGACATAGAAGAAACTGGAAAACTAGAAGTCAAAATCTTTGATTTCTCTACTGTTCTGATTAACAAAGATTCTGCAAGAAGAGATGGTGGGGCATATACACTTACTGCTTCTAATCCTGGTGGTGTTGCAAAGCATGTCTTCAATGTTAAAGTTCTAGACAGACCAGGTCCACCAGAGGGGCCTTTGGCAGTATCTGAAGTCACAACAGAAAAGTGTGTACTTTCTTGGCTACCACCATTAGATGATGGTGGAGCAAATATTGACTATTATGTGATTGAAAAACGTGAAACCAG
The DNA here is from genome assembly GCF_964263255.1 of Lissotriton vulgaris. NCBI lineage: Eukaryota > Metazoa > Chordata > Amphibia > Caudata > Salamandridae > Lissotriton > Lissotriton vulgaris. The sequence goes on along the minus strand of NC_141687.1, from coordinate 815,191,759 downwards.
CAGATTGGCATGGACAAGTGTTGCAACAGATGTTCAAGTGCTAAAACACAAAGTCACCAAGCTACTGAAAGGCAATGAGTATGTATTCCGAGTCATGGCTGTCAACAAGTATGGTGTGGGTGAGGTTCTGGAATCAGAGCCTACACTTGCAGTAAATCCGTATGTCCCACCTGACCCACCAAAAACACCAGAAGTGACAAATATCTCTAAAGATTCAATGATTGTCTGTTGGGGACATCCAGATTCTGATGGTGGAAGTGAAATAATCAATTACATAGTGGAACGACGTGACAAAACAGGCCTTCGCTGGATAAAGTGTAACAAACGAGCAATCACCGACTTACGTTATAAAGTCTCTGGACTGACAGATGGACATGAATATGAATTCAGAATAATGGCTGAAAATGCTGCTGGAATTAGTAAACCAAGCTCTTGTAGTCCCTTCTACAAAGCTTGTGACACAGTCTTTAAGCCTGGACCTCCTGGAAACCCTCGAGTACTGGATACCAGTAAATCATCGATAACAATAGCTTGGAATAAACCAGTGTATGACGGTGGGTCAGAAATCACAGGTTACATGGTTGAAATAGCTCTCCCGGACGAAGATGAATGGAAAATTGTAACTCCACAAGCAGGACTGAAAGCTACATCATTTACTATTACTGGTCTCAAAGAGAACCAGGAGTACAAAATCCAGATATATGCCCTGAATTCTGAAGGTGTTGGTGAAGGTGCTCTTGTACCTGGCTCACCAAAGGCTGAAGAAAGAATGTTGCCTCCTGAAATCGAGTTGGATGCAGAACTTCGTAAGGTTGTTAGCATTAGAGCTTGCTGCACTTTGAGATTATTTGTTCCAATTAAAGGAAGGCCTGCACCTGAAGTGAAATGGACAAGAGAAACTGGAGAACCATTAGAAAGAGCCTCTATTGAATCAACAAGCTCATACTCTCTACTCGTTGTTGAAAATGTGAATCGATTCGACAGTGGAAAGTATATGCTCACAATAGAAAATAGCTCAGGAAGCAAATCAGCATTTGTGAATGTTAGAGTGCTTGATACTCCTGGAGCACCACAAGATTTGAAAATTAAAGAAATTACCAAAGCATCTGTTACTCTAACATGGGAGCCTCCACTCATAGATGGAGGGTCGAAAATAAAGAACTATATTGTTGAAAAACGTGAGTCTACCAGGAAAGCCTACTCAACAGTTGTTGCAAATTGTCACAAAACTAGCTGGAAAGTTGATCAATTGCAGGAAGGTTGCAACTATTACTTCAGAGTTCTGGCTGAAAACGAATATGGTGTAGGCCTCCCAGTTGAAACATCAGAGTCTGTAAAAGTTTCTGAAAAACCACTCCCTCCAGGCAAAATAACCTTGGTAGATGTAACAAGAAAAAGCGTTACTTTATCCTGGGAAAAACCGGAACATGATGGAGGCAGTAGAATTCTAGGCTATATTGTGGAGATGCAGAGTAAAGGAAGCGACAAATGGACTAACTGTGCCACCGTGAAGGTTACAGAAGCCACTATCTCTGGACTAACTCAAGGTGAAGAATATTTGTTCCGTGTTTCTGCTCAGAATGAGAAGGGAATTAGTGATCCTCGACAGTTAGGAGTACCAGTTATTGCAAAAGACCTTGTGATTGCACCCACATTTAAATTGCTATTTACCACATTCAGTGTGCTTGCAGGGGAAGACCTGAAGGTTGACGTACCATTCATAGCAAGACCAAAACCAACTGTTGTATGGCACAAAGACAATCTGCCACTAAAACAGACTACTAGAGTAAATGCAGAGAACACAGACAGTAATTCACTACTTACCATAAAGGAAGCCTCCAAAGAAGATGTAGGACAATATACTGTGAAACTTGTCAACACAGCAGGGGAAGCATCTGAAAATCTTACCATTGTTGTCCTTGACAAACCAGGTCCTCCTACAGGACCTGTTAAGTTAGATGAAGTCACAGCTGATAGCATCACCATTTCCTGGGAACCACCACAATATGATGGAGGAAGCTCTATAAACAACTACATTGTTGAAAAAAGAGACACTTCAACAACAGTCTGGCAGGTTGTGTCAGCAACTGTTGCACGGACAACCATAAAAGCAACCAGACTCAAGACTGGATGTGAATATCAGTTTAGAATTTCAGCTGAGAACAGATATGGCAAAAGTGGATATCTTGCATCAGATTCTGTAATAGCCCAATATCCATATAAAGTCCCAGGTAATCCAGGAACACCTTTTGTATCACATGTCACAAAAGACAGCATGATTGTACAGTGGAATGAACCAGTCAATGATGGTGGTAGCAGAGTCATTGGCTACCATTTGGAGCGCAAGGAAAGAAACAGCATCCTTTGGGTTAAATTAAACAAGACAATCATTCAAGACACAAGGTTCAAAACAACTGGTCTTGAAGAGGGAATTGAATATGAATTCAAAGTTTATGCAGAGAATATCGTAGGCATTGGAAAGCCAAGCAAAGTGTCAGAATGTGTTGTGGCACGTGATCCATGTGATCCTCCAGGTCGCCCAGAAGCTATTCTTGTGACAAGAAATGCAGTAACAATCCAGTGGACAAAACCTGAATATGATGGGGGCAGCAAGATAACAGGCTACTTCGTTGAAAAGAAAGAGTTGCCAGAAGGCCGATGGATGAAAGCAAGTTTCACAAATGTAATTGAGACCCAATTTGCAGTAACAGGTTTAGTTGAAGACCAGAGATATGAGTTCCGAGTAATAGCAAGAAATGCTGCAGGTGTTTTTAGTGAACCATCAGAAAGCACAGGCCCTATAACAGCAAGGGATGAAGTAGATCCTCCTCGTATAAGCATGGATCCACAATACAAAGAAACAATTGTACTAAATGCTGGTGAATCATTCAAAATTGATGCTGATGTCTTTGGTAAACCTATACCTTCCATTCAGTGGCTGAAAGGTGACCAAGAGCTTGCAAATTCGGCCCGTTTAGAAATAAAGAGCACAAACTTCACCACAAGTATTAGTGTGAAGGAAGCAATACGTGTGGACAGTGGTCAGTACACACTGCTGTTGAAAAATGTAGCAGGCGAAAAATCAGCAACTGTCAGCGTGAAGGTTCTTGATAGACCAGGACCACCTAAAGGGCCTATTGCTGTGACCGGAATAACAGCAGAAAAGTGCACATTAGCTTGGAAACCCCCACTTCAAGATGGTGGAAGTGATATTTCACATTACATTGTTGAAAGAAGAGAAACTAGTCGTTTAGTATGGACTGTGGTAGACTCTAATGTACAAACACTAAGTTGCAAGGTTACCAAACTTTTGGAAGGAAATGAATACATCTTCCGCATAATGTCAGTGAACAAATATGGAGTGGGTGAGCCCCTTGAATCTGAACCAGTAGTTGCAAAGAATCCCTTTGTTGTACCACTTCCACCCAAGGCTCCTGAAGTCACAGCAGTTACTAAAGATTCCATGATTGTTGTGTGGGAAAGACCACAGTCTGATGGTGGCAGTGAAATAACTGGCTATGTTGTTGAAAAGCGAGATAAAGAAGGTATCAGATGGACCAGATGCAACAAACGATTGGTCAGTGAATTACGTTTTAGAGTAACTGGGCTTATCGAGTCTCATCATTATGAATTCAGAGTATCTGCTGAAAATGCTGCTGGCATGAGTGAACCTAGCCCATCCTCAATTTTCTATAAGGCATGTGACCCTATTTACAAACCAGGGCCTCCTAATAATCCTAGAGCTATTGATGTCACAAGATCATCAGTTTTTCTTTCATGGGGAAAACCGATCTATGATGGTGGGTCTGAAGTACAAGGATACATCGTTGAAAAATGTGATGTAAGTACAGATGAATGGTCAATGTGTACACCAGCACCTGGCATCAAAGAAACACGCATTGAAATTGAAAAGTTGGTAGAGAAACATGAATATAAATTCCGTGTTTGTGCTGTAAATAAGGCTGGTGTTGGAGACCATGCAGATGTCCCCGGTTCTATCATTGTTGAAGAAAAACTTGAAACACCAGACCTTGATCTTGATCTAGACTTAAGAAAAATTGTGAACGTGAGGGCTGGAGGTTCACTAAGATTGTTTATCCCTATTCGTGGACGTCCTGCACCTGAGGTGAAGTGGTCAAAGGCTGATGGGGAGATCAGAGATGCTGCTCAGATTGATGTTACAAGCAGTTTTACAACACTTGTACTTGACAATGTGAATCGGTTTGATTCAGGAAAATACAATCTAACTTTAGAAAACAGTAGTGGAACCAAGTCTGCCTTTATAAGTGTGAGGGTTCTGGACACACCAAGCTCACCAGTTAATCTTAAAGTGAAGGAGATCACTAAAGAATCAGTAACACTTACATGGGAGCCCCCAGTGTTGGATGGTGGAGCAAAAATAAAGAACTATATTATTGAAAAAAGGGAAACCACAAGAAAAGCATATGCTGCAGTGGCAACAAACTGTCATAAAACCTCCTGGAAAATAGACCAGCTACAAGAGGGATGCAATTATTACTTTAGGGTGACTGCTGAGAATGAATATGGAATTGGTGTTCCTGCAGAAACATCTGACCCAGTTAAAGTATCTGAAGTTCCACAACCTCCAGGAAAAATAACTGTTGTTGATGTTACAAGGAACAGTGTGTCTCTATCCTGGGAGAAACCTGAACATGATGGTGGCAGCAAAATAATTCAATATATTGTAGAAATGCAAGTCAAAGGAAGTGATAAATGGTCAGAAAGTGTACGTGTCAAGGCACTTGAAGCAATTATTACTAATTTAGCACAAGGAGGAGAATATCTCTTTAGAGTAATAGCTGTAAATGAAAAAGGCAAAAGTGATCCAAGATCTCTTGCAGTTCCAGTGGTCGCCAAAGACCTGGTAATTGAGCCAGACGTAAGACCTGTTTTCAGTAGTTACAGTGTTCAAGCGGGACATGATTTGAAGGTGGAAATACCAGTTTCTGGACGACCAAAGCCAACAGTAACATGGACAAAAGATGGTCAGGCTCTTAAACAAACCACAAGAGTTAATGTCACTGATTTGCCTAGCCTCACAGTATTAAACATTAAAGAAACTATGAAAGACGATTCTGGCATGTATGGAATAACAGTGGCTAATATTATAGGGCAAAAAGTTGCATCTATTGAAGTTATAACTCTAGACAAACCAGATCCACCAAGTGGCCCTGTAAAATTTGATGAAGTGAGTGCTGAAAGTATTACATTATCATGGAGCCCTCCAACATATACTGGTGGTTGCCAGATCACTAATTACGTTGTTGAAAAGAGGGACACAACAACAACAGTATGGGAAACTGTTTCTGCAACAATTGCAAGAACTACTCTGAAAGTATCTAAACTAAAGACTGGAACAGAATATCAATTCAAAATATTTGCTGAAAACCGATATGGCCGCAGCTTTGCCTTGGAATCTGCAGCAATAGTAGCTCAGTATCCTTATAAGGAACCTGGCCCTCCTGGCACACCAGCTGCAAAGTCTATCACAAAAGAAAGCATGATTATACAATGGCATGAGCCAATTATTGATGGTGGAAGCAAAGTTTTGGGCTACCATCTTGAAAGAAAAGAAAGAAACAGCATTATGTGGACGAAGATTAACAAAACCATTATTCAAGACACATGTTACAAGACAAGTAACCTTGAAGAAGGCATTGAATATGAATTTAGAGTATATGCTGAAAATATTGTTGGCATTGGCAAAGCAAGCAAAGTTTCAGAGTGTTATGTAGCTCGTGATCCATGTGATCCTCCCGGGTGCCCAGAACCGTTGATCATAACACGAAATGCTGTTACTTTAGGGTGGGCCAAGCCTGAATATGATGGTGGAAGCATGATCACAGGTTACATAGTAGAGAAAAGAGATCTACCCGAGGGTCGCTGGATGAAAGCAAGCTTTACAAATGTAATTGAAACTCAGTTTACTGTTACAGGGCTGACAGAGGATGAGAAATATGATTTCAGAGTCATTGCTAGGAATGCAGCTGGTACATTTAGCAAGCCTTCTGATAGCACAGGTCCTATTACAGCAAAGGATGAAGTAGAGCCTCCAAGAGTTTCCATGGATCCAAATTACAAAGACACAATCATTGTCAATGCAGGAGAAATCTTTAAACTCGAAGCTGATGTTCGTGGAAAGCCTATTCCTAGCATCCAGTGGTTCAAGGGAGATAGGGAAATTGAGGAATCTGCCAGATATGAGATAAAGAACACAGATTTTAGAGCTTTGATTGTTGTCAAGGATGCCATTAGAGTTGATGGTGGACAGTATATCCTACAGGTTTCCAATGTAGCAGGCACAAAGTCAGTTCCAATTAATGTGAAAGTTTTGGACAGACCAGGGCCACCAGAAGGGACAATTCAAGTTACTGGAATTACTTGTGATAAGTGTTCACTGGCATGGAATCCCCCTCAACATGATGGCGGTAGTGACATTTCCCATTACATAATTGAGAAGAGAGAAACAAGTCGCCTGGCTTGGACTGTTGTTTCACCTGATGCAGTCGCCACAATGCTGAAAGTAACAAAACTTTTGGAGGGCAATGAATACATTTTCCGTATAATGGCTGTCAACAAGTATGGTGTTGGTGAACCTTTGGAGTCTTCCCCAGTGCTGATGAAAAATCCATTTGTGCTTCCTGGTCCCCCTAAGGCATTAGAAGTAACCAACATTGCAAAAGACTCAATGACTGTCTGCTGGACTCGACCTGATAGCGATGGTGGAAGTGAAATTATTGGTTATATAGTTGAAAAGAGGGACAGAGCAGGAATTCGATGGACAAAATGTAACAAACGCAGAGTCACCGATTTGCGGTTTAGAGTCACAGGATTAACAGAAGACCACGAATATGAATTCCAAGTATCAGCAGAAAATGCAGCTGGAGTTGGAAAAGCAAGTCCACCTTCAATTTATTATAAAGCTTGTGACCCTATGTTTAAACCTGGGCCACCTACTAATCCTCATGTGGTTGACACTTCCAAAAATTCAATCGCCCTTGTGTGGGGCAAGCCTATTTATGATGGAGGCAGCGAAATCCAAGGCTACATTGTAGAAATATGTAAAGCAGAGGAAGAAGAGTGGAAAATGTGCACTCCACAGACTGGATTACAAGTCAATCGATATGAAATTAAAAACCTAATTGAACATCAAGAATATCAAATTCGAATTTGTGCTATAAACAAAATTGGTGTGGGCGAAGCTGCTTCGGTTCTTGGAACAGTTAAACCAGAAGACAAACTTGAACCTCCTGAGTTAGATCTTGATTCAGAATTAAGAAAAGGAATACTAGTCAGAGCAGGTGGTAATGTAAAGATTCACATTCCATTTAAGGGTAGACCCGCACCTGAAATTAGCTGGTCTCGAGAGGAGGGCGAACTGTCTGATAAGTCACAGATAGAAAAAGGCATCAACTACACCCAGTTGTCAATAGATAACTGTGACAGAAATGATGCTGGAAAATATGTTCTCAAGTTAGAAAACAGCAGTGGTTCAAAATCTGCTTTTGTGACAGTAAAGGTCCTTGACACACCAGGCCCACCACATAATTTGCTTGTGAAAGATATAAGGAAAGACTGTATCACATTAACATGGGAACCACCTTCCATAGATGGAGGAGCAAAGATAAAGAACTATGTAGTTGATAAACGTGAATCAACCAGAAAAGCCTTTGCCAATGTTACTACCAAGTGCGGCAAAACAAGCTTCAAAGTTGAAAACCTGATAGAAGGTGCAATTTATTACTTCAGAGTAATGGCTGAAAATGAATTCGGTGTTGGTGTCCCAGTAGAAACATTAGATGCAGTGAAAGCTTCCGAGGTTCCATTACCACCAGGCAAAGTTACACTTACTGACGTTACCCAAAGAAGTGCATCACTCATCTGGGAAAAACCTGAACACGATGGAGGAAGTAGACTTATAGGATACTTAGTCGAAATGCAGCCAAAAGGAACAGATAAATGGAGCACTGTAACTGAAACAAAGACTTGTAGTGCTGTTGTCTCCGGCTTAAGCTCAGGTCAAGAATATCTGTTCCGGGTGATTGCATACAATGAAAAGGGAAAGAGTGACCCAAGGGCCCTGGCCATCCCTGTCATAGCTAAAGATCTCACCATTGAGCCAAGTTTCAAACTTATGTTCAATTCATACAATATACAGGCTGGTGAGGATCTTAAAGTAGAAATACCAGTGTTTGGAAGACCCAGACCAAAAATAACCTGGACAAAAGATGAGCAATCTCTGAAGCAAACAACCAGAGTCAATGTTGAAGATACACCAACAGCAACCATCTTACACATAAAAGAGAGCAGCAAGGATGATTTTGGCAAATATACAGTGACTGCAACAAACCCCGGTGGCTCTGTCACAGAGAACATTAGTATTATTGTGCTAGATAAACCTGGTCCACCACGAGGACCAGTTCGTTTTGATGAAGTTAGCTCAAACTATGTTATCCTCTCATGGGAAGCACCAGAATATACTGGAGGGTGCCAAATAAATAACTACATAGTAGAAAAGCGTGATACTACCACCACATCCTGGCAGACTGTGTCTTCAACAGTTGCCAGAACAACAATCAAGGCAACAAAGCTGACGACTGGGTCTGAATACCAATTCAGAATCTTTGCTGAAAATAGATATGGAAAGAGTACTTCACTGGATTCTTCTGCAGTTATTGTTCAATATCCATATAAGGAACCTGGTCCCCCAGGTACTCCTTTTGTAACATCTCTGTCAAAGGATCACATGGTTGTGCAATGGAATGAGCCAGTGAACGATGGAGGAAGCAAGGTCCTTGGTTATCATGTAGAGCGCAAAGAGAAAAATAGCATTCTTTGGGGAAAACTAAACAAAACTCTCATTCAGGACACAAGACTGAAAACAAATGGGCTAGAAGAAGGCTTGGAGTATGAATTCAGAGTTTATGCGGAAAACATTGTTGGCATTGGTAAACCTAGCAAAGTGTCCGAGTGTTATGTGGCACGTGATCCCTGTGACCCTCCGGGATGCCCAGAAGCGATTGTTATAACAAGAAATTATGTGACACTGAAGTGGACAAAGCCTGAATATGATGGTGGTAGTAAAATAACTGGATATATTGTAGAAAAGAAAGAGCTCCCTGAAGGTCGCTGGATGAAAGCCAGCTTTACAAATGTACTGGAAACTGAATTTGTAGCAACAGGCCTTGTTGAGGATCAGAGATATGAATTCAGAGTAATTGCAAGAAATGCCGCTGGTAACTTTAGTGAGCCATCAGAAAGTACCGGCCCAATCACAGCCCGAGATGAGATTGATGCACCAAGAGCTTCACTTGATCCAAAATATAAAGATGTCATTGTCGTTAATGCAGGAGACACCTTTGTTCTAGAAGCTGACATCCACGGTAAACCCATCCCTGAAGTAACATGGTCAAAAGACGGAAAAGAACTTGAGGCAACAGCTGCAAGACATGAAATTAAATCCACGATCCAAAAAACAGCTCTTACTGTTAAAGATTGTATAAGGATTGATGGAGGACAATATATTCTTAACTTGAGCAATGTTGGTGGTACAAAATCTATACCGATAACAGTAAAGGTTCTTGACAGACCAGGTCCTCCAGAAGGCCCTTTGAAAGTGCAAGGAGTTACTGCAGAAAAATGCTACCTGTCATGGGGTCCACCATCTCAGGATGGCGGCGCTAACATTTCCCATTACATAATTGAGAAAAGGGAGACAAGCAGACTCTCCTGGACACAAGTTGCTTCTGATGTTCAAGCTCTGAGCCACAAAGTAACCAAACTCCTTCCAGGTAATGAATATATATTCCGTGTGATGGCTGTGAACAAATTCGGAATTGGGGAGCCAATAGAATCTGAGCCAGTTTTAGCATGTAATCCATTCAAACAACCATCTGCCCCTTCTGTACCGGAAGTTACCGCAATTACAAAAGACTCGATGATTGTCACTTGGGGACGACCCGAAGATAATGGTGGAGCAGAGATTGAGGGATACATACTTGAAAAACGTGACAAAGACGGCATAAGATGGACAAAGTGCAACAAGAAGAGACTGACAGATTTGAGATTCAGAGTAACTGGACTCACAGAAGGGCATTTCTATGAATTTAGAGTTGCTGCTGAAAATGCTGCAGGTGTAGGTGAACTAAGTGAGCCATCTGTTTTGTACCGTGCATGTGATGCTACATATCCACCAGGGCCGCCAAGCAATGCAAAGGTAACTGACACTTCAAGATCATCCGTATCTCTTGCATGGAACAAGCCCATTTATGATGGTGGTGCCGAAGTAAAAGGATATCTTGTAGAATTTAAAGAAGCTTCATCCGACGACTGGATTGCCTGCACACCACCAACAGGACTTCAGGCAAAACAGTTTACTGCAACAAAACTTAAAGAAAATACTGAATACAACTTCCGCATATGCGCTATAAATGCAGAAGGAGTTGGAGAGCCTGCACTAATACCTGGCACAGTACTTGCAGCAGAAAAAGTAGAACCTCCCGAGATCGAACTTGATGCTGATCTAAGAAAAGTTGTCTCTGTTAGAGCTGGTGGCACTTTGCGCTTGTTTGTAACCACCAAAGGCAGACCCGAACCTGAAGTCAAATGGGAAAAAGCAGAAGGCAAGTTAAGTGAAAGAGCCCAAATCGAAGTTACAAGTTCATATACCATGTTGGTCATTGATAATGTCAATAGATTTGACAGTGGCAAATACAATTTGACTTTAGAAAATAATAGTGGCTCAAAATCAGCATTTGTTAATGTGAGAATACTAGATTCACCAAGTGCTCCAGTGAACTTCATTGTTAAAGAAATAAGGAAGAATTCTGTTATATTATCTTGGGAACCCCCTCTTATTGATGGTGGGGCTAAAATTACAAACTACATTGTCGAAAAACGTGAGTCGACAAGGAAGGCATATGCTACAATTACAAACAATTGCACAAAGAATACATTCAAAGCTGAACAACTGCAAGAAGGAGGAATCTATTATTTCCGTGTCTTAGCTGCCAACGAATATGGTGTTGGTTTGCCAGCTGCAACAGCAGATCCAGTAAAAGTGTCAGAGGCACCCCTTCCTCCTGGGAGAGTAAGTCTTGTAGATGTCACACGTAACTCTGCTACCATCACTTGGGAAAAACCAGAAAGTGATGGTGGTAGTAAAATTACTGGGTACGTAGTGGAGATGCAGACTAAAGGCAGTGAAAAGTGGAGCACTTGCACCCAAGTGAAAGCACTTGAAGCAACAATATCAGGCCTTACAGTGGGAGAAGAATACACATTCAGAGTAGCTGCTGTTAATGAAAAAGGAAGAAGTGATCCAAGACAGCTTGGTGTGCCTGTGGTGGCAAAGGATATTGAAATTCAACCTTCTATTGAGCTCCTCTTCAATACATTCAGTGTCAAAGCTGGAGATACTCTCAAAATTGATGTGCCTATTCGAGGAAGGCCATTCCCAGCTGCAACCTGGAAAAAAGATGGCCAAGCATTGAAAGAAACCACTAGAGTCAATGTTGAAACATCAAAGACTTCAACACTTCTCTCTATTAAAGAGGCATCACGCGAAGATGTTGGAAAGTATGAATTATGTGTTTCAAACAGTGCTGGTTCAACAACAGCCTCTATTGGTGTGATAGTTCTTGACAGGCCAGGAGCTCCTGGACATATTCGTATAGATGATGTCAGTGCAGATAACATATCACTATCTTGGGATCCTCCAGAATACGATGGTGGCTGCCATATTAACAACTACATTGTTGAAAAGAGAGACACTACAACCACAACATGGGAATTAGTATCTGCTACAGTTGCAAGAACATCAATTAAGGTGGCACGCCTAACAACAGGTTCTGAATATCAATTCCGCATTTCTGCAGAAAACCGGTATGGTAAGAGCCACTATGCTGAATCTTCACCTGTCATTGCACAGTATCCATTTAAACCACCCGGTCCACCTGGAACGCCCCATGTTGTACATGCAACTAAAGCTTTCATGATGGTAAACTGGCAGATACCAGTTAATGATGGTGGAAGTCAAGTCATAGGTTATCACTTAGAACGAAAAGAAAGAAGTAGCATTCTTTGGACTAAGGTCAACAAAACTTTGTTAACAGACACGCAAATGAAGGTTGTCGGTCTGGAAGAAGGACTTCTGTATGAATATCGTGTCTATGCTGAAAACATAGCAGGCATTGGTAAATGTAGCAAATCATGCGAGCCTGTTGCTGCCAGAGATCCTTGTGACGCTCCTGGTCAACCTGAAGTAAGAAACATTACCAGAACTTCGGTCTCACTCTCTTGGGCCAAGCCAGAATATGATGGTGGAGCTAAAATCACAGGATATATCATTGAGCGCAAAGAACTGCCCGAAGGCCGTTGGCTGAAGTGTAATTTCACCAACATTCAAGAAACCTACTTTGACGTAACTGGGCTTACAGAAGAGCAGCGATATGAATTCCGTGTCATTGCAAAGAATGCAGCTGGATTGTTTAGTGAGCCTTCTGATTCAACAGGACCTATTACAGTAAAAGATGATGTTGATGCTCCAAGGATTATGATGGATGTCAAATTCAGGGATGTTGTTGTTGTGAAAGCTGGGGAGATCCTGAAAATCAATGCAGACATTGCAGGAAGACCATTGCCTGTAATTTCATGGACAAAGGATGGTAAGGAAATTGAAGAAAAGGCAAGAACAGAAATACAGTCAACAGATAACACAACACTTCTCATTGTTAAAGACTGCATTAGGCGGGATAGTGGACAATACGTATTAACACTCCAGAATGTTGCAGGTACAAGATCGTTAGCTGTAAATTGCAAGGTTCTAGATAGACCAGGGCCATCTGCAGGACCATTACAAGTAGCTGGTGTAACCTCTGAGAAGTGCACACTATCCTGGGGCCCTCCTCAAGAAAATGGTGGTGCAGAAATTGACTACTACATTGTAGAGAAAAGAGAAACAAGTCGACTTGCATGGACCCTCTGTGAGGGAGAACTTAGGACAACTTCCTGTAAAGTAACAAAACTACTTAATGGCAACGAATACATCTTTAGAGTTATGGGTGTTAACAAATATGGTGTTGGCGAGCCTTTGGAGAGTGAACCAGTAAAGGCCCAAAATCCATTCACAGTACCAAGTGCTCCTAAATCTATAGAGATCACCAGTGTCACAAAAGAGGCCATGACTCTCTGCTGGGCTAGGCCTGAAAGTGATGGAGGAAGTGAAATCGATGGCTATGTAATTGAAAGACGTGAAAAGACTAGTCTACGATGGATGCGTGTAAACAAAAAACCAGTCTATGACCTAAGAGTAAAATCTTCTGGTCTCCGTGAAGGATGTGAATATGAATATCGTGTCTATGCAGAAAATGCTGCAGGTCTCAGTCCCCCTAGTGACTGCTCGCCATTGGTACGTGCTGAAGATCCAATATTCTTACCATCAGCTCCATCTAAACCAAAGATTGCAGATTCAACAAAGACAACTGTAACAATTGCATGGGCAAAACCATTGTTTGATGGAGGTTCTCCAGTCACTGCATATACAGTAGAATATAAGAAAGTGGAAGACACTGAATGGTTGACTGCAGTTGCAAATGTAAGAAGTACAGAGTACACTGTTATCGGATTAACATCGGGATCAGAATACGTCTTCAGAGTCAGGTCAATTAACAAAGTTGGCCCTAGTGATCCTAGTGAAATTTCTGAACCACAAGTAGCAAAGGAAAGGGAAGAAGAGCCTGTATTTGACATTGACAGCGAAATGCGTAAAACATTAATTGTAAAAGCTGGTGGATCATTTACAATGAGTGTGCCTTTCCGAGGAAAACCAGTGCCCAATGTTCTATGGAGCAAACCAGACACTGACCTTCGTACAAGAGCAAGTATTGATTCATCAAGTTCTAAAACATCTCTGACCATAGAAAAGGCAACAAGAAATGATTCTGGCAAATACACCCTAACATTGCAAAATATTCTCAGCACTGCTTCATTGACACTAGTCGTAAAAGTTCTCGACTCTCCTGGTCCTACATCAAATATCACTGTGAAAGAGGTAACTAAAGAGTCTGTTTCATTGTCTTGGGATGTTCCTGAAAATGATGGTGGTGCCCCTGTTAAGAATTATCATATTGAAAAACGAGAAGCTAGCAAGAAAGCCTGGGTTACTGTGACCAACAACTGTCATCGCCTCACCTACAAGATTGCCAATCTTCAAGAAGGTGCTGTTTACTACTTCAGAATCTCAGGAGAAAATGAATTTGGTGTAGGAGTACCATGTGAGACGAAAGAAGGTGTTAAGGTCACAGGTATGTGTACATATGTTGCTGACAGCATGTAATGTGTGTAATAGGAATGCCAACGTAATGGATGAGGCATCACCAGTAACATCACTTAAATCACAGCCATTACAGTTTGTTTATCGGAAATTCACCCCATTTGCATAACAGAAGCATGTTTTAAACAATCTATCAGTATGAAATGATTCAAATTACCATATCTTAACAATTAAAATAGGATTAGCCTAATGCATGCTTTAACGTAAAAGTATTTCTTTGCTCATAACTGTCTGTGCATTTCAGTTTTAACTACTGATGTGAACATACATTCTAGTAGGGTGACCAACCGTCCGTAAATTTCACGGACAGTCCGTAATTGGGACCTCACGTCCGTTGTCAGTGAGGATCCCTTTTACGGACGCCTTTTGTCCGTAATTTTGGCCATCACAGGGAGCAGCACTGCTCCCCTGTGAGAGGCCTCACCCCCCCTTGATGGGGCGCCTCGCGCTCCTCCTGGAGCACAAGAGCAGCCCCATCCGCCCATTGTCATTCTGTAAGCCGGCTGATTGCCTCATAGAGAATGACAATGGGGCAGTCTGGGGGTGCTAAAGCATGTGGCAGTCTCCTCCTGCCTTAGTATACAGCAGGGCAATCTGTTAGAAATAAGGTAAAATGCCCATGCTGCAACGTGATAAAACAGTTTATTTAAAGAAGCCTAAAAAACAAGTTAAACAGAAGGGGTTATCGTTCTTTTACTGTCCCATCATTTTAGAGTGAGGTATTTTCAATATTATATTCAACAAAGCCCTGGTTACTGCTTTTTTATTTTAAGCAACTAGCACCCGTTGAAAAAGCCAATAGTCCTAGCGTCTTGTTGGTGTAATGGTACTTGCTTTATTATACATCTGGATGCAATGACAGAAACAACACAATACCAGTCGGGCGGAAGACTATGCTAAGCACAGATTTTTTGCCTAGGTGTTTTAAACCACGCCCTTAATTACATCGAACACACTCTTTGAAGAGACCCCCACGTTTTTTACACCACTTAAAGCCTTGGAAACAACACATGTCACAGTCTCCTCACATCCTGGCACTGTGCATCATGCATGACTCATGACTTCTACGTTTTCAGATTGCCTATGTGCAGGGGCATAGTGAACCCTCCCCCACCCCTTGCTTTAGGAACTACAGCAGGGGTGAAGTTCCTGATGGGCCTCTTCTGTCTGCGACTCTGCAGACAAAGGCTCAGCTCATAATGTGAAAAGGTGGGAAAGTAAATAAGTAAAGGAATGTGCGAATGGCTGGATGGATTACTGAAAGGATGAATGGATAGATAATGAAAGAAAGGATGCATGGATGAGTGAATGAGTGGAAGTATGGATGAGAGAAAAGGTAAATAGATGGATGTATGGGTGGAAGGGTAGATGATGGGCAAGTGAATGGGTGTATGGATGAGTAAGTGAATGGATAGCTGAATGGGTGAAAGGGTAAAAAGCTGGATGGGTGAGTGAATAGATGGATGGGTGGAAGAGTGAATGGATGACTGTGTGGATGGATGGGGTGAAAGGGTGGGTAGATGAATGATGGAAGAGTGAAAGGGTGGAGGAAGGGATGGATGAGTGAAATGATGGATGGAAGGATATATGGTGGATAGGTTTGCAAATGTTTGAATATGTTTGGATATAGATGGGCACACAAATGGAAGGACAGAATGAATAGTTAAAGACTGAAAGATGGATGAAAGAATGATTAAACCTTGCAGCACCCATTATCTTAAGTAACATTTCCTATACAATGACTTTCACGTTAATATGAGTCATTGTCTCTATATAATGTGTGTGTGATGTAAAGTACTCCGACACCCTGCCCTACATACTTGGGATGTGTAACACTATAAAAGAAATTAAATACACATGAGAGGCGGTCTAAGTGAAGATGAGAGGCACCAATGGAGGGTGGTAACAAGGCTGGACCGGGCATTGGGTGTTTCACTGGGAGGCGGTAAGGGGGGTAGAGCCGTTTTGTTACTGGGGGCTGGCACTGCAAAGCTCCTTGTATATCTAGTAGTTTTCAATCAACAATTAAAGCGGCCTCACTTATATTCAGGTGCGGTTCACCATTGTCTGATGACTTAAGTACCTGCTGGAGCGAGATGCAAATTTTGAATTGTCTAAGGTAGAAAGCTGCAGCCCTACTGAAAAACCGTGACCTGCACGGTTGCCTCAACCTAATGTAAACTTATGTTGACTTGTACTTAGGTGGTTGTCTATTTACTTACTTATATACTATTGCGCTTCCACCTCTGACATGTCTGTAAAACATAACTTTTGTCCCGAAGTTTTGTCCTGAATTTTGACCCTTTGTCCTGAATTTTTGTCCTGAATTTTGTCCCTTTGTCCTGAATTTTTACACTCACCGTCCTGAATTTGCACCTATGCCAGTTGGTCATCCTACATTCTAGTGTTAACATTGTGCTTCTTGCTATTCACCAACAAAACGTTTAATACCATTTAGGTAACACTGCTAACATTAAAGGACCTGTGGAGATTTGATTTCCTTCCTCGAATAGAAAGATTATTCTAATTACAATTCTGCATTCTTTTCCAGAAAAACCTAGCCCTCCAGAAAAACTTGGGGTCACTAATGTTACCAAAGACAGTGCATCTTTAAGTTGGTTGAAGCCAGAACACGATGGTGGAAGCAGGATCGTCAGTTACCGCATTGAAGCTCTTGAAAAAGGACAACAGAACTGGGTGAAATGTGCAGATGTGAAGACAACTCATCACATTATACGTGGCCTTAAGGAGAATTTTGAATATTTCTTCCGTGTGTCCGCGCAAAACCAAGCTGGACTGAGTGAACCCAAGGAACTTCTGCTGCCTGTTACAATTAAAGAACAGCTAGGTATTTTTAAGCGTCCTGTATTCTTTTTCTTATATAATGTATAATATGTTTAAAAAACTTATGCATTTTTCTTTAAAATGTTTTTTACAGAATCACCAGAGATTGATATGAAGAACTTCCCACATAATACTCTATACGTACGAGCAGGATCAAATCTTAAAGTTGATATTCCAATTTCTGGAAAACCATTGCCAAAGATAACATTATCTAAGGAAGGTATTACTGTGAAATCTACTCTCCGATTCAACACAGAAACCACTGCTGAAAGCATCATTGTTAATCTTAAAGAAAGTGTTGCAGCAGATGCAGGAACCTACGAAATCACTGCTTCTAATTCCAGTGGAACAACTAAAGCTCTCATCAAAATTATAGTACTAGACAGGCCTGGCCCACCAGTTGGTCCTGTCGTCATTAGTGACATTACTGAAGAGAGTGTAGTTCTTACATGGGACCCACCAGCTTATGATGGAGGAAGTCAAGTTACCAACTACATTGTCCTGAAGAGAGAAACGAGCACTGCTGCCTGGTCAGAGGTGTCTGCCACGGTTGCAAGAAGCACTATCAAAGTAATGAAACTAACCAAAGGAGAGGAATACCAGTTCCGTATCAAGGCAGAAAATCGCTTTGGTATTGGTGAATATATTGATTCTCAGTCCGTGACAATGAAGCTTCCATACAGTAAGTCAGCAATTTTATTTATAAATTCAGCTTGCAATATATATATATACACCTGGATTGCTCATGGTTGTTGTTTTTTTTTCATTTAGCAATACCCGGCCCTCCATCAACACCGTGGGTCAACTTGGTTACCCGTGAAAGCATTTCAGTTGGCTGGCATGAACCTGTGTCCAATGGTGGCAATACTGTAATTGGATATCATCTAGAAATGAAGGACAGAAACAGCATTCTATGGCAAAAAGTTAACAAGACCATAATACGCACAACTCATTTCAAAGTTACAAACATTAGCGCTGGACTGATATATGAGTTCAGAGTGTATGCCGAAAATGCTGCTGGTATTGGAAAGGCCAGCCATACTTCTGATCAAGTGCTTGCCATCGATGCTTGTGGTAAGTAATCAGAGCTAAATATTTATACCTTTTAGTGTAATTTTGATTTCAACAAAACCTGATGGACCATGACAGGGGAATGAATGCATCAATCTACTCTACACATGAATGATGACTTATAAAGCAAATTTTAGATCAAAGTTGTTTAATTCAATAAGCTACTAAAGATATGTTTATTTCTAGTCAGCTAAAAACTGATTAATAAAAAATTAACTATGTGCTAAAGGCAGTAAATCAGAGGGTACCAAAAGCAAATCTAACAAAACATAGTCCATCATTTTTATCTATTATGTAGTTTCCACCACCGTTACCAGGTGTAACTATAGCTGTCCTAATTAGCCACGTGACATGGCAAGGAAAGCAATGCAATACATATTAGAAATCATCTTTCTATTCTGTCTATACAATCCATGTATACTGCAATCAACAAGAACACAGTGTTGGACTGCATGTGCTGGGTATCAAAAGTTCTTTTGCTCTGAAAATCTTACTACAGTCCAGAAGTCAGAATTGTAAAACAGTGAAGTATTTTTATTTTAACTATACAGTTTGGTAAAATAATCAAAATAGACACTGTCAGTGGAGTCATAAAAAATTGATTTTAGATTTGTTCAAGAATCAATCAATGCACTAAGTTGGAAATCCATCTCTTATTCAGTAAGCTTTTTCCTGGAGACTCAAGAGGGCTTTTGTGTCAGACTAAGTGACAGTTCCTAATCATGCTCGTTTCTGGAAAAAAGTGTAGGACAGAAATGGACATTTTCTGAACACCTATATATGAATGCAGGAATGGTATAATTAGTGCATAATTGTTTTTGCTTTTCTCACAGAACCACCAAGGAACGTCCGTGTCACAGACATTACAAAGAATTCCGTCAACCTCTCCTGGCAGAATCCAGCATATGATGGAGGAAGCAAGATCACTGGGTACATTGTTGAGAAGCGTGATCTTCCAAACGGAAGGTGGACAAAGGCCAGCTTCACTAATGTCATTGAGACCCAATTCAGTGTCTCTGGTCTGACTCAAAGTTCCCAATATGAGTTTAGAGTATTTGCTAAAAATGCAGTTGGCTCGACTAGCAATCCATCGGATGTTTTGGGACCAGTCACTTGCCTTGATACCTATGGTAAGCATTCCTCATTTTGAAGCTATTCACAATTAACAGTTTTCTATTTTTGATGAAGGTTTGTATTGGTTTTTACATTGAAAAACTCAAACAGCTTGACTATAAATGACGCTTGAGTCTGGCAGTGTTATTCCAGCACCTAGGAAGGACAGATATTGCACATATCAGTTATTCGTGAATGTAGACCATATGGTCCATGAAGATCCAGCCTCTGACAAATGGGTAATAACAAAAGGAACAAATATTTCAGAAAGAAATCCTGCAGGTTTTTCCTCAATGCCGTGAGTGTTTTCACCCAGACATTTCGCATCCTTCTAACCAATGAAATGCCCAGGTCAAAACAAGAGTCGTGATTTTCCCATTAATTTGGACATTTGAGCCGATAAAATCTGTTAAACCAAAGCTGAAATTGCAGCCATTTTAGAATGAGATCACTAGCTCTTTGCTCAATATTACTAAAAGGATAATGTTAAATGTATTAATGAAAGGTTAGCACTTTATAGAAGGCCAATAAAGAGCACAGAAACATCACTTTTAGTGGAAATGCTCTGTATAAATCCGTCTTCATTAATTTATGATAAAGAGATCATAATCATTTTAACAGTGACAAAATGAAATCACAAGCAATATTATACAGTAGAGTTTAATCATTTTAATAGGATTGATTTTCATCATCAATTGTATTACTGTGCCTTTGTCTAAAATTTGTTTTTTTCTTTCACGCAAGGCAAAACATATAGTCCCTGATTTGGGATATACAAGTATTAATTTTTGTGATATCTGTTTATTTAAAGGTGCACCTGAAATTGATCTTCCACCAGAATACACAGATGTTGTGAAGCATAAAGCTGGTACGGCAGTCAAACTTAAAGTGGGAATATCTGGCAAGCCTCTGCCAACAATTGAATGGTTCAGAAACGGCAAGGAGTTAGTAACAAGTGCTCAAGTATCTCTTGAAAGTACAACAGAGTTTGCCTCTGTACTCATTAAAGACGCAACTCGTGCAAACAGTGGAAGTTATGAATTGAAACTGAAGAACGCTTTGGGCTCTGCATCAGCAAGCATCAGAGTGCAATTACTAGGTGGGTATCATTGCACAGTGCTAGGAAAATAATGCTCCTACTACTACACTGAACTTAAATGATCAATAATTCAATGTTGTCTTCCCTTTAAACAGACAAACCAGGACCTCCAGGTGGACCCGTTCAGTTCAAGACAGTCACTGCTGAAAAGATTACCCTCATGTGGGATCCCCCTGCCGATGATGGTGGATCTAATGTCACGCACTACATTGTTGAAAAGCGTGAAACAAGTCGTGTGGTTTGGTCTTTGGTGTCTGAAAAACTTGAAGAGTGTCTCATTAGCGTTACCAAGCTCATCAAAGGAAATGAATATGTTTTCCGTATTCGAGGAGTAAACAAATATGGCGTTGGGGATTCCCTAGAATCTGAACCTGTAGTCGCCAAGAATGCATTTGGTAAGAAAAGCAGGCAAACTCTAAACCAGTGCTTTTGTTGATTGTATTCTGATCCCATTTATAATACGGCCCTAATATTTTCATATTTTAATTGCAGTCACACCTGGCCCTCCGAGTGTCCCAGAAGTCACAATGATCACCAAGAGTTCCATGACAGTCACCTGGGAGAGGCCCACCGCAGATGGCGGGAGTGAAGTAAGCGGGTATTTCCTTGAGAAGCGTGATAAAAAGAGTCTACGATGGCTCAAGGTTGCCAAGGAATCTATCCGGGACACCAGACAAAAGGTAACAGGGCTTACTGAAGGCAGTGAATATCATTTCCGAGTAAGTGCTGTCAACTCAGCTGGACAAGGCCCATTCTCTGAAGCATCCGATTTCTACAAAGCTGCAGATCCCATTGGTAAGTTTTTGTGCAAGCTAACATACACATACTTACATATGCACAGAATGTTTCGTTATTGTACAAATAACATTGAATTTCCATGTCGACAACTCACAGTATTGATGCCAAAGCCATGAATTGTTGGAATTAGTTAATGGCTATGACATCATTACTCTAAATTATGAATTTCAAGCATAGGGAACCCTCGGCCATTTTTACAGGAATGTTATCATAAATAGGTAATTGGTAGCATATTTACTGTGTTCTTCTTCCTTTGGTTTTATTGTGCTGCATTATGTTAGACCCCTCGATTTCATGATAGTAAACATTTTGTCCATCCAGCCTTCGTAGACAGTCATGTGCTCTGACTTTTGTGTGTTTGAACTAGTTCTTAATTGACTGCTTATATGATCCATTATTATACTTAGACAGATAATCAAAACCCAAACTATATAAACTTCTCGTCCTATTTTAAGATTTTCACCTGTTTCTTAACATGGCTCATCTTCAAAGTATTTTTAATTCACTAATGTCATGTTTCACTTAAAGTGCTTAAAATCTTTCCCTACAAACTAAGAGAAACCTAATGCCATGAAAATGAAAACAATGTATTCTGCCATTATACTTCCAAAGCCCCTTATTAATGCAGAGTAAGGTTGGCACTGTTTTGACGCTTACAGCATGAGACAAGGAGCTCATATTTTGCTCCTGTCTTTGCAAACTCCCAGATGCCATTCGTGGCTTGAACTTCACAATTAGCATTTACTTAACCTCTGTATCACAAGAGAACAGTGTTGCCATCAAACTACCTTCCACTCATTCATATTGGTGCTTCCTGTCTGCTGCTGAGCTGCAAGGTTGCGAGTTTCAATGGTGTTCAGGTCGATTTTTAGGTCTGGCCTGACAACGCAGCTGTCTACAAGGCACATTGTTATCAATTCATTAAAATAAACAAATAGTGGGGCGTGGCCTGCACACAAAGGAGTATTACCTTCACACCTCACACTATTGGTTGTTTCATGTATAATTCCTCTCTCTAGGGAATGCTTCCATTCGAATGCATGAGAAAATATTGAAAAGTACATCTGAAAAGCTGCTTGCAACATTCAATGTTTTATCTCCATTATGCAATCTGTACAGAAAGCAATAATTGTTGGTACTTTTCCAGCACTGACAAAACTACTAGATCAGGCTTAAATGTGATAAACAAAATGTGTTCATCCAACTCATGCAAACAGCATTTGTGAAAGCCCGTGTTTACATGTGTTACCATATTTAAACCAGACCTGTTGGCTTTGCCAGTGCCTGTTTACAAATAGCCCTGTTCTTAGTTTACAAGTCTCCTCAGTTTGACATCACATGAGAATTAATATAAATGTGATTACCCTGTCACAGGTGATTTATGAATCTATCATATAGCTAAGGCACACAGCTAACTACTCAAAAGCAGTGCATTTAATTACTGCATTTGGAAATAGTTATCACCAAGCTTGGACACTTAACAATATAATTTGATGTTATTTGGGCATGAGTATACCTAAGTATATACACATGCATATAGCTATACATATGCATTCCACGTTTCTTTATGACACGTTGTCTTACAACCATTTAATTTACAGATTTGCCAGGACAACCAATTAAGCTTAAGATTGTGGATACCACAAAATCATCTATCACTCTCAGCTGGACTAAGCCAGTCTACGACGGAGGCAGCGCCATTACGAGCTACGTAGTAGAAACAAAAGAAGGAGAAGAAGTTGAATGGACTGTGGTCAGTGCCAAAGGAGAAGTGAGAACAACTGAGTATGTTGTGTCTTCCCTTAAGCCTGGAGTGAATTACTTCTTCCGGGTGTCTGCTGTAAACTCTGCTGGCAAAGGAGAACCTATCGAAATGACTGAACCTGCCCAAGCTAAGGATATACTTGGTAATTATATTATTGCAATTTATCCATAGTAATATTATGGTGCATCTTTCATTGTTTAGTTGTAATTTGCTAATTGCTCTTTTCACACTTTGCAGAGGAGCCAGAAATTGACTTGGATGTTGCTCTGAGAACTTCATTTGTAGCCAAAGCTGGCGAAGATGTACAAATAATGATCCCGTTCAAAGGAAGGCCTGCACCAAGTGTCACCTGGAGAAAAGGAGAGAAGAACATAAGCAATGACACAAGATATGACATCCAGAACACAGAATCCTCTACATTAGTCAACATTTCAAAGGTTACTCGTGAAGACACAGGGAAATATGTCCTGACAATTGAGAATGGAGTCGGGGAACCTAAATCTTCTTTTGTTAATGTTAAGGTGCTAGATACACCAGGAGCATGCCAGAAATTGCAAATCAAGCATGTTTCACGGGGTAACGTTACACTGTCCTGGGAGACGCCACTCATTAATGGCGGAGCCGAAGTAACTAATTACATTATTGAGAAAAGAGATGCTACTAAGAGAGCTTGGTCTGGTGTCACAACGAAATGTTCGCACACAACCTTCAAGATAAGTAACTTGTCAGAGAAGACTTCATTCTTCTTCCGGGTTATTGCTGAAAATGAAAATGGATTGGGTGAACCTTGTGACACAACTGAGGCCGTGAAGCCATCTGAAGTGCCAGGTCCTGTTAAGGATCTTGCAATGAAAGACTCCACAAAAACCTCTATTTCTCTGCAGTGGAACAAACCTGACTACGATGGTGGCAGTTCTGTTACAGAGTATATCATTGAAAGCAAGCTAAAAGAAGAACAGGAATGGTCCCCTGCAGGTAGCAGCAAAGCATGCGAGTTTGAAGTCACGAAACTCAAAGAGCTTTCTATGGTAGAAT
Source organism: Lissotriton vulgaris (assembly GCF_964263255.1). NCBI lineage: Eukaryota > Metazoa > Chordata > Amphibia > Caudata > Salamandridae > Lissotriton > Lissotriton vulgaris. Next base: position 815,167,681 of record NC_141687.1, on the reverse strand, counting down.
TCAAGGTGTCCGCCAAGAATGAAAAAGGATTGAGTGATGCTGTCAACCTTGGCCCCCTCACAGTGAAAGATTATGTAATAACACCTGATGCTGACCTTTCTGATATACCTGGACTGCAAATTCCTGTGCGCATTGGGCACAATGTACATGTAGACATACCTTACAAGGGTAAGCCAAGACCAACTGTATCATGGTTAAAGGACAATTTACCTCTCAAGGAAAGTGAACAAGTTCGCTACAAGAAAGCAGAGACCAAAGTAAACTTAAGTATCAAAAATGTGAAGAAAGAAAATGGTGGCAAATACACCTTGGTGCTGGACAATGGAGTCGCCAGGAAAACATTTGCATTCACAGTAGTAACCCTGGGCCCGCCATCCAAGCCAAAGGGACCTGTGCGATTTGATGAAATCAAAGCTGACAGTATTATCATTTCCTGGGATGTTCCTGACGATAACGGTGGTGGAGAAATTACTTGCTACAGCATAGAGAAACGAGAAACTTCTCAAACTGTATGGAAGATGGTGTGCTCAAGTGTTGCCAGGACCACATTTAAAATACCCAACCTTGTGAAAGGGCTAGAGTATCAGTTTAGAGTTCGGGCTGAAAACAGATTCGGAGTGAGCCAACCACTCAATTCAGTTGATGTTATCGCGAAACACCAATTTAGACCACCTGGTCCACCTGGTAAACCAGTTGTCTACAATGTAACCTGTGACGGAATGTCCATATCGTGGGATGCTCCAATTTATGATGGCGGCTCAGAAATAACTGGCTTCTATGTTGAAAAGAAAGAAAGAAATAGCATACTGTGGCAGAGAGTTAATACAACACCTATCTCAAACAGAGAATACAGGATTACTGGACTAATTGAAGGCCTGGAGTACCAGTTCCGCGTACTTTCCGAAAACAGTGTTGGCCTCAGCCCAGTCAGTGAACCAAGCAAACATACCCTGGCAGTTTCGCCTGTTGGTAAGTAAACTCTTACAGCTCACATTAAAACAAACTAATGTATTGGCATTGTCTTAGTATCTAAACAGCGCACTTAGTGCAAACGTTTGCACAGGATTATCCATCATATGCAGCGTGAATTATGTGACTCATGTTCAGAGGATTGAGTAGTGTCTCTTCAGTATGACCCTAGCATATTTGCAACTAATTTGTGGATAGAATAGTATAGAATAGTAGCAGAGGGGAGGCGGTGTACATCTACCCTCACTGGGATGGGCAAATATGAATGCCAGAGGCACCCTGAAGGGGAGTAATGAACAGTTAAGAACAAATTGGATGGAGGGCTAGGAAGAGGGACCTAGGGTAAGACTGAGGTGTACTCAGAGACTGCAGAAGGGGAGTATGCAGGTTTGAGTGTGGGCAGCTTTGAGGAAATAGGGGGCTAGCATATAGTTGATTCTCTAGTGTAACCTAGAAGAAGATCAGGAGGGGAAAAGGGTGCCTAGAAGGTTCCCAGGGTGGAAAATAAGATGCTGCGTGTACAGTTCTTCATCTCTTGGAGTATCAACCATGTCAGAAAGGAGTGTGTCCCATCTTTGACAAATGGTCATCTGCGAAGCCCCCTAGCCTCCACCCTGTGAAGTGCAGTGCACATTTCAAAATGTTATCATAATAATAAAAAAACAATATGTATCCATCAAAATTAAGTGTACCCATGGTAAAGTAAAATATTAAAGCAAATGTACTGTTCGGCTCAATAGAGTTTACCATCTACAACGAACTATAGAAAATAAAAATTCACTATCAAATAGACTTAAGTGAAACATTTATGGATCCAGTTCAAGTCTGTGTTTAGGGCCATGACTAGGCCAATATGTATATTGTGCTCCGTAATAGAATGGTAACCTCTCTAAACAGTGCTGGGCGACATTACTTGTAAAACACAAACTGGGAGCAATCGAAAATAAGTAACAGATGAAATCTATATTTAAGAAACACACTCTCAGTGTTGTTTGGGATTTGCTGTAATATCCAAATATGTCTTCACTGGTTACCAGTTTGACACTGAATAGTGTCGGAAGAGCCAACAGATGTACACTGTTTTATGGTTACAGAATCAAAAGAAACCGTTCACACATTCCCATCTTGCTGGAGAATTGCTTTCTCTTGGTAGCATTACTACACCCTTCACCCCTTGAGTAATGATTGCACTAATGGCTTAGACACATGGCCCCAATAGGACAACTAGCCAGACTCAGTACAATTAGCCACCGTTGTTAGGTATTCAGGTGATTTTCCCAACTTTGTGAAAAGAGAAATCACTCCTTTGCCCATGTGGCTAGTCCGTGCTACGTAAATATTTTTAACAAATGTATTTAGCATAGAGAGTAATTGCTCAGAATAATCAATTGCTACAATACAGGCATATCTACTTTATGAACAGAAGAGTAACCTTCTACCTACTTGATTTCAGATCCTCCAGGCACTCCTGACTACATTGATGTGACAAGAGAAACCGTCACACTTAAATGGTCCCCGCCAACTCGCGATGGAGGCAGCAAGATTGTGGCCTACAGCATTGAGAAGCGCCAAGGAAATGAGCGTTGGCTGAGGTGTAACTTTACAGATGTCAGCGAATGCCAGTATACCGTCACGGGACTCAGCCCAGGAGATCGATTTGAATTTAGAATCCTTGCGAGAAATGCCGTCGGCACTGTGAGCCCACCGTCTCAATCTTCAGGATATATTATGACCAGAGATGAAAGCAGTAAGTATTCAATGTTGGATTCCTCCAGGTACTCTTATAGCTTTCTTGTGTCCAAAGGGAATGATTTGATGAAAAATCGATTTCTTTCCTCAGTTACTGTATACTCAGATACAACCATTAATATATGAAGCAGCAGAACTAACAGTGTTTCAGGTGTAGAGATGCGCAGTACTTTGTCTTCTCATTTTAATGAAGCCATGTGAAGACACATCGAACAGACATATCTGTAGCTAATCCTAATTCAGTCTATTACATCTCTGTGCCTTACTCTTTCAATGCCTCTATATCCAATTCTCAAAATATAGTTTGAAATCTCTTTCTCTCTCTCCCCTGTGTTGTTTAATTGAAAATATTGATTGTAAAATACATAAGGCTGGCATTGTATACAAAGAAATAACAAAGATTGCCTATTTTCTTCCCATGGTTGTCGAATGTCCTTTTACTATATACCTATTAAGTAGTAAAATGTAAGGATTGTACTGAAAACGAGGACAGCATATTGATAACTCTTACTCTTTTGATGGGGAAGTGATAAAATATCAACGTCTTTGAGTATCAAAAAATGGGGTAACAGTTACATCCCTTTTTTATAGTGCTGAAGCATTGTAAGAAATGCTATATGAAGACAATTTCTTGATATTATTATTGCCATTACATTCTTTTTTTTTTATTTCTTTTAGTTGCCCCAACAATTGAATTTGGAGCAGAACACTTTGAGGGGCTTACAGTCAAGTCTGGGGATAACATTCGAGTGAAGGCCTTGATTAAAGGTCGCCCAGTACCTCAAGTGACTTGGTACAAGGATGGAAAGGAGATCGACAAACACCTTGGTGTTGAAATTACTTCTGCTATCGGATTCAGCTCGATGTTTGTGAGGGATTCTACAAGGGACCATCGCGGCGTATATACTGTGGAAGCAAAGAATGCATCAGGCACCCGGAAGGAAAATATTACAGTGAGAGTGCAAGGTAGGTTTGAATTTTCCTTAAAAGTACTTTTTAAGAGGGAAAAAAAAACGATAATTTTCATTGCAAGACGAGTAATGTCATTGTTTTAATTTATGTTTCCATTACAGATACACCAGGACAGATCACTGGACCAATTCGATACACAAACATCACTGGCGAGAAGGTCACTCTCTGGTGGGATGTACCAGCTAACGATGGCTGCGCGGCTATCAGTCATTATGTGATTGAAAAACGTGAGACCAGCAGAATTTCCTGGGCACTTGTTGAGGATAAATGTGAAGGGAATTCGTATACAGCGACAAAACTAATTGCTGGAAACGAGTACCAATTCCGCGTCTCCGCAGTTAACAAATTCGGTGTCGGCAGACCGCTGGATTCTGAACCCGTGATTGCTCAAATACAATACAGTATGTTTTATGTTTGTTATATTTATTTTATAGTCTGAGACCTTATTCGTATTTTCCAGATGAGTTTACATTTTTCTGTTTTATGTTTTAGCTGTTGCAGATGCTCCTGGTACCCCAGACGCCACCCATGTCACCGGTGATAGTATTACAGTTACTTGGACAAGACCAAAATCTGATGGTAAAAGTGAAATCAAGCATTATATCCTGGAAAGACGAGAAAAGAAGAGCATTCGTTGGGTCAAGGTATCCAGCAAACGTCCAATTACAGAGACAAGATTCAGGGTAACAGGTCTGACTGAAGGCAATGAATATGAATTCCGGGTCATGGCTGAAAATGATGCCGGGGTTGGACCTCCAAGTGACACCTCTCGGCTGATTAAATGTAAAGAACCAGTAAATCCACCAAGCGCTCCTAGTGTGGTCAAGGTGACCGACACAACAAAAACTTCAGTGTCCTTGGAATGGACCAAGCCAGTTTTTGATGGAGGCATGCCAATTATTGGTTACATCATTGAAATGTCTAAGGCAGATCTAGGAGAGTGGCACAAGGTCAACCCAGAAATGTGTCTTAGCACCAAGTATACAGTAGTCGATTTGGAGGCAGGTGAAGAATATAAATTTAGAGTTAGTGCAGTCAATGGAGCCGGTAAAGGAGAAAGCTCTGAAGTACCCGCTACAGTTCAAACATCTGACAGACTAACATCGCCTGAAATTGATATTGATGCTAACTTCAAACAAACTCATGTAGTTAGAGCAGGTGCAACCATTCGCCTATTTATTGCTTTCAAGGGCAGACCGACTCCTGTGGCTACCTGGACTAAGTCAGACTCTGACCTTGGTCTACGTGCTGATATTCAAACCACCGACTCATTCAGCACACTGGTGGTAGAAAACTGCACTAGGTACGATGCTGGCAAATACACCCTGACTGTAGAAAACAACAGTGGTAGCAAATCTATCACATTCACTGTGAAGGTACAGGACACACCTGGACCACCAGGTCCTCTTACATTCAGAGATGTTACCAGAGGTTCTGTTACACTGCTTTGGGATGCTCCTGCCAATGACGGAGGGGCACGTATTCATCACTATGTTGTGGAGAAGAGAGAAGCAAGCCGCCGAAGTTGGCAAGCTGTCAGTGAAAAATGCAGTCGCCAGATATTCAAGGTTCCTGATCTTGCAGAAGGTGTTCCATATTTCTTCCGCGTTTCAGCACAAAATGAATATGGCCTAGGGGAGCCATATGAAACTCCTGATCCTATTGTAGCCACAGAGGAACCCGCTCCACCTAAACGATTAGATATTCTTGACACCAGCAAATCATCTGTAACATTGGCTTGGCTTAAACCTGAGCATGATGGAGGCAGCCGCATTACTGGTTACCTTCTTGAGATGAAACAGAAGGGTTCTGACCATTGGGTCGAGGCAGGTGCAACCAAACTCCTTACTTTCACAGTTGAAAATCTTACAGAGAACACTGAATATGAATTCCGAGTTAAAGCAAGAAATGATGCTGGCTTTAGTGAGTCAAGAGAGGCTTTCTCTTCTGTTATCGTCAAGGAACCACAGATTGAGCCCACAGCAGACCTGAGTGGAATAACAAGACAGCTGATCACTTGCAAAACTGGAAGCAAGTTCACCATTGATGTGCCCATCAGTGGCCGGCCAGTTCCAAAGGTTTCATGGAAACTGGAAGAAATGAGACTTAAGGAAACAGACAGAGTAAGCATCAAAACAACAAAAGACAGAACTACACTTCATGTTAAAGACAGCATGAGAGGGGACTCTGGCAAATACTATCTGACACTGGAAAACACGGCTGGCGTGAAGACATTCACTGTCACAGTCAATGTGATCGGAAGACCAGGTCCTGTCACGGGTCCTGTTGAAATTTCTTCTGTTTCTGCTGAATCTTGCGTCCTGACGTGGAGCGAACCTGAAGATGACGGAGGCACTGACATTACCAATTACATTGTGGAGAAACGAGAGTCTGGTACAACATCCTGGCAACTTGTTAATTCCAGCGTGAAGCGTACACAGATCAAGGTTACCCACCTTACGAAATATATGGAGTACACTTTCCGAGTTAGTTCAGAGAACAGATTTGGAGTCAGCAAACCTCTTGAATCTGCACCTGTTGTCGCAGAGCATCCTTTTGGTAAGAACATTACTATTTACTTGAAAGTCACTGATGTAATTATGTAATTTGTACCAGGCTTCTAATATACCTATGTTTTTGCTATTACTAGTTCCACCTAGTCCACCTACAAGGCCAGAGGTATTCTTTGTGTCTGCAAATGCCATGACTATTCGTTGGGAAGAGCCATACCATGATGGTGGCAGCAAGGTTAATGGATACTGGATTGAAAGAAAAGAGCGCAACACCATTCTGTGGGTAAAGGACAACAAGGTGCCATGCTATGATTGCAACTACAGAGTCACAGGCTTGATTGAAGGCCTGGAGTATCAGTACAGAGTGTACGCACTCAACGCAGCCGGCGTAAGCAAAGCCAGTGAAGCCTCCAGACCTGTTATGGCTCAAAATCCAGTCGGTGAGTGTCAGATTGAGAGGATTGTTTACTTAAGAATAGGCCCTTTTATTTGTATTTCAAATTTTCCAGAAATCAAAACTGTAAACATCAGTAACAATCTTGGTTACACTCTTGGCATTATTAGATACAATAACAGGTGGCATTCTAAAATCATATTGCAGACTGGGCAAAAGCAGAATGCATTGATAGAAAGATTGGAAAGGCGGGTACGAAGGAGAGAAAGGACAGGGAAGTAGAGAAAAGAGCAGGTAGAAATAGTACTTCACAAATCTTAAAATGAAGTTTTCTAAATATTAAAAAAGTCATACATATAATAGCATCTAGATACATATATATATATATAACCAAACAACCATCAACAACAGAACTAGTAGCCACTTAATAGGCCAATAAGTATATCGTTATTTTTTTTACTTTAGTAATTTTCGAAATCTGAGGTAGAGCATCTAGTAGAAATGAAGCAGGGGCCCTAAACCTAATCATTTTGTCTCTAATCTCTCATAGAACGGTTATCTGGTGATCTAGAGTAACATCTGCTGCAGGCAGCTGTATTCCACTCAAGTAGGACATAGGCATAATTTAGTCAAACTGATTACCGTGAAAAGGTGGTAAAATCAGAACCATGTGACTCACATGCTGGTTCCAAATAATTGTGCCCAATGTAAACTTGTGAAATTTGCAAACGTTTTTTGAAAATGGCAGCCGCTTTGATTTTGTTCCACTTTTTTCTAGATCCACCTGGCAAACCAGAGGTTACAGACGTCTCAAGGTCCACAGTTTCCTTAAGGTGGTCTGTTCCATTGAGCGACGGTGGCAGTAAAATTGTAGGGTACATTATTGATCGTAAGCCATACAATGAATTTGGAGATGGTCGCTGGCTTAAGTGTAACTATACTACAGTTTCGGAGACTTTCTTCACCGTGACTGCCCTCAGCGAAGGAGAGGTTTATGAATTCCGAGTACTAGCTAAGAATGCCGCTGGTGTAATCAGCTCTCCGTCAGAATCAACAGGCCCTGTCACTTGCAAGGACGACTACTGTAAGTTCTGTTCTTATATTAATCACTTGTTATTTGCTTGGACATCAAAACTGAGTTTCATTGTGTGTTTCTGCCTTTTACAGCACCACCAAAAGCCGAACTTGATAGCAAATTGCAAGGTGATATTGTCACTGTAAGAGCTGGGTCTGACCTTGTTCTGGATGCTTCAATCGGTGGAAAGCCAGATCCAAAGGTATTCTGGGCCAAAGGAGATAGAGAACTGGATATGTGCGAAAAGATCTCTCTGCAGTACACCAGCAAGCGTGCCCTGGCCATTGTCAAGTTCTGTGACAGAAGTGATACTGGAAAGTACACCCTAACTGTGAAAAACGCCAGTGGAACAAAGTCTATATCCGTCCTTGTGAAGGTGCTTGGTAAGTGTCTCGTCAGGGTTTCCACCTAAAATGCTTAACTTTTGGATTTTGAAATGACATTTTCAGTGTGTGAGGCAATGGAGTTTTGTTGGTACTCTGGCAGATGATGTTGGCATTGTGACCATTCTCTAGCATACACTTACTCAAAGTTAAACGTTGAAGGATATCTGCTTCCTGGTACTTGACAAATCCCTAAATCTGCTCACACAGGGTCCATAAAAGGGTAATATCCATTCTAAGTCTATGAGGAAATTGTGCTAGCACATAAGAAACATAGTATTTTAACATGCCCTCAATTCAGTGCAGTATTAAACCAGTGCTTAAACAAAAAGCATAGCAAAGAGAAATATGTAATAGTTATAGAAATGTGTGTGATTGTGGTGGTGATTTTAAATTGGTTTTGACCATGGGGAAGTTCCATCATTCAAGTTTATCGCTTTTGGGTTATGGGAGAGAACGGTCTAGCGTTGGATGCATAATAACAATTGTCCAGCTTTCAGACATCAGTTCGGTGTAAATGTATACAGAAACTTTGTGGTAAACAGTATATAGTAAGACGTGAGGCTATGGGTTGGCTTCTAACTGAGAGCATATATGTAAGCAAAATGGCCTCACATTGGTGCCTACAAGGTATGTAGAGTACACTTACCATCAGCCCATGCCATGCCCAGTCACTGATGTTTATAATGTTGCCTGGTAGGCTGCTGTGACAGACTCTACATTTCATAAAATGCCTGCTTAGCGAGTTGTACCCTTAAGCATCTGATCCTGTCCTCCCAGACCTGGAAACATGAAGTGTTTGATGTAATTCTGTTTCTTCAGATTCACCTGGCCCATGCGAAAGCCTTAACGTAAGCAGAGTAACAGAAGAGAAATGCACTCTGTCCTGGAACATGCCTCAGGAAGATGGCGGTGCAGAAATTACACACTACATTGTGGAAAGACGTGAAACCAGCAGGCTCAACTGGGCCTTCGTCGAGACCGAATGCCAGACATTGTCCTGCGTCGTAACAAGACTTATTAAAAACAACGAATATATCTTCCGCGTGAGAGCTGTGAACAAGTACGGTGCCGGTGTTGCTCTTGAATCCCACCCAGTAATAGCCAGGAACTCTTTCAGTAAGTACTCCTTCCTTTTCTGCTTTTGCAAGAAAATTGGCACAGCTTCCTCACATGCCATCTACTAATATAACATTTTAATTTTCAACAGCTATTCCATCTCAGCCCGGTGAACCAGAAATCGTGGCTGTCAGCAAGGAGCATGTTGTGATACAATGGCTTAAACCCGAGACTGATGGTGGCAGTGAGATCACCACCTATTTGGTTGACAAACGAGAAAAGAAGAGTGTACGCTGGACAAGAGTTAACAGAGACTACACAATTTACGACACACGATTCAAAGTTACTGGACTAATGGAAGGAAGCGAATACCAGTTCCGCATCAGTGCAGTAAATGCAGCTGGAAACAGTGAGCCTAGTGATACGTCTCAATACGTCCTCTGCAAAGAGCCAACATGTAAGTCTGCTTTTGTTCTTTTGACCTTTAAGTTGCTATTATATGTGCTGATCCCTACGGATGGCAGAGCTAGCTTGCTGACATGTTGTCTGCTCTGATTTATCCACAGACACTCCCGGATCACCGTCTGCTCCAAGAGTTGTTGACACTACCAAACACAGCATAAGCTTAGCTTGGACAAAGCCAATGTACGACGGTGGTGCTGACCTCCTTGGCTACGTTCTTGAAATGCAAGAAGAGGGCACCGAACAGTGGTACAGACCGCACACAACGGCTACTCTGAGAAACACTGAGTTCACCGTGACATCACTTAAGACAAGCCAGAATTACCGCTTCAGGGTTGCTTCTGTGAATGCCAATGGCATGAGTGATTTCAGCGAATCATCAGCTTCCATTGAGCCAGTGGAGAGAATAGGTAAGAACCGTACACGTTTGCATTTTTTCTTCAACAACGGCAGATATATATTGAAATAGAAGTAAGTAGATGGTGGTCTCAGATATGCTGTTCCATGATAATCATTGGTAACAAGATCCGACATCCAACGACTTTAGAGGATGATTTTGCAGCTGAGCCCCTGAATAGTACCTGGGCATACTGGAGGGCCATCTCAGAATGATTGGAAGATGCAAGCATAATGTCACCCTCACGTGGGCGCAACTATCGATAATGCAGCAGCTGCACCAGGGTCTTTGGGTCTGAAGAGACCACTACTTGAATTAGTGGCTGTTTTTTTTTTTACTAACAAACCAGGTGCCTCAGCACCCTTACATGTAGGAAAGCATTCATTGCTGCTACTAAGATGATACCTTACTGATTTATGTTGGTGGCATGAGGAATTTTTCAGGCCTAGTGCTTGGATACAGGATCAAAAAACATAACTTCTATAGTATGAATTGTACATAGTATATATGCCTAATGGCAACATTTCTTGAAAAGCCCAATATCAACTTATGATTTTTACCCCTTCCCCTGACTGGGTTTTTTCGGTGCTAGGGACTCACCAGTAAATGCCACATGCTCGCACAGGTGTGGCCACAGTTTCCAGGCAAAACATTAACAGAAAACTAAACTGTAAATGCAAATATATACTATTAGCAAGGCAGAACTTTGGGGCATCTCAGAAATCTCTCAGCATGAATTTTCTGGCATAATGGCCCAGGTAGAAAATGAAATATTGAGTTTCGGGATAATTTAAACTAAACCTCATATGAAGTGGTTTTGTTCAGCTCTGGGCGCATTCATAACAGAACAAAGATACTACTGCAAAATGAGCTATGAGGAATAGCAATTTCAAATTCTGTAGGAATGCCTTAGTGTTCTTCTAATGGGAACAGATCTAGAAAAGACCTTCAGCGCTCTTTCATTACTTGTTTACATCAGTGGAGGCTCCCGTGGCCTCTCCCATCGCCCTAGGCACTGATACTTATTCATTTTCAAGAAGCACTAGTATTCAAATAGCCTTGTCTCCATGCATTCTTCACTGTTGTGTCAAAAATAATTCATATTGACAAAGTTGAAATTAAGACAACCCAAACAATAATTGAAAGAAAGAATTGTGATATTATAGAATCATACAGACCAGTGAGTACTGTGGGATGGAGTTAGCTTTTGCGAGATTTTAAGTTCTGAAACTGATCCTCCCCCCTCCGAAGTTAACAAAAACCCCAATTCAATTGGCCGCTGATAAATCAAAAGCAAACTGAAACTGAAACCATTCCTCTGTAGCTTGTTTCCGGTCCAGGTAAGACATGGATTGGCATTTCGGGCTGGACTGTTCACATGAGGCACAGGGTCAAGACTTATTTGAATGTGGCTGGGTCTGCACTGGGGTGGCGAAGTGAGCTAAAGAATGATGATGGATTCGACCCAGATCTGTAACTGGGTGTGGTGGCTGAAAAGTTTCAGTGCTCCATCCATCAGCTCTTTGTGTTTGCGTAGTTAAATTCGAAAGCAGATAGTAACACATGCAGAACAATCCCCCAATTTATTAGAGGCAACGTAACTCTATTGTCTTTATTGTCACCTGGGTTGTATCATCTTAACTGACCAGAGCATAGCATCCGACCGTAAAATAATTCTGAACACGTCTCTGTGTGAGGTAGATATAACGGATATAAATTGTATTGCAAGAAATACATTTCTATTTTCAAATTAATTTTCCTTCCTTGCTAACAAGATCGACCTTTTTATTGTTTTCTAGAAATTCCAGACCTTGAGCTTTCTGATGATCTGAAAAAGACAGTCACGGTCAGAGCTGGAGTCTCCTTGCGCCTCATGGTACAGGTATCCGGAAGACCAGCTCCAATCCTCACCTGGAGCAAAAAGGGCATTGATCTCGCCAGCCGTGGCCTCATCGATACAACAGACAGCTACACACTGCTCATAATCGAGAAGGTTAATCGATATGATGCTGGAAAGTACACCATTGAAGCTGAGAATCAATCTGGCAAGAAATCTGTGTCAGTCCAAGTCAAAGTGTTTGGTATGTACAACTCTTAAGAGTTATCATAAAATTGAAATAGTTCTTAAGCCTTGTTCTGTTTGAAAACATGTGGCATATGCAAGGACAAATAGTTAGAATTAACACCTGTTAATTTGAATTTCAGATACTCCTGGTCCATCTGCTGCAGTGAAAATTAAGGAGGTATTCAGAGATTCAGTGACACTTACCTGGGATATCCCGGCAATTGATGGTGGAGCTCCAGTAAACAATTATATTATTGAGCGACGTGAGGCCACAATGAGGGCATTCAAAACAGTCACCACCAAGTGCAGCAAGACACTTTACAGAGTATCTGGCCTTCAAGAAGGTACCATGTACTACTTTAGAGTTCTGCCAGAAAATATATATGGTATTGGTGAACCTTGTGAAACAGCCGATGCTGTACTGGTGTCTGAAGTGCCAATGGTGCCACAGAAACTGGACGTGGTCGATACGACCAAATCAACAGTATCACTCGCCTGGGAGAAGCCAATGCATGATGGTGGCAGCAGACTAACTGGCTACGTCATTGAAGCTTGCAAAGCTGGCACAGAAAAGTGGATGAAGGTTGTCACTGTGAAACCAACAGTCTTGGAATATACTATAATCTCACTTAATGATGGTGAACAGTACTTGTTTAGAGTCCGAGCACAGAATGAGAAGGGCATGTCAGAACCAAGAGAGACTGTCACTGCTGTAACAGTACAAGAGCAAAGAGGTATGTCAAATTGGCTTAGATAGGATTTAATATGCAAAGCATGCGTGAAAAATGTGTTTGACTGATTTTATATATTTTCTTTATACAGTGGTGCCCAAGATTGACTTAGCTGGAATACCCCAAAAGACTGTTCATGTGCCGGCTGGTAAACCCATAGAGTTGGTTATACCAATTATTGGTCGTCCACCACCAGCAGCTTCCTGGTTCTTTGCTGGTTCTAAGATGAGAGAAGTTGAACGTGTCAAGATTGAAACTACAAATAAAGTAGCCAAACTGACTGTGCGTGAGACAACAATTCATGATACTGGAGCATACACTCTTGAGCTTAAGAACACCTCAGGAACAGCAACTGAAGCAATACAAGTTATTATCCTAGGTAAAAATGTTTTCTAATAAACCCCTTGTTATCTGTTGCCATAAGTTACACATCCTTCATGTTCCATATGCACTGCTTGATTATTAACGAATATGGCTCTTTTATTTTGATACAGACAAGCCTGGGCCTCCCACTGGACCAATCAGAATCGATGAAATTGAGGCCACAACTGCCACAATTTCATGGGACCCACCCGAGATGGATGGTGGAGCTGCAATCAGTGGCTATGTGGTGGAACAACGAGATGCTCACCGTCCTGGGTGGCTGCCAGTGTCGGAATCGGTAACAAGAACCACATTCAAATTTAGTCGATTAATTGAAGGCACAGAGTATGTGTTCCGTGTGGCAGCTACCAATCGATTTGGATTTGGATCATATCTGCAATCAGAAATTATAGAATGCAAGAGCAGCATCAGTAAGTATCACAGTAATGTCTACATTCTGTTCAACTTCCTGGACACAGTTAATGTGCATCATTTTGCAAATTATTTTACCAAACAGTTTAGAATATATATGTAGCTATGCAATGTTGGACTTGAAGGGCATCTTGTTCTGTTTGTTTTTTACAAACTTGCCTTCTTTTGCCCAGGAACAACCTAATGGGAATGAGTGGTGTCAATAATTTACTTTGTCTAACACTTGCTACCTTCACGCAACCCTTATGAAGAGCTTCTTTTTTTAGATTTGAGTAACTTCAACATGATCGAGTATATGAAAATAGGAACCTAACTTATGCCTCTAAAAAGGAGCTCAGCATCTTTCCAAATCTATATCACAACTAGACACTTGTTAGGAGTTACTAGGAACATTACTCCTTAAGAATAACAACAAGCCTTATTATTTTGTCTGCTCCGTTTTCTCCATATTCTACCTTTCTTCCATTCATCCATTATTCCATCCACCACAACTTTAATTTAGTGGGCAAATTCTATGTCTGTCGTAGAACCATCCTCTATCACTCTTATCAGCTTACTACATCTGGTGGTGCGCTCAATCATGCACAATTTCTTAAAAAGTCACTCTGAAATGGGCAGCAAGTGCCATCTGACTATATATAAAGCCCTTCTAACGCACCAAATAAGATTGGTACTCTTATCATGATGTCCCCAAAGGTAGACCTTTGGAAAAAATAAAAAGCGAGTGCAGGGCAATCCAAGTGCAGCTATTTGGATTTAAAGTTGCTTATTTTAATCAACTGTTCCAGTTACTTGTATAACTAAATAACTGGAGTTAAACTGCATTAGAACTCATGTTACATTTTACTTTATGAATTTATGATGCATCTGGTGAATGAGTGCTTCTCTTTTAAATTACTTATCAATGACATTGAATGGTTTTTTTCAACAGGTATTCCTGGGCCTCCAGACACCCCACAAGTCTTTGATGTTTCTCGTGATGGTATCACTCTTACTTGGTACCCACCAGAAGAGGATGGTGGTTCACAAATTGTTGGGTATATTGTGGAACGCAAGGAAGTTAGAGCTGAGAGATGGGTCCGTGCAAACAAAGTTCCGGTTACTATGACACGCTATCGCTCCACTGGTCTTATCGAAGGTCTAGAATATGAACACAGAGTTACTGCGATAAATGCAAGAGGTGTTGGCAAACCCAGTCGTCCATCTAAACCAACTGTTGCCATGGATCCAATTGGTAAATGTGATTGACTATTCTTAGTAGCTATTTATAATACTGTTAGCTATTTTTATAATTAATTGCAAAGACTGTAACAGTTAGGAAAATCTAAATCTAAATCTGTTTTGTTCATATGAATGAATGAAATGGATGCTTAGGAACAAAGATAAATCAGGATTTGGGAATTATACAATTGCCTTAATTATCTTAGAAGGGAGGGATGCCAATATCCTAAGGACCCTGTATAGTACATGCTAGAGAAAGTTAGGACTTGCCCCACCCCCAAATACGAAATTAGTGCCTGGCCCTTTCAGTCCCAATAGACGTTACTGAGCCAGTTTTTTTCTTAAGGGTAAATTTGGGGGTATTATCCTCTGGGTTCTTGTCTTGGGCCCAGCTGAATCCGGATTATATTTCACCTACATGTAGAGACAAAACTAAAAATAAACTTATATAGCCTGGCCAGAGGACCCTATAATTAACCAAAGTTCTGTATTCCCTTCAATATTCCAAGGGGAGCACCTCATTTATCAAATCGCACAAATAAGCATCACACTTGAGCAGTAGCAATGTTTATGGTAAGAAAACATCCTAGAATTGTGTGTTCTCTTGGTTAAATCTGTTACCAAATCAACTGCCATCTATGAGCCATACCCCCTATGAAACCTACACAAACTTACTATGGTTAGTAGAATAAATTCTTCAAATTATAAATTGTTACAAAAATATAATCCCTATTGCTCCATATTATGTATTTCAGCTCCTCCAGAGAAACCACAAAATCCCAGAGTTACAGATACAACAAGAACCTCTGTTTCACTTGCCTGGAGCCCTCCGGAAGAGGAAGGCGGTTCTAAAGTTAGTGGTTACTTAATCGAAATGCAGAAGGTTGATCAGTTTGAATGGACCAAATGTAATACCACTCCTACCAAGATCTGTGAGTACACCCTAACACATCTTCCACAAGGGGCTGAATACAGATTCCGAGTCCTGGCATGTAATGCTGGAGGTCCCGGTGAGCCTGCTGATGTACCAGGAACAGTCAAAGTAACTGAGATGCTTGGTAAGAAGTTAAGAAATACTTTATTACCTACGTACCATATTTTTATTCTGCTTAAAATTAAAGTTTGACAACTTGTTTTTTTGTTTGGTTTCAGAATATCCAGATTATGAACTTGATGCAAAATATGAAGAGGGCTTAATTGTGAGGCAAGGTGGTGTTGTCAAGATTACCATTCCAATTAAGGGCAAACCAATTCCAATTTGCAAATGGACTAAGGAAGGCCATGATATCAGCAAGAGAGCCATGATAGCTACATCAGAAACCCACACTGAACTTGTGATCAAGGAAGCAATCAGAGAAGATTCTGGCACATACGATTTAATGCTTGAAAATAAATGTGGCAAGAAGGCTGTTTATATCAAAGTGAAAGTCATCGGAGGACCTAATACACCAGAAGGACCACTGGAGTATGATGACATCCAAGCACGCTCTGTAAGAGTAAGCTGGAGAGCACCAGCAGATGATGGTGGCTCAGATATTCTTGGCTACATTGTTGAAAGGAGAGAAGTACCAAAGACCGCCTGGTACACTGTGGATTCTAGAGTCAAGGCAACTTCCTTGGTTGTCAAAGGCCTTAAAGAAAATGTGGAGTACCACTTCCGTGTTTCTGCTGAAAATCAGTTCGGTATTAGCAGGTCTCTGAAATCAGAAGAGGCTGTCACACCAAAAACACCTCTGAGTATGTATTATATTCTTAATGTATGAAAATTATTTTGTGGTGATACGCTTATGTGTGTCATGCAGTGAAGAAAGATCACAAGGTGCACTAACTTTCATATCTATTATTTTATAGATCCACCAGAGCCTCCTTACAACTCACCAGAAGTACTGGATGTGACAAAGAGTTCCATCAGTTTATCCTGGTCCAGACCTAAAGATGATGGTGGTAGTCGTGTCACTGGATACTATATTGAACGCAAAGAGACATCTACAGACAAATGGGTTAGACATAATAAGACGCACATCACTACAACGATGTACACTGTCACTGGACTTGTTCCTGATGCTGAATATCAGTTCCGTATCATTGCGCAAAATGATGTTGGTCAAAGCGAAGCCAGCCCAGCCTCTGAGCCTGTCGTCTGCAAAGATCCATTTGGTAAGATAAAATTGTGAGGTCATTTTTGTGAATATAGCAGAAAATATTTTAATGTTTGTTCTTAGAGTGTCCAGGCTGGCATTACACCCTAGTCCCAGTTGCATTCCTCTAGAGATCTCCGACATTCAAATATTAAATGTTTTATTGTACTCACCAGATATTGTAAATTAAGGTGACACAGGACATAATTTCAATTTCCCTTAGTCTTCTTCCATCAAAGAAGTTTGAAAGAATTCGAAAATATCAGTACTGTAATCAGTATAGCATATATCTTTGTTAATGGTATCAAAACCTACATTTAGCGATTTTTGGATTGGGCAAATACAGAGTCAAACATTTTTTGAGATTCTTAATGGGTGGTTTGACAAACAATTGGTGGTGACACGTTGAAGGGATGCATTGCCAGTTGTGCTGGCAGCAGTAGGCCGCTCAATGGATTGGAGTACAATGTAACCTTCAGAGGTCTCTATGAAAGTGCAATCTAGTCCATCTTCATGGGAGTACAGAGCATTACTGCACAGTTGTTGGCCCACATCACATTTTACCAAAAGATGAATTTATGCAGGTGTATGTGTGTGTCCGTATAACCGCTTTAATATATCACAGAGCACCATAAAAAGCCAATTAGGTGACAATCTTTCTTACCTTTTTATTATTCATTTTGTAGATAAGCCAAGTCAACCAGGAGAAATTGAGGTAACCTCTGTCTCTAGGGACAGTATTTCCATTCAATGGGAGAGACCAGAGTGTGATGGAGGAAAAGAAATCCTTGGTTACTGGGTGGAGTACCGCCAGTCTGGAGAAAGTGCTTGGAAGAAATGCAACAAAGAACGTGTTAAAGACAGACAGTACCAAATGGGTGGCTTACTGGAGGCAACTGAATATGAATTCAGGGTTTGTGCTGAAAATGAAACCGGCACCAGCAGGCCTCGTAGAACTGCTATCACAATAAAGACCAAATTGACATGTAAGTTTACCTGTTTCCTATTAGCCAAATGCTGTCACTGGTGTACATCTTGAAATGTTACTGTTTTAGTCATTACTATAGCATCCGATCTTCCATTAGTAAAGGCGTGTTTAGTAGTCCAGGGGTGACATTCCAATCCAGGTGGCTCCGAGGTTTCAACTCAGACCGGAGTCTGGCTCGGCTTGTGAAAAGGTGCTGGTAGTGGTTTGAAAGAAGGGGGTTCTCTGTTCACTGACGAATTGAGAGTCTGACGAGTGAGGCCTGTGGACAGTACCAAATCCATTACAAAGCTTCTTTGATGGGCACGCACGCTGATACATGCCTGCTGTGGGGGTTTGCCACTGCAATAGAGTTCTCGTTTTCAATGCAGTTTGCGTTATTCGTAAGAATAAATGGACATTTCAGCACATTTCTCACGGATTGTACGTTTTTCTAAGTTTGTGTGGGGTATGTTTGAGATTGTGGGGTTTTGCAACAGATCGTGGTAGAAGAAGTGATATTTTTTCTAATATGGGGTGAGACGTTTCAAATAGATAAACAGAAACCAGAATTCCTGTGCCATTAGTTAAACCTACTTACTTGACAGGCTGCTACGAAGAAGGTCTCTTTCAAGAAGTTACTTTGACAAACGAAGCTTGAACGGTATTTTACTTCTCTTGCAGCTGGGGAAGCACCAGGCATTAGACAAGAAATACAGGAAGTCACTGCCCTGCTGGGCGAATCTGCCAAGCTGTCATGCCAGATTGTTGGAAGGCCATTGCCCGACATTAAATGGTACCGGTTCGGTAAGGAGCTCATACAGAGCAGGAAATATAAGATGTCTTCAGATGGTCGCAGCCATACATTGACTGTCCTGACAGAAGAACAGGAGGATGAAGGTCTGTACACTTGCATTGCTGTCAATGATGCTGGAGAAACTGAAACTAGTGGCAAGCTGCTCTTGCAGGCCACTCCGCAGTTCCACCCTGGCTACCCGTTGAAAGAGAAGTACCACGCAGGTGTGGGCTCCACCCTCCGCCTCCATGTTGTGTACATCGGCCGTCCAGTACCTGCCATCACATGGTTCCATGGAAAGAAACCACTGAAAGCCTCTGAAAATATCCAGATCGAGAACACAGAGCACTATACCCATCTGGTTATAAAGAATGTGCAACACAAAGCCCATGCTGGAAAGTACAAAGTTCAACTGAGCAACATTTTGGGAACAGTGGATACTGTCCTCAATGTTGAAATACAAGGTAATGTTTACTAAATTGTCCATCTTTTTGCAGAAATATTATTTAAAAAAGTATTTAGTACTTATTGTGCCTTTTGATATTTTAGATAAGCCAGATAAACCAACAGGACCAATTGTTGTTGAGGCTTTACTGAAGAACTCTGTAGTCATCAGCTGGCAACCCCCTGCAGACGATGGAGGTTCACTGGTTACAAACTATGTTGTAGAGCGCCGAGAAGCCAAAGAAGATGCACAATGGCAGCTCGTATCTGCAACTATTTCTGGAACAACCTGTAGAATTGTTAACCTAACAGAAAATGCAGGCTATTACTTCCGTGTTTCAGCTCAAAACGTATTTGGCATCAGTGAAGCACTGGAAATCCCTTCAATTGTCATTATCAAGAGTCCATTCGGTAAGGGTTTGCTCAATGTTTCTTATCATGCAATGATTAAGGTAAATATGTAAGTATGCACTGCTTTTTAATATGTTCTCATTCATTTTGTAGAAAAACCTGGCACCCCAGGCCAACCAGCAGTGACTGCAGTGACCAAGGATTCATGCTTGGTGTCATGGAAACCACCTGCTAGTGATGGAGGTGCGAAGATCAGCAATTATTACCTTGAAAAACGTGAAAAGAAACAGAACAAATGGATTGCAGTCACAACAGAAGAAATCCATGAAACTGTCTTTGCTGTGAAAGGCTTAATTGAAGGTCTTGATTACGAGTTCCGTGTCAAATGTGAAAACCTAGGTGGTGAAAGTGAATGGAGTGAAGTTTCTGAAGGAATTGTTCCAAAATCTGACATACCAATCCGTGCACCACAGTTCAAGGAAGAGCTTAGAAATCTGAATGTTAAGTTCAAGAGCAATGCCACCTTTGTTTGCAAGATTGTTGGCCATCCAAAACCAATTGTTAAGTGGTTCAAGCAGGGCAAGGAGATCTTGGCAGATGGTGTAAAGATCAAAGTCCAAGAGTTCAAGGGCGGGTACTACCAACTGGTGATCACAAATGTATCAGATGAAGATGCAACTGTGTACCAAGTCAGAGCCACCAACCAGGGAGGCTCTGTTTCTGCTACAGCATCATTAGATGTTGAAGGTAAATATTGCTTCTAATTTGCTTTTTTATTATTCGAAGCAGTAACTAGCAGATACAGATTAGAATAACAAATGTTCTCTATTTTTTTGCTTGCAGTTCCAGCCCAGATTAATTTGCCTAAACATCTTGAAGGAATGGGAGCAGTATATGCACTTAAAGGTGAAGTTCTCAGCATAAAGATTCCTTTCACTGGCAAACCAGATCCAGTCATCACCTGGCAGAAAGGACAAGATCTCATCGACAATAATGGGCAGTATCAAGTCATCGTTACAAGATCGTTCACTTCTCTTGTTTTCCCCAATGGTGTTGACAGAAAAGATGCAGGATTCTACATAGTTTGTGCAAAGAACAGATTTGGCATTGACCAAAAGAGTGTTGAACTTGATGTCGCTGATGTACCTGATCCACCAAGAGGTCTTAAAGTCAGTGATGTTTCTAGAGATTCAGTTAACTTGACTTGGAATCCTCCTGCTACTGATGGCGGAAGCAAAATCATTAACTACATTATTGAAAAATGTGCCACAACAGCAGAGAGATGGATTCGTGTTGCACAGGCCCGCGAGACAAGATACACTGTTGTTAACTTGTTCGGTAAGACGAGCTATCAATTCCGTGTTATTGCAGAAAACAAATTTGGTCAAAGCCAGCCATCTGATCCTACAGAGCCAACTGTGACAAAGGAAGATAAGACCCGTATGTTGAACTACGATGATGAAGTTTCGGAGGTCACTGAAATCTCCAAAGCTAAAGCAGCTCACTCTTCCACTAAGGTACTCCATGAGAAATATATGATTGCTGAAGAGTTGGGGCATGGACAGTTTGGCATTGTCCACAGATGTGTTGAGAACACTTCAAAGAAGACCTACATGGCCAAGTTTGTAAAGGTCAAAGGTGCTGATCAGGTGTTGGTCAAGAAAGAAATTTCTGTACTTAACATTGCTCGCCACAGGAATATCCTATACCTTCACGAATCTTTTGAAAGCCTAGAAGAGCTTGTTATGATCTATGAATTTATATCTGGAGTTGACATCTTTGAAAGGATCAATACAGCTGGATTTGACCTTAGTGAAAGAGAAATTGTTAATTATGCTCGCCAGATCTGTGAAGCACTTGAGTTCCTGCACAGCCACAGGATTGGCCACTTTGATATCAGACCAGAAAGCATCATTTATTGCACAAGAAGAGGCTCTACAGTTAAAATTACAGAATTTGGTCAAGCAAGAGAATTGAGGCCTGGTGATACCTTTAGACTCCAGTTCACAGCTCCTGAATATTATGCACCAGAGGTACATCAACATGATTTGGTTAGCAGAGGCACTGACATGTGGTCACTGGGTACCTTAGTATACATTCTCCTAAGTGGCCTCAATCCTTTCACAGCTGAAACAAATCAACAAATTATTGAACGCATTACCAATGCTGAGTATAACTTTGAGGATGAAGCTTTCAAAGAAATAAGCACTGAAGCAATGGATTTCGTTGACCGCCTGTTGACTAAGGAAAGAAAGAAGCGTATGTCAGCTGCTGAAGCACTTGAACACCCATGGCTGAAACAAAAGACAGAAAAGATCAGCACTAAGGTCATCAAGACATTACGGCACCGACGGTACTACCAGAGCTTAATTAAAAAAGAATGGAACTTTGTTGTGTCTGTGGCTCGCATATCATGTGGTGGTGCTATAAGGTCTCAAAAGGGGCTCACAACAGCTAAAGTCAAGGTTGCTCCGATTGAAATAGGCCCATTAACTGGACAGATAATGCATGCTGCTTCAGAAGAAGGAATGCATGTTAAATATACCTGCAACATTGAAAACTATGACCAGTCAACCCAAGTTAGTTGGTACTTTGGAATTCGGCAGTTAGAACACAATGATAAATATGAAATCAACTACCAAGATGGGCAAGCAACAATATATGTAAA
This sequence comes from Lissotriton vulgaris, assembly GCF_964263255.1. Taxonomy (NCBI): domain Eukaryota; kingdom Metazoa; phylum Chordata; class Amphibia; order Caudata; family Salamandridae; genus Lissotriton; species Lissotriton vulgaris. Next base: position 815,145,535 of record NC_141687.1, on the reverse strand, counting down.
AGACATCACAAGATCAGATGACGGCACTTACAGGTGCAAAGCAGTCAATGATTATGGTGAAGATAGCTCCTATGCAGAATTATTTGTGAAGGGTGTAAGAGAACAACATGACTATTACCGATGCCGGGTTGTAAAGAAGATGAAACGCCGAGTGGATACCATGAGGCTTCTAGAAAGGCCACCAGAGTTCACACTTCCACTGTTTAACCACTCTGCTTATGTGGGTGAAAAGGTCAGATTTGGAGTAACTATAACAGTGCACCCAGAACCTCGAGTAACATGGTTGAAATCAGGCCAGAAAATCAAACCAGGTGAAGATGATAAGAAATACACTTTCATATCTGACAAAGGACTGTATCAGCTTATCATAAATGATCTGACTGCAGAAGACGATGCCGAATACACTGTTGTGGCAAAGAACAAATATGGTGAAGACAGTTGCAAGGCTAAGCTCACGGTTGCTCCTCATCCAGCAGCAGCAGACAATACATTAAGACCAATGTTCAAACGATTGCTTGCAAATGCAGAATGTCAAGAAGGTCAATCTGTCCGCTTTGAAATTAGAGTATCAGGCACACCAAAGCCAACATTAAAATGGGAAAAGGATGGCCAAAGTCTAACATTAGGACCAACTATTGATGTTATTCATGAAGGTCTAGATTACTATGCTTTGTGCATTACAGACACCTTGCCTGAAGATTCTGGATATTATAGAGTGACTGCCACCAATAGTGCTGGATCAACAAGCTGCCAAGCTTACTTGAAGGTAGAACGAATGCGCTATGTCAAGAAAGAATACAAGTCTAAAGAAGAGCGTGAAATTCACGTACAGAAACAGATTGATAAGACACTGAAAATGGCAGAAATTCTTGCTGGAACTGAATCTGTTCCCCTTACGCCAATAGCACAACAAGCTCTAAGAGAAGCAGCTATTCTCTACAAACCAGCGGTAAGCACAAAAACAGTTAAAGGTGAATTTGAAATCCAGAAAGAGGAAAGAAAGGCAGAAAAGAGACTACGTATGCCATATGAAATCCCAGCACCTCGAGTGCATACAGTGACTGCTCTTGAAGAGGATCAAACCATTAAACAGTTTGTGCCAATGTCAGAAATGAAATGGTATAAGAAATTACGAGACCAATATGAAATGCCTGAACCACTTGAAAGAATTGTTCAGAAAAGACCTAAGCGAATACGCCTTTCAAGATGGGAGCAGTTCTATGTCATGCCACTTCCCAGAATATCTGACCAGTACAAACCTAAGTGGCGCATACCCAAGCTATCACAGGATGATCTTGAAACTGTAAGACCAGCTCGCCGACGTTCACCATCACCTGATTATGAACTTTTCTACAGACCAAGAAGGCGTTCCTTGGGTGATGTTTCAGATGATGAATTGCTGCTTCCCGTTGATGACTACTTGGCCATGAGGAGAGTTGATGAGGAGAGACTACGCCTTGAGGAAGAACTTGAATTAGGATTCTCTGCTTCACCCCCAAGTAGGAGTCCACTAAGGTTTGAGCTGTCTGCTCTCCAATATTCTTCACAAAGGGCTCAGGCAGTCACAGATGAAGAACGAGCCCGTGAGTTAAGATATTCAACTTATCAAATACCATCCAAGACTGAATATAGCACCAGTTATGCAGAACTCCGACAGCGCCATGATAAGGCTACATACAAACCAGCAAAACAGAGGCAACGTATAATGGATGAGAGAGAGGATGAAGAACTTTTACATCCATACACCACATCTCATAGACTTTCTGAATACAAAAGGGAGCTTGAGCATATGGAGCAGGAAGGACAGATCAGAGAAAGAACAAGAAGGGAAAGAGTAGTAACTGAGATAAAATCTGAGGCAGAAGAATATGAGGAAACCGAACAAGTAGTAAAACATGTTCACAGAAAATCTCCATCTGTTTCCAGGCTGCTAGGAAGAAGAAGGTCTCTTTCACCAAGTTATATTGAATTAATGCGCCCTGTATCTGAATTGATCAGACCTCGTTCTCGACCGGCTATGGAACGTGAAGTAGAGAGAAGATCTCCAACACCTGAAAGAACAAGGCCACGATCACCTAGTCCTGTCTCCAGTGAAAGATCTCTTTCAAGATTTGAGCGATCTGCAAGATTTGACATTTTCTCAAGGTATGAGTCAATGAAAGCAGCACTGAAAACTCAGAAGACAGCTGAGAGGAAATATGAAGTTGTGACTCAACAGCCTTTCTCTTTGGATCATGCTCCACGCATCACATTAAGAATGCGATCTCATCGTGTGCCTTGTGGTCAGAACACAAGATTTATTCTTAATGTTCAATCAAAACCAACAGCTGAAATCAAATGGTATCACAATGGCATTGAAATCCAGGAAAGCAGCAAGATACATTTCACTAATACCAGTGGTGTCTTGACTTTGGAAATCTTGGATTGCCAAATTGAAGACAGTGGAACATATCGTGTTGTGTCTACAAATCATAAGGGAGAAGCTTCGGACTATGCAACACTTGATATTGCAGGTGGAGAGTATTCTACCTACACATCGAGACGTAAAGATGAGGATAAACCATTATCCGTCTTCCCAGAGTTGACAAAAACAGAAGATTATGCAATTTCCTCTTTTAAGAAAACCTCTGCAATGGAGGCAAGTTCTGAAATAAAGGAAATGAAGTCATCTGTGACTGAGACAAGAGAATCAGTGTCCTACGCTTCAGAAGCAAAGAGTGTCACCAAGTCATCAGCAAAAGCTGTGGAAGAAAAAACTGTCTCTAGCAAAAGCAAAAAGACAGCACCAGCAAAGATTCTAACAAAGCCACATTCACTCACAGTCTCAGAAGGTGAGCCTGCAAGATTTGCCTGTGACATTGATGGTGAGCCAACCCCAACAGTAACTTGGTTACGGGCAGGCCAAAGGATTGTTTCATCCAAACGCCACCAAGTGACATCAACAAAATACAAGTCTACTTTTGAAATTTCTGCAGTTCAGTCTTCAGATGAAGGAAGCTATACTGTGGTGGTGGAGAACTCTGAAGGAAAACAAGAAGCACACTTCACTTTGACAATTAGGCGAACACGGGTAACCGAGAAAACTGTTACATCTCCACCCCGAGTGAAATCTCCAGAGCCTCATGGGAAATCTGCAGACTCCATCAAATCACCCAAAAGAGTGAAATCCCCAGAACCAACATCTGCACACCCTAAAGCCAAATCATCACCATCAGGAGTGAGAACCGCATCTGCAGAAAGAGTTGAATTGCCAGCTACTACACCTCCCAAAATCATCCAGCAATTGAAGGTGGAAGCATGCAAGGATAAAGTAAGATTCTCTTGCGCAGTAGAAAGTACTGTCTTAAATGTCAGAGAGGTGGCATGGTACAAAGATGGCAAAAAGCTGAAGGAAGACAGCCACTTCACTTTTCACTATGCGGCTGATGGAACATATGAACTGAAAATCGACAACATTCTGGAGGCTGACCAAGGAGAATATGCCTGTGAGATTGTTGGAGAAGCTGGGGTTTCCAGAACTACATTTGCATTTGTCGGAAAAGTGTTCAAAGATATTTATAGTCAAGTGTCAAGTCTAACAGCACAAGGTTAGTAATCATTTTATGCATGTGTTATTGTAGAAATGTTACTAACAAAAGTGAAGTGGGCTTGAAAGAAAATCTAACATGTCCATACGTGCATGAATATCAATCATTCTACTTTTTACCAAATGTTCTAAAAGAAAAACGAAACTTTATTTAAAGGCATGCTAGCATGTCACTTCTGTCCCTGGGTCTCTTTTGAGAAACAATTTCTGCTAACCTCTAAAATCATTTTCTAAAATATGATCTTTCACTGTTGTTCATATTTATGCTCTTGATGCCTGCAAAGAGCACAGCTTCTGCTTACAATAAAGATTGTTAGTTCGAGTCAAATGTTAGGGCACTAGTGTACCTTTTGATGGAGTTAAGGTTTCTCAATACAACTCCTGATATTTACCTTTACAACGCTGTAAGCATTGTGCAACAATTGAAGGAATAATCGTGCATGTCAAGTTGACTTCTTTGTCATCTATGTATTAAGAAATTAGCTGTCACACTGAGTTATCTTCATGACACACCAACGCTAACAATTCCAACTTTGATTACTAGACAGCTGAAAACATGTCTGCCAAAGGGAAGTCTTCAAAGCGCATTGAACACTGACCTTAATTGCCGCGTTCACGAAAGGCGATTACACGCTGTTGATTTGCCTGGTTGGAACAGTGGCATTCTACAGAAACCCCCTGATGCTCTAAAATTAAATAAAGTCCACCTGGACTTTAAATGAACTAAATATTTTGGTGCAACGGTTTGGTGCTGGTTCATGGCTTTTTGTTGACTTGGGACCCCCTTACAAGCCGGCTCTCAGGACTCTGGTGCGTCTGTGCAGAGCTTGCAAATAGAATTTCATATATTTGTATTTCCCAGGATCTGAAAACTGTAGTGATCACCCCTTTGGTTAGCTGTTAATACAAATGGTCTCCGTCTGAACTTGATTGCGGGTAAGAGGAAGGTTACTTACATATTCCAATGGGCTGGTCCTATCTGGCATTTCATGTAGCACCTAAGGTTACAGCTACCCATAGAAGAATATGTAACATATCAGAGGTAGTGAACATCCTTCCTGACAATTCAATTGACAGGAAACCACAGTGAATTCACAGAGTGGCACTGTGTAGAAAGAGATGTGGAGAATGAGTCTGTGTGAATAGATGAAGTGAGTCTGGTAGTCTTAGTCTTCCTCTCAGGGACATGCTGCCTTCATCAGCGTGATAGTATTAATCCTACCCACATGCGTCATCACACCGTCTGGACAATTACAGTCTTGCACCCTGAAAACGAAGGAGAAGAAAACTGGGGTTGCTAAAACCATACAAATGTTCCTCGTGCTTGTAACAGACTCCATCTATTTAGCCTCATTCGTTGTAGGATGGGGTAAATAAGACATTCTCTTTAGTTTCTTCCTCTGTCACCATCTGAAAGAGCTACTACAAACTATTTGCCATTATAATGTGCCGTTCTTGTAGTGTGCTCTTTCTATGCAATAAAAATATGTTGTATCATGTCTTAAAGTTTCTCTACAACTTCATAGCTACGATAAAGTATTGAAAGTTACTTTTAATAGTAAAATTAATGTAATTTCCTCATAGATACACAGGGGTGAATGACATGGATGACATACGTTCTGTGTAGACTGTGTGACATTTCTGGTGGGTGTAGAAGACAGTGTACCAGAGAAGTCAAATCCACCTACATGTAATATTTCCAGGCACATGCAAAAAGACACATTGAAGAAAAACACCACATGCTTAATATAAATGAGGTACAAGAAATATTTAACCAAAACAATCAAACAGCAATAAAGGAGAGAGGGAAAAAAACATATAGGATAAGGAAATAACCGGCTTTGTCTGACCCCTAAAGCAGTGGTTGTCCTTGGGCTCTTACTAATGACAAGTTTTATTTTACCATAATTTGCTCGTACAGTATCTTAGCAGCAACTCCTCTCTAGAGCAGTCAAGCAGTTTGCAATATCTTAAAACCATCATGCACCTACCTACTCATACACAAATTCAGTTCACTGTTTAGCTGAAAAATGGCACAGTCATCACTGAATAATGCAAGCTCCATACTGTTAGGCTAGAATGTGACTTTTCTAGGTAGGTAAATTGGGGCAAACGGAATGTAAAACACATTCGAATTCCACAAATAAAAATGTGTCTTGATCAACGTAAAAAGTAAGTATCCATGTATTTGGAGAGTCGCACTCCCACTTTTGCTTGATTTCATTAGGGCATTAGGAATGGGCATAATCATAAGCCATGACAAATCTATGGAATGTATATATCACAAAAGAATTCCAACAACCATGTTGTTCACACACCATAGACATCTAACGGTCCCACAAAAAGATTTAAAAAGAATGTGGCCTAAAGTCAACTCAGTGTAAACATTCATTTACAGGGAACGTGGAATGATTATGAAACACACTCAATCCACATAAGGTTCACGAAGTCTGCCTTAAACATTTTCCATAGTTATTTCCATTTCTGGCAGACTGGTAGGGTATAGAACTTGTTAAAATAAGGAGAGAGCAGAGATTTTAGGTGTAAATTTGCATGATGTATATTTGCATGATGAATTAGAATGTTCCATGCCCAGTTGATGGCGCGTTTTACAAGCGCTATAATTGTGACTCCTGTTATGTGTGCAAACAGTGACTTGTGTACGAAAAGAGCCTTCCTTCCTTCCTTCACTTAATGGATGTTGTTTCCATTGAAAAATATATGTTACCAGTCTTGTAGGTACATGGTGCAGCAGCACAAGATCACATAATGATGCTGATCTGTAAAACTGTGTTTCATTTCACAGCTAAGCACACTGCTGTGGTTGAGCAGAAGAAGGCGACCACGACTGCTCAGGAAAAGGCGGTCATCCAGGAGAAAGTCATAAAGAAGGAGCTTGTTTCTGAAGAAGTCAAGACATCGCAAACGGAAGTGAAGGCCACCATGTCCAAGCTCAATGTGTTGGAGGCTCAGAAGGTCACCCTGAAGGCCAACATCCCTGGCGCATCTCAAGTTAAATGGGTCTTGAATGGAGTAGAATTAAAAAACTCTGAAGATTACAGGTATGGGGTCTCCGGAAATGACCACACCTTGACCATCAAGAAAACGAGCCATAAAGACGAAGGAATACTGACCTGCGAGGGGATGACGGAACAAGGAACCATCAAATGCCACTTCGATTTGGTATTTTCAAAAGAGTCTGCTAATGCACCAGCATTTATTACTCAACCAAAGTCTCAAAACACAGATGAAGGTCAAAATGTAGTCTTTACCTGTGAAATAGCTGGCGATCCTCACCCTGACGTTGAGTGGTTTAAGGATAACCTGCCCGTGAGTAACCAATTATGACTACAATTTGTTTGGTTTGAAGCAAGAGGCTGTGTAACTTTCCCTTTCTGCTGCAAAATCATGGGAGTTGATGTATTTAACTTTCTCACACTTAGATGTTAAGATAGGAAGCTCTTCTTTTGTAAAAATGTATAGGGATTGCGATAAAGTAGGAATCAAATTTAATGGGACACGCCAGATGGCTGCTGGTGAATGAAAAGTAAGAGAGGGACATTTTTATAATATACTTATCTGTTGCCCTATCCATTTTGATCACCCCTTTATATATCCGAATTCCTTGATGTACACCTGGGTCCTGGTGCAACAGCTGTGAATGGCCAGTGCCTCAAACGTTTTTAATATAATGGAAAAGTGCATTTGGTATTAAATGCAGCTCCTATTTTTCCCACATCAGTGGCACATCAACAAACAATTTTCAAATCCCTGTGCCGTGGCTTCTTATAGACTCTGATCCAATCTGGATATCCCATTTTGATGTTCATTTGTTGTACATGCCGGTTCACGTGTGGTAAATATAACATGCTTTACTTTACCTTTTAACGAGTTTTAAATTAGGTTCATATATTTTAAGGGAACATCCAACCGTTTCTAACCAAGGCGCAGCTGTATAGAGATTTTCAATTTATTTGATTGTGCTTAGAGGAATTGTGGTTATATTTTAAGCCAGGACTACGGTAACACTGTAAGAGTTGAAGAAACTCACGGGCAAAGCCCTCTTTCATTTCAAAGTAACTTCTGATTTCTTAAGATTTAACATTGCACGTGAGCGATTCCTGTAGCGCTTTATGTTCGTAAAGCATGTCTCTGGTGTGTGCATCTAGAAAAATGCACCAACGCCGACGTGTGTCACTGCAGTCTGGCAATATCTACATAAGGTAAGACGCAGACCATATGGGGAGCTCTTGACACCTGCTTCCAAGCCTTCGATCCTTTGCACTCAATAGAGATTAGGTTCTGCTTATTTACCAAGCGCTTACCCCGCACTAATACCCACCCCCAAGCAACTGAAACTTAGCATGTGCCCTTTCCCCTTACCTACGCAACAGGTTTGCTAACATGCAAAGAAGCTTATTGGAAGACGCGTAACATTGCACAAGCCCCCTGAGAAATATAGCAGAAAGGTTTGAAAACCTGCTTTTATCATGTATGTGTGCAAGGCTTCTTCTGCTGGGGCCCACAGTGAGGAGTGTCCCCCATCTTGACCAATAGTAACATAATCCTAGTCTCAAGCAATGTATATTAAGAGCTCTTTCGGCCAAGATTTCATTGGCCTCTCCATTCAGTCTCAGTCTCTTTCACGAAACCATTCGCAGAGGTCCTTCTCTAGTTTTCAGCTTCTTCATTGGTGGCTGCAGAATGGCCTTGGAGCAATTACCTACATAACAAACACTGCAGAGCCCTGCGCATTGTTCCTCAGACTTGAGTTTCCTGTTTCATCTCAGCAAGTTAGTTGTGAGCCAGATAGTCAATCCTTGAGATTAGAACACCTCCTCGCAAATCTCATACATCCAGCGCACCAGCAAAGAGTGGATAATAAGGAAATACTCCACCCACACTTCCTTGAACCTCTCATAGGCCCAGCGCCCCAGCAAAATTCGGGCAATGGGGAAATCGGGTAATGGGCAAATACTCCACCCACACTTCCTTGAACATCATAGGCCCAGCGCCCCAGCAAAGAGCAGGCAATGGGGAAATCGGGTAATGGGCAAATACTCCACCCACACTTCCTTGAACACCATAGGCCCAGCGCCCCAGCAAAGAGCAGGCAATGGGGAAATCGGGTAATGGGAAAATACTCCACCCACACTTCCTTGAACACCATAGGCCCAGTGCCCCAGCAAAGAGCAGGCAATGGGGAAATCGGGTAATGGGCAAATACTCCACCCACACTTCCTTGAACACCATAGGCCCAGCGCCCCAGCAAAGAGCAGGCAATGGGGAAATCGGGTAATGGGCAAATACTCCACCCACACTTCCTTGAACACCATAGGCCCAGCGCCCCAGCAAAGAGCAGGCAATGGGGAAATCGGGTAATGGGCAAATACTCCACCCACACTTCCTTGAACACCATAGGCCCAGCGCCCCAGCAAAGAGCAGGCAATGGGGAAATCGGGTAATGGGCAAATACTCCACCCACACTTCCTTGAACACCATAGGCCCAGCGCCCCAGCAAAGAGCAGGCAATGGGGAAATCGGGTAATGGGCAAATACTCCACCCACACTTCCTTGAACACCATAGGCCCAGCGCCCCAGCAAAGAGCAGGCAATGGGGAAATCGGGTAATGGGCAAATACTCCACCCACACTTCCTTGAACATCATAGGCCCAGCGCCCCAGCAAAGAGCAGGCAATGGGGAAATCGGGTAATGGGCAAATACTCCACCCACACTTCCTTGCGCACCTCATACATCCATTGCTCAAATAAAAAGAGGGTAATGGCAAAATACCCCTCCCTTTCTAATGACTGTTGCTCACCAGTGGGGTCAAATAGCTTTTTGTATGTCTACTCTTGCATCAAATTTTTTGCGAGCCCGCATGGCTCATAAAAGTGTGTCAACTATTCGCAACGCATGCTATTTACAGATACATGCACACCATCAAAGCTAAGTTTCATGGCCTTGAGCTTGCCTGGCACATATATCAATTTGCACAGTAAAAGGCAACACTAGTTCATGGTATGGGTATTTTCAGTGAAAACTTTACCTAACACTATTCAGTTTTGGAAACAGCTGCAGCATTGTGGCGCAACGCTTACCGCATACTTTGGTCACATAATTCATACTAATGTGCAACCATACATTTCTAATACAAGCCTTTAGGTGATCATGAAGTCAAGGTGCAAACCCAGCGTGCTCCATGTTCTCATATAGTTGCCAAGCTAAGGAAGTGTCAGCTTAAACATTTACCACATAAGAGCACTATATAACATTATTACTTTGCTTCTCCAGGTTGCTGTCTCATCAAACATTAAAGTAAGTCGGTCCAAGAACATCTACACACTAGAAATTCGGAAAGCATTGGAGAGCGACAGCGGTAAATATACGGTGAAGGCGAAGAACTTCCACGGCCAGTGCTCTGCCACTGCATCCTTGACCGTGCTCCGTAAGTTGGTGCTCAGAATACTATTCTTCTGTGTAAATGTAGCAAGTGTGCCATGGGCCCTAATGCAATCAAAGGAAAATGGCCCCTCCATGCCCCTGCAGAGTAGCAAAAAACTGCTGTTATGTAGCTGGGCTCTGGTGCCTCTGTACCCGCTGCGTTATTTGTAGCCACGCCCCTTCCGTGTAAATATTTTTTGTTTGTCTTTCGTGCATTATTTTGTGGATCGGACAGAGTGAGTCTGTGAGAAACAGTAAAATGTCAGATTGATTTATGGTGTTTTGGTGGAAAAATGTTGACTCTAGGTTAGAACAAATTAATCAAACAATGTGATGAATGATTGACAGGCACCTGCCAGTCCTGCTATACTCTCCCTAATATTTACTCAGGCCCCGTAATTTACATGAAGTGACGGCTTACTGCCCCACCCCTTGGCTTTATTGGCTTCTCATGTTTGCAGTCTGTCTCCCCCTGCTGGTAGAGCCGTAAGCCTCTGCCTAGCCTTTCCTTGCTTGAGAACCGGATATGTTACCTAAACATAGATTGAAACGGCTGCGTCTTCTACAGCGGGCCAGGAAACACCCTTACACTCTTGGTGATAAAAAAAATATTGAAATTGAGTTTTGATGGTTGCCTGAATTAACCTCTTCTATCTTTATTACTAGAGTATTGTTCCAAGAACAAAACAAAAAAATACGTACTGTCTGCTTTCTATGTTTTAGAGTGGTCACCTGGAAGAACCAAGCGTTTAAGTTTTCTAAAAAAAAAAGCAACTTATTATATCATTCACCCTGTATTTATTGCGACAGTTATTTCTTTTGTAGCAGTCTTAAAGATTCACATCACCACTGACAAAGACGTTGCAATAAGTGGGTGTTATTTACTCTTATGGTATTCCCGGTTAAGTAATTGATGGTAACCTTACTTCTAGAACTCAGGATTAATGTATGAGTAAATAGCAGCAGAACCCGTTGGTAATTGGGCCCTACTTATAAGAACTCTAAACAAATAAATAGTGTCATTATGAAAGAAAGGTGGACCCCTTTTACCCAGAACAACAAAGCGGCATTATGGAAGTAAAACTTCACTTTCAAACATGGGCCTTTGGCTCAAGCTAACAGTCTATGCTGAAATATTCTACAAATGCAGAAATATAAAAAAAGAAATACAATTAATTACAATGAAAATGGGATAATTTACCAACACAAACTCGTTACACCCGCTCTTTTATGATTAACATTAGAAAAAAAAGAAATTTATATGGATGGGTACATATAATAATACGTTATAATAACCCCGGCCCTAAGACGGAGAAATCAAACCTTGGGAGGGTCAACTGATTTTTGGAAATGTAGCCGGCCTAGTGCAATGTTCAGGGAGGGTAACTCAAGCTGCACTATAGTAAAATAACCATATAGAGGATGACAATAGATGTCTACATTAAATAATATACCTCTCTGCAGCAATGATCAGATCTGTGACCCACTATGCATTTTCTGTACCAGTGGGTCACCCTAGATCTGTTTCCTCTAGTTTCCCTTACACCAACATTCTGATGCATAATATAAACAATTGTTGTAAAGTTGTCTCTTCTCCATGAGCTGGCGTGTAAATGGCATCATGTCAACCTGTGAATCACGTCTAATCTTCCATCAACCCTCCTTATACCGCCACTGGAATAGGAAAGTATAGATTCAAAACCTCAAAATGATAAGCAGTGAGCCGGGTATAGTAGGAAGGTAACACTGTACAAACTGTGATTTTGGAGAGTTAAAAAACAATATACAAAGTCAAACAGTGAATTTTCAATAAGTTGCACAAAAATTGGCCAGATTTAGAGTTTGGCGGACTGGATACTCTATCATAAACTTGACGGATATCCTGTACGCCTTATTACAATTGCATTATACCCTATGGCAGACCAGATATTTTTCCGCCATAGGATATAATGAGGCAGACAGGATATTCGTCACGTTGGCAACGGAGTAACCCATCTGTCAAACTCTAAATCAGGCCCTGAGTCGCTACATACTTTTCATTGCAAAATCCATGTATATGTATTTTAAACATGCCAGTCAATTACATTAAGCACCATAAATTATTGTCTATTGTAATATTTGTAGTAACGTGTATATGTGCACAAGTTGTTCTTAGATTTCTAAGTAGAAGTGGAAATATGCATTCTTATAAGTAACAGAACTATAATGAAATCTCCTTTAAGCCTGCAGTTTCTATTTGCTAATAAAGTGAACCGAAGCCATAGAAATTCAGCAAAACTCACAAGTGGAGCTATAACTTTGATTATTTATTTTCTTTGGCTTGTTGAAATACAATTGAAATTGATCCATACTTCTAAACATCTCAACAATTTTACTTACCGGTATGGCCTTCATGCTTCTGTGTGTAGATGAATTGGAGCTACTCAAAGTATAATGTATTATTTCCATTTTTATGTGAACATCTAAGTTAAGATGACCTCACTTATGTAGGTGATGTCATTTATGTTTTCTTCTCATTTTGTTTGCTATGCTCCACAGCTCTGGTTGAAGAACCTGCCAAAAAGGTAGTTTTGAGGACAGGTGGTGATGTGAGCATGCAGGAAAGTTTCTCTTCTCAGTCAATGCAAATGTCCGCCTCTAAACAAGAGGCAGCCTTCAGCAGTAGCAGCAGCATGGCTGAAATGAAATTTGCAAGCATGTCTTCTCAAAGCATGTCCTCCATGAAAGAATCTTTTGTAGAGATGAGCTCCAGCAGTGTTATGGCATCATCCAGTCTGTCCGAGCTGGAAAGTTCATCTTTTACCAGGGTTGGAAGGAGTTTGAAAGGTGAGAAAAACATTATCGGTAGTGATAGAAACATTGTTTAACCGTAATACGCTTTTTCTACAGGGGAACGTCTCTTTGGTCCATCATGCATTTATGTAACTTTTTTTTTCGTTATATTTCATGAAGGAATCCCTCCCAAAATTGAAGCTCTTCCCTCTGATATCAGCATTGATGAAGGAAAAGTACTCACAGTGGCTTGTGCCTTTTCAGGAGACCCTACTCCTGATATCAAATGGTCATGTGGAGGATCACATGTCGCGGGTCAAGAGCAGCAGGGCCGATTCCACGTGGAGACCACCGAAGACCTTACAACGCTAATCATCATGGATATTAAAAAGAAAGATGGCGGACTTTACACTCTAAAACTCACAAATGACTTTGGAATCGATATGGCAACTGTGAACATTAATGTCCGATCAATTTAAACAGCTTGATCTATTTTCTATACACTTGTTTATTACAAGTGGATCGCATATGGACTATAATATCTGATTTGTAAATATAAAAATATTTTTGTACCTAACTAGATGAGACAAAGTCCAAGGATATACGTCATGACTTTTTGTCATTGTAGCTTGACTTAAGAACGTAAATCATTTTTCATTGACATGTACATACATACTGTATATAGCCGAAGATAACGGTTATGGAGTTTTGTACCATTTATTTTTTGACATTTTTCAAAAATGTAACTTGTAAAACTACTTGATTAGCAGGAGAAAGTTTCGTACGGAACGAATACCCTGCTCAACTGTAAACTAATCGATGTGCCTCAACACAATGTTGACGTTTAAGAAAGCCTCAGCGGGTGGAGAAACTCCCCGTTGAAGAGACCTACACACAAGAAAAGATGCCATGCACGGTCCATTCGGACCTGCAAGAACATAATTTATTTATGTGACCATAAGAATGTAAAATGCAGGTGTTGTTTGCAACTACCCTCATGTATGCAACACTTGCGTGTTTACAAAGGAACTGAAACGTAAACTGTTTTACAGAGACATGAAAGAAATGTTTTGTTCAAAGTGCTAGCGGCCAGCGCTTTGTTCACTCATATTTCTCAAAGACTGTTTCTACCATTTTGACTGCCTAATTAGCTTGCAGCAGTACCATCACCTGGCCATACCCTCATGAAAGCAAGATTATTTTGCACTCAAGGTAGCAGAACCAGTGAGAACCTGGGAGGTTCAAGGGGTGCAGTGATTGTGTTGTGTGTGGTAGAAGTAGATATTTAATTAACAATCTCAAAACTGAACAACCAAGCGATGAACCACAGTGAAGCACAACTGTTGTTGAAAAGATGCAAATTGTCAGTCACTTTAATGTGATGTCGTGCTTTCAATGCAGCCATTAATATTCGTTGAAGTTTAATTTATGGAACCTCCTGGTGATAGTATTGTGATTTAGAAATAAAGCATGCTATCAGCACCCTATTCCTAGTGGTTGTCTTATATTTATAAGGTGATGCCTAGAGTGAAACAAAAGTGAACTACTGCAATTACACCTTCTCAAAGTGCACGTGGACCACTACTTTTCATTTCCTGCTTGTTCTCTCTTGCTATCGGGATTCTCTCAGATGCCTCAAGATTAGGGCAGAAGAATCTGGAAATACATTTACCTCATTTTGTGGGGATCAGCAAAAGCTGCTCCTTCTGTAATATGGCTGTTAAATGGGCCATAAGATAAACAATGTTACAACAGACCTCAAACCCTACGCAGACACCATCAAACACACTAACATTCTAGAATTTTTATTTTTAGTGATGGTTAGTGACACAGGACTTGGTAAATAGAGGAACCTTTAAAGACCCAACAATAAAGTGAAATGTTCATTTGGCTGTCACCCGAGAGCCGTGAATTACAATCGGATTCAATAAAGCAGCATTTAGTGAACTAGGGACCTTATTATGAGTCTGTTACTGGTAATTTCAGTCCCATTTACGCGCATTATTCCTCATTGCTCCAGAGTTTCACCCAGGGACTCAATATCCTTTTAGTAGGTGGAGTCTCAAGTGAAATACTCCTGGTCCCTAGATTTCCACACATATCTTGTAAATTTCATTTTGGCCAGCAAGTCATATTAGTGGGTAACTGAGGATTGCCTGGGTCTTCGTAATGCGCCCATACATCCATAGCCGGTGTGCTGGTATCTAAAAGCATCAATATTGTCTGCTAGACATGCAGTGCCCTCTTAAATCAAATGCTACACCTACTGAATACCACTAATTGCTTTCAAAGGTCTAACAGGTACCAGACTCTATGCTGAGATAAATGCACAACAAAATAACAAAATAAACTAGGTGATGACCCCCCAGTCCTGCACCCTATGCATCTTGTCTGTGCCTCTCCCCTTTCCTTATGAACAACCGATACTTAGCTCAATAGTAACTTAACTGGACTCAATCTGTAGTAATGGAAGATTGGAATGCTTCCAACAGGGGTGAGGGTGTTAGGGGTGAGGGTGATTGGGGGGGGGGGGTGGCTGGGGCGTGGGTGATTCGAGGATAAGGGGTTAACTTTTAGGAGTGCAAGCAATACTTGACTAACTTTTCCATTTTCTGACATCGGAACCCCCACCACAACCACCACCTCCTCCTTTCCTAACACGTAAGGAGCTCCTAGCGCAGCAACTGGATGGTGGGGGGGACAACCACTATCAAGGATAGAACGCACATGTTTTTTAGTGATGTTGGACGAAATGGCAGACACACTGGAGTCCAGGGAGTGGCCGTGTGGTAGACATGGTGTGGCCTAGATGACGGCTTGCAGATCTGACCAGTGGCACTTGTCTCAGGAAAAAGACGAAACTCGGCTTGGCTGTGATGGACTGGTCATGTATACTTTCCAGAAAGAAGCCACTTCGAGGCTATTACTCTGAGAGGAGAAAACATTTATTTAATAGGCAGTAGATGGCTCGTTTGCCAAGTGAATAACATCAACGTGTACTAAAGATGTTGGTGATATTTTAACAATCCATGCAGAAATTCGTGGAGTTTAATTGTAAAACCATTCTTCTACTTTTAAGCTAGGGAAGATAGAAAATATAGCTCCAGAACCATATAGAAGTTTGGGCACACTTTGGGAATGTAAAAGAGGACTTTTCTTGTGAAACACACTTTGTGACTTTTGAGCTTATTGATTTTTCACACTATGCAGGCAAAAGTGATAACCACTGAAAAACTAGGTAACTATACTAATGTCACTTGCTGCCCTGGGCTCAATGGTGGAGGATGATCAGGTACCCAATAGGATTCTTGAGCAATGCCTGACACTTGTCAGCCATTTCCATTGCTATACCTGGCAGCACAGCACGCTACATGATCATAAAACATGCTGTGTGTGCATCCTAGCTACCCACATCCAAATTACTTATCTATTTTGACTGTGTGTGGAGGGTCAGTGAAATATTGCAGCTCATCCCAGGTTAGATACAATTTGAATGAAACGTCAGAGGCTTGTATTATCTTGCACACCATCCTAATGCATTTTTGCCATGATAAGGACAAAGCCGTGAAAGACATTCCTTTTCCCTTCACAAGGATACTAACACTATGATAAACATGCTCTTCGGCTGTGCCGGAACCTAATCTCAAATGTTAATGTGAGCTTAATTCTTCTGTACGGTCAGTTACCATAGTTCTATACACTATTCAGTGGGCAACAACCACATAAAACTTTCCATCCTGTCTATTATATGCAGAGAAACCCAAACTGAGGCAGGCACCGGAACTACAGCTCCCACTATTGCCAATGCACAGGCCTGCATACGGCTACTAATACGTACATACTCAGAAACAAGTTAAAGCTTAACCAAGGTGCAACTAACATCTTCAACTATGGCAACCTGCCCAATGTCCTGTGAACCCCGCCAAGGTGAAATAGAATGGGCCTCATGATGGAACCATGCATCAATAAAGTAGTCCAACCCCGTTTCTTGCACCTCCACACACTATTATGGATAGTTCTTGTAGGAAATTGGATTACTGGCTTAGGGGGGTGAAATCCTACTCAAGCAGCTACCACAATTTGAAACACAAGTAACCCCCAAATTAGCATGTGCTTATTCCCCTGATACCTTGGTACAAAAGCAGTCAGGATTAACTTAGAAGTAATGCGTAAAGTATTTATGCAGCACTTCAAACAGTAATAACATGAATACGCTACACAATAAAATCCCACACCAATCTAGAAAATAGAGTAAAGTTTAATACATTATTTGACCCCAAAACAACAAAAATCCAATTAGTAAAACTAGAGATTTGCAATTTTATCTGGTCATTGTGGACCGGGACGAAGTCACAAGTTCAGGCCGATGGAGCACTGGCTGGATACAGGATCTAGTTAGGACTGCTGAACAAAGTAACTTAAATCCTGGTTGAGTGTTGCAAGATCCCGCATTGAAGATTCCCTGCACAGCTGCGTTTCCGGGGAGCTGCAGGGCTGCAAAGTGAGGTCCTGTGTAGAGGATGCATCACGGAACAGCAGTTCCAAGAAGCGGTGGGTATGCGAGGTCCTGTGTCGAGGATGTGTTGCACATTGGCGGTTCCAAGGCGACGAGCGATGCGTTGCACTGCATCGTTTTGCTGGCACCACAGTTAGGCTGGAAAAAGTCCTTTAGGCCCACTTCCCAAGATCCAGGCCTGAAGTGGAACCATTTGGGGGTTTAGGGCTCACAGCAGGCAGATTCCAGAACCAGGGTTAAGTGTGGTTGGGGCCTTTTCTGTCCCTGAGGCTTTGATCAGGAGGTCAGCAAGCTAGCCCTTGGAGTCACTCTGGTGGCCCTGGGATCAAGATGCAGGACCAGTCCTTCTCACTTAGGCAGCAGAGTAGCAGTCCTTTTTGAAGCAGAGAAGCACAGCAGTCCTTTTTCTGAGTCTTTCACAGGTCCAGATGTGTCCAGGAGAGTTGGGTCTGAGGATCCACTATTTATACATGATGCCCACTTTGAAGTGGGAGAAGCGTCTAGAGTCCTCCCACTACAGAGGTGTCTGGAATTTCTTGCCTTCCTGCCCTGACCCCAGCTTGTCTGGGGCACAGAAGATTATTGTGAAACGCTTTGTGAATTTGCTGAAGCAGGGCTTTCTGATGTGCAAGTGAGGTAGATGACAGCTTTGCCCCCCTATCAAGTCAGGGACGGCCCATACTGCAAACATCTATTCCCTCTTTGTCTCACTGTCTGGGAGCAATGTACAAAGACAAACTGATACCTACACATACAGGATACAGGCTGCAGGCACCAAGTGGTGGGGACAAGAAAATAACAACTTTGCCCCCCTATCAAGTCAGGGACGGCCCATACTGCAAACACCTATTCCCTCTTTGTCTCACTGTCTGGGAGCAATGTACAAAGACAAACTGATACCTACACATACAGGATACAGGCTGCGGGCACCAAGTGGTGGGGACAAGAAAATAACAACTTTCTAAAAGTGGCATTTTCAGAACTGCGACTTAAAACCTGACTTTACCATTAAAGAAGGTTTTTAATTAAAATTCTTTAAAGACCAAACTCGACATTCCTGCCTGCTACCAATTGAACGTTATCACTTGTTGAATGTAATAAGGTAACACAGTGTTATCCTATTTAAGAGGTAGGCCTTGCAGTAGTGAAAAACAAATGTAAGAGTTTTTAACTACCAGATTATTAAAAATTACTAGTCCAACTTTTTTAATACACTGCACTGTGCCTTTTTGGGAAGTTTAGGGCCTATACTAGGGGTGACATATATGTATTAAAAAGGAAAGTTTGGGCCAGGCAGTTTAGAACTGTGCACATAGGCTGCAAAGGCAGGCCTAAAACATGCTGAAAAGGGCTATTTATATGGGTGACACAATCAGTGCGGTAGTCACACTGGCAGCATTTAACTTACAAGCACTGGGTACAGATAGTGCCACTTTACTGGGGACTTACAATTGAATTAAACATGCGAATTGGTTGGAAGCCAATGTTACCATGTTATAGGCAGGGAGCAGGAGCACTTTTCACTGCTTAGCAGAAGTAAAGTGTTGAGAGCCTTAAGGCCAGTAAAAATAAGATCAACAAAAAGATGGAAGGATTGAAGGCAAAAGGTTGGGGGAAAACCACACCAGGGATGTCAGGTCCAACAGTTCCTTACTCAGCCTTCCTTCCATGTCACTAACTCTCTCAAATCTTGACTAAGTAAATACCTTATTCCTGTACTCCATCCTTTGTGTACCTCACAAGAAAACAGCAGAAGGTACAATATGCCGGAGCCACACTCCTACTACACATCAACCTAAGAGAAAACAACCCACAAGTTCTACACATGCCATAATGGTTACCAATTAAACGTGCACAGTACAAAGCACAATGATCCACAAGCAGCCTTACACTGCATGGTCATGAATATCCAAGCAAAACGCCAACCTGCACGGACCCTCTGATCCAGAAGCACCCTCCTAACCACAAACCAACCCTTTCAAGAAGAAACAGACTGGCAGTATGCAACTCTGTGACCTGGTAGCAGGCGTATAGAACTTAAGCCCATGGACATGCACACAAAACTGGACCACTTGGCCACTAGGAAAGGTTTTAGAACCAGGCTCTTCAACTCTCCATCCTAACAAAATCACAACATGGCAACTTCGCTCCAACCTCAGCCTTCACACAGAACCTCTACCAGAGAGCCATAGCACTATCCCAACATTACAATTTGAATACCATTTAGGTCATAGATAATCAGCACCAATGTACTTTGCATCAATCTCTAATTTAATCCCTGCACCTACCTCTTCAAGACACTGCTCTTCATAGCACTTGGATATAACCATTTACAACTAAGTACTACAGGAACATCTCAATCTGTAAAACATAGTATTCAATGCACCTTTCCCGAAGTACTGGGAGTGACCTCACTCTCAACCCCACCACACAACTCACAAACACAAAAACAATTGCAACAAATTCACATTGACACCACATAATAACAACCAACACACCACACTATAATCAAATTTCGGTACACAAAGTCACACTTTCTCTGCTCCTCCCCACATATACAAATACATAATTGCCAGTTCCAAATAAAACACACCTGCTCCACAAGGCAATACCCTCTCCCCACACAACACAACACACCACACTATACACTACTTGAACCCCAAATGTTAGCACACCTGTGCCACAATGCAGTACCATCTCCATACGCTTTCTCCTTCCCTTTCCATACAACACATTTCCTCTCTTCCACTATACAAAACGTAAACACATCATTTTCACAACTCCAGCATTAACACAGCAGCACAGGACATCATTGACTTGCACATACACATCTTCCCTTCTCCATTCAAACCCTTCGTATTGGTTTCCAACTCAAGGTCTCTCCCTTTTGCTCACCACACTCCTGTACCTCCTGATGTCTATTCTCTCCTCTTTTCCTAACTCACCATACTGCCTCGCCAGTGATCATCCTCTATCACACCCCTCAACCTCTCTTTTCCTTCCTCCTGCTGCCTGCAACTACCACCTCCTTCTTTCTCTCTCCCACCCTCTTCCTTGACCAGCATTGTCTTCCATCAATCTCCTCTCTCCCTATACCAAACTCCTCCACACCTCCACCACCATCTCCAACCTACTTTCATCCCTGATTCCACAACACCCTCTGTCTACATATCATCTTTCAACTCCTTTTTTCCTATAATCTTCCTACATCACCTCCAGCTCCTATAAACTACTCCCAGCTTCCTCTCTTATGGTCTCACCTTTTCTATTGGGTTTACCCAACTATCCATCTCTCATCTTGCTCATGGTGGAATATTAGCCATCCTCATTCACACCTTCCATCACTACCCCTCCTCTCTCTGTATTCTGCCCAGTCTATCTTCCACTTCCTTGTCGATCATGTCATAACATCCTCATACCTTACCTCATACACTACTTACCGCTCTTCCTTGCCACCCAGCACCCCATGACTGTTAATACACTCATGCCCCTTCTTCCATTCTCTACATTCTGCCCTTCCACCCCTATATTCCCTACACTCCTCATCTCACCCCCTCACAACTCCTCCACTACTCTACTGACCAGCACCTTCATTACACCATTACGTCTCACCTAATCATTCAGTTTTACATCTTCTCCACAACAAATACCTGAATAACAGTAAAACCAAAACTCACCCACACATCTCACTCCAATACATTCCCTGCCCCTTGCTCACCTTAACTTGCCATCCCACATATTCTCTACAACCTCCTTCTCACCCCATTATTCCCCACACCAAACAAACCCCAGCACAAGCTCATTCCTCACGACCAACACACTGCCCCTCTGACCCTACATGTGGCACCCTGCTGCACTTAACACCATTACAATCCATACACCCACAGTGTTCCTGTTTAATAAGCCTGTTGGGTGCTTTGAGGTGGACATTCAGGTCATATTGGTGGAAATGTGGGGCTGGGCATAAGAGCCAAGAATAATGGTCACAACTGAACACAATTCCACAATATACCTTATATCTTCCTGGTTTGCACCACCATTTCCCCACTCATCTCTGACCCTCTTCTCTCACACACAGCAAACCCCACTCCTTCACCACTCACCACACCTCATTACACACAAAACTCACCTAAAAACATACCCCAGCCCTAACTGCGGAACAACACAGAATTGGATGAGCTCAAACCATCTCAAGCTCAACCCTGACAAGACCGAGCTGGTTCTTGTCGGGGGATCCTCTAACCCTTGGCAACCTTCCTTCTGGCTGACAAGACTGGGCAGTCCCCCTCGCCCAGTCAATTCAGCAAAAAGCCTGGGGTTCATTATCAGCAGTGACCTCTCAATGAAGTCCCAGATCAGTTCGGTAGTGTCTTCCAGTCATTTCCAGCTCAGGAAGATCCGTAAAATCTCTCGCCTCCTCACCACCGAGGCCCTCACTCTGGCTCTGCTTGCGCTAGTCATTTCCCGAATTGACTACGCAAACGCACTCTATGTAGGCATCCCTGACTACCAAGCCAAGAGACTGCAGCTGATCCAAAACCAGGCCGCCCGCCTCATTTTTCACCAACCCAGACATCAACATGTCCGACCCCTCTTAAAAAGTTTACATTGGCTTCCGGTCACTGCACGCTGCAAGTTTAAACTAGGCTGCATAATTTTCAAATCCCTTGCAGGCGGAGGCCCCTCATTTATCTCTTCCCTTCTTCACCCCTATGTTCCTTCTTGTAGCCTTCGCTCGTCTCAGCTGGCCTTACTGACAGTCCCCAGATTCAAGAGGAAGAAACGCGGTGGCCTCAGGTTTTCTTTCCTAGCTCCTTCCTTCTGGAATGCCCTCCCCCTCTCTCTTAGGTTACCTTCCCCCTACACCAGGTTCAGATCTCTCCTTAAAACCTTTTTGTTTATTGAAGCCTATAATTAGCCCACTATCCCCTTTCTTTTCCGCTCTCTCCACACAAGCGCCAAGAAACCTTCAGGTGTTAGTCGCGCTCTATAAGAACGTTTCGCATCACATCACATCACATCACAGAACACATCACACATTTGCAAGTCAACAGCTCAACATCTCATTATTTTGACCACACCTGCACTCTCTCACTGCAACTAGGTGGCTCGGCCGCGGAGAAAACGTAGGCAAAGTCCACACATATCACCCATACACCAGTCTACACATCTACCAATAATACAGCATTTCACTGCAAGATGCAATCTGTGCTTTCCCACACAACTATCCCCTCGAACCAACATGGACACAATGTTGATCATAGCACACCTTCACACCTGGTGCATCACCATGTGCCTAATGCAGTTCCGCACAACTAACCACACCAACAGAAGTCTATAACTCACATCAATTTCTGGATCAACTCCCGACTGCACAATCCCAACTATACAGAGCACTAGCACAGCTCATGACAGTTATGACCAGAGAACCATGTCCACACCCACATACATTTAATTTACATACACTAACATGTGCACCACCCAAAACTACACTACCCCAACACCATCCTGTGACCTGAATGGCAGTAGAAGGCAGACCTTGTAAAGTAAGATGCACAGCTAAAGCTGATCTTATCAATGAGTGCTCACTGTGGTTAACTGGTGAGTCCACCTAGGGTAGGTACAGGAAAATACCAAACAATGTAACACCAATTGTATTCTTCAAAATAGGGACCATGATCTGACCCAGGGACATGGTAAGTCAAAATGGATCACAGGAACATGTGAACTGGGGTTATGGGACCTTGTTAAACACCCACTAGAGAGCAGCCTACTCCTATATATAGTGTAAGAAGAAACTAGAGGGCAGTTTCACAAACTTTTTGTGCTGGGTTTGTGTCACAAAGCAGCACAAAAGGATTTTTTAGTAGTTTAACTCACCGTGCAAACTTGTTTTGCCCTGGAAAGTATTTGGAAAGTAACGCAAACCAGCACAAAGTGCTGCTTTGCATTACTTAGAGTAAAAGGGGAGTTCTATGGGTGTAACATGGGCGTTCCATGCTTCCACCCATGATGTTTGATGCAAAACCCTATCTTCTAGCAATAGGACACAGGGTTCTGCGTCATAAACGAACGCCATTTGAAAGCAGGCGTTAAAAGGACAAATGTTTTCATTTCTCCTTTCTTTTCTGACTTTGCATGTGTACTGCATTGTACAGCACTCATACAATGTAGGAAAAGTTTTAAAAGTTGGATAATCATATTATTTTATACTGGAAGGAATCACTTTTAGTACAAAACCTATGCTAGACACACACACACCCTTGCAAAATTCTGCACTGGTGCAAGATGAGGGGAGGAGAGTGACATATGTTCATAGATATAGCGCTCTCCTGGTCTCTCCTTGTTACGCAATGCAGCACAGCATTAATTAGCTGCTGCACTGCATTGGGCAACACTCTGGTAAATCTGCCCCCCAGAGTTACAACTGAGCTAGATAATGCAATTATACTATAGATTAGAAAATAGAGTAGGTGTTAGAAATGGGGATGCTGGTTGGCTAGGGTATGTACATAAGCCAGGCAGAACACACCACTCTAGCCAGGGCAAGCAAGTTACACACCAAAGATAGCCTCTGCACACCCCCTGGTAGCTTGGCGTGGAGCAGGCAGGCTTATCATCAGAGGCAATGTGTAAAGTGTTTGTGCAACACACTTACACCAGTAACATAAAGAACATACCACTAAAGGGACTCCATACAGGATTATATAAAACAATATAGTATATTGTATATTACACATAGACCAAACGCAACATGAATCATAATGACCTTGCCAACTAGGCACTTGTCAAACATCACACTGAGTGTAATAAGAGAAAAACGTATATGTTTCCAACATCATGAAACAACATTGCTATGCAATCACCTATTATAGTACTCATTATTCTGACCAATGCAAGGTGGCCAACGACATACAATAGTCTTTAGGGTATTTAGTACAGCATGTAATGGCTAAGACACATAAATCACCATATGCCACAAGTAGTGCAGGCATCATGAAGTACCACCAGAAGCATCCCAAACAATTGGCCCCTGTGAGCACAGGACCCATATTAGTGGGGTTACTCTAATCTTTAGGCACCCAGGTGCAATGTCATTGGGTGGCTACACAACGTAGGCCGCAGAAGCACCCGCGCCTACTATGTGGGATATGATTTGAAGAGTGCTGGGTCAAGTACTCCAGATTAGGGTTTTCGTGGCTGTCTTCACCCGACCGGTGTGACATGGAGCCCAGTAATCGGAAAGCTCCCTGTGCTAGGACAATCATGGGTACCCTCTTGACCGGTAAGAAATCACCTCAGTACACAGTATTTGGAAGTACATGCACGAGGGAGTGAGCAATGTCAATTCCTCAAGTTCCAGCCAAAGTCCACACATGCAGCTTGTGCGCGTCTCAGCCAGACTAACAAACACAGCAAGGGGCACCATGCTGCCATTGCACCCACCTTCATAAAAACACCTGCATCTAAGTGTGTGACCCTCAAAGGAAATGTTGATGGCCCCTCAAGCCCAGGAAAATTAAGGTGCCACTTGCAGGCATGACAGTACCTGGGTTACGGCGCCTTGCGGATGGGGCCTGCCTCCTATGCTTGCCTGGGGCTTCACCCAGAGTGGGATGACAGCAGAGTTCCTCTGCTATTACTTTCAGGTAACTCCCAGGCTTGGGGCTACGAAGCTGGACTCCCTTTACCGCCCTGGTGTCTCTCTCTCCGGCTGGGGAGGCATCACGGAGGTAGTAAAGAATGCTGGGGAAATCCCTCACAGCTTCCTTTGCTGATTCATAGGTGCCTTCAGGGCAAAATGTCAGCGCTCACATGGCTATACTGAGGTGCCGTGGTCAGATGTTATCAAAGACGTTGCCATACACAGGGTATCGCTACCTGCCAGTATACACCGCCAAAAACGGACTACAGACACAACACTGATCCATGTGTGTCGGATATATTGAGGACAGAAGCAATCACTCCTCTTTGGAATTTTCCCAGCCGCACTAAGGCTGGGATGGAATCATAACCAGCCACAAAGCTCATAACACTTTCCGGTATACATACAGCCCTGAGGAAGTCGCGGGTCTCTTGTCCCGATCGACAAAACACGTGTAGGCTGGAGCTACAAGAAGAGAACATTAAATTCATCTATATACGACATGATTGTTTCTTTGCTATAAGTGATTAACTTAGAACACTGTCTGTATGTGTGTCAGGGCTTGATATGAATTGTTGTACAGATCCTTGGATCTGAATTGTGGGGTGTTGGGTGATTATCCCCTCCCTGAGCACCATATACCAAAGGATAGCAATATTATATATACCGGCAATAGTGAGCACCACTCCCACCCAGGGCATAATCATCCCATCCTGTATTCTACTGTTTAGCAGTGATAAAGCTCCCAGAGTCCTAAAGCCACCAAAAGAGGGTCAGAAGAATAGGAGGAAGAAGGCAAAAAGTTTGGCAATAACCCTGCAAAAAGGGCGCGTCCAACAGTAGGCCACCTAATTTTCAAAGAAGCTTTGAAGTGCAAGTAAATAATCAAAGTTCAGGGCAACCTACCACACACCCTATACCTGGAAACCCCAAAGCCACATTTGTCAGACCTTCCTTATGCCTACGACAGGTACATAGCCATACCTAACAATACCCTGGAAACAAACTGACAATCAGAACCTTTTCACACGCATTGCTCTGAATCCCACAGAGACAACTGAAAACTACAGCAGATACAGACTAGTTTGGACAGCAGGTCTCATGATTTTCCTACCTCCATTTCGAACACAACCACTGAAAACATATTTCCCCTGACACAACTCGCCACTCAATTGGTCCACCCTCTTTTCTTGCCCTCCCCACAGAAAGCCTCAAGTGTGACCCTATAAAGACAGATGAATGCTCTCCTCCAAAGAAAGCAAATAACTGGCCACTGTGGTATACACAGAAAAGTTAACACCATAACTTACAGCATTTAAAAAAACATACTTTACTACCATGGCCAGTTTCAAAGATCACCTCAATCTCAGCTCTATTGCAGAAGCAGAGGGGCATACGCTTCACCAACAATTTACTCGATTATATAGCTACCACTATACAGGTCCCATCACCTCCCCATCCTTTTCTCAAAGCAAGTACCAAATCATCGGCCTCTTTCTACGCAAGGCTCTCACAGTTGATCAAACAAATCAAAGACATTATCAACAAAACCTTCTTGGAGAGATAATCCAACCATCCTTTTCTTCCGCCTTTCTACTTTGGTAAACATGTTGATGTTTATCATTGCAACCTAAATTTGATACTCATTTTTCTATGCCTCAAAAATGACAAACACATTCTCTCAACCTCTCAAAAACAATAGCTCAGTTAAAAGTCACACCCAAAGATATTTTTTACCACAAAAATCAAGACACCGTTAACATCACAGATGACTTCTGTTTTATTTAAAACATATCCACAGGTGTAATATTCAAAGACTATCCCCTCTCGCTCCTCCTCCCCCTCAGCAACATTCAAAGACCTTCTTTTCCACCTGCACAGCTGCACCTATGTGCAACACATCTGGCCAAAGCTGTACCTCAATTCCTTGCATCACAAATTGGACAACACTTCTTTCCACCCCTGCACTCACAGATTAGATAAAACTTACATTGATAGGCAGAAGATCATAAAGTTCGATATTGTTCCATCCAAGATTAATACTTTCAGCTCTACTGGAATAATCTATCCCATGATTAATGATAATGACGCACAAACCAACTGATGTTAGGATGACAATGTCACCTGCATGATATATAGGCATGTTCCCCTGCCCTCACTGCCAACCTACATGTATATCTGGTGTCCTGATTTTGACTTTAGCATCACACTCATTTAAGGGTGGGCTCAGAGACCTAAGCATGTCCTTGACTATGTGAGGTCCCGGGCATCCTATGACATGAACAGGTACACCAATAATGACAGATGACTTATTTTCCTGTCCTAGGTGTAGTGCATAAAGTGATGGTTGCAACACACCTTGTTTTAGAAGGATCAATAGTGTGGTCAGACCTTGTTCCATTATTATTTGTATGCTCAGAACCTTGTCCTGGCACCCTGTTTCTATGTCAAGTGCATGCACATGTATAGGTCATGTGACACATGTGCAGTAACAGATTGTTTCAGGGAGCCTGCATAATAAGACCACTGGAATCTATTTTGGATGCGACCTGGTATAGCATAAGATCGAGGGCAGAAACTGTTTTTCCAGACAGTGGAAGTGTATGGACTGCATTACTGTGCTGGAGGGAAGATATTCAGACACTAAGTGTGGAGGATGGAGACAGGACTACCTTTAGATATTCCAGTAGACTTTTTGTTAACAATGTGCTGGTAAGTAGTCTACTTGAGCACTGCCATTTGGTGACTTTGAGGGGTGATGAGTGGGACTGCGGTTTCTTTCGTGTAAGGTGAGAACAATTCTAGGTCAATCATGCCCTTTTGTCTGTCCATGATTACTCCTATTGTTGCGCTGTTGATATCCAGGTGCAGAAACCGTATAACTCATTGTTCCTGTGATGTGGATGCTTCAAGTTGGAGACGGCCACATTACTACCTGGTGTGAAAAGCATCACTCTGCACAAAGGCTGTCTTTGGACAGCAGCCTGAGGAAAATACTTGAAAGAAGAACCACCCAAACGGGTTCTGAAGTTTGAGACAGTGGATCCATTTTCTCTGTCTAGGAGGAATGTATAAAAGAGGGACCAAACCACCTGCCTTTGTTCCAGTTATAAGTTCTTTCAGACATGGGCATGGAGTGCTCTGTAGAGTACTCAAAGGGCTGCTGTGCAACCAGGGCTGGTGTCTGCAGGATAACTAGTCTTCCACTGGGTGAGAGGACATCATCTGAAGTCCGCACTTCGTGCTGGAGGAGCTGTAGATCTGCCTGAAGTACCTAGATCTCTTACTGCAGAGAGAGGGAGCAAGTCTGGCAGGCCATTTAAGTCATAAGGAAAGAGACCCAGCTTGTCCCTGGGACTGAAGGGGAGCCAAAGAGAGCTGACTGCCCTAGAGCATGATGGGAGTCACTTATGCATCTCACCACCAGCTTCTAATGGGCACTGCTATAAGCTGCTGTTCATTTGGCTTGGAAGAGGGCCATAATCATCATAGACTCAATCAGGGCTGCATCTACATTTGGGCCAGGAGCAGCAGCAGCATCACAGGACTGATCTGGGAAGGTACAGAGATTGGCGCAGTCTGTGCTGAGCCTCCATGGCAGCTTTAAGGAATCCTTGCTCACTACGGCCCCTGTATTAGACATGAGGAGTCGCTGCCTGGACTGCTTGAGAGGAGCGAGGAACAGAGAATTACCAACCCAATCTAACACAAGATTTGACAATGAGAACTCTAAAATAAGACACAAACACTTTACCTGCTTTTCAGAAAGGGGCAAAACAGAGAAAGGGGCCACCTGGGAGGGACTAGTAAACAGAAATCAGGGCTGGACCACCATGGAGAAGCATCACACCCAGGGACGCTATCTTGTATAACAAATTCGATTGTATAGCATTAAGTGCTTGGAAGTACCTTTTTACTGGAAAGACAAGCGCTCGGCTGGGCACTGAAGTCAATGTGTTAGGTAGTTGACTGCTGAGTACCCTACACAACCTCCCTACTGGATGGAAAGAGACCAAACTGGTTCCTCTCCTATAGAAGGCCTCTACTGACCCCCACTATTTTAATAAATTACAAACCCATTTCCCTGCTTCAACCATTTGCAAAAATATTGGAACAATTAGTTAACAAGCAGCTCTCTAACTATTTGTAAACTGACAAATGTTAGTCAGTCTGGTTTTCACCCCATGTACCGTATGGAGACTGTGTTTTCTGGTCTCAAAAAGGTACACATTACCATGGTACACCTGGCACAGAAGGTAACTACCTTGTGTGTTGATGTCCTCATTGTGAAAGGGCAGTCCACTATAACTCATAGTAAAGTCAGTCAATGGCAAAGAGAGATAATATTGCCCCTTGATGTATTCTGAAATGTGGGGAAGAACATGTGAATGACACAATAATAAACTAATGGATGAAGTCTGCCTGAAAACACCTATAAGTAATTGTGTTATACATACTTTTAATAAAATCAAAAGGTCTCGGCTAACAAAAACCTAAAAAAGCCATCTGTCTGGTATTAGCAGCTAGCTAAGAATTTGAAAAAGAAGGGAAGAAAGTAAGGAAGAAAGGAAAAAAGGAACGAAGGCAGACAAAAAATGGAAGAAAGGCAGAAAAAAAAAGGAAAGAAGAAGGCTAAAAAATAAAGTAAGGAAGGAATGAAAAAAGGAAGAAAGGAGAGACGAATGAAGAGGAAAAAAGGGCAA
Source organism: Lissotriton vulgaris (assembly GCF_964263255.1). Classification (NCBI taxonomy): domain Eukaryota; kingdom Metazoa; phylum Chordata; class Amphibia; order Caudata; family Salamandridae; genus Lissotriton; species Lissotriton vulgaris. The sequence goes on along the minus strand of NC_141687.1, from coordinate 815,115,868 downwards.
AAGGCATCAAAAAAAAGAAAGAAGGACAGGAAAAAGGGGGGAAAAGGAAACAATGCCAAAAAGAAAGATGAAAAAAAATAGAATGAAGGCAAAAAGAAAGTCGGAAATGAAGCGAGGTGGCAGAAGCGAAAAAAGAAAGAAAAAGAAAGGAAGGCACAAAAGAGAGCAAGTAAGAATAAAAAAAGAGAAAATTAAAAAAAGAAGGCAAAATAGAAAGAAGGAAATAAAGAAGTAAAGAAAAAGGGGAAGAAGGCAAAAAAAGTAAGAAAAAGTAAAGAAAGAAGAAAAAAGGCAAGGAAAGAAAGAGAAGGAAAAGGAAAGAAGGCAAGAAATAAAGATAGAAAGGAAACGTAAAGCATGAAAAAAGAAAGAAAGAGAAAAGTCAAAAGAAAAACAAAGGCAAAAAAACAAAGCTAGAGAAAGATTGAAAGAAGGTGAAAAAAGGAACAAAAGAAATAATGGATGAGAGTTCACAATATAAAATATTGGGTACTAACACCCAAATTGCACTCCAACTATATTTAAATAAAACTGTTGCAAGTGTGCTGCAAATTGTACACAATGAAGTTTGGTTTTCTTCCTGGGCAAAGTTTATTAAAGAACCACTGGTGAAACTGAGTCCAGGAACATATAATAGGATATACTGTGAAATAGCAGCAGTCCACTTCAAAAGGAATTTACTACAGCATTGGAAGAAGACAGGAGCTGATAAAGCTACAATGTGCCCTGTGATAACTACAAGTGCATCCTACTATCACATCAGGCAGCAGTGGCGTTAAAAAACTACCTTCCGTGTGGATGTCCACCTCGTGAAAGAAGAAAATGCAGTCATTTAAAGTCATGTTAATCAGAGGTTTAAGTGGGCTGACCCATTGCCTCATACTGTATGCTGTAGTGAGCGGAAGCAAAATCGGAAAGACACAACAGATCAATAAGTGAAGAGAGGTGGCTGAAAGACCCTTTAAGTAAGTATATTATACATATTATTTTGGTAAAATCAAAAAGGTCTTGGCTAACGCCAGACCTAAAAAGAGTAAGGAAATGTCAGAATGTAAAAGGAAAGGTCTGCCAAGATTTAGTTTACTTTCTACAGGATTCAGCTACTTGGTTCTATACAATAGCATAGGGAGCAGATTTAGGGGCACCAGGCGGTACATCTGTCTCAGGCCTGAGGTGAGTGAATGAGTACAGCAGATGGCCCTACCCCCAGGACCATAAAAGCCTTTGTGTGCCAAAGCTTCTGCTTTCAAGCAATATGTGGAATGCAGCAGATAAAACAAAAACAACCCTCAAACTCTGCTCTTCAGCCATACCCAAGCAAAAATACCTTTGTTGCTGTGTTTTTCCAGAAAAGCTGGAAAGTGTAGGGAGCAACACAGCTTATGGGTTGGGGCAGTTATTTGAGGGTGGGGTGAGCAACACAAGAGGGAGATTGCTAGATATGCACTTTCACTGAGCGCTGAAAGAAAAGATAGTTCCCTTAACGTGAGTAGTGAAAGGATACAAGTGACAAATCAACTTGTAACTGTAATCAGTTATTCCTTTCATTTTAAGGATTGTAAAGAGGCTATGCTCCAGGGGATGGACAAACACTAGAAGAAGAAGGCATGTCATTGAAAAAGAAAACTAGAGTCATAATAAGGCCAACCAGTGGTAAGTAGTGGACGGGCTGTAAGCCCGCTGTAAGTTCACCACAGATCTTTCGCAACCAGACAGCTTGTCCTGGCTGTTAAGCAAGACTTACCTGGGTCCCAAGGAGGAACAAAGGAACTACCAGCCCATTGCCTCACTCCCAAGATCTGCCCAGTTTGTGCTCTTCCCATACATGGTTTGCACAGCTCTTACCACAATCCCCGGAATGCGTACTGCCACCCCCAATAATTTCAGAAGTGTTGCTGCCCACTTTCTTCTCCTACTCTCCCTGTACTCTGTCTTCACCGTGTTCTCGCTCACTACCCTGTTATTTTTCTGTATACTGCTTCTTCATCGCTCAGTCCAATTAGTGTCTGTCCAGTTGTTCTCCCTCACTCAGTCTTACCAGTGCCTCTCCCCAAACACTGCAGTGTTTCTTCTCTGCTAATCACATGCTGCTCTCACACTCACTCAATGAGAATAATAGGTCACTCCAATTATGATGAATGATGAACTCTACTCATTTATTCTGAAGCAAGATTGGAGAACCAGATCCAAAACATGTTCTGTGTGCTCGGGAACAAGAGGACAAGACTGGGCTTAACCAGCCATTTTTCCTGTTCTGGCTCTTTACTAACGGACAGAAGGGCCTGGCCATCACACATCAAATGCCCCAATGTTCATGTCAAAGGGCGCCTCAAAAAGATCGAATCAAGGCTGAGGCAACTGCAGCAACGGTATCCGGAAGCCAGGGCGCTGCATATCTCGAGGGCTGGTAGGTTGCGAGCCAGTCATGTGTCTCGAAAAAGGCTATTGTGGTTGTGGCAGTCTGTTAAAAGTCAGGTGTTGAGGTCTGGAAAGACTAAGTTCATGATCAAGATACCAAAATCTCTCAGCACAGCGAGTCAACAGTAAAAGACAACAAAAGCATCACTAACACAGGCCTCTGGTGGGGGATGGTTGATATCCATCCAACAAGAATGTATTCAGTCATGAGGTAAAATACAGAATTGTGCCTATATAAGTTAGTCATTGTAATGCTTCTTTGGGGTTTAACAGGAAGGTCATCTCCCCTCGTTGCTTTCAATTACATGTATAGGTGTGTATATGAAGTTGTTTAAGATTGACCCATGGTCATCATTAAGCCATTTCTCAAGGTGTATCAGAATACATACCTTTAGTTTGGAGTTACATTTCCAATTTGTTTAGACGTGGACTTGGTGTTTATTAGCATGCATTGCAGCTCGGGGCTTAGATAAGTCTTTAACCTTATTATTAAGAGCAGTGGTCCCTTAACTTGCTTGGGCAGGGATATAAAAATGAATATCAGTTCTTCACATATTTAAATCCTTTAGAAATGTGCTTGGTCTGTCTGTCTGGTATATGTAGTGATGTAGATAGCAGTGAATGTATGGATGTATGACAGTAGGCTGGGCGTTAATGTTAGGTTTAAATGTAAAGTGATGCAGATATACTACAAAAATATACATCTCAGTATGATGCACACCAATGGACAGAATCACAATAAATTCCTGCCAAATGACAAACCTAGCAATGCCAATGAAGTAGTTCATCTACAGCGTCCAAACAAAAATATATATTAAAAACACTGAGGACAAAAAATATAGTTCGGAGTACAGGATGATTATTTATGAAGAAGTCAAGTGTAAACTCGAACAAAGATTCCTACTAAAACTCAGAACTAATTAATAGATGAACCAACTGTTACTAAGATAAAACAACATTCTGCAGAAAACCAAATCAAAGGTCAATAACAGAGACTACCAATCCATCTCTTATCAGAAACGTCATCAGTGAAAGTTCGTTATATTGCCAAGGTGAATATGCAAACGAGTGCACTGTTGAGCTTGGTAAAGTATACTCTTTAAATCATCTCTCCATTCATCAAAAGTACCTTGCCACATCTCCACTGACGAAATCAACTCAAGGCAAAACTGTTTAATGGGCACTTTCAAAACCAACACAGAGATATAACTTAGTGCCTTGATGAAGTCAATGCAGTCCCTGGCAAAATGATACACAATTATATCAAATCTTTTGCATGGTGTATGCCCCGATTTTTGCACTATCTGTTCTGGCTGGTTGTAGGAACAACTAGTAAGTAAAGTGCTATTCTGCTCCCTTTTAAAGCAGTTGCATTTGTGTACTCTTAACTATCACCTCAAAGACCCTAAGTATATGGTACAGTGTCAACCCAAACCCTGTAAGGTATATGCCACTAGTGGACAGCAGCACGTATTGTACCATCCACTACAGTGCAGTGCAAACATGGCTTCAGACCTACCATTATAGCCTGGCTGATGCAGTGTAAAGACTGCTATTCAATCTGTGAAAATAAACACTTTTCACAGGTCAAAACCTTTCATTAAAATATTAATAAGTCACCCCTATGTAGGCATTATAGCACATAAAGCAGAGTGCTTGGTATTTAAAAGTAGTAATTCATACCCTTTTACATGATGAGCATGCCACTAGGCTAGTTCACTGCCAGTCAGCAAACAAAGTACATATCTGCATAGTAAGATTTTAAGTGACACAGGTTTTCAATACTACGTGTACCACACTGCTGGAATAGGTCAAGCAGCCGTGTCACATAAAGGACACGCATAGCTGCCAAGGTGTGAGATTGCTGTGTGTGACATTTTCATAATTTCAGTGTAATTAGAAGTGACATTTCAACGAGTACGAGTGACACTTTGCCGTGAGCAAAATCAAGCAATGAAGACAAGGGAAACATAAAATTATCAGAAATTACACACATTTGAGCAACGAGAATCTCTAAGAAGACCTCAAAACCACTACAAAGCACTAGAAATAGAAGGGCACTAACCTAGTGCCTTGGTAACCTTATGGGTCAGTGGCCACCGACATCGGGCAAGTCTCAGGAGAGTGAGACTGAGACACATATAGGATACAGCCAGCCAGGGCACTATTATCGTGTAAAACAGGTATATAAACAGGGCTAAGTGACGTGCAAAGGAAAGATTTTGGCAAAATAGTTTTATTCGTCAATTAGTAATCTACTGCCCTAAAAAAGCAAAAGTAAAACTTCCAAAATGTAACTAGCACTTACATCCGCTGTCAGCAACACGATTTACTGGAACAAAAGAAGAAGTGCTATGGGTGTGGTCCGAGGGGCAGCGTTTTAGAACACAAACTTCCCAATACCACATGAAGAAAAAAAACAGACACCACCTTAGAAAGGAAGTTTTCTGATTTTTTTGTGTTAAGAGTAACCTAAACTAAACTTTCATATAGAATCAGCATTTTAATGATTTTAATGTAGCAGTTATAATTGGAAGTAATGTTCAGGGCTAGGCATAGCATGTATGGATATATTTATACTTCTGCCATTTTCAGAACCTCAGCACCACCAGGACATTCAGACACATGAATACATGACAACGTGTGGATATTCAGCAAAATGACAACGCCGGCAGGGGTAAGTGGAGACGATGCACTTACTGAAATCAGGCGGCATATTGTGCTGCAGAAAGAGTTTGATGAACAACGCTGTTATTACAGTGGTTCTTGTGCTATCGGGTGTTCCCACCAGGCCCAAAAGAAATTACGTTTTTCAATGGTGTAGCAAGGCGGGAGGTCGGCCCTGGGCAGCACAAGTTTTGGGGTCCCTCTCCCCTCTGCTCTAACCTGTGGCAGTTGCTGGGTGTAAGCGTCTTGCACTTTGCAGGCCTTGCGCACACGCGGCAGGTGTGTGGCTGGATCACGGCAACAAAAGAGACACAACTCCGTTTAAAGATCAGGTGCCGACTGACCACGTGCAGTCACACGCTCTTTTATTAACTCAGTTCCGCCTGCCAGCGTGAGCGTGTGAGTGCAAGTGCAACATATCCGGCGTCAGCCGGGACCATCAGCTAGCCCGCTGACTTATTACATCCCATCCCAATTTAGTCCTTTTCTCTTTGACTGGGGACCCACCATCCCTTTACCTGGCATTCAAAGTCTTTCAAGCAGGAGCTCGGCCTTGGATTCTCTCTCAGTCCATACCGGAGGTGACAACCTCGAGTTGTGGACGGGGACCCCAGCACTCGGGATGTTGATTATTCATCAGGGGTTCCTCCCGCCGTCACCTCACTCTGTGTCGCAGGCGGTGGTTGTACCGGTGCCCCCGCTGTTTTCCCACACCTCCGGACGCTGCTTACTTCCTCGCCAGAGGGAGGCTCCGACACCTTCTTGAACCATGAGAGGTTCCGCGTCACTGTTTCCGTGTCAGTTATCATGGTTCCCTTGACACGGACTACTGACCAGTGGCTCGTATCGGGTCTGAAATTTATCTCAGGGTCGCCTGTCTTTCATTATGACTGTTCTCCCTCCTTTCACCCATTGGGGTGTCGCTCTTCTCTTCCGGCTGGCGGCAAGGTTCTGTCTTCCTCTTTGCCCTAGGGCATCTTACTCACTGTAGGTGTTGGGGCCCAGCCAAGACAGGTAGACAGAGTGTCGCAACGACTTCCATTGAACATGAGAGCCCATAGTGTTTGGTGCGTGGTGCTGTGGGGGATGTTTTGGTATTCTCAGAGGAACAGCTGTAGGTGTCGCTCAGGGTCAGGGTTCTCAGCCACAGCGATTCGGAGGGCCTTGTTGAGAGTCCTTATAAATCTTTAATTCTCCCCGTTGGCTTGTGGCCATGTGGGGTGGTACAGCGACAGGGTCGGATTGGGATCACAATTCGGCCCGGCCACTGACGAAAAAAGTGGCCCACATTCAAGAGGCGTGGCCCATATTTAAGGGGCGTGACCCACATTCAAGGGGCGTGCCCTTTCATGAAACACCATTTGCACAGACAAGGAATGAAAGTGGGAGGATACTGTTCTTGCACACGACACAGGGCCAAGGTGACAATGGCCTACATGCTGAGCAACTAAACAAGCATTGGAAATGCAATAGGTCTCGCATTAGAAAAGTTGGAGTTATTGGTATTGTAAATGACATATGTTATTTATTTGTTGGTTTTTAAAATTGCTAAATTGATGGCTTTGTCATTTACAATGCCCATAGTTATAACTTTTGCGAATGTGACACCTATAGCATTTGGAATGCAACATATTTTGTATTTACGTGACTTAGATGGCAGCTCTTGCCGTTAGGCCACATCTCTAGAGAGCAGGAGAGTGCAGCAGGGGAGAGAAGCACAGCAATGCAATAGGTCTTGCATTAGGAAAGTTTGAGCTATTGGTATTGTAAAGGACACATTTTTTATTTATGTGCTTGTTTTGAAAATAGCGAATTAATAGCTTTGTTATTTACAATGCCAATAGTTTTATCTTTTGCAAATGTGACACCTATTGTAACACAATATGTGTTGTGAGGGTGAGTGAGGGTGAGGGGTTGAGGGTGAGGTGTTGAGGGTGAGTGAGGGTGAGGTGTTGAGGGTGAGTGAGGGTGAGGTGTTGAGGGTGAGTGAGGCTGAGTGAGGGTGAGGGGTTGAGGGGGAGGGGTCGAGGGGGAGGGGTTGAGGGTGAGGGGTTGAGGGTGAGGGAGGGTGAGGGGTTGAGGGTGAGGGAGGGTGAGGGGTTGAGGGTGAGTGAGGGTGAGGTGTTGAGAGTGAGTGAGGGTGAGGGTGGGTGAGGGGTTGAGAGTGAGTGAGGGTGAGTGAGGGTGAGGTGTTGAGGGTGAGTGAGGGTGAGGGTGAGGGTGAGGCTGAGGGGTTGAGGGTGAGTGAGGGTGAGTGAGAGTGAGGGTGAGTGAGGGGTTGAGGGTGAGGGAGGGTGAGGGGTTGAGGGTGAGGGAGGGTGAGGGGTTGAGGGTGAGTGAGGGTGAGGTGTTGAGGGTGAGTGAGGGTGAGGGTGGGTGAGGGGTTGAGAGTGAGTGAGGGTGAGGTGTTGAGGGTGAGAGAGGGTGAGGGTGAGTGAGGGTGAGGGGTTGAGGGTGAGTGAGGGTGAGGTGTTGAGGGTGAGAGAGGGTGAGCGTGAGGGTGAGTGAGGTGTTGAGGGTGAGGGGTTGAGGGTGAGTGAGGGTGAGGGGTTGGGGGTGAGTGAGGGTGAGGGGTTGAGGGTGAGGGGTTGAGGGTGAGTGAGGGTGAGGGGTTGAGGGTGAGTGAGGGTGAGGGTGGGTGAGCGTGAGGGAGGGGTTGAGGGTGAGGTGTTGAGGGTGAGTGAGGGTGTGGGTGAGGGGTTGAGGGTGAGTGAGGGTGAGGGGTTGTGAGTGAGGATGAGTGAGGGTGAGGGATTGAGGGTGAGGGGTTGAGGGTGAGTGAGGGTGAGTGAGGGTGAGGTGTTGAGGGTGAGTGAGGGTGAGGGGTTGAGGGTGAGGGTGAGTGAGGATGAGGGTGAGTGAGGATGAGGGGTTGAGGGTGGGTGAGGGTGAGTGAGGGTGGGTGAGGGTGAGGGTGAGGGTGAGTGAGAGTGAGTGAGAGTGAGGGTGAGTGAGGGTGAGTGAGGGTGAGGGTGAATGTGAGTGAGGGTGAGTGAGGGTGAGGGTGAGTGAGGGTGAGTGAGGGTGAGGGTGAATGTGAGTGAGGGTGAGTGAGGGTGAGGGTGAGTGAGGGTGAGGATGAGGGGTTGAGGGTGAGTGAGGGTGAGGGGTTGAGGGTGAGTGAGGGTGAGGGGTTGAGGGTGAGTGAGGGTGAGTGAGAGTGAGTGAGGATGAGGGGTTGAGGGTGGGTGAGGGTGAGTGAGGTTGAGGGTGAGTGAGGGTGAGGGTGAGTGAGGGTGAGGGTGAGTGAGGGTGAGGGTGAGTGAGGGTGAGTGAGGGTGAGTGAGGGAGGGTGAGGGAGGGTGAGTGAGAGTGAGGGTGAGGATGAGGGGTTGAGGGTGAGTGAGGGTGAGTGAGGGTGAGGATGAGGGGTTGAGGGTGAGTGAGGGTGAGGGGTTGAGGGTGAGTGAGGGTGAGGGGTTGAGGGTGAGTGAGGGTGAGTTAGGGTGAGGGGTTGAGGGTGGGTGAGGGTGAGTGAGGGTGAGGGAGGTGTTGAGGGTGGGTGAGGGTGAGTTAGAGTGAGGGTGAGTTAGGGGTTGAGGGTGAGTTAGGGGTTGAGGGTGAGTGAGGGTGAGGCATTGAGGGTGAGTGAGGGTGAGGTGTTGAGGGTGAGTGAGGGTGAGGGTGAGTGAGGGTGAGTGAGGGTGAGTGAGGGCGAGTGAGGGTGAGTGAGGGCGAGTGAGGGTGAGTGAGGGTGAGTGATGGTGTGGGTGAGGGGTTGAGGGTGAGTGAGGGTGAGGGGGTTGAGGGTGAGTGAGGGTGAGGGGTTGAGGGTGAGTGAGGGTGAGGGTGAGGGTGACTGAGGGTGAGGGATTGAGGGTGAGGGATTGAGGGTGAGGGGTTGAGGGTGAGTGAGGGTGAGGGTGAGTGAGGGTGAGGGGTTGAGGGTGAGTGAGGGTGAGGGGTTGAGGGTGAGTGAGGGTGAGGGTGAGTGAGGATGAGGGGTTGAGGCTGGGTGAGGGTGAGTGAGGTTGAGGGTGAGTGAGGGTGAGTGAGGGTGAGTGAGGGTGAGTGAGGGCGTGTGAGGGCGAGTGAGGGTGAGTGATGGTGTGGGTGAGGGGTTGAGGGTGAGTGAGGGTGAGGGGTTGAGGGTGAGTGAGGGTGAGTGAGGGTGAGGTATTGAGGGTGAGGGGTTGGGTGGGGGTGAGGGTGAGTGAGGGTGAGGTATTGAGGGTGAGGGGTTGAGGTTGAGTGAGAGTGAGGGTGAGGGTGAGTGAGGGTGAGGGGTTGAGGGTGAGTGAGGGTGAGGGTGAGTGAGGATGAGGGGTTGAGGGTGGGTGAGGGTGAGTGAGGTTGAGGGTGAGTGAGGGTGAGTGAGGGTGAGGGTGAGGGTGAGTGAGGGTGAGGGTGAGTGAGGGTGGGTGAGGGTGAGTGAGGGTGAGTGAGGGGTTGAGGGTGAGTGAGGGTGAGTGAGGGTGAGTGAGGGTGAGGGGTTGAGGGTGAGTGAGGGTGAGGGTGAGTTAGGGTGAGGGGTTGAGGGTGGGTGAGGGTGAGTGAGGGTGAGGGGTTGAGGGTGAGTGAGGATGAGTGAGAGTGAGGGTGAGTGAGGGGTTGAGGGTGAGTGAGGGTGAGGGTGAGGGGTTGAGGGTGAGTGAGGGTGAGGGGTTGAGGGTGAGTGAGGGTGAGGGTGAGTGAGGGTGAGGGTGAGTGAGGGTGAGTGGTTGAGGGTGAGTGAGGGTGAGGGTGAGTGAGGGTGAGTGAGGGTGAGGGTGAGTGCGGGTGAGTGAGGGTGAGGGTGAGTGAGGGTGAGGGTGAGGTGTTGAGGGTGAGTGAGGGTGAGGGGTTGAGGGTGAGTGAGGGTGAGGGGTTGAGGGTGAGTGAGGGTGAGTGAGGGTGAGTGAGGGGTTGAGGGTGAGGGGTTGAGGGTGAGTGAGGGTGAGGGGTTGAGGGTGAGTGAGGGTGAGTGAGGGTGAGTGAGGGGTTGAGGGTGAGGGGTTGAGGGTGAGTGAGGGTGAGTGAGGGTGAGTGAATGTGAGGGTGAGGGGTTGAGGGTGACTGAGGGTGAGTGAGGGTGAGTGAGGGTGAGGGTGAGGTGTTGAGGGTGAGTGAGGGTGGGTGAGGGTGAGTGAGGGTGAGGGGTTGAGGGTGAGTGAGGGTGAGGGTGAGGGTGAGGGGTTGAGGGTGAGGGGCTGAGGGTGAGTGAGGGTGAGGGGTTGAGGGTGAGTGAGGGTGAGGGGTTGAGGGTGAGTGAGGGTGAGAGGTTGAGGGTGAGTGAGGGGTTGAGGGTGATAGAGAGTGAGGGTGAGTGAGGGGTTGAGGGTGAGGGGTTGAGGGTGAGTGAGGGTGAGGGGTTGAGGGTGATTGAGGGTGAGGTGTTGAGGGTGAGGGTGGGTGAGCGTGAGGGTGAGCGTGAGGGTGAGTGAGGTGTTGAGGGTGAGGGTTTGAGGGTGAGTGAGGGTGAGGGGTTGGGGGTGAGTGAGGGTGAGGGGTTGAGGGTGAGGGGTTGAGGGTGAGTGAGGGTGAGGGGTTGAGGGTGAGTGAGGGTGAGGGTGGGTGAGCGTGAGGGAGGGGTTGAGGGTGAGGTGTTGAGGGTGAGTGAGGGTGTGGGTGAGGGGTTGAGGGTGAGTGAGGGTGAGGGGTTGAGGGTGAGTGAGGGTGTGACCATATCCATTCCAGACACTGATAATTAATTGGCGACAAAAGTTATTATTTGACGTGGCATATCTTAATTGCTAGGTTTTTTAATTACTAGTTGATGTTTAATTTTTGTAATCATTTTTTTAAGTATGCACCTCTTAAAAAATAAATAAAAATATTGCTTGTTATGTATTTCCATTTGTAGACCTAGAATAGTTATGGTGCATTGTATGTAGCTTTAAAAAATAAAAATGTAGACTGCTCAATGTATTTCCGTGAATAGATGCAGGTTGCCTCTTTCTGTCAAATAATATCCCTTGTTCAACTTACTATAGTGGCGCGGCATACTATGAAGCAGAGGAGGACTGACTGTCAGAGCCTTGCTCTTTCCTCTCTTGCCAACAGGGCTACTCCAGAATAAGACCACGAAAACCATAATTTGTGAAACATGGCAATTTGACTCGCAGCCCGGTCAGTGGGGGGGGCTCCGCTTTCTGATCTGTAGAGGCTGATGCGCAGTCACTTTCTTGAAGAGGAAATGGGGAATAAAAACTTTACTTTTGCAGTGATGTCGATGAACCTGGCTTGATGTCACACTGCTGCATTGTGCTGATTTTTTAAGTAAAAACATGCATAGTGAGGAGCACTAATACGGGTTTGAGATGGTGGAAGAGCTGCTTATCTCTTATGGAGATAGCTTATCTGGGGGGAGGAAGGGCTCCTAATGGGAAGTGTAGACGGGGAGAAATTGAGAAAAAAAGCGGAGCAGGGAGGGTGTTATTGTGGCTATCTGTTTGCCCGAGGGGAGGAGAAATGCCGGCCTGAGGCAGAGCACACGCTGAGAAGCTTGTGGGAGGGGGGCTGGGCTGCCTTTGATCTGGTAATGCGAGGCAGGCAGGCAGGCGGCTGGTGGCATTGTGCACGCGCTTTTTAGGGCTTGCGCTTGCGCAATGACCTAAAAAGCACATGCACTTGAAGAAATCGCCACTGGAATCGCCAGTGGTGGATCAACACTGGATAAGCCGTAATAGAGCTTCGCCAGCGATGCGCAGAAGCGCATCAGCAGGCGAGCCCTAAAAAAATAGCAAGGCCCCTTTTTGTCACAACATTATTCCAGCCCTCCAGCACAGGAGCACCTGAAAAGCAGCAAAGCCCCTGCTATTACTAACCTACTCAGCCCCTCCCCAGACCTTCAGCTCAGGAGCACATGAACAGAGGTAAGGCCCCTGCAATTAGTAAATTAATCAACCCTCCAGGCCTTGGGAAAATGTCCTGGCAGGGGAGCACAAAACACAGCTTTCTGGGTCATCCAAGGTAGCCAGGGGGGAGGCAGAGGTGAAGCTGGTGCATGGGAAGTGCCTTCCCAGTGTGTTCTGGCAGTTTGAGTATTTACCATTTACTGTAGTATTACCCTTGTACCTGTGTATGGTACCCTTTTGTAACTTGCACAAGTCACTTTTCTCTTGTAACACACTGTTTGCTACCTCTCACTTTTGTTTGCTTTAGATACTTGCACAAGTGCCACCATTGCCTACGTAACGTTTGTTCTTGTGCTGGAGTGTCTGCCATTAATTGCAGTATTATACCTCCACTTGTATTTTGTACGCTTTTGTAACCTGCACACATATCTCTTTTTCCTCCTGTAATGTATCGTTTGCTCCTCTTGTATTTTGGTTGCTCACTATTGTCACTTTTGATTCATGTAACTTAACGTTTGCTTTTGTAATTTGTCCACTTATAATTTTCTCCTCATGTATTATTGCTGTTCCTAGTGTGAAGCGCTCTGACACCTTTGGGTAAAGTCCGCGCTATATAAAATCGCATAAATAAATAAATAAAACAAAAAAATTCCAAACATCACCAGGCCCCCACAGCAAGACCCATTCTTCCTCGCCCACTATGCCCTGAATGTGAAGGGCTGTGGGCGAGGTGTTAAGACTAACACCGTTTCTGGGCTGCATGGGCGCCAGGGGGCCGAGGTGCAAATGGCTCAAAGGCCTGAGAAACACCTGGCCCCCAGGGAGGCCGAGTATTGCAAACAATCACCCCTCCCCAGCCCAGCCTCAGCTTGATTGCTTGGCAGGGTAGGGGTGAAGGAGAGGCCACAGCTGACAATCGCTGTCTGGCCGCACAGCGAGGCTGCTTTCCTTTTCTCAGTCTCTGTGTCCGTGCACTCTGTGGGCCGGTTTTTTTCCTCCCCTTTCCTAGTCCACTCTCTGTGGACTGGGACAGGGGAGAAAAAAACGGCCCACAGAGGGCACTGAGGCACCGGCCCTTCGGCCCATTCCCGAATGCCCGCCTTGCCAATCCGCCCCTGTACAGCGATGCTGTATTCCATGATGCTGCATGAGCTCCTGGAACTCATTGCCCTGAAACCGGGGTCCATTGTCGCTTTTTATTTCCTCCGGACATCCGAAAATAGAAAAGATCTTTTCAAGCACAGGGGCAATCTGGGATTAGGCGGTGGAACTGACGACCCCTACGAGGGTATATTTGGAGTAGCTGTCGATTATGGCTATGGTCGTCCAGACATCGGGAAAACTCCCAAAGTCGAGGCTCACTTTCTCCCATGGGGCCTTTCCGTGTTCTTCCGTCTGGATGGGTGCCAGTCTCTCTGAGGTACTGGTCAACTGACAGGTGTGGCACCTTTTTACCACTTCTTCAACTCTGGCTTCCAGCCCTGGGAACCAGACTTTCTCTCTCATCCGGGCTTTCATCCTTTCGATCCCCTGGTGTCCTACATGGGCCAACTGAGTTGCCTGGTGTAGTAGGGCTGCCAGGATGACAATCCGGGATGCTCTGAGAAGGATTCCCCCTTGGGTCACACTTAACTCGTTCCGAATCCTCCACATCTTCATTAGCACTCTTTGTCAGGATGTCAGGACCTGCCCAGCTGTTGGCAGACTGCAGGAAGTAGAGCCAGTGTTCCCCCTGGACAGCGGTGCAGACTTTGGTGATCATGGGATCTCTTTTCGCTGCAGCAGCAACGTTTTCCAACGTTAGTGCTTTTGGGTACGTGATGGTGGAAATCATGTTGAGGTGTGGTTCCACTTCTGAGTCTTCTCCTAGTTTATTTGTGGGGCCAGATGTCTTGCGAGGAAATCGGCGGGATTCTTGGAGCCTGGCAAGTAGGCCATTTCCATCTCATATTGTTGGAGTCCTATGCCCCACCGCTGGATCCTCGGGGGTGGGTATGGTGCTGACCCCCTGAACAGCGGCTGGTGATCCGTGATGACCCTGAATGGTGGGCCGCACATGTATAAGTGAAAATGGCAGCACGCCCACCGGATGGCTAGGGCCTCTCTCTCAATCTGCGAGTAGTGCCTCTCCGTGGGTGAGAGCGCCTTGCTGGCGTAGGCTAAGGCCGCCCACCTGCCTGGCACGTGTTCATGAGTGTGAACTGCCCCAAGGCCAACGGGGCTGATGTTGACCAGTATCTCTGTCTGTTTAGCAGGGTCAAAGTACACTAACGTGGTGTGGTCAAGGAGGATGTTCTTGTTTGTTTTGAATCCCGTTTCTTCCAAAGTGCCCCACTTCCAAAGTGCCCCACTTCCACATGGCGTCTGCTCGTGTAAGGTTCCGGAGTGGCTCCGTGATGGTGGCCAGGTCAGGGATGAACCGGCTACAGTACTTGGCCATCCCAAGGATGCACGGGCTTCCGACATGGTCAGCGGGGCTGGTGCATCTTTAATTGCCTGGGATTTCCACTGGTCCACTTGGATTCTGTCTTGGTTGAACAGGTGTCTAAAAAACTCTATCTGCTTTTGAAAAAACAGGCATTTTTCTCAGAGTAGGGTGATGCCATGTTCTTGGATCCATTTCAGCATAGCTCTCAGGTGTCTGTAATGCTCGTCCGCGGTTTCTGAGTGGATGAGGATATCATCATTCATGTTCAGTAGTGCTGGCAGGCCTGTCAAGATCTCCCTCACAGCGTCTTGGAACACCTTGGCTGCCGATGATATTCTAAAGTTAAGGCATTTGTATCTTCGCAGCCCTAGGTGGGTACGAACGTAGTTATGTAACGACTCTCCTTGACTAGTACTAGCCGATGTTAGCCTGCTTTCAGGTCCAACTTGGAAAACCAACGGGACCAGTTGAGGTCAGCCACAATGTCGTCCATTGTCGGTGTGATGTGGCGTTCACGTCGGATGGCCTTGTTAGGGAGGTGCATATCGATACACAGCTCAATTTTCCCTGGCTGTCTGGGCTTTTCGGCGATCACCATGGGGAACACCCATGGTGTGGGTCCGGAAACCTTCCCAATGACCCCCTGGTCCTCCAGCTTTTGTAGTTCTTGCTCCACGAGTGGTCTGAGGTGGAAAGGGCTCCGCCTGTGGCATAGGGCTGTAAGTGCGACAGACGGGTCAATGTGCAGATTGATTGGGGCCTTTTTGATCCGTCCCAGGCCATCGAACAAGTCTGCAAATTAGCTTATGTTATGTTATGTTATAAAGGGATTTTTATCGCGCACTGCTACTCAAGAGTGTCCTGGCGCGGAGGGGAACCCTGACATAAGAAGGAGGCAAAGACCTAGATCGACTGTTTAAACAGATGAGTTTTAAGGAGTTTTTTGAAGGTGGACAATTCCTTAGTATGCCGAAGGTCATCTGGCTTAACAATTCTTTGGTCTGGTTCACCTGCACACTCCTTGCGAATGTCCTTTACCCTAGATCCTCGGCAGCGCCTCTTGGTTGATGCCATGGATGTCAGTGGTGATTTCGTTGTCGTCTGACCATATTGGCATGGTCATCCTGCCTCGAAGTGGCAAGGGGGAATCTCTTCCGTATACAAAGATCTTTGTTTTGGAAGGCTTGAGTTCTGGTTTGGGTCTTAATCGATTATACTGCTGATTCCCTATGACGTTGACGGATGCACCGGTGTCGATCACCGCGCTTACTTTGGACCCAGCGATTCTCATTGTGCATGTGGGCTGTGGCCTCCTTTGTTTCTTGAGCGCTTGTGTGAAAGAGACTAGGTACGTCTTTCCTTCTTCATCCTCCGTGGATGAGTCTTCTGCTTGGTAGGCAGCTTGCTCATTCTTTCTCCCTCCGTGGGAAGTTTTGCATGGGCTTTGCTTCTCTGCCGTCCTTATGCGGGGTCTTCCTTCTGCACACGGATGCAAAATGATTTGGGATGCCGCAATTGGTGCATGTCTTTCCTTGTGCAGGGCCTGGGTGGGTTGGGTGCTCCTCATGCCCGCAGTACCTCTGGCCGCTCAGGGTCTGGGTCGGGGAGTCTCTTGGCCTGCTTCCCCTGTCTCGTCTCTTGACGGCATTGGCCCGCTCTGTTTTGATGGTCGTGTTCTTCTCTGTCGCGCGCGTCAGTTCAAAGTCCATCTCGTCTGCGCGGGCAGCTGACAGGTCGTGTGTCCTAGCCATGACTAGTATGTCATTTAGAGGTATATTTGGCTGCCGTAGTACGAGTTCGTGTAGCACCTTGCTACGTATTCCTTGGATAAGCTGAGCCCTGATTTCTTCTGCCGCCCTGTCATCAACCAGGTGTGTGCAAGCCAGCTGGCTCCCTCAGTCTTGTGTGAAAAGCATTGAAGGATTCACCTTCCCTTTGTCTGGCTTGTTGTAATTTGAACCGCTGAAAATTGGGGTTTAGTTGGGGGTCACAATGTGCGTTTAGTGCTGCCACTGCTGCATCGTAGTCAGTTGGGGCTCTAGTGTTTGGGAGATGTTTAAAAATTAAGTATACTTCTTCTCCTACATTGTGGAGCAGGAGTGATTGCCTGACTGCCCCATCTGTTTCCCAGGTGGCTGTGAAGTAGTTCTCAAGACGTCTGAGCCACGTTTTCCACCTTGTGGATGCTGTGGTGGGGTCAGTCGCCTCGCTGAATGGGGGTAACACGCCTGTGGGAGCATGCTCTGTGACGATCCGGACTAGGGCTAGGTTCTCATCTAGGTTGTCCCCTATTGTGTCTTGGGGTCGTGCCTTGGCACTGTGTGGTGTGGGGTCTGCAGAGTTTGAGCAGCCCCCCTCGTGTACTTATCCTACAGGGTTTATCGCTTCTGCCCTGGTGGGTTATGCAGGCACACTTCGTCATGAGCGCTGTCGCCTGCCACATGTCAATGGCATTTTCCTATCTTTTCACTCTCATTTCCTCTCTCATGCGCCCTGGTTCGCCATGTGTCTGTGGTCTCCCTTCGCCTTTCCTTTACGTAGTCCCTGGGCTGGCAAAATAACCCCGAGTGAATTTGCCTTACCTACAGCTGTTGTGGCCCCCTCCTGGGCTGTGGAGGTGTGTATGGCTGTCAGTGCCGTGCTTTGTGCTGGCAGCACGGTGGGGCACAGGAGCGTGGTTCTGGCTCCGCCCTCATTGCTAGAATGCTAGTGTAAGCGTCTTGCACTTTGTGGACCCTGCGCACACGTTGCAGGTGCGAGGCTGCATCACAGTAACAAAAGAGACACCACTCCGTTTAAAAATCGGGTGCCGACTGACCATGTGTGGTCACGCCCCCTTTTATTAACTGCCCACCGGCGTTAGTGGGACATATTCGGCATCAGCCGGAACCATCAGCTAGACCGCAGACTCATTACACTGGGCAGTGGGCGACAAACGCAGGGACTGCCAGGGGCAGCATACAGCCTAGCTACGCCATCCCGTCCTAAATACCAGCGTGAAAACAGGGCACCCGGGACCGTTTTGAACACAAGAGGGCACAGTTCATACCGGCATCTCCTTGACTCTCAGTGGCACCCTATGTAAACAAATTCACTGCACCAGGTCGCGCGCCTAGGGTCAGGGAGCTGTACCTCCTCTATCTGCCATCCTAGCTCTGGATAAAATACAAACGCCGGCCGCAGTGCAGGCCTGGGCTGACACTGTGGGGATGTGACAGGAATAGGATACTCGCTCCTTGAAAACGAAAGCAGCAATATATGAGAGAGCTTGCAAGCTAACTTGTGTGGAGCAGATTCGTCAATGCTCCCTGACCCCTGTGCCCTAGCGGTGCAGCCCAGTTTAGTAGAAAGTGTGCCCAGAAACAGTAGACTCACTGATCTGCGTTGCTCAGCAGCACCCTCAGGCAGTCATCAAGTCTGATGAGCAGCAGCAGGCACGTCCGCGCGCTGTCTGCTGCCTGCTGCCACACTTGCTTTCACGAATGGTTTATTATATTTAATTAAGAAGCCAGTGCTCTCGGGCCGCAGCGCTTGACAGGAACAGATCAGGAGGCGCTAATATGTGTGACTTTGCATTGGAGTGCGGTGATGCAGACCACTAAACTAAAATGAGTTCGTCTGACGCCGTATGCGTGGTATTTGGCAGGGCAGGACACTTGCTGTCAATAAGATGAGTGTGCAGCCAAAATCCACAATTTCGTGCCTTACTTTGGTAAGTGAAAAATTATCTGCCCATTGAGTGTCGTTCGCTACAGTATATATCTGTTAAGATTTCAAAGCAAAGCAGCATTACAATTGGCTGCTGACTTTATTTCATAATACAGTCCAGGGCACCCAAATCTTGATTTCTAGGTAAATATATTGTGCATTTTCCCCAGTAAATATTATCAGGTTTGACATGCCAGGGTGGATGATGCTGCCATCCATGCACGTCCCTTGACTTTCGCTTCTAGTCTTTCCTGCCCTGCCCCCCACACTTTGCCAGCTACAATGTGTCCTTGCAATGAAGTAGGAGAGCTGCATATCAGCCCATTTGTGTTGCAGGATGTTCCTATGCCTTATGCCCCTCGCCTCCACTTATAACAGCAGTGGCTGGGAGTTTTTAAGAGAGTGAGCAGAGTGGAGCCTCAGCCTTATGAGGATGAGAAGGTTCCTGTTTGTAGTAAGCAGAGCCAGAGCCCCGCCTTGACTTTAAGGCTCTGTCGGGCTTTGCTGATGGAGGGGCGGTGAAGTGGAGGTGCTCTTTTTAGTAAGGGTGAGTTAGAGATTGTACAAGCAGCTTGTTCACGTTAAAGGAGGTAAGCAGTGGTTATTGATGTATTGATCTTCTGGGCCCAACTGTTGTTTTGTTTGTAGTGGCAAAAAAAATATCACCATGAAGGTAAGGAGCGAGTGCACTCTCTAAAAAAAAAACCCTGACTCACAACCCATCAGCAATAGCATTTGATGAAGGAGGGGGTTGTTTTTTGCCAGATTAACTTTAATTCTATATCAGCAATGGAGGCAAGGATCACACTGTTCTTTCTTTGTTTTATTGATGCAGTAGCCATTATCAAAATGATAAAAGACTTCATTTCCCATAACTCTAAGGGAAAAAGTCACAGTTATAATTATAATTTGTAGATTTATATAGTGATGCTTAACACCTGGGAGGGTATCCAGGCTCTCTCCAGTTCAATAACATAGCAACATACAATCAGACCCACGTCACTGTTGCTGCTTCCTCTTTCTTCACTGCTTCAGCAGCCGAATCCAGAGCCTCCAGCCACTTGGCCTCCTTATTTTTGTCATTTTTTACATGTTCTAGTGATGTCCTGGCTAATTGTGCTTGTATATGCTTGTCTTCACATTTTGCAGCTGTGGGAAAGCTTGTCACTCCTCTGCGGCAGCTATTAATTAGATTGACATGATGCGGTGCCTGGGGCCATTGAGGTGTTGGCCTCTGGCCACTAGAGGGAGACACATATTCACTCACACTCAGCGCACCTTGCTACCCCAAGCAGGCACACACATTCAATTATTTGAAGCGGACAGTGTGGCTGACTGAGTGCTTGCGATCTTAGTGCCGTTTATGCCTGGAGCTTCAACGCCCCTTTCTGAGGACCTGTAATATCGCCGCCTTGTGCATTCTCAACATTTCGCTTAGAGGCACCTGCTCAGGCGAGTCCATCTGCCCTAAGCTCAGCAGGCGCTCTGTGTCCTGCCCTCTGGGCTGGCAAAACAAGGTGGGAGACCCTAACACTATAATCCATTGGGGAATCAGCTGGGAAATTCACCATAGTTACTCTTGCCACTGATTTGTGTTGATCCTGGGCTCATCCTGTTTGGAAACCGTTGGAACCAGCACTTACTGGTTGGCTGAAGGGATGTCCCCAGCCAGGCAGAACCTACTGCTCGTGTAAAAGGCGGGTCATTACACTCGCTGTATAACCAGTGCTCACCCTTGGATAGCTTGGCACTGAGCAGTCAGGCTTTCCTCAGAGGCAATGTGTAAAGCAAAGCCACTGCAGTCATACGCGATAAATACGCTAAGCGTCACAAAAGAGACTTCACACAGAATGTATGTAAATAACGTTCATATTCAACACACGTATTCAATCATTATTACATGACCATCATATATTTTTGGGCATAAAACACATTTGGAAATATTACTAGCAGTACTAGGCCCACTCGTATCGTTATGTTATCAATAGTATGCGCACTGGACAATTCCTTATCTGAACCCCCCCCCCCTCCCCCCCCCCCCCAATAGAGAAAGAGCACTCTTATGTGGTGCAACACGCCTTCCACCCCAGGCCCACCTGATCATATTGTAACGCTTGGGGTGCCTCCTCCTACTGAGAGGCTCCCTGTATTACTCCCCATTGATCGGTTGTTCTCTTTTTGACCCTCATCACCGAGAACCACCTCCACACCTGGCCCCTCTCGAAGAATCTTGGTGCCAGGTAGTAGCAAAAGAGAGATTGACTGGGTTGAAGGAACGCTTCAGAGACAGTTCGGAGTCGGGTCAAGAGAATGGGTGACTTTATTGGGTTTTGAGACATGTGGGTGTACTTTCCGTGTGGCTGCTAATCTTCCCTTGTTTACCTCTACCTACTAATTAAAACTTGCTACATATCCCCACCTGCTTCCCAAGGACCCAGACTGTGTGACTTCAGACATGTGCCTAGTATCTGGAAGACAGGGCATGTTATCTTCCATCCGGAAGTAGAGGACAATCGGGGTGTACCAGAGGGTGGAGGGAGCCTGGGGGCCACGAAACCTGCAGGGTGTGATCCATTGACTTGTTGGGTACCAGTAGCACCGCATTAGGGTGCTGTGTGCCTATGTTTGTAAGAGCATTCCGTACGGGCTGGGCTGGTACCGGTCAGACCATGTAGTGGTGTGAAATGAGTGAGTGTGTATGAGTGAGTGGGAATGACAGCGGATTGCCTGGGACTCACAACACTGTCCTGTGGTGCCTCTTCATATGTTCATATGGGTTTACCCACGTAGCTCCGACCTGCGGTGCTGCTAAAAATGTGTTCTTGTTTCATGTATATACATAGCTTTAATATTGTTGTGATCATGGCGGTCACCTATAACTGTGTGGAAATGTATTATCTTATAAGTAGGCTTTCCTGTTTTCAGTTTCTATTTCTGGTAAATTCTGGTGGGGTTTTTCAGTGTTTTCCAGTGATTTCAATACCTTAAAAATACAGTGATTATCAGTGGTTACACATTTTCGCGCCATTAAAAACAACAGAAACAGTGTTTTTCCAGTGTTTATAGAAGCTTTTGCTTTTATTATAGCTTGCTTTCTGCACTGATAGTGCATGGTATATAGACAGTGTACATACAGTGTATATGAGATCCAAATGCATTTATACAAATCAAACTTATCGTAGTACACTATAGAATACTTCTTCAGTTTGTCTTTGGTCATGTGCGCTCGCTCTTTCCTTCTCATGTAAACTTTTATCTGTGAAAAGGCCCTTTCGACATTGGCACTTGAGATAGGCAACGCCAAAATAGCCAGTACACAATTTGCTAACTCTGGCACTGGCATAGCTTTCCATGCCAATACTGGTGCACCTGAAGATTGTGATTCTCTGTGAAAGGTTCTGCAACATATGCGTTGAACTGGGCGCATAGGCCCTCAGAGTTATTGAAGCGGTCAAAAATGAGGCAGCACTTTTGAAACTCCGGAGAAAATGTCCCTTTACGGAAGGGATCTATAACGTGTGCAGAGTAGCACAGTGAGGCTTCATTGACTTCAAATGCCATGGTTGATGAAGGGCTATTTCTAATACAATGTAAAATAAAAGTTCCTGAATTGCTCCTCAACATTTCTTTCCTTACCAAGTGGCAAGCACTCTAACATGGAACATGTTGCAGTGCCAAAGTCACTAAAAGTGTCATCCAGCTTACTCTCCGGGAGATGTTTCACATCTACACAAATTATGCTGAACACTTAAAAGACAAGGGTGTTTTCGGACTCTAGTTTTTTTACTATGTACACTACAGCAGTCATGCTTTCCTGTAAAAATCTAAGAATGCAGTAGAGGGTACTTTTTTCAAATCACCATCAATATGTGACCAAAGATCCTCACATTTCTTGCCGTTTGCATCATCACTCAGCAAAAGTTCTGTAAACGGTTGCCACATGGCTAAAATAGCATTCATGGCCTCTAGGACTGAGAACCACTAGCTAAGTGACACAGTTGGGATTACTCTTTATTTGATGCCACACAAAGCACAAAATAAGAAATATATGTGTTTTAATTCCCACGCATAACAAAACAGTGCACCAGAATGGACTAAAAAGTCAATAGCATTCTTCATTAACTCTGACGATTGTGAAGGTGCTTTCAGATTGCCATCTAACAAGTGGCACAGATCTCTTACAGGGAAGCACTTCAGCTTAGGTATTGAATTTCACAGGCCATCACACAACATTTTCATATACATAGCCAAATCACTGCAAATATAAAAAGTATCACTCCAATCTTTGTTGAACTTGGTAAGAAAGTTTTGCAGCAGCATTCCAAGTGACCCTGCATTCCATGTTTTCCAAAAGTCTGGTGTCATGTTTTCACCAGTATCCCAGATGCATTGTGACTGCACTGTTTTCTCATATACCTCTCACTATACCTTGCATTGAATGTTTAAAGCCTGGGGTGTTTGGCAATTCACCTACTATCAATACTGACTCACTAGTAAAGGAGGCTGATGTATCAAGGGTTTTTACCCATTCTCTGTGGGTAAATGTGATGGTACATATTGGCAAAGATTCTTATGAAACCTATATTTTTCCTATCAGTGAAAGACTCAGACGTAGGCAAAAAATCAAATATGATGCAGATATTTTCTGGTTCTCTACAGTTTATAAAATAAATAAACTGCCCCTAAAACATGCTTCTAACTCCTGTATCTTTAGACCAAAGACCACAAAACTGAAAAAAGGATGAAGAAACAATATTTTAGTGACATCCCTAAACAACAAAACTCAAGCGGAATAAAGTGAGCCCAGTCTTTCTTACTGCTACCTTATATAACAAAGTTACATTGTATTGGCCCATTCAGGAAGAAATGAAAATGACTCTTTCACTGTCCCTTTCCTTTCTTTGAATGGCATGTAGTTTGTGGTTGTGCAGTGTTTTTTCAGTGTTTATATGTTTACACTGGTGAGGGCTATTTCCCTTCCGGTGGGGTTTTATCAGTTATTATAGGTTTAAACCTAAAACACCACAGCCTACTTATAAGAATTTCTAGGGTGGGGTCATGCCCAGGCAATCGGGGCACAATGTCTAGTTTGCGTTGGTATGAGTTTCACCAGACACTTCAGGTTTCAAACACAAAGAGTTGCAGATTCCGTACCTCCCTGGAATGAGACACATTGATCAGTGCACTCTGAGATGGGTTGACCCAGGTAATGCTGGTCACACAATGAAGAGTTGCAAATATCCGTACCTCCCTGGAAAGGAGGCACAATGTCCGGTGCACAATGATACAGGTTGCACCAGACAAGTCCAGTCACACACACAGGTGCAAATTCAGCAGAGCTACCTGAGGTAGAATGAGGCACTATTATGGGTACACCGTCCCAAAAGAGTGTGGGTTGAGTGTCAGAAACAGACACTGTCTCATGCGTCTCAGGAGGGTGATGTGGGGTAATTTTGCAAAGCACTGGATGGTGAGGTAAAGGGTAGCATGGTTCACACATGTGAGGGGCTGTGTGACTTTCAACTGTTGGAGAGTATATGTTCAGTCCCTGTTTTCCAGAGCTATGCCAACACCTGATGGAGTGTGAGCTATCTGACCCCAGGAAGTTTGCACTAGAGGCAGACCTTTTGGTGGATTCCAGAGGGTCTAAAGACGTTTGTGGGAGTGATCCTGAAGGTGGTAGTTCAGGTTTTATCCAACCAGGTGAAGTAGGGGTGGTTTGTAGTGAACCAGAAATGTCCCTGTGTAGTGTGATGGGTGAGAGTCCCATGTCCTGTCTCTGTGTAGAGGAAGTGGGGGTGGGCTGGGTCCCAGGGTGCCTGAAACCCAGTCCCAGAGCTTGGTTGGTTCCATGAGTGAGCACCAGAAGGGGTCTTGGAGAAGAGTTTTTAGTTAGGTTCGAGAAAAGGCTGCACGGCTAAGTGTTAGCGCACAGATATTGTGTGATTTATAGTAGAATGTGAGATGCAAAGCGGTTGAGGGGATAAGCCCTATGACCCCCTAGTGTAGTGTCAGCCCGGACTGACACTGCGTACAGTACAAAAACAAGACAAAAACCAATGCACACTCTAATTATTAAACAGTGGTGTCAATGTAGACAATTGATACAATGGAGACAAAGCCTATCATTATCAAACAATTAAATAATTGGTTTTCTTGGAATCGGTCAAATAATTGGTTTTCTTGGAATCGATCGTTGGAAAAGGTGTCTTTAATGTTCAACAGAACCAGCCGACACGTGTTTCGTTGCGTAAGGGACAGTCTTTCCGCGACTCCTCAGGGCTGGGGGGGGATACAAAGGAAGGTGATGGGTTACATGATGACATTATACAATGACAGGTGACAAATTCCCTGGATGCAAAAACGCCAAAGGAAACTGCTAAAACCGTGATCCTAACAAGACGGCGTGAGAGTGGGTGACGTATTTGTACAGAGGTGATTAAGAGATCTGGCGGTAAGACATTTCAATTTGACCAGCCTATGTCATGCGTGATGTCAAATACAGGATGTTGTAGTGGAAAACACAGAAAGTGAGATTGTTGAGGCAATCTGTGTTGCACGTGGTGTGGGGGGGAGGGAAGAAAAGGGTAACATGCAAGAACCGTATGGATACTGATATCGAGGGAGTGTCTTGGTATAGAAACATGCTTTTGTGAACACACAATAATTGCCTGATAAGGTAGATCATACCTAAGAAGAAAAGAAGTGTCGTTGGGAGAGTCTAGTAGAAAAAGAAAACGCACAAAAAGGTTGTAATTGTCCTCCATATAGGCTGGATAACAATATCAAAATGGCAAGGAGGAAAGGAAACATAGGAAGAAGGGAAAGGATGCTCACCGCTCCGTCGGTGATAATTCCGACCCGACAGGGCCCAGGACTGTTAATTGATGGTGGTGTGTCGAAATTCTAATATTGAAAGATACAAATCAGAGCAGGTACCGTGAGTCGCTCTGTTAGTGGCGAGTGACAAGAAGTAGTATGAGCACGTCATTGGGCATAGATCTTAAAGACAGTAACCTGCTCACCTCTTTGCAACTTACATCCGTGGTGCGGGAAATAGTAAGTTGAATCGATCATGTGGGACACTCCAAGTTGCGCTGAATAAGCGATTGTAAAGACTCTGGGGGTGAAGGATGACAGTTGGGGAGCAAGTGTCAGATATCTAATAAACATGGTAAACAAGGCAGTGTGAGTGTGACAACACCTAAAACTATAGTTCCGTGCTCACGAGCAGATTGGTGCTGGTTCTCGAATAGTGAATGGATCAGTCTAGCCCCCCTGCCCCCTTTGCTACCTGCCAGCTTTGACCTGAGGAATTCAGTGGATGACAGCTACTCTTCCTTCTGCCGGTCTATTACCGAGTCCCTCGATAACATCGTGCCACTTCGGAAAGCAAGAGCGAGGGTGAATCGGGCCTTTCCCTGGTATACGGTGGAGCTACAACACCTGAAGTTGAGCTGCAAACGGGCAGAGAGAGCATGGAGAAGGGAGTATTCGCCCTCGGCTAAAGCCTCGTTTAGACTTGCACTGAGAGGTTATAAGGAGCAGATCAAGCAGGCCAAGGCGACCTTTATACAAACATCCTTATTACAGGCGCCTAATAAATCTCAAGCCCTATTTAAAATTGTTAAGGACTTGTCCCATCCGGTCTGTGCAGCTAACTCAGTGCGGGCCTCTCAGGCTCTATGCGACTCGCTGGCGTTGGCCTTTGAGGAGAAGACCGCCAAGATCTTGGCTGGCCTAACACTTCCTGCAACTGAGGAGGTTTGCCCTGCTAGCCTTGCGGACAGGGGGTGTGGAATCCAAGGCAGCTCACCCAGTCGACCCCAGCCGGTTGGTATGGGAGCTCCGGGGGAGCAGTCCAGTCGACCCCAGATGGTCACTGGTGCTTTCGATCTGGGAGCTCCGGGCAGCTCACCCAGTCGACCCCAGCCAGTTGGTGTGGGAGCTCCGGGGGAGCAGTCCAGTCGACCCCAGACGCACATTGGAGTTTCTGATCTGGGAGCTCCGGGCAGCTCACCCAGTCGACCCCAGCCGGTTAGTGTGGGAGCTCCGGGGGAGCAGTCCAGTCGACCCCAGACGCACACTGAAGTCTCTGATCTGGGAGCTCCGGCCTGCTCACCCAGTCGACCCCAGACGGCCGTCTTGGCATCTGGGTTGGGGGACTTAGGAACCTCACCCAGTCCACCACGGTTGAACTCTTTCCCCCTTCCGTCTTTTGAAGAATTCTGTAAAACGGCCTTCATGGTGTCATCTGGTTCCCCGCTTGACCCACTGCCCCCCAAATTTTGGAAAACTTTTCATGAGGAATTGTTCCCGCCTTTGTTTTCAATCTGCCTGCAATCTTTGAAATCGGCATCTGTCCCAGATTGCTGGAAGCTAGCAGTGGTGTCGCCTCTGCTAAAAAAGCCAACCTTGGATCCAGCCGGCCTCTCTAATTATAGGCCGATCTCCTTACTTCCCTTTCCCATTAAGATCTTAGAGAAGTGGGTAACTCGCTCTCTTTCCGGCTACCTGGAACAAATTGGGTGGTTCGATGAGGACCAGTTTGGCTTCCGACCTGGTCATGGGACGGAGACCGCACTTGTGACCGTGCTGGACAACCTGCGTTCGCGTGTCGACAGTGGTCGGGCAGCCTTTTTGGTGCTGCTCGACATGTCGGCCGCGTTCGACACGGTCTGCCATCGGACCCTGGTTCGGAGGCTTGAAGAGTGCGGGATCTGCGAGGGAGCCAGAGACTGGCTGATTTCATATCTTGAGGGCAGGCAACAGCTGGTGTCACTTCCACCTTTCAGCTCGGAGCCAAGGAAAATTGGACAGGGGGTGCCACAGGGCTCGGCCATCAGCCCGATATTGTTCAATCTGTACCTTCGTCCACTTATCCAGCTAATAAAATCTTTTGGGGTCTCGGCATTTAATTATGCCGATGACACTCAGCTGGTGTTTTCCTTAGAAGGGAACAATGCGATTTCAATGAGCACCTTCCATCGCTGTATGGCAGCTACGGCGGACTGGCTTCGAGCAAACTCTCTGCAATTTAATAGCGCGAAGACAGAGGTGCTCCACTGTTCCACTGATCGGATCCCGCGGCCTCTACCCACTGATTTCTGGCCCAGCACCTTTTCTGAACCAGTGTTGGCATCGGAGTCAGCTCGCAATTTAGGGGTCATGTTTGGCCCTAACTTACAATTAGACCTACATGTCAATAAAACCACGGGAACATGTATGATGCTGCTCCGCATGCTACGCAGAGTTCTGCCTTTGCTCCCCCCCCAGGCCAGACCGGAAATTGTCCGTGGGACTATTCTAAGCCGGCTGGATTACTGTAATGGTCTTCTCCTGGGGGCCCCAAAAAACTTGATAGGGAAGCTGCAGAGGGTGCAGAATATGGCTGCTAAACTGGCCCTCTCGCGACCCAGATCCAGCTCTTCTACTCTTGCGCTCCGCGATCTACACTGGCTTCCGGTAGACCTACGGGTCCAATTTAAAGCGGCCTGTTTGGTGTTTAGAGCGGTACACCTCCTAGGCCCTATCCCACTACAAAACATGTTTGCATGGTATTCTGCCCCACGTCTTTTGCGGTCGTCTTCGGCTCACCTTTTGGTGGTGCCTAGGTTTCAAAGAGTGAGGATGGGTGGCCGCTCATTCAGAGTGGCGGCAGCCAAATTGTGGAATTCTCTCCCTCTCACTCTTAGGAGCCACCAGGACTATCTTCCATTCCGGAAGGCTTTAAAGACCTATCTATTTCCCAAGTAAATGGTTGTGCGTTTGCGCTGTTTGTGTGGGGGTTTTCTGATCAAAGCGCCAGGATGCCCTCTGGGTGACAGGTATGCGCTCTATAAGTATGCTAAATAAATAAATAAATATCGGTGTGATTATTAACCCTCTATTACCGGCTGATAGGTCTGAAGTAATGTGGACAGACCAAACATGTTACCTCCAAGAGAACAGGAGGTCACCTGTTTCCGTTCGAATTAAAGATTGGAACAGTGACTGGGAAACAACGTGGGTAACAACACGCAGAAAAGTACGAGCTTTAGTAGGCCTGTGGTATGGTGCTACTTCGCTCTCGCCCCTAAATCGGGCTGGTTGGATGTGTGGCGAAAAATATCTGTGGAGATATACGTGTTCAGGTAAAGCAAAAAAAAAAGGGGGGGGGGTTGAAAAATGTGGTTAGGACTCTGTGGCTAGTAGCGAGTATATCGTATGGTGATGCAAAAAAAAAAAGACGGTGGTAATAGTAGAAAGTATCTAGTATGCGCACTTTCTTATACGAATTTAGAAATTTGACTCCACGGAGAATTGGGCATTGAAGGTCAAACGGTGATCCTTCTGAGGAAACTGCCCTGTGGAGAAATGTGAGATATTGAAGCTTCCGAGCCACGTGTAGTGAAGTGCAAACAGTGGCGCTTCCGCTCACAGTTGCACGAAGTACTGGCGGCGTGTGCATAAGCCGCCCGGCCACGGGTAGGATTCCGTTAGGACTTACTTGGGTAATAAGACGGGTGCATCTATCACCAGCTCCTCTTTCAGTGTGCAGAGTAAGGTCACAGGTAATGTGGATTCCGGAAGTGATTTAAAGGGAATTCAGGATGATGCGAGAGAGTGAGAGTTGCCCAGATAAAGAAAGGCTAGAACGCTCACCTTAACGTTATGGTTAATACGTATTTGGCACTTTACAGATCAATGACACATTACGTCAACGTAGTGCAGGATTGATGATAAAAGAGAATGAGCTAGGAAGCTTGAAAAAGGGTTAATGGATTAAAGGAATAGGCACGAAATAGAAGTGATACATGAGCAATATGAGTATTTGTGACTCGACATAAATTCTCGTATAGTGAGACACAAGTCAGTGTGTATTTAGGCATGCTTGGACGGTGTCGTGAATAGTTGCATAGCAAGTACAGTCACTCATATGATTGTTTAGAAAAAGTATTCTAGAAATGAGTGATGGTATTAACAAACAAACGCTTTTTCACAAAAAATATGCTTGGTTCAGTAAAACAAGGAACAGTAGAAACTCACAGAGGCCAAAGTGGTCAAGAAATCCCTCGATATCAGTATCCATACGGTTCTTGCATGTTACCCTTTTTTTTACCTCCCCCCCCCCCCACACCACGTGCAACACAGATTGCCTCAACAATCTCACTTTCTGTATTTTCCACTACAACATCCCGTATTTGACATCACCCATGACATAGGTTGGTCAAATTGAAATGTCTTACCGCCAGATCACCCACTCTCGCGCCGTCTTGTTAAGATCACGGTTTTAGCAGTTTCCTTTGGCGTTTTTGCATCCAGGGAATTTGTCACCTGTCATTGTATATTGTCATCATGTACCCCATCACCTTCCTTTGTATCCCACCCAGACCTGAGGAGTCGCGGGAAGACTGTCCCTTACGCGACAAAACACGTGTCGACTGGTTCTGTTGAACATTAAAGACACCTTTTCTAACGATCAATTCCAAGAAAACCAATTATTTAATTGTTTGATAATGATATGCTTTGTCTCCATTGTCTCAAATGTCTACATTGACACCACTGTTTAATAATTAGAGTGTGCATTGGTTTTTGTACTGTACGCAGTGTCAGTCCGGGCTGACACTACACTGGGGGGTCATAGGGCTTATCCCCTCAACCGCTTTGCACCTCACATTCTACTTTAATAATTAGTGTGCATAGGTTTTTGTCTTGTAGCACCAGAAGGGGGGCTTAATTGGAGGGGGCTCCCCGGGTGTCAGGTGAGTGGGAGGGGGCAATTGTCACAAGCGTCCCACCTGTTCTGGTGTCTGGCAGCACCACTCCAAGTGTAAGGGTGCATGAGTCCAGGGACAGGGGTGAGGGGGAAAGACAGTCCCAAGTGGGAGGACCAGTGGTTCAGGGGTTGACAGCTCTGAGGTCAAAGCACCCCATGCCTGACCTTTGTGAGGCCACTTATGGCCTGGGAGGTCTTCATGCACTGTCAGGTGGACAGGAGGCAAGAGACCTGCACCAGGTAGACTCTTGCACAACTCACAAGGAGGTTGTGGCTTGTTAGGCACAGGTCCAGCCTAAGGGTACAGACCCTGGGTTGGAGGAGCAGGTTCAGGGTGTCCAGACTGACCTGAAAGAAGGGGTGACTGCTAGCAGTGCCCCTAGTGGTTTGTTTTCTGGGGTACTGCTCTGGGTGGGAATGTGCAGAGCCCAAGGAGGGGGGCAGGGAGAGGGAAGTATCAAACTTTACACCTGTCCAGCCTAAGGGTACAGACCCTAGAGTGGTGTACGAATTGCAGGATAGCACCCCTGAACTTATGGGAGAATTGTGCAGGACACGTGCCACCCTTGCCCTGACAATTCTGGGCCTGAAGGTACCGCTTCAGGAGGGAGGGTGCAGAGCCCCAGGGGGGAAGGACAGGGTGTGGGAGAGCCCACCCCAATCTCCTGTCCAGCCTCAGGGTATAGACCCTGGCTGGTGGGCCAGTGTCAGGATGACATCCCTGTCCTGGCAGGAGGGAGGGTGGACAAAGTGTGCCAGGCACCTGGGGCTACCGCCCCCAGTCTCTGACGTCACAGGGGTTAGCGAGCCCCACGGAGCATGGCTCTTGTCACTGACAGCTGTCATTTACAACTGTGGCTTGCTGTCATGATGGACATATATGCCCCTGGGAGGGGGACAGGAGTCACACTCTGGGTGTACTGGGTCACACCACTGTGTTGGCCGTGTGGGTACTGTCTGCCTGCTGGGACACATCTGTGAGCTAAGTAAGTTTAGGAGTTGCACCGATGGGGTTCACAGGTGAGGCAAAGTGGTACCCATGGGCTAGCTCAGTGGGCCCTAAGAGTATATAGAAAGAGAGATCCAACTGGTTCAGAAAGGCATGAAACTGGAATGTGCCCCAGCTGTTGTGGGCCAGGGTCCATGTTCTATCACCCCAATCAGGGAAGTCCATCAAGGTATTGTTTGGTCTCCCCTGGCTTTGGGCTGGTGGAAGGTTATGTTAGACCTGGTCCTTTTTGCAGAGTTATCCCCAAACGTTTTGCTCTTTGCCTCCTATTTTTCTGACCCTGTTTTTGTTGGCTTTAGGACTCTGGGCACTTTACCACTGCTGATCACTGCAGTTCATATGCTCTCTGTGTAAATTGTGGGTATGATTGGTTATCCATGACTTGCATATTTGCTTTACTGGTAGGCCCCTAGTAAAATGCACTGAGTGGGCAGGGCCTGTAACTCAGATGCCAATAGTGGACTTGCAGCACTGGTTGTGCCACCCATGTGAGGAGCCCTGTAAAATGTTTTTAACTGCCATGTCAACCTGGCAAGTCCACCCACTTGTCAGACCCTAAGCTTCCCTTTTCTTACATGTAAGCACCCCTCAGTAGGTCCATGGGACCCCCATGGGCAGGGCACAGTGTATGTCAAAGGTAGGACAGGCTGGTGTGTTTTACATGTCCGGATAGTGGAATACTGTGTATTTTGTTTTTCACTATTGAAAGACTGTCTGTCTCATAGATAACATGGGAGCTGCCTTGTGCCTCTGCCTGTGTGTATTCACTAACTGGTTTGGAAGTGACAGAAACTGGTAATTTGAATTCACTTTAGAGAGTCACCAGGGGGAATAAGTGGTGTCCTGGGTGACTCATAGCCAGGCCAAATAGACTTTTCTGCCTTTAGGATGGTGGGAGGAGTTTTCACTAGCACCTGAATAGGATGTATCTCCTTTGCATAATGCCATCTCCACCCCCTGTAGTCAAGTTGGACCAGGGAGAATAGAACTGGTTTATACTGAGCTCAGGGACTCTGAAACGAAGAATACAATGAGAAAATGGGGTATACATATTGGAACTAAAACCCCAGAACTTTAGATCACTTCTAGAAACAAAAGGACTGTGCAAGAAGAACAGCTGAAGAGCTGTGTGAGGGGTGGGTTGGCCTGCATGTACTGCTTATATCTGTGGGCAGAGGAAAGGACTGATTTATTTTTGCCCTGCTATGGTATCCTGCTTGAGAAGCTCTCCAAGGGCTTGTGTGCGCTTGCCTCCTGTTGGAAGTATCAGGAAATCAAAGATTTCAAAGGATCCTTGCCGGACCAAAAAGTAACCTGCCTGGAAGGAGCGCTGTGTGAAGAGCGCTGCCCGGATGTGTGGGGTGGGTCGGCCTGCAGTTGCTGCTCCTATCTTTAGCAGGAGTTGGACTGGACTGTTCTTCACCTTTGACCAAGTAAGCACTTGTTTGGAGCTTCATTTGTGGCACAATCATGTGGAAAGTGCTTCCGCTTTCAAGAAGAACTCATAACTAGTGTGTGGTGAGTGTGTTGTGGTTTACACTTGTGTGTCGAGCACTGTACTGTCTCTTGTGTTCGGAGCAGCGGGAGAGGAAAGCTTGTTATTGAGGAAGTGCTCTCCTTCTCCCTGGCAGCCGGTGCGTGTGTACACACTCCACCCTTTCGGCAGCGACAACAATGAAGGAAACCCCAAACCGGAGTACCCAAGTTGCCTAACAATGCTAAGGCCACCAGTGGGCAGGGTCCAGCTGCCGGGGAGGGCTGGAGAGTAGAGCGCGGCACCAACAGAGACTTCACTCTGTATCACGCCAGTTGGGCGAGGTTCCCTCCGGCGTCAGAAGGGACTTGTGGTGCCCTGGTCTGTGGTTAGCCTAACGCTGAGACGGAAGGCGAGCTCGTCCTCTTCGTAATTTCATACAGTAGTCTGTGCGCCTTCAGACGTGCTGCAACCCCATCAGTTCTTGTGGGAGAGCGGCAGGTTACCTACTAACGCTCGGCATTGGCCTGCTCTGGGTCAGAGCAGATTGTTGTGTTTCACATCCCCACCCCCCTTATTAGGTGTGCTGGGCGCAGGGACCACTTGTCCACCATGTTGGGGTAAACCTGCGGAGAAGACCCCCGGGAACGACGCTGGGTGGTGATGATGTTTTCATGACGTGTGCAACCAACAAGTATCTACTTAATTGCCCCACCTGTGTTGTTATGACAATTGCATAGTTGGCAAAGTGGTTTATGATTTACAGGATTGTGGTCTGTGTTATATACAATATATGAGATATTTGTATATAATACCGTGTGGAGTCTCTTTTGTAGTGTATTTATTGTGTCACCGGTGTGCATGTTGTGTGAACGGTTTACACATTGCCTTGGTGATAAACCTGGCTGCTCGTGCCAAGCTACCAAGGGGGGTGAGCAGAGGTTATCTTGGGTGTGTAACTCCCTTACCCTGACTAGAGTGGTGGGTTCTGCCTGGCTTAGGTGCATACCTTAGCCAACTAGAAACCGGATTTCTAACATTTATATATGGAAAAAAAATCTATACTTTCTAGTTGGCTTCCATGTCAAAACTACATGCAGCATGACCGTCATCATGAAAGTATAGAAAATCATATTTGCATACTTTCAAGATGGCTGCCACGTTGAGAGTAGATGCAAACACAAAAGTATAGAAAGTGATATTTCTAGTTTTCATGGCATCAAAAGCTTTGTGGGAGATAAACGGAAGGCTATCATGCATTCAGCTACTAGCTGACAGAGTCTAACTTCAGACTGTTTGATTTTAAGTGACTGATGCATGTGGCCCCTATAATGAATACACTTTAATGAGTGTAACCCTCCCCTGTGGAACCCTTCCTGTTTGCGAGTGGTTTACCACCTACTTGAGGGAGGTTGTAAACGGCAAGTGTTTTGCGGCTGCAAATGCGGTTGCAAAACAATAGTAAATTGCATTGAATCTCGCATTTAGGAAAGCACGCCCCTTCCTGATAACGAGAGTCGAAAACCCTATTTTACAAGTCGTGACTCGCAGTCGCAACATAGCATTTGTAAATGCCATGACCCTTTTTTGCGGTCACAAACATGCCAATCTCCAGTTTGCGAGCGTACAGAAGGGTTGTACATCTGGCCATAAGTGTAGTGATTGAACCATTTAATTTGTATTCTTGAAAACAATCTGTGTGTGAGCATTGACCAGTATGTTGGATCGTTCAGATATCTGGCAAGCTCTCGGAAATTTGAGAACAGTGTTGACCAGTGAATTAGAGATCAGAATATTTTAAATTGTGCCTCTAAAAAGGTCCAAAAACACCTTTTGTGCTGTGTTATCCCCATACCTAACAAGGCTATTTAAATCGCTAAGGTTATTGAACGTCCGGCAGAGTCTGTACAAGTAATTTCAGGCAAAATAATTGAAGTGAGTGCAAAACCGTGAATTCTACAAACAAAACTTAGGATGCAAATTTTAGGAAGCCCAAATTAGTCTCACATAGCACTACTTGCTTCAGATGTGGGTCAGCTACACATATTAGAAATAATAGCAATTGCTCAGCTCAAGGAAAAATTTCAAAAAATGTAATGTAGTTAATAGAGCTCATAATTAAATTGAACAAGATGCTTGTGTTAAACTTGAAAATTTCATTGTAACAATACAAGCCAACTGCAAGAAAGGCATGATTGCTATTAAGAAGTGTTCTTTTTGTAATGTACATACTGGGAACATTAAAGAAACTATAATGGCTGATTCTGGATTCCGTGTTGCTGTATTGTCATAATCAACTTGAAAGCAGTTTTGGGTGAACAAACTTTAGCCGTCAGTGGATGGGTCATTATGGGGAGGATAGATCAAGGCACAATAGTGAATGTTTTTAAACTTGGTACAGAAAAGCTGGTTATACGTATGCACCATAAATCTGATGACCTAGTGCCTATTTTACATGAACATGTGTGTAGAGATAAAATAGGGCTGGTTAGAAGTTTTAAGCACAAAATTATTTTGAAGGACAGTGCTATTCCTGTTTCCCATTAAGTGGGTGATGTGCCACTCGGTCTGACGAAGCATCTTGATGAATTTTGTAGTAGCGGTATAAACAAATCTCTTGGGATAGTTTTATAGTTATTGATTAAAGAGGGGGCCAAATTCGCCTGTGTGCAGACCATAGGTCGCTAAATAGGAATATTCTTGTGGATTGCCCTTCATTACCTAAATTGCAAGAGTTGTAGACTTTAATCTATGGTACTGAATGTTTTAGCATCATTGAATTGAAATCTACATACCATCAAGTGGCATTGGAAAAGTCTAAGTTATCAAGTACGATTATTACGGTGTTTGGTGGGCACAGGTATTGAGATTACCTTTTAAGCTAGGTTTTGCGACTAGGGTCTTCCAAAAAATTAATGCACTGCTAATTCAAGGAAGTTAACGGAACACACACCTTCCAAGATGACATTCGTATTTATGTCCAGAACTTTGATGAACATAACTGGATTTTAGGTCAGGTTCTGCACATTCTGAAAGAGCATGGAATGTCTATTTCTCAGAAGAAATGGAAGTTTTTAACTGAGTAGGTTGACTACTAGGGCCATACAATTCATCTGAGAGAATTAAACCTAAAGATAACTTGATCAGGGCACTGAGAGATGCTTTATGTTCTTATGGCAAAGATCAACAGAAGTAATTTATTGGTCTTTGTGATTATTATTCCCGTTTCGTAGAAAAATAAGCTACTATTATGGTAGCTCTCAAAAAGATGTTCAGAAAACAAAAATTTGAAATGGTCTGATAAAACAAAAAAGTATTTGAAAACGTAAAATGTATTTTATTTAAGGTTCCTTTTTTAAGTTAATTTTTTCTTGAGAGTAAATTTATCAAATCACAACCATCATACAGATATCTGATAAATCATGGCAACTGAAATTCATTATTTAGATCAATGTATTGTACCAATATCCAATAAGTCATAACAATAATCCCATCATATAACTCATGACTTAAAATAGTCCCTCGTATTTCCCCAAATACGATGAAATCTAGCAATCGATCCTCGGACTTTGGCTATCAGAAATTCCAATTCCTATGCCTATTTATTGACCATTACTGCATTTATTTGGGGACATAAATGCACCTTAACAGTAGATGCTACAGCTGTTGGCATTGGTGCTGTTCTTTGTTAAAAAGTTGATGGTTCAGAAAAAACTACTGCATTTGCATCATGAGCACTAAACGATGTGGAAAAAAGATACAGCACTACTGAAAGGGAGGTCTTAGCGTGTGATTGGGACATTTAGAAATTCAAAACATATCTCTGGGGCACACAATATTTTTTGCGACCTGATCACAAACTATTGACTTATCCATTAAGTGAGAACAGAGTTGATCAGCTTCGAGGTTGATTTGTAATTTTATCAAAATTACAATAGTACAATTTTGAAGTACACTATCTAGCAGGGGGTGCAAATGTGCAAGTTGCTTGCTTGTCCATGCTACGATTAAAGAGTGATGACGATAAGAACTGTTCTTCTGATGATGAATGTCTAATTGCTATGGTTGATGCGGTTAGATGTTGTCAAGGAAGTATTTCAGAAAGCGAGTGGCAAGAAGCATGTAAGAATTATGATAGTATGAAAAAAGTGTTGCAGTATCTACAGGATGGGCGATCTGCAATCAAACACCCAAGTGTGATCTGTTGAATCTTTTCCCTATTGCTCCTGAGCTATGTTCCATGTAGGCTACACACAGCCTTTCTTGTTCCAGGACCCAGACTCTCTCTGGGAGAGTGATCCTCCTTTTTGCCCATCTTCACAAATGAGGGTTCCTGCAAATCAGGGATGGGTGGCTAACTCCACTCCGCTTGCGGAGTTTTGTCAACTCTGCGCTGTGCTGCGAGTGCAGAGTTCGACAAAAAACTCAAAATCCACTGCATGGCGGAGTGTGTCCCTCCTCCTTACCTGTATCTCAGCAATGAGTTGCTGGCATCTTCTGTATGTCGGAGAGCTGAGCCATGCTGATGGTCTCTGTGCCCATGCTATCTACTCAGCAGTGCTGGATTCTTCGCCACTGCTCACTGGGCCATGAATGAAGAAGCCGTTGTGGAGATCCGCTGTGTTTCTTCTGTAGCTGATGAAAATGAAACCCCTTCACTGCAGGACTCGCGAGGACTGCGCATGAGCGTGCATGATGAGTGGAGACCAGGTTAAGGTCTCCACTCCATACACGTGCATGCTCAGTCCTCGCGAGTACTGCAGTGAAGGGGTTGCATAAGTTACCTTACTGAAGAAACACTGTGGATCACTGCTATGAAAGCAGGAGAGGTGGCAGCACCGTGCCTGGTACAGAAGAGCAGCACCAAGACTGGCTGAGAGGTAAGTCAGTGACAGCTGGAGGCAGTCTAGGGCCCAGGGGGTAGGGGGGAGGAGGCCTTGCTGACAATCATGCTGTGCGCTGCCATAAAGGCAGAGCGGAACTTCAGCGGAATTCAACAGAGTTTTTAGGCACCTCCGCGAAGTGCCACTCCGCCCACAACTACTTTATACGTGAGTCCAGGATTTGCAATATTCAAAACGTCTCTTGTGTTTGAGATATTAGGCTATAAAGTTTCTCCTTGAACTAGAATCTAGGCCACATGTAGGGTATACATGATTCTTGACTTGCCTTTTGGTTCACTAATTGCATTGTCTTTATAAGGGAGTGAGAGGAGGGAACATTTCTGAGTTCATGTTTAAAAAATGTCACTTTTAATAAATACTTTACACAGAATATGATGTACTAAGGTCAATGACACTGGAGCGATGTGGCAGGAGAGCACCAAATTATCCTGAAGAGATGGCTTAATTATGCAGCAACGAAAGGCAAATTATTTGGCATAATGCAATACTTTTTTTGTAGTATTACTTCATTTTTTCACATGGTATTACTGTCTGTGCAAAGATTTCTCTTTATTACTACCAGTGTAACAACCAAATGCAGAAATAAGGAACTGAAAGATGACCAGAGTAACTTTTAATCAGGTTGAGCTAGAAACTTTTTTTGTTAAAATGTACAGATTATCCAGCATCCGATGGATTATGTGGCAAATGCGTCAAATCCATAATTATGTGAAAAAACTTGCAGCATCGCATTATTCTAGAGGTCCAGATCAAGGTGAAATGCTTCCACGTTTTCGTTTTTCTTTTAGTTTTGAAGTCACTTTACCATATTTCAACATGATCTCTGCTGCATGATTGACATGCCACATAGTCTCAAGGCTCGGCTTGAGCATTGACTCTTAAGAACCAGAGCCGACCCTTGGCTCAGCCTCCCCTGCTAATTTGTTGGCGTGCCTACCTCTACCTTGCACCATAGTCAGGGCCAATGGAATTCTGAGGCAGAATAGGACTAAATTATGCGTGATGGTTGAATTATGCAGCCAGACACTATCCGGCATAATATGGCACATTTTGCGAATGTATTACATTATTATTTTGTCATTTTCATACACGGTAACACTGTCTGGGCAAATTTCTAACCTCATTAATACCAATCTAACACCAAATAAACCAATTAGGAACCCAAAGGTGACCACTCAACCTTTGCGAAGGGTTTGCCACTTGCGCATAGTCACGGTTTTGGTAGCTTTGATCCACTTGTGCTAGAAACTATTTTTGGAGATTAAAATCTGCAGATTATAAACAGATGAAGGATTCTGTGGCACGTGGCAAATCCACAGTTCTGCAGAAAAGGTCACGCCCGAAATATTGCATAATTCCAGTGGCTTTGACCTTAGTACTACGGTTTGAGCGTCTGTCAAGAACATGATTTGCTCTAGAATGGGAACCTTCAAGTACCAAAAATATCCTTTAAGACTTTTTTCACTTTATTTGTGCTGTACAGGGCTATTCACATGCAAAGTTTGGAAAAAAGGAGACTTTTAAAAGTTGCTCCACTGTTACATCTGCCTCGAGGAGACGTAGGGCCTGATTCGCAAAGGGCTTCCGCACTTGTGGTGGAGGTCCTGCAGTCAATGGAGAGTCTCTGCACTGGGGCCGGAATCTCCGTAATGAGAAATCTCATTGTGGAGATTCCGCCTAGAGTGCGGAAACTCCCCCATGATTGCGGGGCTTCTGCCACGAGTGAGAAGGCCTGTTGTGAATTAGTCCTGTGATGGTTTGGCTCAAATCCTGGTCTATAAATGTTAGTAAATAGGGATTTGCCTCAAAACCGACATGGGTTGCATGGAAACACCATGTGCCATCCATGGTACACCCCCTTGATGCAAAATAGTGCAAGGTAGGGCATACTGCTACTTTGCATTACTGAGGGCAACTTTAACACACAAGTCGCGATTTGCTTGGGAAAGTAAATCCCACCACAACACTGTGTAATGGGTTTGCATCACTTTTGCGATGCAAACTCAGCACTAAGGGTTAGTAAATCTGGACCAAAATCTCTAAACAGGTACTTGTCAATATTATTTGGACAATATGTGTTCTTTCTGCAAGCTAGTGTCTTTTAATACCAACCCAGAGGTGAGGGGGGCATTTTTTATTGGTTTGCATTAGGGCTCATGGCACAATTACTGTGCCACTGATTTTGGTAGCTTGCATACCGCATGTGCACATCAAGTTATTGCTTGCATGCAGAGCACAAAGCCTTAGCTTCAGTGCACGGAGCACCTTTATTGCTGCACATAGAGATAACAAATTAGGGGGAACATTGCTCCGGAGTTACTTTATGATAGCATACTCAGGTCATTTAGGTGCCATTAGCGCACGCAAGCCTGGGTTGTATGCACAATCAGTTTTTATTTTGTGATTCAAAACTACATTTCCTATTCATGAAGGTTGCCTTGCCTTTCCAAATTGGTTTTAATCGCACTGAAGTTTTCACCTTAATAAATCTTGAATGAGGAGAGTGGGCATTTCAGGGCAGGAATGTCCTGGACGTTTGTACATACCAAACAATTTACAGTTTTGCATTGTTGTCCTATAATCAGCTTTACTTATATAGTTCTTGTGATAGTGCGGATATTCCTCTTAAAGGAACACCACTACCTCTCCTTTTCCTTCTTTAAACAATTTACATGTTTATGTGAATTCTCAAACCTTTTTTAAAATACGTCTGATCAGGGTAAAGGTCAGATGTTTAATCCTGTCAACACTAGGAGTACAACTCTTATTGGTGTGGGAAGGGATATGCACCTACATTTGCTCCGACTATTAGGTCTTGTACACCAGCAAGCACAAGCAGACTGGTTGCGAAAAACCTATTGTGAACTTACAGTGTGCTTACCGCCCACCCGTTACTTACCACCGGTTAGCTTGATTGTCACTTTAATTTGCTTGCTTTTTGTTTGATAGCTTCCTTTCCTCTTCTTGTATTTATTTGTCACTCTCTGGTAATGTAGCCTTCTTATGATCTTTTGGATTGGCTGACTTGTATCTTTCCACTGCTCACATTTAGGGAACACATTTTTAGTTTCCACCCGAGACAGTGCATGCACTGTCGCATGACAGATCTTTTCTAACTTAAAATAAGAAAAACTAAAAAGGGCTTAGAGGCCATCCATTACTTATCATTTGTTGGCTTTATCTTCACTCTTTATTTTCTTGATTCTCATTGGTCTGCTTGTGCCAGATTCAGCTTCCCCTCTTAGCGTTTGTCTCTACGATGGAGGAGACCAAGTACTGATTAATGCCTTCATCAGTGCCCTTTCGCTCAGGTACTTTTGTTTTATTGTTGCTTTTCCGTCATTGTTGCTTGCCTCCCTCACCCTTTCTGTAGTTGTTGCTTGCCGTACGCGTGTCCAGGGAAAAAGCTCATCTCGCAGCTTGTTAAATGGTTCCCTCCTTACAGTTTACATGCCCTTCCTTTAACAAACGCTGCTTGTGGTTTCTTGCTGATTATTTTCCACTCTGGCATGCATTTTGTTTTAGGCGTGATCTTGTTTTTATTTGTTCCTTTTTTGCATTTAAGAAATTATACACTCACACCTACAACCATTTATTGAGGAGTTTTCAAAGGCAAACGCTTAAGGTTTTTAGCTATTTATTAAAAAAAAAACTATATGGATTGTTTTCGTGTCTTCTTAAGTATAAAAAATGTCAAAATGAATGTACGAAAGATCTGTATTTTAACCACAATCCACGTTTTCATTGCCATTTACAGCTGCCACATCAGCTGCTCATCTGAAGCCTGCTATGAAACGATTTCTCCATTGAATCGAGATAGAAGTTATTTTCGTATCATTGGTCACCCCACCCTTTAGCTACAGATTTAAACATTCTGTTCTGCTTCATGTATTTGTTTGAATTTCCCTATTGAGACCAATATGCATTAGGCCCCTTAAAAACATTTCAAATAGCCAAGACTTTGTTAAATAATTACCAGACATCTTTGGGCCATATTGTTTACAGCCTTGGGTTTTCATTACTCTCAAAACAGTGCATTCTGGGATTTTTAAACTTGTTACGGTCACATGACTCTTCTGGACTAAAACAAATTAAAATAATGATTTGTGAAATAAACGCACAGAACTTGGGTGGCTTTGATCCGGAGATCGAGATTTACCGTTGTATCACTGAAGGATAACTTGGAAGTGTTGGCTATCTTTTAGTTTCAGGGTTTTGCATATGATAAAGAGATCAACAACCCCCTTCTTGAAGTGTCACAGAAAACTCGCAACTCCAAAGCAGGTGTGTACTAAATCCATCTACCAATGCAAGCATATGCGCTCTGTTTCTTCGTCCTCCCTCCTGCACTCCCCCACCCCACAATTAGTGGTGCCTCCTGCTACACCGCAGAACATATTTGTAGGTGTGATTTTGATAAAATAGTTTAAAATAATGTGCAGAATTAACGTGTACGCTTTAAAGAAGAAAATGCATATTCATGTAGTAGGCCATCATATTTATTCGTACTAGGTCTCAAATGGCTAAAGCAACATTGCTTGACAAGCGGACTACCCTAAAACTGCTAAAAGTGCAAAAATGTTTATTATCTTCTTTTCAATTAACACATTTTTTCATAATAAACAAAAGTTTCATAATGTTTTTATATATTTCCACTGAATGTTTCTACTTACACAAAGATCACTGTTAACGGATTAGAAATAAGTCTTTAATGGGGCAATGAAGAGTTCATATACGAAGATGCAGGATTTTGAAAGAAAATGAATGGATGTTGTGCAAAATATTTTTTTTTTTATTATATTGGTGTTTCCACTTCTACATAAAACATTGTGAAGACACTTGATATACTAGAAGGTTGAAGATGTAGTTTATACGTGGGAAAGTAAAACAAAATGGAAGAATGACCCACATAAACTCAGTATTGATATAACTTAGTAGCAAACTTAACAATGTGGTCTGTAGACTATTGTATTTTCTGTGAGAAGACAAGGAATGAGCCTGTTTCAATGAAAGTGTTGAATGCTGATTGGCTAGCTGAAGGAGGAAGGCGGCTGAAATCCGCAACACTGGTAAAATGTAATGTCTAAATAAGCGCATGTCCTAGAGTAGGCTCAGACGTTTTTCCTAACCACACTCAGGTCCAGAAACTCCTTCCAAAAACTTTGAACCCCACTTCTCATTACAACGTCTCCATTTACCCTTATTCCACGTTGCTTTGAGACTCTAGTCAGTTTATGTTTTTTTAACATCTTTTTATGGGAAGTTCTTCTTTGATATATTTTTGATCTATCTGAGCTGGCTTTAATGCTAAAGCTTCATGCTTATCTGACTCTCTCTCAAAACAGAACTCTTTATGAGTTCTGATTGACTCCATTTTCACTTGATTGTTAGAATAGGGATTCTTTCCTTTATGGAAAGCGCTTAATGCATTTGTTATATGATCTGATGATCTAATATTGATTTTCGATATCTGTTCAAATACGGATGATTGAGATTAAATCAAATTCACTTGTGATCTAAAAAAGATGATATACTAAAAGATTTCTTTAATAAAACTCTTTAACTCATTTCAAATTTTCATTAGTGACTGATACTAAATAAGTGAATGTAATTCTAATTTATGTGATAGAGCGCTCCTGATCTTCTTGAAAACAATGGCAAAGGTCTATTGAATTAGAAGAGAGCGGCAGGGATTAACCCGGATGCTGGTAAACTGAGATTCTAATCCCTGTGGTTTTCCACTCGAGCATATTCAACATCTTTGGCAATCCATACAGTGTAACTTGCACTTTATTGTCATCAGCAGAATGAGCCCTGCACATAGCAGAGGTCCGCCATTAGTCGCTCCACGGGTAGGAGCTTACAATGTAGTCTGTGGGACCTCTCAAAGAGGGTTATGACGTGATCTATGGACGCAAAGACAAGC
Organism: Lissotriton vulgaris; assembly: GCF_964263255.1. Classification (NCBI taxonomy): domain Eukaryota; kingdom Metazoa; phylum Chordata; class Amphibia; order Caudata; family Salamandridae; genus Lissotriton; species Lissotriton vulgaris. The sequence continues at coordinate 815,072,800 of NC_141687.1, read as the reverse complement.
AGGCCCTTAAGAGCTCTGCGGGCCCAAAGAGCTCCCTCTTTTGCCCCTTAAAACGTGGCAGGCAACATCTCCAGAGGCTCCGGACCTGCAGCAGGGACCGCATCATACGCAAATACATGGTGAGTCTGGAGATGGTATGGAGTGAGGTCGAGGGCCATCCTCAACATAGCGGGATAATCTGTAGCAGGTAGTGGCCATAGCAGGACTCGTACAGAGATAGCTTAGTGTGCTTGGATTTGTTTTGATTTAGTGGTACTTATAGTACGGCCCAGGGGCCGCCAGCGGCCCAGCAGACCTTCCTTGGCGGCCCGCAGGACTTGCAGGTGAGAGAGAGAGTGCAGAGAGAGAGAGTGCAGAGAGTGAGAGTGGAGAGAGTGAGAGTGGAGAGAGAGAAGGAGTAAGGGAGAGAGAGTAGAGAGTGGGGAGAGAGTAGAGAGAGGGGGAGAGAGAGAGGGTGAAGGGAGAGAGAGAAAGAGTAGAGACAGGGGAGAGAGAGAGTGGGGAGAGAGCTTAGATAGAGAGTGGAGAAAGAGTGGAAAGAGAGTAGAGAGAGGGACTGACTGAGTGAGAGACTGACAGAGAGAGAGAGGAAGAGACTGACGGAGTGAGAGAGACTGACTGACAGAGAGAGACTGATTGAGAGAGACTGATTGAAAGAGACAGACTGACAGAGAGAGACTGACTTGACAGAGGCTGGCTGAGAGACTGACTGACAGAGCGAGAGACTGACAGAAACTGACTGACAGAGAGACTGGGCGACAGAGAGAGACTGGCTGACACACTGACTGAGAGACAGACTGACAGAGTGAGAGAGACTGACTGAGAGACCGGTACTGACAGAGAGAGAGCGGTAGAGAGACTGACTAAGAGAGAGACTGGCAGAGAGAGAGTGACTAAGAGAGAGACTGACAGACTAAGAGAGACAGACAGAGAGACTGACTGACAGAGAGAGAGGGACTGACTGACCAAAATAGAGACTGACTGGCAGAGAGAGAGAGACTGACAGAGAGAGACTGACTGACTAACTAAGAGAGAGAGACTGACTGAGAGAGACTGGATGGCAGAGGGAGAGAAACTGACTGAGAGAGACTGACTGATTGAGAGAGAGACTGGCTGACAGAGAGACTGGCTGACAGAGAGAGACTGACTGGCAGAGATTAACAGAGAGTGAGAGACACTGACTGACAAAGAGACTGACTTACAGAGAAGGAGAGCGTGAGTGACTGACAGAGAGAGAGTGACTGACAGAGAGAGAGAGTGACTGACAGAGAGAGAGACTAACTGACAGAGAGAGACTGACAGATAGAGCAACTGTGATGGAATTGTGGTCAAAATGCGTATGAAGCTATGTAATGCCTCTTAAGATTGCTATTGTCTGCTAATAAAAATATATTATCAAAATGTGTTCTTTGTAGTTACATCTGCTTTTGAAATACAGCATTGTCGCATTGCATTGTCTAATGTTTTAAAACAGGTTTGATTTTTTTTTTACTCTATCCCAACCCCGACCCCCCACCCCTACCTGTGCGGCCCTCAGCCACAAACCACACTGTAATTTTGGCCCCCGACAGAACCTTTGTGAGCACCCATGATTTAATTAATATTATTTGAACTTCAAGGGAGCAGTTCCATTAACATCCAGAAGAGGAGGCAAGGAGACCATCTATATCAAACTGGCCAATGTATGAAAGTTCCTTAAAATGCCAGCGCGTGCAAATACTCCAAGTGACCTGAATTGCCGCGGCACTGCACAGCCTGCCAACAGGTTCACTCCAACACAGACAAAGGTGAGCGGCGCTACCACTGTCTGGTAAAGTCAACGAAAATGAAAGAAATTTGTTTAGAGTGTAGCCATCATGGATGATGGACAGTTGGTGCTATAATGACTTCCGGGTAACATAGGCATACTGAATCAGTATTTACAGTGCAGGGAGGTTTCCGTGTGCAGTGGCGCGTGGTGTTGTATCCTGATTATTGGTGACTTTTTAGAACTGAAACGGCATCCAAGGGTAGTTTAATTTGGGTCACTTCCACTTGATGCTGCTAGAAGCGCTACGCAAGAGGCTGCACTGTCCTTTCAGTACTATACAGCGCATTGTGTGTAGAGAGGCTTAGTAGGCCTTCACGTTTGTTGGGAGTATCACAAAACAGAGAGCAAAAGTCCAGGCGTATTCAATAACAGACAAGTGAAGAACTATTACATGTAACTCTAATAAAAAGTAATGGGTTATGCAAATAACCCCAGCAGCTGTTGTTTTTTTTCTCATTTTCTGGCATCGGGTCACTGATGGGATGGGGTGAGGCAGGCAGTAGACACACAGACTGGGCACCCGGGACGAAACCAGAATCATTCTCATGTCCCACAGGCAAGGAAGGTGGAGGCGAAGCAGCTTCAGCGATCATGTCCACATCCACGGGAGAAGATAGTACTGTGGAAGGGGCTCACAGTACAGAGGTCTACAGCTACTGGGTTTCTCACATGTATGCAATTGTAGTAGAATCCATCAATTACCATTTGTATATCATAGTAATATCACCCCCTAGCGGTATTTGGGCGCTATGGATGCTACGTCAGAATGAAGGTCAGAAACTAGCAGAAAGAGGCAAAATAGAGGGCAAGAGTGTAGAAAGTGAGCCCATATTACTATCGATGCCCGGGCTGCTGGCGCAAGTCGCCTCTTAGTTCCCATCCTGAATAGTTACCAAATAAAGAGACGGGCGCTGGCAGCAGGAATCACAAGAACCGGATTTATTACTCATGAGGAGAGCCTGTCATTTCGGACACGAAACACAGTGTCTGTCGGGAGGTGCTCTAACAAGTGAGCTGAGACATCGTCTTTTATACCTTACAAAACACTTGGCATTACAATCATGACATTGTGAAACAAAGAAAAGACATTCCCATAATCCTCGTGTCAATCCTACCCCACATATGTTTACAATAGAGACCCTTGAACTGTCGATAAGAGAAGGGGCAATGACGCAGCTGAGTGTTCCGCTGATTATTAGGATATGTGCGCCTGATCGTATCCCAAGGGGTAGGGAAGCCAGGATCAATAGTGGGTTCTTTGAAGAGGAGTGACTCCATACAATAAGGGGCAATAAACCGTATCTTCCGGCTTAGGCGATGGCCTCGGACATGTAGACAGTCCATCGCGGAGGGAGGGTTTACTAACAGAGGGGTTATTCATGAAAGGAAAGGAGGTGCTGGTCAGGTGCGGCTGTGACTCCCAAGGACGGGGTCTTGCAGAAGAAGGAGGTTTATGACCTGCCCATGTGAGGGAGGAGGGGAGAGCCAGGGTGCGCACAGGGACAGAGTCGCACAGAGAGAGAGAGAGGTCTTGTGACCTGTACATGAGAGAACGGGGGCAGTCAGATACAGCTGGGGGGTTATGTCAGCTGAGACGAGGGATGCTTTTTCAAGAGGAAATGGGGGATTTTGCGTGGGTCAAGCAAGAGGATTGCTTTTCATTGCAGGGTCGCGCAGAGGGTTGCATGGTCTATGGATGTGAGGGGGGGGGTTCAAACACACGCAGGAGGGAAGCCGGGGATTCTGATGAGTGGGCAAAAGGCCATGGTGTCTAAAATGGCTATCAGGTACATGTGGGTACGGGCTTTTACTGGCGGAGTGGTATGGCTAACGTACAGGGAAGGGAATGGGAAAGGGCAAATGAACGCTGCTTATGTACATCAATTTCATTATTTTTCCACAAGAGCGAGAAGAGGCAGAAAATGAACAGAGGAGGAAGAGATCTGAAGCAGCAGTGGGTGCTGGACTGCAGGCAAGCTTCATAGGAGGAATGTATCTCACTAGGAGGGAGGGGGGGGGGGAGACCGGTATCAAGGGGAGTAGCTTGAGAAGCAGCTACTGATTATGATTCTATCAGGTTTTTGCAGTAGGCATATTTGTGTATTTGAATCACATTTAACACATATTGGTACAAGGAATCATAAGCGCGCATATCGTTGGTAAAGTGGCATGAAAGCACAAATGGTATAGCCAGTAATAGCTAGATAGGCAGCTATCGAATGTGAGTGCCTCAGGTTTAGCAGTAGGCATATATGTATATTTAAATCATATTTAACACATAACTGTCAAAAGTTATGTGCCAGCAGTGCGGGCCCTAGAATGTCACACTAGTGTATTATCCTATTGAAGTAAATTTTGGCAATGCTCAACTTTTCGTGACCCCACTGCTTAGAAAACAAAACAGGTGATGGACCGAATGTGGATCAATGTCACACATTCACCCCAGTCCAAAGATCTGGGCCCAAATCCATCGTTTTTTTGCACTCCACACCACCCTGGGTTAGACAATGGCGATATGCAAATCAGCTCTGACCCTGTGCCCCATGGGAACAGTCCAGTCCGAACTACAAAAGCCATGCCCTTCCCAGAACGGAATCAAGCATCCGAGGACCGGACCGGTTTCGAGGTAACACCTCTCATCAGCCCGGCTAGCTTGACTCCAGTGGTGTGGAGTGCCTGGGACCCACGTCTGATCATCCCCAGCGCACTTATGGCGGTATTGCAAACAAAACAGGTGATGGATCGAATGTGGATCAATGTCACACATTCACCCCAGTCCAAAGATCTGGGCCCAAACCCATCGTTTTTTTGCACTCCACACCACCCTGGGTTAGACAATGGCGATATGCAAATCAGCTCTGACCCTGTGCCCCATGGGAACAGTCCAGTCCGAACTACAAAAGCCATGTCCTTCCCAGAACGGAATCAAGCATCCGAGGACCGGACCGGTTTCGAGGTAACACCTCTCATCAGCCCGGCTAGCTTGACTCCAGTGGTGTGGAGTGCCTGGGACCCACGTCTGAGCATCCCCAGCGCACTTATGGCGGTATTGCAAACAAAACAGGTGATGGACCGAATGTGGATCAATGTCACACATTCACCCCAGTCCAAAGATCTGGGCCCAAATCCATCGGTTTTTTGCACTCCACACCACCCTGGGTTAGACAATGGCGATATGCAAATCAGCTCTGACCCTGTGCCCCATGGGAACAGTCCAGTCCGAACTACAAAAGCCATGTCCTTCCCAGAACGGAATCAAGCATCCGAGGACCGAACTCGAGGTAATTGAAATTTTTATGGTCAAGTATGTCCCCTAACGTGTACCCCAACGTCTCCATGTACGTGCTTAAGGTACATGTAATTTCCCTCCATGACCGAATATGAAGACGCAAATACATTTGCGTCCAACGTTAACATGTCCTCTTTCAGATCCACCGTGAATGGATCGATAATTCAGTTCCTAACCATGCCATGCCAACGTCTTTACATGGTACACTTTTACGTTTTTCCTGGCTCTGCCGAGCTAGGCCCTGATTTCTGTCTCCGAGCCCTTTCTGCTTTCTGCTTCTGAAAGCTGCAGCATGGACACGTATCCCTGACCTCTGCCTTACTTCCTGCCAAGCGAAGCGGTGCCTGGCTCAACCTGGCCTGCCTGCCAAGACAGTATTTTGCCTTCAAGTTATCTGTTCAGCCTCTTCGAAAATACATTCCTGTCTAGTGATTTAGGTAAACATCTCCCCGGCTGTAGAGCAAAGAGCAAGTCTTCCTGTTTCCATGCGAGTAATTTACAGTTCCCGTTGCCATAGTAGGCCCATGGCCCCGCACGTAGACACGTAGACACATATACACGCACTAGCATTCAGTATAGAATAGCCTCTGCCCGAGAGACCTTTTACTCCAGATAATACATCCTCCAAACATAAGATACCAGATATGTTATAGGTCCAGGTCGTTCTGACATCCCAGACTTCTGTCTCCTCTACCAGTGTTAAAGTTCTCCCCCGTTACACGTCTATGTCACGTCATGCTAGCTGCGCGCGCATCCGCACTTCCTGCTGACTCTGCAGATTACCTCTGTGCATTCACCCACTTATGACACTTTCTGTGACGTCCACATTACGTCCACATTATACGCCTCCGTGTACGCCTATTACACGTCTTCTTTCACGCCCCCTGCTACGCACATGTGTTCTTATCTTCTCCTTTTCACTTGTTACGCCTCCTATATGCAATGCTAATGTACCGTTTTACTATATATATTGAGCACTGTTAATATAACGTTGACTTGTCCTGACATTGTCTTGCCATTTTCCTGACACTCTGTTGACTTGTCCCGTGGCTCGAGCCATCGAATTAAAGCCCGTATGACTCAGATACCACGGACTCTGCCTCTCATTTGATTGAGCTATTCTTGTACTTGTCACTAAAAAATGATACAGTAAATTATTTACCACATAATTTGGCGCCCGAATAGGAAACCCTCCGCCACCCCACGCGCCGGCGATGCATCGCAGGCCTTGCCCCCTGCCACAGCCGTGACGGACACCTATGCGCATCTGCAGGTTTTCCTGTATCTCCCTCAGGCCTACGGAGGTGACGGAGACTGCGGTCGACATCCTGACGAGGCGGTGAGGAGTGCGGAGGATCCCGACCAGAGCCCAGCCGAGAGTAGCAGTGTCCGAGGTATCCAGAGGCCCACCTGTTCCGATGTGTCGAGGCGCATGCGCAGCAGTAGAAGTCCAGTCCAGTCTGAGGCCTTCAAGTTCAAGTATTGCTCCCGGTGAGTACCGTTGCTAGGGACGCATCTAGACGGGTGCATTAGTATGTGTCCGGTCAAGACAGGTCTGGGTACACAGTCCTGGTCCGTACATGTTCACTTAGGTGAGCGCGGTATGACGTGTCTCTTTATGGGACCGGTCTGTAATGTTTAGCAGTGCATCTAGTGATTCAGTAATTCAGTGATTCAGTATTCGAGTCTTCTAGCATTATCTCACGTGATTCCAAGCATTGTGTTTGATGTACTAGACAGTATCTGTTCGAAATGTTTTAATGTGATTTATGTCGTGGTATGAATGACTGTTTGCCTTTCATTACTGTGTTTATTGTGTTCGAGTCAAAGTAATAATGCCACTGTTTCCGAAGTTACGTCAGATAGGAACTAGGAAAGGGATACTCGAAGAAGCAGTGCCTGTTCCGCCTAGGGACACTCCAGGGCACTTTATGTACCACAAGCACGGCTTAGATGCCATACTGTACTTAGACTTGTGGTCGATTACACCAAGCACCTAGACGAGAAATATAGATGGCCTGTTTCAGGAACATGGGATGCTGAATGCATCATGAGAGTAGAAGAAGCATTATGGAAAAAGAAAGCCAGACAGTCCCAGAAGGATGCCATAGAATTGTGGCGTAAAGAATCGCATAGAAGGACAGAGAAAGAATTCAGAAAAGCAGAGAAACATAGGGAAGATTCAGAAAAAGACCGAGAAAAAGAATCAATAGAAGAAGCTGAACGAGTTAAAGCAGAACAATTAGATCGACAACGAAATGCACTTATTAATGGCATGTATCCTCTTCTGACCGAGGGCCTATCTAAGGCCAACCCGGAAATGCCAAGCAATTTACCGCCACCATTGGTTCCGACTAAACTCCATCAGACCCCAGCAGATATTTTCCTTTCTTCCTATTTAGATGGTGTAGCTCCAGCATATACCAATGTAACCGTACCACCCGTTAACAATGCACAACAGCCTGCACAACAGCATGTTCAAGTCCAGGTCACGACCCCTCCACGTCACCAACTTCCCGTGCATGTTGTCACTTCCCCTGCCACAGGTCCGCCTGCCACTGTTCCCCCTGTTACTGGTCCGCATAATCCGTTTGGGACAACTGCAACCCAGAGTCCAACTCCGTTGCATGTACCTCTTCTACCTGCTATGACCACAACAGTTACACCACAGTCAGGCTATGCTCATGCTTCCGCTTCGGGAGGTGCCGTAGGAGGCCACCACCGAACCCCGCCACAAGTACATCGACTGACAATGAGAGAATTAGCTACACAGCGTACCCCGAAAGCGACCCCTTCTGAAAAGCTTAAACAATATATTACAGATTGTAGATATGACCCCGTACCAGGCAAGACTGGGGACATGATGTTAGCCTCGTTATGTCTACGATGTGTTGCAGATTATTTGATTACACTACCAGGAATGCCAGAACAACTAGACAGGATATATCATTTTATTCAAACTGGAGAAGGTCCTGAATGTATTCGTGAAGCCATGGCATATCAGAAAGCTGAGACACAAGGGTTAATATTACGATTCTTGATTAATTGTTTGATAAGAGAACGAGATAGACCAGGTTTTGTTCAAGAAGAGATGGATGTATTGACTAAATGGAGTCAGAATATTGCAGATTGTAAGCATGACAAACAGAATTGTATAGATGCCATGTCTAGAAAAATCCGTAAAGAAATAGTAGCCATACATACCCGACAGAATGCCGAAAGGGCAGCCGAGTCAGATAAAAACGAGTCCTCAGAGGAGGAAGAATTAGAGAGTCCGGAAGTGCAGCAAGATATGATAGCGTATGTAGGTAGAGCGAAACCTCCTAAACAGTATCCTTTAAGTAGTCCTTTTGACAGACCCATTCGTCTAGAAAACAAGAAACGTTTCCTTTCCCCCATTCCAGAACTATGTTCTCTTGAACATGTATTCCAACAGACCGATAATATACTGAAAGAAAGATTAGGTTACTACGAACTTCATACAATGCATGAACAGAAACTGGCACGGTCCGCAGTACAGTGGGCTGGTGATAGCCACGTATATGATGATGACGCAGTAGCGCAAACATTTTTAAGTCTTTCCCCAGACGAACAGCGATTAGTTGGCATGTATATGATCCAACATCTCATTACACTGTATGAAAATCAGCACTCCGATCCAGGTCCCTTATATGATTTATTAGACAACTTACTTCTGAAAAGATGGAGAGGCCTAGGTACTGATTTGATTAATACGATTCTAGAACAACGTCACAAATTCAGAACTTTCCTAACTCCACATTTTGTTCCAGTTCCACCCCCAGTAAGACAGCCATATCACCTAGACAGACAGAATCCTTTACGAGAAGTACATCCAATTCAGAAGCCAGATAACACGTTTCAACGCGTATTCGTATACACTCCTTTGACTAAGATGGAATTATTGGAAATGAAGAAACTAGTACCTAGTCACGATAAAGACCCTGCAGGGTTCCACCGTGAATTAAAAGACATGTTACTGATGGGTGATTACACGTATTCAGACATCCTTAAAATGTTGAAAGTATTGTTGCCAGCAGGGATTTACGAGAAACTGAAAGAGAAAGAATGGGAGGTGGGAGATAAAAAGATTGTATGGACCGAATTAGAAGACGAAGACAAGGGACGTACTCCAGGTTTAGGTCTTGGGGACAAAACTAAAGCATTACCAGGATTATTAGTACAAGTTTTGCCTAGATTACTGACAGTTAAGAAAGAAGATTGGGATGCAATCTCAGCCTGTAAGCAGAAACAAGACGAGGACACTAGTGATTTTTATTCTAGATTCGAGAAATGTTTTATTATTAATAGTGGCCTGAAAACAAGTAGCGAGTCATATCCACATCTTTTTGTGACCAAATTAGTCGAGAATTCCTCACCCCAGGTTAAGAACCGTGTATTGAAAGTTGAAAGTACATGGCAAGCAAATACGCCTTCCCAAATGTTGCAAATGTTACAGTACCATCAGAACAGAATTAGAGAGGAACATGATCATGAACAGAGACGTATAAAGGACACGAAAATGAAGGTTTTAGTAGCTCAGTCAGTTCCAGCAGATGGTCGGAAAAAGGGTCCGACACAGTCCAGTCATTCGACAGCTCCTGTTAAAGGGAATTGCAACTATTGTAAACAGCCAGGTCATTATATAAATGAATGTGCCATTCTGAAACATAATATATCTACAGGTAAAACGAAAGAAAGACCACGTCCGCCTAGACAGGATCAAGTCCAGCAACATGCTCCGCAGGATCAAGTCCAGCAACATTCCACAATGGTCTGTTGTGGAATATGCCTATGCATATTCCACAACAGACCGTAGCGGTACCACAGCCCCAGCCCATTGCCGCAACACAGCATGTTACACAGCAGATGTACCAGTATACACAGTCAGAGTATCCAGATTACCAACAGTATTCATGAAACAGCCTAGAGAGGGAAGTAGGTTTGCCTCTCATCGAGATTCCTGTAGATCAAGAGGGTCCTTATGTACATAGTCAGGTATTAGGAAAAGACAGAAAGTTTTTGATTGACACAGGGGCAAGCAGAACTACCATTAGTCATGACGAGGTTCCAGGGGCTGTCCTCTCAGGCTCACAGAATGTTTCCCTTGGATTTTCAGGAAAGCCTATTATTAACGAAGTATCAAAGCCAGTTCCCCTTGCAGTTGGTCCATTGTCCCGTACTACAGATTTATTGCTTACGAAATCATGTCCAGAAAACCTGCTTGGTATTAAAACGCTGAAAGCTCTAGGAGCTGTAATCTGTTGTTCTCCGGAAGGAGTGAGATTGTTTTTACGTGACTTCAAGGGTCACTATGTGTTGAGAGATTTTGATCCCCGATTACAGAATGTACCACAGCATTTATGGGCACAAGGTCCGACTGATGTAGGTTGTATGCATATTACACCATATCGTGTTACTCTTAGAGAAGGTCTTGTTCTGCCCAGAATCCGACAATACAAATTGCCACCTGAGGCTGTAGCAGCCTTATTGAAAATCATTGACGAGCTTATTGCTCAAGGAGTAGTTGTAGAAACTGACTCCAATATTTGTAATTCTCCAATCATACCGATTCTTAAACGAACTGATCCAAATGCACCTCCAGTTTATCGACTAGTGATTGACCTTAGAGAGCTTAACAAATGTATCATACCTCAGTATCCAGTGGTCCCAGATATTTCATCCCTATTAACTGCCATTGATTCCGAAGCGGTGTTCTTTACTGTGATCGATCTCAAGAATGCCTTCTTTAGTGTTCCCATTGATCCGGAAAGCCAGTACCTTTTCGGATTCAGTTTAAATGGCCGAAGCTTTAAATTTGCACGTGC